>NC_134278.1:86072639-86683639 GCF_949628215.1 Phalacrocorax aristotelis
ATGCATTTCATGAAGACACAAGCTTTTTAACCTTAAAGTTCCCTCACTACTGAGTGTATCAGAAAGTTACAGAGGTAAAGTAAGTTGTAATGGAGCACAATAACCAAGTAGGAGAAAAAGAAACCAGAGCAATAAACCAGAGGAAACCAGCATCCAAGCACTGTCATTGACAACTGCTACTCCATCCTTGCAACAAACTGGTCCACCTTTCTCCATCCCTGCTGCCTTTGCTGCTGTACACAGAACAGGGAAACTGGGTGAAACTGTTTTGGAAACCAAAATTGTGTGTCTTATGACATCAGGAACCAGGTTTTGGGTTTGGGGTTGTTTTTTTTTTTTCTTTTTTCTATTTTTACCTCTATTTTTAACTAAAAAATGTTAAGTAAATAAAATTGGCCTTCTCAATATTTTTCATAAATGTTAAGACAGGTTCTTCCAGCATATCTCCACAATGCAAATTCGTTATTTCTGATAAAACTCATCTTTCAAGTCACCAATAAGCTTGATGGCTACTAGACATCTGCATGATGGACTATATTCCCTCATGAAAAAAAACTCAAGCAGTTGCCCTCCCTCAATATATTGGTAACAGCGTCTCAAACTTTACAAATCAGGTGAATGGATTTAACATACATAGGCAGGTTTAACAAAAAAAGTATTTAGGAATATGTATGCTACACTGATGTTGATTAACCAATTAACCATTTTGTTCTGAATAAAAGTAAAGGGCTTTGTGATTTAAACATTCAAGTGAACATTACAGTGCAATGGATAGTCATAAAATATCGATATTATTAATTTCTGTCTTTTTCCTTTAGTTCTATATTTCAATATTTCTGACTCGTGAAATTTTTCTATTGTAATTTCCTTTGTACATGATGATGTTAATTCAAAAGTGATCTCTTTTTCCCCATGGGTTTTCACAGAAGCGTGCCTTTAAGGGAGCAACCTAGCACAAAGCATCCAGGACTCTTCCAGCTACACAGCCTGGGAAGAGCATGTATGTCAGCTTGCCAATGACGTTGTTGGCTGTGCATCTGACAGCTATCTAGGTGATAGGGTGGTACCAAACTTAGCCAGATCAAATTGCCTGCAGCCCATTATTTATTAGCTTTCTTCTACAAAGTTCAATAAAAACTTGCTGGAGGTGGACAGGAAAGAAAATAGCAAAACCATATATCTCTGCTGCCTAAGAACCGAAGGATTTTCTGTAGAGCATTCTCTGGTGGCTTGGCTTGACCTGACTTGGTCCCTATCATCCTTTTTGTTTGCTTTCCTAATTTTTGCAATGAGACTAGCAGGTAATGCATTGCAAAATTTTACTGTTGTTACTGGAAGTTTTCCCTGTTGAAGCAAGATGCCATCAAGTCACTCCCTCCTTCCCATACTGCTGAGATTATTGGAAAATTAATTTTGAAGCTAAACAAAATCTTAACCAGTCCCCAAAGTTCAACAATAATGTTACTAGGATCAACCTACTCATATAAACAGGAGAATTACAGCACACCTGGCATAGCAATAGCATTTCCAGAACACGGCCTTTTACCCCTACAGCTGATCCAGCCAGTTGGGGCTGGGATTCTTTTCCCTCATTTAAAAAAAAGCTGCATGACAGACTATATACTCTGTAAGAGTATACTCTGTTTACTATATAGTCTAAGACCTCTAGGATCATCAAGTGCAGCCGCCAACCCAACACCACGTCTCCTAAACCATGCCCTCAAGCGCCACATCTACACGTCTTTTAAATACCCCCAGGGATGGTGACTCCACCACCTCTCTGGGCAGTGTGTTCCAATGCCTGACTACTCTTTCAGTAAAGAAATTTTCCCCCATATCCAATCTAAAATTCCCCTGGTGCAGCTTGAGGCCATTTCCTCTCATCCCATCACTAGTCGTTTGGGAGAAGAGACCAAAACCCACCTCGCTACAACCTTCTTGCAGGTAGTTGTAGAGAGTGATAGGTAACTCAGAGATGACTGAAAGTCTTTGAAACACAAGAAAAAGACAGTTTTGAAAGAATATTGAACAGGATAAGTAAAATGAGAGGTCAGAACAACTAGGAAAAGCTGAATGAAAATGAGAAGGTTCATCTACAACCTTCCCTCCTAGCAGAGGATCCCTTGCAGGGCTGTGCTTAATTCCAGGCTTTGCTTCCATCACCTACTCTCAGGGGACCCTGAGTGTCTTGGTGTGAGCTGCAGTCCCCCCTTCACTGCTGCCTCACTGCTCCTTCTGCTATCCATAGGTACTGTCTGCAACCACAGGCAGTATGTAACAGATGCCTAGAGTCTTATCAATGCAAAAGCTCTTCTGATATGCTGTTGTTTCTAGTACAGCCTTGTCTGAATATTCTGCACATCACAACAACATGAAAGGAACAGGATACAATAATAGTTTTCTGGTACTCTAAATTCAGCTCTAACGTAAATATGTTTAGACCTGATTAAGTTACTACTGTTTCATCATGTCTCTAAAGACAAAAAATAGAACCATCGCCCAAATGGAGATTTTTTGGAAATGTATCTATTTGTACTGAATACATAATAGCAGACCAGCACAAACAGCTCCATGAGATTTCTCGCTGCAAAAGAAGAGGTTCTAGCTTAATTCTAATCAAGTATGATTTTGTTTCTATTTCGAACTCTCTCCAACGGGTTCTCATGGAGTCACTCAACATCTTAAAGTAGGATCTGTATCCAGTGATGAACCTAAGTGGACAGACCATCTTGCTGGCCCATTCCCAAAGGTTTTATATGTCTGGGTGGACAAGATGCTGAATCTGCACAAATAAAAGTATTTCTGCATATGTTAGAGTTGAAACAGTTATGAACCAACCATGATGCTGCCAAGAAAAGTGGAACTCTCACCCTTTTGGCATATAAAAGGAATCTTTACTATTGCATGTCACAAGAATAAATTACTATATTTGTTACATATAGGAATTTATTATATTTGTTCCTCTATACAGCACTATGCCAGGATTTAACTACAAACACAGTTACTAGAAACATGTGTTGAAGAAAATAATTCTGAGACACCTAAGATTCAAAGGCTTGGGGACTGTCTTACAATTAAACTCAGTGATCCTTTGTCCCTTTGTCAGAGTTCAAAATGCGGTTACATGCTCGTAGGCCAGCTACCCATTTTCCCAAGAGCAAGAGGAACCTTGGTGAAAAAAGCTTATTTGGGAACTAGCAAAGGAAATGAAATTAGCAACACCCCAGCCCTTTCAAGACTGACACATATTCTGATATGAGTACAACTGAAAATAAACTTGACGGAAGTAAAGCTGAAATAAGGAATTATTTCAGCAACTGACATTTTATCCTGACCCATCAAGAAGGGATGAAATAAACAGGTACACATTCTCTCCTCCCTGCCCTGTCTTCCTACATTCCTGCTTTCTAAGGAAAAAAAAAAAAATCACCACATATTCTAATTTCCCAAAAAATAAAAGTAACAGCAGCTGAAGATTAATACAGATCAAAGTAGAGCTGGAAACTCTGCAGGGGAAAGGTTTAAAACAGAGAAGTTTGTGGAAAGACTGTGGATTGTAGCTTGGAGCCAAATCCTGACCACAGCAAAAGCAGCCCACTGTGACATACAGAGACCTGGAAGCAAAGGAAAAAAAGCATAAACAGTTGATCAATGTGACTATAAGAAATATCCCAAAGACTGCCAACCTAAGGTCCATAGGAACTTCAACAGAAATATTTAGTGCTCTAAGGACGTTGAAGCAGTGGAATATGATTATTAAAGTGACAGCCCATTCCCTACCCCATGTCATCCACTTCTTTGCTTTGAACTTCATCAAACCAGTTATTTAAGCAGCAGTTTCTTTCAGAGGCAGCCTAGAAATGGCACAAGAGAAAGAAAAGATGGTTCTGGCAAGTACAGCAGAAGAGAATAGCCATTCCACATACACTGCTCTTAGCCAGAGCACCCTGTTCTTTCCTGGTTACAAATTCCACCCCCTTCCAACATTTTTCTTCTATTACATTTCCTTCCAGATAAGTCCAAGTCCTCCTGCACGTACTCTTTAACTGCCTCTTCATCCTAAGGCGGATGTTTACATGGGTTTTAGGGATGAAGGGAGAATATTTGGAAAAGAAACCCACCAACTCACTAAAAAGAGAAAATACTTTTTTACTGTATTTACCTTCACTAACCGTTACCCTATTCAGTAAATCCTGTGTGCTGAAAATAGTTGGTGGCTAGAACATTCCTTGGGCAAGTTTTGTATGCATTTACTCTTCTCTCAGTATCTCCCTGGCTCTGGGCTTTCGCTGGCCCCAGGAAATTCAAAGTGCAAAGCTATGTGCAAAATACTTTAATTATGTTTTTATTATTATAGGTAAATATTTCAGGTCTAATATTTTCTATACCTGACACTTGCATCTCAATAAAGGTCTTTCCTATAACCAATATGCATTTAATCCTCATCTCTGCAACATCTTCAACTGAATTATTTGACATTGGATCTGGAACTGCTCAACCCAAGAGTCTGACCACGAGCCTTCTGTGTACAATTGATCCACTTGGAAAATACCTGTCTTTACAGTGTCCTGTACTGTGCATGCCTTCTCACAGCCTCTGTTATTTAGCAGTACTGGGGCCACTTAAGACAATGGAAAGAGACAGAACCAAAAACTGCAGTTAGTGGAAACAAAAACTACATTTCATTGGGGTTAGTAAGGTGATTTCTGGAATCCGCAGATTCTCAGGTGCATTTTGAGTTGCCATTTCCATCTTTGCTAACTGTGATGCTGTCACAGATAGCTGGCCAGAATAAACTAGGAACTATTTGGTTTTAAACAAAAAGCGTTTTCTATTATTACTGCTTCTTTGTGCTATTGTGTACAAATGAAAGCAACAGCAACATGTGTACAGAGAACCCAAGCATTAAGGAGAAGCAACTGAAAAGCACTTACCTTTATTTCAAACTCATAGTGTTCATCCTTTCCCTGCCCACACAGGACATAGCGTGGAATACTAATTTTAATTGGGTCCTTTAGGTCATCTGGATTTGCTCCCAGAGAACGACAGACCATCCGCTTTCATGTGCGTATCAAATAGGGAGAACAAAGGAAAACGAAAATGACTACATGAGGAAAAAAAGAAAAGAACTTGGCTAAAAATGAGAAAATGTTCTTGGCTGGAAAAGCAGGGAAAGACAGCATGGAGGAGGCAGAAATTTTTTTTAAAAAATGAAGGAATTACTTGAAAACAAAGTGGATTTCCTTTTACAAACAAGTCGTAGCATATTGTTATGCATGAAAAAATGGAGGTGAAAAGTCTTCAAAAATATTGCTTATTCTTTGGAAAGGCATGTTCACAGCTTAGATATCAAAAACAAGGGAAAGCAGATGACACTGTATTAACCCTCTGTGAAAAAAGTAAATATGAATGCCATAAATATGAAATAAAATACATCAAGCCTTCACAGCCAGTCATATTTTTTGTATGTGTTTATCTTTATAACAAACTTGTTTACAATAGCATGCAAAGCTGCACAGGATCGAGGCAATTCAGAAATTGCCTAGATCTTAGACTTTTAAATCCAAACTCATTTTATAATTAAATAAGATATAGATAACATAGTAATCCACTGTCAGAACAGTTTCCTACTTTTTTCTTTAAATCATATCTATAATTAGCAAAAAAAACTATGAGAAATTTTCATGGTCTTGACAAAAAAGTCATGAGGGCACACTCCTCTGATTAACAGCCAGATGGAATCTGTAACTCAAGTTATGTCAAAAATAAAATACTTCTGCAGCTGAAAAGATTAATGCTTTGCAGTGAGCATCTCCAAAAGTAGCATAAGCATTCACAGTGAACAAGTACAGAAACTGCCTTCTAGGAAGTCCTCTACTTTCTCAATTGAATGTATTTGGTCTGAAAAGCTTACTGAACTTGTACTTAAAAAATAACAGCACCATAACAAGTATAAGTTAATAACAAAAAAGATTGGAAAGCTATCACTTTAAAGTTATGACCATGTTATATATTTGTATTTATGATGCTATCCATCAATTACATAGATCCTGTATTCTCAACATTCATTTTCAATCCCTTAGCAACTACCACAACACGTGTTGCTTGGCCAAAATTCTTCAGTCTTGACCAACACTATTGCCACATGTGAACGTGTCTCACACTTCTGCTCACTGACACTTGGTCTCTTTGTAGCAACTCCTGGTGACTCTCAGTACACGATACCGTGTAGGAGCTGGAGAAAAGTTTGAAACTTTTGTAAACACCTCTCTGAATGCTGATTGTTACAGACAGCTTTTTGGCATCCTCACCTAGCTAACAAGAAGGAGATGCTGTTACATCATTACTAGTCAATTATAAATGCCAAAGTAATTTCCCTTAACTTTAGCGTGAAGAGTAGTGAAAAAGAAAATACAAAGAAAGTGATTTTTAGTTCTAATTAACTGACTTTATCTAGGTGTTTTGCACAAACTCTTTTTTAGTGAAAATACAAAAAAAGTTTGCACTGGAATGGAAAAATACTTTTAGTGACTTTCATTTATGCAACAAATATTTTCTCCTCTCCATTTTGCTGTTCTTTCACTTCTCCCCAAGTTATTGGCTTTTCAGCTAAAACTCATTTCTGCAGCGTAGAAATGCAAGCAGTTCGTTCCTTGGGGGAAAGAGGAGTTCATTGCTTTGACAGTATCATCTGTTTTAAAACAACAATAAAACTATAAAGTCACTCTTAAAGCCACCTCTGTCAACATATAGTTCTCTGAAAATGACTGTCAGTAAATTATTACAAACAGCTAATAGTCAGAGAACAAAATCTCAAAGACAAAATACTGAGAAAACCACACCCTAATACATTAAATAATCCTTTGACAGTCATAAATATCAACCATTATGTAATGTTTCATTTACAGCAGAATAAAAGATACTGTTGTGAAGTTGTTTTTTCATAGAAGTACAGAATATTCATCAAGTTAGATTTGAAAACAAATGCAAAAGAGGGAGACCATGTTACCTGGAACACAACATGCACAAACATTTAACTTCAGGGTATAATCTGAAAAGAAATTATTTGCAGAAATTGCTGTCATTTAGCAGCTGTGATTAAGGAAGTCCTCCCAGATAGTGCCACTCCATGTTAACTTTTATCAAGGCTTAGAAGAAATGCCTTGGTGATGTCAACGAGGGAGCCACTCGAACTGGACTGACATGAGGTTACACTGAACTCATAACTACTCTGTCTACTCCATGTTCTGTGAGATATTTGTGTATGTGTATTTGTGTTGTGTATTTTTTAAAAAACAAAAACCATACCTCAAAATAATGCAACCCATTTTGCTCATCTTTGGATTTCCTTAAGGTAGTAGTAAGTTTTGTTGTGATAAAGAAAGCCATAACTCTCTATCCAAACCAGCATTCATCCTTCCAGACACAGCTTCTCCATCCAATGCAAGTTATTTCTTTTGAAATCCCACGTGAATTACATTATCTTGTCTTTATATATGGTAAGAACAAACAGGAAGTGTTCTTATACTAGTAGAGAGACTGAAGTCTAACTCTAGAAGATTTCACCTCTACTGGCAATATGCTTACAGAATTTAGAATTTCAGATTAGATACCACTGTTTTTTCTGCCAAGGACCATATTCCTCAAACAAGGCAGATGGCACATTCAAGCAACAGGATTGAAAAGGTATTCCACTCCCTTTACAAGGGAGGAAAAAAAAGATGGGAGACAACAGCTTATTTACTATTTGAACATCTGATAGTGGTAACAGGTAAAGAATAACCTTGTACTAAGCTGAAGTCAAGCCTCGACTAATGTAAATCTTTTACTAATGTTGAATAGTTCCATTATTTCTTGGAATGTAATATTACAGAGACTGTACGAGATGCAATGTCACAATATCACCAACCCCATTAGAAAGCAAGCAGAAAAAGGGGCACATTACATGCAGAAAACTCTAGGGATAAACTTATTCCATCCATCAGGCAGTACACCCAGTTGCTAACTATCCACGTACTCAGATGATACACCCCAAAACGTTTGTCTTACCACTGGTATAGTATCATGACCAAAGGTCGACATGCTATTTAAAGCACAGCCAACATCTGTTTACACCCTTTAAGTTGATTTTCACATCACATTTTCCTTAAACACTCACATCAAGGGAATACAAAGACTTCTTCTATTTCAGGGAAGTACAAGTTAACTATTTGGAAAAAAATAAATAGGCATAACTCAGAAGCCATGCATTCCTTCCCTGAAAGAAAAGGGGAGAGGGAAATCCAAAAAGAGCATTGGGTGTTCTCTGCATTTTTCTTGTTCTGTTTCACTGCTTCCACATAGCCTACACTCTTTTGGCTCTAGGCAAAGGGTGCAAACCCAAGGGAAGAAAGACCCCATCAATTCCTGGCAACTCAGCCAACACACTTAGAATAATCCAAGCACAACTCCTTTTGCACTTGGTGACAAACTTTAACCTAAGAGTGCAATAATGCAAAACTCCCAAGCAGAATAGAATTGTCAATGCTATTCTTCCCAAAATTGTCAGTATAAAAGCTATAAACACCCTCAGTATTAAGAGCATACATTGAATGTGCCATAGAAACCTAAACACAACTTCCCGTTCAGGCAACAAAAATATTAGAGATGTTTTGAAATATTGAGATCAAGGGCATGCAAAAGATGAGAAGAATGAAAAACAAAGATACACAGAAAGATTAAGGAAAAGGCAATCCAGGAGGAATAGAGAAGACCTTAATGAAGACCCATAGGAGATGGAGGAGCCAGAAACAACAGCCAAAATGGAAATCAGGAGACACAGCTGTAATTATAGTTTTGATCCACCTACTGTATAACATAGAAACATTCCATTTCCTCAATTTCCCAAGGAGATTTATGTACAGCATCTTAGAGACCCACAAAAAGTAAGCACTCAAGTAATATCCATTTTTGCTAAGATGTGTATACGCACTCTATGGTATTCCCTTATAGGCTCGAAGGATTCTTTTGCCTATTGATAAAAGATTGGGGAGGGGGGAAGGGAAGGTTTTATCAATATTCATTAACCTCTTATTTTGAATGTATCTAAACGTATTTGGATTTCAACACCTAGTCAGATGCATAATTAGCCAAATGGCTTCTTCACTTGAACTGAATGTTAATTTCCAGATTTCCAAAGGGATATGCAAACCGCTTTTAAGAATTGATGGGATGACTGTCAGTTGAGTATTTATTTCTTTTCCACAGTATTTAGAAAAACTAATTCCTGAATCTGATCCAACCTTGCTCTTAGAAAACACAAGCTCAATTTTTGTGAAATTCTCTTTGTCTGGCAAAACTACACATCGGCTATCATTCAAACTGTACAACTGAAGGCTGTCAAATTGTGATCGCTGGCATGAAGCATCCAAACAGTTACATGCAGCGTAAAAGACATTCTTTTCCCTTAAGAGACCTATATGAGTAGTTTTAAGAACCGGAGATCTATACACAGTCTGCTTAGCAGTGTCTATTTTCACTGTGGCATACAGCAGTACATTAATGTCGCCTAATAAAAGTTTAATATTTCCCATATTTTCATGGAATAAGTAAACCAGATCAGCTAATACAGTTCTGAATTTACAGGACAATCTTACTCCATTTGGAAAAACTAAGTCATTTACTTCTGACATCCAGTCAAGTGAAATCTGCATCAAATAATCTTTCAAGAGCTGGTGATTTAAACGAACAGCATCATTCACTGCAGAAATCAAAACTCTCATTATGTCATGGCAAATCCTTTGAGTTAAGTGTTTGTTATAGGTATATATTGTGAATAAACCATCTTCAGCAGAACACAGAAGTCTAATACTCTGTCCAGCAAAGCCAACTCAAATCTCCTTTATCGAGACAATGGGAACCCCATAAAACATTGCCAAGGAACTCTGGCAGGCATCTTGTTCAACGGACGAAACAACATACAGAATGGAGCTGAATAAAAGCAAGCAACCAGGTTCTGGATCAGGTGTTTTACAACTGCCAACAGTGAGCCAATATACACTCTAACTCCTCCATTCCAGTACAAATTTGAGGTAAGGCAGAGGTCAAAAATTCCAGCATTTTTTCCAGAGAACAGACCTGAAGCTTCGAAAAGACATCAGGAAAATGCACAAATTTCTGTCTTAATGCAAGACTGTTTTCCAGCTGTTCGTTTTTGCAAGGGTATGCAAATCCTTCAGAGGGCTTTCTCACACAGGCATTGGATATTTCTGTGCTTACACACATCATGATAGCATCTCGCACACAGGATTCAGGCTGAATGACATTTTCAGTACAAACTTTAGTGCCATCGGTAGAGTGGGACATGTCTTGATTCACATCTGTCTTGAAGAATACATTTACTTGCAAGTTTCTTATAAATGGCAGATTTTGTACTAATGATACTGCTTGTGCACATCTCACTTGTGTCACACAAACTTCCCAACTTCGTAATTTGTTTAGAAACCACTGTACTGTTTAGCAGCTGACTACTGGTATTTTTGTAATGGAAGGAAAGCTTACTGAAAAGATATCCCAAACCGTGTGTTCTGGTCTCACATCAAAACCAGAAGCTATTGACTTAAAATAAATCAAATCAGAGGCTTTTTGTGTGGGAAGCTGAGAATTACTAGACTGGTCCTCAATTGTGGGGTGTACTGTTTTAAATAGGCTGTTTTCTTTACAAGTTATTATTTCAGAATGTATATTAGACTGAGAAAAAAGACGGCACAATATGCTGTTAAAGCCAGCCTGCCCATTAGCACACATTAAGGATTCTACAGGAGACAGCTGTTTCAAGTGGGAACAATTAGATTCAGTTCTTGAGCTGTCACAATCCTGAGAAGTCATCACTTTTTTGTCAAAATGATTGACATTTTCAACCTTGCAGAGTGAATAAGCCATGTTATTTAAGTCATGACTTTGTAAAGAAGTAGATAAAACATTCTGATAAGGAACATTCTTACTCTAAAGTATTAATACTTTTGAAGTTAATTAAACTACTTTCAATGTCACAACGACAAACAAAGCTCTCCTGTTCTGAATTATCCTTTCATTCTCGAATGCCTTCTCTGATGTAAGAGGGGAGGAGATTCTTCCAGAACTGGGGAAAAAAAAAATCCCACATCTCTGTATATTCCTTCTGTCTCTTATGGTCTTTTATTCCTGCATTTTCTCCGCACAACTCAGAAGGACAAGTGCCATCTTTAGACATAAATGGAAAACCATAATGTGGCTGCCACTGTTGACTTCTCTGTTAAATATTTCAAAAGAAGAAAATAGAAATGTCTTTATAAAGCTTTCTGATTTGAACATTTCTTAAACTGAGGATTGATTTGATTAGGTTTGTACAATCATTCAAAATTGGTACAATCTCTCAAAATTAGAGAGAGAAAATCCAACAGAAGTGATTGAGGTCTGATTCGGGAATGGTTAATCTTCCCAGCCCACCACTGCTTTTCCTTTGTACAGTATCCATTTCACTTGGTTGATATTTGCTTTACTTGAAAACCACAGGAAACTCAAAAGTGCAATGCAGAAGTTTATAAAACCTTTTTATTTTCCATACATGCACAATGAAGTAATCCTATACTATCCAAGATAGCATAAGTCGTCCAACATAGTTTAAAAATAACAGTGTAGAAGTCCAAAAAAAGTCCAGATTGGAGCTGTTGCAGCCCTCCTACTACTGCGGCTTAAATCCCTAAAGGTATTTAGTATTTAGTCACCAAGTCACTTCAAGAGAAGGTTAGGCAACCAAGTACAGTCGAAGGGTCTGAGCCTCATTTTAAATATACATGTATGAATCCTTTGTGACATAGGCAAATTGGCCCGATGCTACTTGCTAATATTATAGACACCTTTACAGTAGCAAGTTCATTGTGAGTCAAAACTGTGAAGTATTCTGATTTCAGACAACCTCTTCTCATTAAATGCTTTTATCCTCTAAAAAAAACTCAGGAAAGGGATACTATTCCAAATAAAGAATCATGACAAAACAAGGAAGAAGCATCCACGATGACACCACACCTTTCAAATAAGGAAAAAGCTATGCCCAATCTGAAGAAATCACTTTAATTCCCACTGTCTCAACTAGCCATTAATCTTGCTGTGAATTCAAAGTTCTAATTATGCACCTAAACATTAAGAAATTTAATTACAGAGCATGCCATAATTTAAGACAACTGTTTCATTCTGACAAATTATGACCTACCTCATACTTCAGCTTGCGTTGAACTGTGCCATTATTAAGCCTCTCATTATCCTAAGAACAAAAAAGGTAAAACTTGTTATTAAAGAGAGTGCCTTTCTTTATAAGTTCATTTAAAAGTATTTATAGGAAGATACATTCTTTTTAATAACCAAAAATAACTATTTTCTTATTGATATTTATTAAACCACTGGTTTAGAAGTCAATCAATCCAGTCTTTGGACAAAGATCACAAGTTTTTAAACAAGCATTTGTTTGCAAATGTAAACAATTACTGTTCTTCTGGACAAAATTTTATCAGTGTATTTTACAGACATAAAATAAAGATTTTTATTTTATCTGCAAGCTTCCTATTGCCATTTACATACTCAAAAAAACCAACAACAACAACAACAAAAAACCAACATAAACCACACAAAGTAGAGAAAAGAATCATATAGGTTGGAAAATACCTTTAAGATCATCAAGTCCAACCATAAACCTAACACTGCCAGTTCACCACTAAACCATGTCCTCAAGCACTACATCCAAACATCTTTTAAATACCTCCAGGTATGGTGGCTCAACCACTTACCTGGGCAGCCTGTTCCAATCCCTGACAACTCTTTCAGTGAAGTAATATTTCCTAATATCCAGTCTAAACCTCCCCTGGCGAAAAAAGGACAAGCAAAATCTAAAACTGATCTCTCTGATTTACTATTTTGGTAAACTGAAGTTAAGTAAACACCGGAAAACATGAAAATTCTTGAACAAAACTAAATCAGTGGTTACACATGATGCATTGAAGGTCAGGATTTCCCACCTATCTCTGCTCACCTTTAAACTTTCTGTAGACCAGGACAGGCTAGCACCATTATCCTCAGCATTATGATGAATATTCTGGAGCCTTCTCTGCACTTCTTGTTCAATGAAGGCATTTATCCTTCAAGATATAGAAAAGTTCAAGAAAGTATACTCGTAGATAAAAATCAAGACAGGCTAAAGGACTCTTTGAAACAATAATGAACTCTAAGTACCACACAGTTCTTAAATTGGCAGGCTTAATGTTAGACCAGTTTTATCCCTGCTTAAGGAACATGGACTTCTGAGCAAGTATTCATTTAGCAGGCAAAGGTTAACAATTTGTTAGCACAATTAGACAATTTAATGGACCACAGGGTAAACCACTGCTATGCATACAGCTCTACAAACAAGTGGCACTGAAGATAAGAGAGATGAAGAAATAGAAGGCTGGGTGTTGTGGTTTAGCCGGCAACTCAACCCCACACAGCCGCTTGCTCACTCCCCCATCGGTGGGACAGGGGAGAGAAGCAGAAGGGTAACACTCGTGGGTCAAGATAAGAACAGTTTAATAATTGAAATAAAACAATAACAACAAAAATGCAATGGAAAGGAAAACAATGACAGGCATGAAACCCGGGGCGGGGAGGGGGAGGAAGGGGAATGAACCACCAAAACAAACCACACGTGATGCAGCCGCCCGCTGCCCCCGCGCTGCTAGTCCCCGAGCCGCAACTGCCCGCCCCCCCCCCCCCCCCCCGCGCACCCACTGCCCCCGTTGATATACTGGTCATGGCGTCACATGGTATGGAATGAACATCCCATTGGCCAGCTGGGGTCAGTCGCCCCGGCTGTGGCCCTGCCCCTCCCGGCCACATGGCAGAGCACGGGAAGCTGGAAGTGTCCCCTACCACCACAGGCACTACAGTAAAGAGAATTAACCCCTTCTCAGCCAAAACCAGCACACTGGGGTTGTATCTTTAGTTACTTAGTGGTTTACTTTTATCACTACTGTGATATTGGCAACTGGCAACTCAGGCTAACAGAGGTTTGATCTTCAAATGGAATGTTCCAAGAGTTGATACTAATAACTACATGTCTAAGTGTAAAAGGAACAGAGAGGAAATAGATTTTAAATTATACCATGCAGCTGCCCTGTTAAAAAAGGCTCAAGACAATTTAGTTTTCTTTGTTGCTTTAAGTGTATATAAAGCAGTACCATATAGACAAGTAAGTGAAAACACAAAAACAGTTTAACAAAAACATTTAAGCCTACACAGTTTTACAAACCTCTATTCTAAAACAGAGTGCACAGGAGCAACAGATTAGCCTGTTGATTATTTGAAGTAAAATATAGCAAATTAATTTTATTTCCAGACTAGTCTTTAAGTACAATTACAGTACTTAATTAGAATCCAACCCTGGCAGAACAACCTTTCAAAATACTTGTTTTCTAAAGCTATTGTTTGCATTCATATAAAAATATTGCAGAAATGCAGGTTACCCACCTATCATCAACTAGTGGAGCAGCAGGTGGCTGTGAGTTTGTTGGACTGGTAGGGGAAGCGGTATGGGAAAGTTTCTCTTCTAATGTTCCATGATTTCCTTTCTGACCACCATCACCCTCGTATATTTTTTGCTTCAGCTGCTGAATTTCCTGGTCCAGGCTATAAAGAGATCTTAAAATGTGATTTGCTTTGCTTTGGAGTTGTTTCCCATAGTTGTTATAGGAAGTACTGTACTTACACTGGGATACATACATGTGAGATTGTAGATATTAATATTTATGAAAATATAAAAACCATAACTTTTCTTTAAGCATATTTAGGTAGTAAAATAGAGACAGCTCAGAAGCACACTACAACAGCAGTATTAAGTTGAATAAAGCAACTTCAATATCTTCCAGTGCAAAAAGTATCTAACTCAGCACATTAAATATGAATTCATAAGACTTAACCTATCTATTAGGATCACTTGATAAACTTTCCTCACTACAGAACTCCATCGATGATCTCAGTTATTAGCTTCCAGTGGGAAGTAAATTAATAAATGGGGGGGGGGGGGGAAATTTAAAACCTCAAAATACAGCACTAATCCAAAAAACCAAAGACAACCTAAACCAACGATATGGCAAAACATATCCATAAGAAAATCTTTAAATTGTGTACTATATATAAAAATCTTATTTTCCAGTTATTCCTTCTGTCTGTATACATATTTTTGAAATTTTACTTACAAAATAAAACATCTAATATTTATTTTCTACATACCTAATAAATCACCTTTTGAAATTGAAACGTCCTCACTTTAATAAATTTCATATCAGCCAGATTTATGCACAGAACAGAATATGTAAAATTGGATACCGTATTTGTGACTGAAAATGCCTGAGGCATCTAGCAGAAAATAAGCGCTTTTTGCAATATTTACCACTTAGTCAAATTAAACTACGTTGTAACATAGTAATCTGCAATACACACTTTTTGCTTGTAATGTAGCTGAGATTAGATTAGTAACACAGTAATAATCTTCCCTATTTACATTAGCAATTTTATCTCCAGAGGTAATTGTTTTTCTAGAGGTTACTTGAAAATTAAAGCATAAAAGAAAAGAAGTTCCTGCAAAAGCAGGGGAAACTATGCAAAGTCAGGATTCTACCATTTATCCTACAATTGCATATATCTGAATTGAAGTACAATGCTGCAACTGCTTATTCCACCCTGGAGGTTAAAACAGAAAATTAAATAGATGACGAATGCTGAGGCTTAGGCTGGAGTAAAGCAGGCTGAATTGTTACTTCATTTTTAGAGTACTTTTTGCAGCACTGCCAGAAGCCATCTGTTTCTTTTGATTAGCAGCAAAACAATTTGCATCCTGAGGGAAAGTGGATGGGAGATGGCAGATGGATGTAGGAGAGCATTTGCATCTATGGAAAAATCAATTTAACCACAAAAATCAGAATTACGTTAAAGGAACAAAGCTTATCTCTTGATTTGTAAACATTCTACTATCAAAAGGTATCACTTCCTATAGCTATAAACTTATCCAGCCATGTGATACATTCACCAGTAAGTACACGAAACTGCACCTTGCCACTCTTGAGCGATAACATCCCATTGTCACAAAGATGACTAAAGTTGCTTTATGTTTATTCTATCGCCACAAACCTCTGCCAGTAAAGAAAAACACAATGGCGCATTATTCCAGTATAAGTTAACTTCAAATTATCATTTTGTGGGTCATCCTTGTAGGTGAAAGAATTTGAGCTAACATGTTAGTCAAACTGGGGGGGGAGGGGGGGGGGAACCACAACATTTTAGCCGGTTCGATGGACTTGCACTCATACAGCATTTCAAATGAATATTGCATTTGAACATTTTCAGAGAATTAACACTGATCTGAACCAGAGCACATGATCACATAACAGTATCAAGATGAACAGCAAGAAACATATACAATTCATATGCTTACTATAGCACCCAAGACATTGCGTACTGTGAAGTGTAAATTCAAACACAAGAGCAATTACGTAGCCTGTAATATTTAACATACTATTATGTATCTTATGATTTTTCTTCTAACTCAACATTTAGAAAAACTTTCAGGCCCCTGGGATATTCACTGAAAGAGTTCAAAGTTTCATTTAGCTTGTTCAAGAGGACTTCAAAGTAAACAAGAAAAACAAGGAAGAATAAAAAAAAAGGAGAGACCTTTTCAATTCCTTGGTATCTTTTCCAAACCTCAGTCTTGTAGCTGACAACATATTTTTTTCACTTGTCACACAACCCAGCAATCTCTTGAGGGCTAAGCTGTCTATTTTTGTGGAGCCTCAAGTGTTTTATACCTTACTTTAATCAGGTGAGATGCTTCATGTAGAAAATGAGATTTTGTGTTCAAGACAATTATGAAAAATAATGGCAATACCCACAAAAAAAAAGATAAATCTGTATTGAAAATGCTTAACTAAAAACCACACAATGTAGCTCTAAATGTTAAAAAAGTGACCTCTATACAGTGTTGAGAAAGGAACTATTATCTTCTGATAACGGTTTGAAAGGAAAAGGATACAGAAGAGCTCTTCAATTTGGCTATAGGGAAATTTCTTTTTTTCAGGTAATTTTTCTTATCAAGCATCTACCTGAAGGGCTTATGAAAGAAGAGTTAGATAATTAGTGGAATACTAAAAAACAAATAAATGCTACCTCAAGAAAAAAAATTCATTGTTTCACCAATAATCACAGGTTTTAAAGCTATAACATTAGCAAATCAGACAACACATTTAAAAATGGCAATTCTGCACTTTTTGCATCCTGCCTGGGTTAAATACCTTAATCCCAGTGGATTTTTGCTCAGGCCAAAAATAAAACAAAAGACTTCTTCCTCTTCTTCCTTCCACACAGAAAGATCCATCCTTACCTGAATCACTTTTCTCTGAGCCTCCCATACTTACGCTGAATGTTATGCTACCAAGTATCATGTGTATAACTGATGACATTCCTTCCGTACCTAAAAGGTTTTGTCATCATATTGGGCTGTATTAATGCCTCTGTATATTTTCTAATAATCTCAAAAACTGCTATCAAGTTTTACAAGGATATATGGCTGGTGTATTTTATTTAGCCCTGAAACCAATAACAAAAAATTAAACATTACACCTGTTTACTTTGAATACCAGAACTGTTCAGTACATCAGTTGAGAGGACAGTTGGCAGTCTACTGTAACTATCAGTCTCCAAATCTTAAACAAACATCTAGCTTATCACCAATAAAGAAACAAAATGTTATACATTAACATTTTAAGAAAAAAGTTGTTAGATGGTACATGTTTATGTAAGGGCAGAACATAAGGTTGAATAAGCTCTCTAAAACAATTATTTAAGTACTGTGATGGCTAATGCAAATACTATACTGCTGAGGTTGGGATAAGTATCCGAAAACAACAGAAATTAATAAGTGAGCATGAATCCTTTAAAAAGCAATACAGAATTTCAATTCTGGGTAAACTACTTGAAACTCATCAAGAAACTCAAGGACACAGAACAAGTCACTCTCTCAGCATATAAGGTATAAAACAATTCACTTTTTGTGGATAGGTTCTAATAAATGGAAGGTACCACAACACTTACCGTTCTCGGTCTTGTTCGAGGGCTTTCTGCTCAGCTTCTAAACTAGCCTGCAGACCTGCCTGCTCGCTGCAGCTGTTGTTCAAGGTGGCAAGTTTCTGTTTCTGCTCTTCAATTTCGAAGTCTATTGTCGAACGACGTTGCAAAGCAGAGTGCCTCCTTTCTAACTTAGCAACAGCTTGTTCCAGTGCCTCTCTCTGCTGTTTTTCCCTTGATTCAAGGATTTCTTTTTCCTTTTTCCGGACCTTTTCTTCCTGACGAGCTACATTGGCTGTGAATTCAAAGGTTTCTTGAAGCTGCTGCAGCTGATTTGTGCTAGCTCTATACTGGGCAAGCTGCTCTTCTTTTTCTTCTATTTCTTTCTCTATTTGATAGAGAGTATTATCTAACCCTAACAAGCCCCTGTCAAGGACTTCAGAAGCTCTTTGTTTCTCTTCCAGCAGAGCTGGCAAATGATTACTCTTCAGGTACTCAAGCTGACGTACTTTAGATTGGAACCTGTACTCTGCTGGCTTTATCTTGTCAGATTCTTCAGCCTTGAGTACAGCATCCACAAAGTTTTCATCATCTTCCTTGAGATTTGTATGTTCTTCATGTACAAATTTTAAGTGGTCCAGAGCTCTTTTTTCATCTGATATTTCCTTTTCTAGGTGATCCATTTGTTTAACTAAATCTTTTTCCAAAATAGTCAACTGTTCCAATTGTTTCCTCTTAAACTCTACGAAATCATGCTGTGCTTTTTCTAACTCTTCAAGGTTTTCATCACCTTCAGATCGGGCTTCCTTGATTTTCAAAAGAGATTCTCTAATATCTTCAAGATCTCTTTTCTCTTCTTCAACTCTTTGTACATCCCCTCTCTTCAGGAGCTCTATCATGACCTGCTTCTCTCGAAGCTGTTCTTCTAGATGAGCTACCAGCATCACCTGCTCCCTTTCTTGTTCTTCAAGTCTCCTTTTTTCTGATTCCAGCTTAATATATTGTTCATCTTTTTCCTTTTTCAGTTTTTCTAGTTCACGAAAAATCTGCATTTTCTCTGCTTTTTCATTATGATTAAGTTCTTGTAGTCGCTGCAACTCCTCTTTGACCCGGGCAAAAATTTCTTCCTGCTGCTTTTTCTTTTGAAGCTCTATCTCCTGTTGTTCCCGTAATCTCTCTTCTTCAAATTTTTCTTTTTCAGCCAGCAAATCCTTTAGCCTGCTCTCAATGTGCACACTTCTCCGTTTCAGACTCTCTTCCTGTTTTCGAATTTGCAGCTGTACTATTTCTGTCTCTTTGCGCTGCGACTCTACCTCTTGCTGCATTCTTACAAGTTCTGCTTTGTCAGATCTTTGTTTTTCTTCCATCTCTTCTATTTGTTTCCTACAGTAAAACATTTATATGCAATATTTCAAACTTTCCTTTTTTTTCCCAAAAGACAACATGTCAACATAGAAGTTAAAAAGGTTTGGACAAGGATTTTGCAGTATATGTAATGGTTTCTTTTTTTAATAGTTTTGGTTTGCCACAGGTTAAGATCTTGTATTGCTTGGAAGTGACTCAATGCATGAGACAAAGGGTAAAGAGATTCATATAGTCTATTTCAACATAAAAAGTTATGGATATCTGAAGTTATAGGAAGACATATTGTATAGCACTTATGTTAGTAGAAAATTAGAGTGCATCAGTTCTGGTAATTCCAATAAAAATATTGATAGAACTCATCCATGCACTCAGTAAAGACTAAATATATATATTTATATATATACACATACATCCTCATATACACAAACTTGTATAAAAGGACTTGATTAGAAATTTGCCTCACCAAATTTAAGCCAACAGATGAATTAAAACAATGTCTTCTCTTTAGGTGAACCTAACTGAATAAACAGGATTATAAGATTAGGAAGAGACGTATTTGAGAGAGGAATTACTTTAGGACAAATTATTGTCTCCTGTGCAATCTCTTTTAAAGGTTCTAGTGCATTCCAAATGAGGACAGTCTGAGACTTGAAGGTCACCATTATCTATTATATCATTGTATTATGATACAATCACTTGAATAGATGTAAAGACAATCTCAAGGTGGTTGGTTACTTTGCAAGAAGTTAGATAAATTAAAACACAACCATAGAAACTTCAGCACAATCTGAATTCAAATCCTATCAATATATCAAAGAGTACAAATATCAGTGATTCTGTTGCATCTTTTTCTGAATAACTTCATCTAATGCTTCAGAGTTTCAGGGGTTTTCTGAGTTTACTTAACTTAGTCCAACTACATAAACAGCTCTTGCAGTCTAAAGCTGAGATGGCAGAAATTGCCTTTTCAGCTTATGAATCTAATCAATGCTGTGATCTGCAACAAGGTGAGAGCTATTACTTCTAAAATCTTAGCAGGTATGATGAGCCAGAACAGTCAGCTCAGTCTGCCAGCTGACAACAATACTTTTGTTTGTCCTTCAAACTGATTTTGAAATAATGTTCTGATAAGTATGACTGGTATGCCCATACTAGCACTACAGTTTTAAGAGAAGCAGAGTTTATAATGTGAGTTTTTCCAATCATGATTCAAGCCAAAGGCAACTAAAGGATAAAAAACTCTGAGCAAATAATATAATTTGCCATCTTTTAAAATAATACCATGAAAATTATGTGCAAGAGTAATATATTACACTTGTATAAAATCTATCATCCTCATACCTTTGTGTTTGATATTTTCTTTGCTAAAGATTACAGTCAGCCACAGTTCAGCTTCTCTGTCTGTTAGTAATCAGTAAGAATGAAGAGTTCAAGAAAATAAACAAAATCTTCATAGAAGACAAAACAAAATTATGTCAGGATCCTCTGCATTATAAATAACACCATGTCTCCAAATTAATGCTTTAAATGAGTCTACGACGTGTGTATATATATACACACACCCACACAAAGACCACAGAGAATCTTACCTTTTACTTTCTAATTTTTCAAGCTCCTCTCGTTGTTGTCTCTCAAATTCTAGCCTGATTTAAAAAAAAACAAAACCAAAAATAAAAGAGAACACAATAAAAAGGTTAATTCCTGAGTATCACAAAAAATAGGAAGATATGATACAATTCAGTCTTTGTTTACAACATTATAACAATGGTACAAATCAAGAGTTTTATAAAACTACTTTCTACAGTAACAGACAATATTTGCTTCATGAGGGTTACAAATTGGATATCATGCTGTCTGGCACAAGTACAAACAGAAAAACAAATTAATTTCTGGGGGGAAAAAAGAATATTTAAAAAGTAAAGTTAAACAAGACAGATAAATGATTAGCATGGCCTCTGCAAGTTAACTACATGCACACAAGGCAATCAATACATAGAAATTCAATTTCTCTACCTTAGACAGATTGGTCCTTTTACAGTGAAAAGTCTGCCATGGGAGGCAGGGGTAAACAGAGTGATCAATTAAGAAAGGAATTGATAGAAAAAACACATTAGCAGTACAGAAGATTTTAAAGTCAACAACAGTTTGTTTTATTAGAGGTTAAACTGGTTAGATTCATAGAACATTTGTCACATTACAACTCCAAAGTAAAATTTAAATAATTATTTCTAAACATGTTTTTCAAATGCGAGTGATAGTTAAATCAATGCTCCTCTTCCTATGGTTTATTAACTTGGGCACTTCTGAGAAGTGAAAGAGCTATAGAAGTACACTATGGCACGCTTGTAGTTCTTCCTTTTCCTCCCAAAAGAAAAAAACACCCTCAAACATTACTATGATGTAATCAGTGGGGTTGAAAAATATCAAATGCCTGCCAATTGCAATATTCAAGCACAGGACACAATTCAAACCCATTTATCCAAAATATTTTGAGATTTTAATCTGTTTAGTGTGATGAGGTTCTGAAAAATTATGAGATAATATTTAATGTCATTTTAATTATCAGCTCTTATTACAGTTGTCCAGAAGTCTTTCTCTTATTTTAATTTCCTCTGAAAGATTTATGGGTTTTTAAGGAAAATTTTCCAAATAAATATTAAAAAAGCATAGAGAACCTATTTATAGACTGAAATATTCAACCAAATGCACAAATATCCAGTTATTTCAGGCCTGCTACAGCATAAGGAGCTTGCAGGTTAGCGAGACAGTCCATAAGCGCTGAAAAAATGCAAGACGTAAGTTAACTTCAAGTATTTGAGGAACTGCAGTTTAAGATGTCATGACCACAATTATGTAGGCAGGTTTTTTAAGAATAAGGTATTTTTTATATTTCTTTCTAAAAAAAAAAAAAAGAAGATACAAATGCCGCCTACAACAAACAGGAATTGCCCTTGAAAATGTGCAAAAATACACCAATAATCTAATGCTTAGAAAGCAATTTAAATGAACTTTGCCTCCTACATGCCCAAGAAGCATCTTTCTAACTGTTGCAATACTAGAGAAAGACTAGTTCAACAAATTCCATTTTCCCCTATTTCTCACAAATTCATTTATAGAAAATGCCTTCTACAATGCCTAAGAGATTAGCAAATGTAGATTTTTATACACAATTCCAGACATCTGGAGACTTCATGTAAATATATCACCAAGAGCTCCTTCACATTTGCATTAAGACCGTCTAGGATGGGCGCTATCTCATTACAGCACGAGGAGAGATGACAACTTGGTATTTCTAATTTTATCATAGGTTCTGTAGCTGCAATGCAAAATCCAAGAAGTTATGCAAAGAGAACAAAAAGTAATCTTAAGGGACCTTTAGAAAGCAAAAGCTTAATTTAATAGTTACAATGCACTTTTTTTTTCACCCCTTTATTTTTTTTTGTTAAGCTATACCTCAACAGTGCTTACTTTGGCTATGGTCTACCTCTGGAATTATTAGCTGTTAGTTATCGCTTCTTAGGTAGGGCTTGGCTGACAAATGCCACTTCTTCACTATGAGAGTGAGGTTACCCAGAGAAGCTGTGGATGCCTCACCCCTGGAAATATTCAAGGCCAGGTTGGATGGGACTTTGAACAACCTGGTCTAGTAAAAGATGTCCCTGCTCATGGCAGGGGGGTTGAAACTAGATGATCTTTAAAGTCCCTTCCAACCCAAACCATTCTATGATATTTGTCATGACTTCACTCCAAAATAATATAAATGCTAAGGAATATAGCTCTGGTCTGTCAAAATGCAGATGTCCACTGGGCAGTGTCAGAGGTAGATCATCTTTGCTTAGGCAGCTGGCACAGATGATTTGCAAGTATTCCCATGCTTG
Organism: Phalacrocorax aristotelis; assembly: GCF_949628215.1. Lineage (NCBI taxonomy): Eukaryota > Metazoa > Chordata > Aves > Suliformes > Phalacrocoracidae > Phalacrocorax > Phalacrocorax aristotelis. Next base: position 86,095,988 of record NC_134278.1, read on the forward strand.
GTGAAGCAATAACAAAGTAAAATGTTTTGGATCAGCTAACATAATAGTCAAAAGACTTTTGCTCTGGGTTTTGCACGTCCTATAAGACACATGATTTGGCAAACATACTCTATATGCACATAAAAATGGTAACTAGCTTTTGATGGAGATCTCATACGAGGAAAATGAGCCATCATAGCAATCAGTCTGATATAAAAACAGTTCAGTGGTAAAAATTCTGATTTTCTCTTTGAGGAAGTGTGTCTAATTCCTTCAACATTGGTGTCACGACAATCAGTTTTACCTCACACTGAAATGAAGCTGGTGGTGCTCAAAAGTACAGATGAATGAACTATGCAAATGTGGTTGGTTCTTCAGTGAAAACAGCTATTTTCCAAAGCTAAAGATGGATCACCATCAACACCCCAATAAACAGCTTCCAAACACTACAGCTAGCTGTTTTAAAAATGCATGCTTAATGGATTTTAGACAAGTAAATACTCCTATGAAGAAAAGGGCTAACACAGCCTGGTGTTTTCCTGCTATTTAGATTTGGTGGTGCCTAAGAAGGTCTGAGCTCCACTGAAGGCTCTCCTAGCACAGGGTTATTCGCAGTGCCTCTATTCTCTGTCAAAGGTGCACACACTGCAGCTTTTATTTCTGCAGGGGTAATAATGATGCCTGTCTTCCTTAGCTGACTCCCTGTTTTCTGAATATATTTAGGAATTCATGACTTTTAAGACCATTATCTCAGCAGTGTTTGCTTCAAACTGGTTATGAGTTCAAAGTTATTTCAGGGCAGGAGAGAATCTGGGGAGGCAGGACAGGCTGTCAATGGTTGCAGAAACCTTGTTTCTTTAAGAAGGTAGTAAAAAAAAAAGTCTCAGCATCACAAAAAAAACCTTGCCCGTTTTACAAAGCACAGACGCAAGACTGATGTTTTCCAGTTTAGGCTATCGGCAACAAAAATCTTTTTCACATAACCTGTACTCCCTTTATTAATGTGAGCTCTACTGTGAATAGAAAAAAAATATTAGCTTGAAATTAAAAAGAAAGAAACATACAGATATTAGCAACCAGAATCTACTCCTCCTTTTGAAGATCTACCACAAAGGAACTTAATCTGATCAGTGTTGAATTACATAGTCACCATTTTCCCGGAAAATGTGGCATATCTAGTGATTAGAGCAGTGTAGATGAGCTGCAGAGAAAAAAAAGAGTCAGTTCTACTAGCACAATACTACAATAGCTTAATTTACACAGCACAAAAGTGCTATCTGGTACTACATCCATTAGGAAAGACTGAGTACTGGCAAGACTACAAAGATGTTACAATACCACTCAGTAGCTCAATTTATGAGATTAGTTTTAAACAAAAATAAAAAAACACATGCTAAATCTTGGTGACAAGACCAAGGTTTCTCATGAGTGATTCTCATGAGTGTTTTGTAGCTTACAAAAGGTCCACAAATGAAATCTTCAGTAACGATATATGTGCAAAATTCTATTTTAACCAAAGCTCATTATCTGAAGCAGTGTTGCACAACACCAGACTAAAACCAAAGACTGGGAACACACAGAACAACGAATTTTGCATGTTAAGCCAAAATTTTATGCAACTATCTTCACATATGGGAAATCAACAGCCAAACAAAAACACCACCCCATCCCCTCCAAAGCCACACACAAAGATCACCCATCTGAAAACCCAATTAAAGATAATACTGGTTTTCACATGGGAAAGATAAAGATACAGCAAGCAAGATCCATCATTTATCTGCTTTCACAACAACTTAAGGTAATACCCCACAGGCTCTCTGCCATTGATTGTAAAGATGCTAGATCTTATGAGCTGTTTATTGCAGCCTACAGAAATTGCAAATTTCGCTGCCAGCCTTTAGGTTATCAGTACTGAAACTGGAAGAAAAGGTGGTCTTCAAAGTACTACAGTAACTACAGGCGGAATGCTAGTCAGCTACAGAAGTCACACAAAAAAACCCAGAGTGTCAGCTATCAAATCTAGATCTACACTCCTGGTGGGCAGTATACCATTATGTTACAAGAAACTGATACTACCATCTATTTTAAAAAAGGGTCATACCAAAGGCCCATGTCGCACACTGTTCCTGGTGAAATAAAAAAAATGAAAAAACCAAAGCAAATTTAGTGTATAATATTCTTTTCCATCTGTACTTTTCCAGGAAGCAAGACGCTTGCCCCTACCTAACACCTTGGGTACAATTATCCTGCCTTTGATAACCAGAGGTCAGTTTATTGAATGTTTTACCCAGGCTGAACAGTCACCACTCAAAAAAATAACCACTGCAGCACTGTACTTGCTAAGCAGCATTCCTAGCTGCAACTACAGAGCTCAAGCATTCTGCAAGCCACGTAACTCTCTATAAATACAATGCCAGTGGCTTTAAATTATTACTAAAGCTGAAATGTTTGGGGTCTGCTTTATTTGAAATGTATTCTTTCCTTTAACTTGCATTTACCCCAGCCACCTGTTCCCCTTAAAGTAACACTTCCTGCAGAATTATCTCTTTGGGACAAGCACCACATGATCAGAAGAACACCAGTGCTACCACAAAGGAGAAGATGGAAAGAAAACAGTGTTAGGATCAACATAAATTTTTAATTGTCATGGAACACCAGCCTAGCTGAAAAGCTGCTGTTGCCAAATTGCTGTCCATAAAGATGCACTAATTATAGAAGATGCTTTCTTCTACTGCTTTGTAAGACCAGGGCTCAGTGAAACTGCAGTGCAAACTTCAGAGCCTACCTTCTCTTATGCAGCAGTCATAAAAGCAGTAAAAACAGTCATTTCAGGTTGTTTTGCTTTTGTGGGTTTTGGGTTTTTTTTAAAGCACTGATCTATTAGAACGACACCTGCCTCTGCACTGTGTGGGCAATGTGTCTTATTAGGTATGGCACCTATTGTTTTAAACATGGTTAAAGTATCTAAAGATAGGGGTAAGTGTTTAAATTATGAATATGCATTATGAATATCCTTGCTTAGAAAAATATATGTACATAACAGTGACTATGGAAAAATCTCAGATCAGTTTTATTGCTCACAAACAAGTGACAGTCATACAGATCTGCATTCCTCCTATAATGTGAGCCTTAGGGATAATCCTTTCTTGTGTTTACAGATTAAGCAGGACAAATATCTATTCCTGCAAGCCAGCTCACAAAGATTAATTGAATGCAGGCTAGCAGGAGAATACCAATAATTAACCCTCTGCTTCTACTTTATTACCTAATAAAACACAGGCGTGGAACTGTTCAGGAATACGATGAGTATTTCACCTAAACTTATCCTCAATTTCAACAGCAACAGCACTCTTGTAATCACACCAAGAAAGGAAAATAGAAGTACAAGAAGTATTAGATGGGAAAAATGGTAGTGTTTCTAAAAATTGCTGCATACATTGATAATTTAATTATATTATTCACACACTGATTTCCAGGAAAGCAAGGCAAGACGTTTGGAGAACTGATAAGAGGAAAAAAAAAAAAAAAGCTATATTTCACAAAATATATTAGGTGAAAAAGAATTTGCTGCATCTACTGCATCACAGAGACAGTCAAGTAACACTCGAGACTTGTTTTGTTTTAAATAAGGGTGACAGCAAAAAATCATCTCTGTAAGAGACAATTTGGCATTATCTGAAGACAGTATGAACTCCTTGGGCAGTGGATTGTTCTTAAGCCTACCTTCAACTGGGCCTTGCCCATGCCATTATATTTTGCTGCAAATCTGAAAGACTACAAGTGAGGCAATGCTGAAACAATCTGTCCTACTCTATGCTGACTGCAAGGTCAAGGTCAGTCCTGTGCAGTATAATGCAATTATTCATAACAGTATTTTAACAGACTAACATTAGTCAGGGAAAAGCTCAGAATAGCTGATCATTTACCGGAGGTAGCAAAGAACAGCTAAGAACTTTCCTCAGCCCACAGAAAATACAATACTAGCAACTGTCACTAGAAATTTTAGATCAAACTATCTGAAAAGCTGAAGAAATAGAAAAATATACATACACTTTTTTTGACCTTTTCTTTCATCTCTGAAAAAAGATGTAATTTATGAGCATCTAGCTCACTATTGAGATCTCTGTAGGTAGCTCAGTAGCAAAAGAGTAACAGTCACATTTGAATCAGTGTTATTACACATACTCACTGTATTCAAGACATTGTTTAACTTGAAGTTATTATTACCTGTCCAATCTTCCCAAGTTCTAATGGATAAAGAGCAAGCCCACAGTAAAACCTGGGAATAAAGCTGCACTATCCAAGCCTGTAAATCAATTTACAGCCAATTTTTCAAAAGCACATAGGTGGTTAAAGTGCCTCATCTCACTCAATTCAAAACACAGGCACTAGCTATTGAAAAAAAAATTAGAACAAAACACCATCAATTCTCTGTAAGTCATTTTAAGAACACTGGTAAAAACATTAAAAACAGCTTCTCTACGTAAGTAGTCTATGTCATTGTAATTATAAAATAAAATTGTTTTCCACATCCTAACTTGACCACCTACTAGGGGGGTATATAGGTGAGAACATAAGACATTAACTTCCCAGCCTTTTTATGCTTGTATTGGTATTCTATTATAGTAACTCAAAAAACATTGATTTTCAGTGTACAATGCATTTTTCTTAGGAAAAAGAGTTAACTTGTAATTCCGCAGAAAGCATAAACATTAAGTTTGCCGTGTCATTATTGTATAGAACTGCCTTGATTATAATGCCAATGTTGAAGGCACAGAAGCAGGCTGTTCCCAACTGCCGCAAGACGAACTGGTGCGGAACACAACCAGCCTGGCTCAACAGAGAGCTTTTGCTGGCACTCAGGGAAAAGAAAGGAGAGACTACCACTTTTGGAAGAAGGGTCAGGCAACTCGAGTACAGAGACCTTGCAGAGAGAAAATTACACAGCAAAAGACCACCTAGAGCTCAATCTGGACACTGTTGTAAGGGATAACAAAAAAATGTTTTTAGAAATACATTAACAACAAAAAGAGAAGCAAAGAGAATCTCCATCCTCTACTGGATGCAGGAGGAACACTGCCACCAAAGATGAGGAAAAGGCTGAGGTACTTAATGCCTTCTTTGCCTCAGTCTTTAACCATCAGACTAGTTATCCCCGGCATATTCAGCACCCTGAGCTGGAAGGCAGGGATGGAGAGCAGAATAAGCCCCCCATAATCCAGGAAGAAGCAGTTTATGACCTGCTGAGCCACCTGGACACTCACAAGTCTATAGGGCCTGATGGGATCCACCTGAGCATACTGAGGGAGCTACCAGAGGAGCTCACCAAGCCACTCTCCATCATTTTTCAGCAGTCCTGGTTAACAGGGACAGTCCCAGATGACTGGAGGCTTGCCAATGTGACGCCCATCTACAAGAAGGGCCAGAAGGAGGATCTGGGGAACTACAGGCCAGTCAGCCTGACTTTGGTACTAGGAACAGTTATTGAGCAATGCATCTTGAATGAGCTCACCAAGCAAGCATGCACAGGACAACAAGGGGATCAGGCCCAGCCAGCACAGGTTCATGAAAGGCAGGTCCTGTCTGACCAACCTGATCATCTTCTATGACCAGGTGACCTGCCTAGTGGATGAGGGAAAGGCTGTGGATGTTGTCTACCTGGATTTTAGCAAAGCCTTTGACACTGTCTCCTACAGCATTCTCCTAGGGAAGCTGGCAGGACATGGCTTGGACAGGTATACTCTTTGCTGGGTAAAAAAAATGGTTGGATGGATGAGCTCAGAGGGTTGTGGTAAATGGAGTTAAATCCAGTTGGCAGCCAGTCACGAGTGGGGTCCCCCAGGGCTCAGTGTGGGGGCCAGTTCTGTTTAATATCTTGATCCCCCTGTCCAGGTCATTGATAGAGTGCACTCTCAGTAAGTTTGCAGACAACACCAAGTTGGGTGGGAGTGTTGATCTGCTTAAGGGTAGGAAGGCTCTGCAGAGGGAACCTGGACAGGCTGGATTGATGGGCTGAGGCCAGTTGTTATGAGGTTCAACAAGGCCAAGTGCCAGGTCCTGCGGTTGGGTCACAACAACCCCACGCAGCCCTACAGGCTTGTGGGAAGAGTGGCTGGAAAACTGCCTGGTGGAAAAGGACCTGGGGGTGTTGGTTGACAGTGGTGAATATGAGCCAGCGGTGTGCCCAGGTGGCCAAGAGGGCTGACAGCGTCCTGGCTTGTATCAGGAATAGCGTGGCCAGCAGGAGTAGGGAAGTGATTGTGCCACTGGTGAGGCCACACCTTGAATACTGTGTTCAGTTTTGGGCCCCTCGGTGCAAGACAGACATTGAGGCGCTGGAGCATGTCCAGAGAAGGGCAGTGAAGCTGGTGAAGGGTCTGAAGAGCAGGAGTAGCTGAGGGAACTGGGGTGGTTTAGTCTGGAGAAGAAGCAGCTGAGGGGAGACCTTATCGCTCTCTAGGACTACCTTAAAGGAGATTGTAGTGAAGTGGGTGTTGGTCTCTTCTCCCAAGTTATAGTGACAGAACAAGAGAAAATGGCTTCAAGCTGTGTCACGGGAGGTTTAGGTTGGATATTTGGAAAAATGTCTTCACTGAAATGTTTGTCAAGCATTACACTAGGCTGCCCAGGGAAGTGGTGGAGTCACCATCCCTGGAAGTGTTCAAAAAATGTGTAGACATGGCACTTGAGGGGATGGTTTAGGAGACATAGTATTGTTGGTTTGACAGTTGGAGTTGATGATCCTAAAGGTCTTTTCCAAACTTAATGATTCTATGACTCCAGGTACTACAACTTTCTTTGTGTTAGATCTATCAGCGTGGCTGTTTATTGGTACAGTTACTCTTCTTGCATTTAAGTAGAGAAATCCCAGGTAAAAGCAAGTTTTACCAGGATGGAAAGTTCCTTGGTGTCTCTTCAACCCATTTTCTAGCATGGTCTAGTTCAAATAGCATTTCAGGAAAGTTCTGGCTTCATTCAGAAGCCCACTATTTAGCAAGCATATACTATTAACCAGAGAACAACATATTTTCTAACTACTGCCATTTGGAACATTCAAGCCACTAAAATGAAGAACAGCTATAACTTTAATAACTGCCTTTTTGAATATACTCACCCTGGATTATAAAGCATAACCGCTGATAGGTTCTCACAAGATTTTGAAAGATCTGTCATAGACAAGCTGAAGGAAGATAGCAGTCCACTCTAACAACAGACCATAAAATAAATGTATTAGACGAACACTGATGTGCTTACAAACTCTTACTTTGTTTCAGCTGTTTAAATATTAACTAATGTATGTGAAGCAAATTTTAAGAAGTATTTTATAACAATCAAGGTATGTCTATATTAGTAAGAAAATTGTGAAAAGGTTTAAATTTCCCTACTGATTCAATCTCACCTTTCTTTTTTCCCTTAGCTTAGCAGCTTCTTTGGGGTGGTTAAAGCGAAACATATTGGTTCTTCCAAGTAATATAACAGCACCTGATGAGAAAAAACACACATGGTTCACTGACAACATACCGTACCTGAAAATGCCAAGTAATTTTTCAGACACACAATGTGTAAAAGCAAAGACCTCCATGAAGCAAGAGCAAAATGAAAATGGATTTTGACAAGTGTATAACGATGCTTAGTCACAGCTACGTTAACAAATGTATAGTTTATTCCTTCCTCTTCCTAATTAAAACAAAAAAAAAACCCTAACCCCACCATACACATGTTCATGCAAAGGTCAATCATGTTCATACAGTTCCGTTAAAGAACAAATACACATAGATGAAGCACTGGACGCAGCTGCCCCAGTTTGGTCTATATACTCTTCAACAGTGCTACTTTGGAAGGCATCAGTAGGTACCAGATACAATGGGAACGTCCATAAATGTGACTAAGAACAAACTTGCCCATCCACTACTGATCGCAATCAGGTTTGAATCCACCTATGCTGATGCTCCGGATCTCCATAATTAGTACTCTTACTTACCCTTCTCTTCTCTGTGTGGAACAATGCTGAAAGTTTATAGTCACTCAGAACAGGATTATTAGACTTTTATACCCAATAGCTATTTTTCTGAGGGAAGAACCTTGAATAATTCATATTGCTCAATGCACATCAGTTATTGTATTTAGTTAGTTAAGGTGCAGGCCACAAATAATGAGATTCTGGGAAATTCTTATCATATTTTAAAGACAATGGCACCAAGATTAATACTTTCTAAGAAGTATATTGTCAGTGATGTCTCACTACTGTCATAACATGGAAGTCTTCTAAGTTAACCACCACAGAATCAAGCATTTATCTGTCAGTCAGTATGAGGCATTTCTAAAACAAAAAAAAGACTCCATTGCATTCACAGTATGAAAAAAATGACATTCAGGCTGTTCATTACAAAAATTCTTACCATCTGAGAATGAAATGCTGTCCTTAATAAGGAATGATCCTAGCTTCATTAGGAATAATCAACCCAAATAAGGTCATCCAGTCTCGGCAAATAAACAGCAAAAAGCACTACAGTCACGACATCACTTCTTGCTGTCTACACAACACCTCAGTTTTGGACCATATGAACAGATCACTTCAGTCCTATCTTCAAATGAATTAACTTTCATAAATCTTTAGCTAGGTTAGGTCATTTTGGTACCACCTCTAATTTATATGATGACCTTTACTTCAAAAGGTGTGCTGGACATACTTTTTACATAGACATATTAAAAGGGATCCCTGACAATCATGACTGCTGTAGTGAAAGGGCTAAAACTGTTTTTACTCTACCACTGCTGCATACACTAACAGTTGTCCCAAACATTTATCTTTTCCTCTCTTGCTGACTGCCTGAAGGGGGATTTTGTGATAGGGATGACTTCTATGAAATTCCTTCAGTTACTTCCAAATTAAGGTAAAAATTATTAATTGCAAACATTTTTGACCACTTTACTAGGCAGAAGCAAATTTAATTAAAATTTCAGAATTAATACAGTGATAGATATGTGTTCCTAACTTCATGAATTTATAAGAAAACAGGAGAGAAGCTTAACCGCAAGCACATGAGAGTCAAACCCAGATGACGGATCAGATGAACAACTCCTAGGTTTCTCTTTCAGTACTTCCATAGAATCCTATTACCATTTTTGTATTGTTCTATTAAGGGAAAACTCTACAATCTTAATTCCCACTTGACAGAATTTTTATAAGCATCAACATCAAAGCCTCTTTAGGAAAAATAATTTGGACAAAACCATGCAGTCAAATATTTCCTAAGCACCAGGTCGATTGCCCAATGTTGTGGAATGCAGCTCTCCATCAGAATGCAAGTACGTGAACTACAGTGTAAAGGTCGTCATGGAAACATAACTAGATTTGCTATGGGGTTTGCTTTCAATTTATTTACTATAAGCAACAATTCTTATTCTCCTTCAATGTTAAATGGCAAAGAAAAAAGGTTTGTCAAAATACACTGACAATCCTAAGAACACCATTAAAAACTAAGCAAAAAGTCTTCATCATTTGTGAAGCTCTGAACTCACAATTTAACTGGTTGACTCCAACAGATAAATGGCCAGAGAGGACAGGAAAAAAAATATATTTTTTTAATATATATATTAAAGAACACCTGCTGAATGTCATCAAGAATCAATGATCTATACAGAGCAATCTTTTGGAACTGTGCAAACAAATATATTAATTATTAATATCTTACCAACTTTCAAAAATAAAAAACTAACTTTTAGAAGTTAGTTTTTTATTAGCAAACTATAAAGAAAAAAACAAGCAGTGGGAGGTTACATTAACTACAGAAGGGCTGGCAGTTTGGCCTAAAAATTGGACAACTTGGTTTAAGTTAAAGATAAATTTAGAACCATAGAATCATTTAGGTTGGAAAAAGCCTTTAGGATCATCAAGTCTAACCATTAACCCAGTACTGCCAAGTCCACCACTAAACTATGTCCCTAGAGCACATCTACATGTTTTTAAAATGCCTCCAGGGATGGTGACTCCACCACTTCCCTGGGCAGCCTAGTGTAATGCTTGACAAACATTTCAGTGAAGACATTTTTCCAAATATCCAACCTAAACCTCCCGTGACACAGCTTGAAGCCATTTTCTCTTGTTCTGTCACTATAACTTGGGAGAAGAGACCAACACCCACTTCACTACAATCTCCTTTAAGGTAGTCCTAGAGAGCGATAAGGTCTCCCCTCAGCTGCTTCTTCTCCAGACTAAACCACCCCAGTTCCCTCAGCTACTCCTGCTCTTCAGACCCTTCACCAGCTTCACTGCCCTTCTCTGGACATGCTCCAGCGCCTCAATGTCTGTCTTGCACCGAGGGGCCCAAAACTGAACACAGTATTCAAGGTGTGGCCTCACCAGTGGCACAATCACTTCCCTACTCCTGCTGGCCACGCTATTCCTGATACAAGCCAGGACGCTGTCAGCCCTCTTGGCCACCTGGGCACACCGCTGGCTCATATTCACCACTGTCAACCAACACCCCCAGGTCCTTTTCCACCAGGCAGTTTTCCAGCCACTCTTCCCACAAGCCTGTAGGGCTGCGTGGGGTTGTTGTGACCCAACCGCAGGACCTGGCACTTGGCCTTGTTGAACCTCATAACAACTGGCCTCAGCCCATCAATCCAGCCTGTCCAGGTTCCCTCTGCAGAGCCTTCCTACCCTTAAGCAGATCAACACTCCCACCCAACTTGGTGTTGTCTGCAAACTTACTGAGAGTGCACTCTATCAATGACCTGGACAGGGGGATCAAGATATTAAACAGAACTGGCCCCCACACTGAGCCCTGGGGGACCCCACTCGTGACTGGCTGCCAACTGGATTTAACTCCATTTACCACAACTCTCTGGGCATTTAAGGTAAAGGACAAATTCTAATTGTGAATATTAATTCAATTACCTCTAGAAACCCTACCATATGTCCTGAAGAATAAAAAAATTTTCTAGTAAGTTATATTTACACAAAAAGGGCACATTAGCTGGAATTGAAACACTGGAAGTAATCTGTAGAAGGAAGTGGTAATTAATTAATACACTGTATTTATTTTAAACTCTATGACAGCCTAAAAACTTAACATGTTTTTCAAGTGAACAGTTATTAATAATGAACTGAGACATTTAAATATATCAGCAGTTAATTGGTGTTACCTGAAGCGCATATTTAAGAAGGCTGGCACGTCATGCTGTGAGACTAAATGGTAACACAGCTACGATACACGGATTGTGCATGAGTCATTGAACCAGTTATTTCATCAGCTGTGCCCACCTGATAAGATAACATGGTGGTCATCTTTCTGTCACACTCCGTTTAATTACACAGGCTACAGGTCAGCTTATGCAGCTTTCTCCCCGCCCCAATTTAGCAACTCAAAGCAACCTTTCCCCCCTCTTTTGAGTTGCAAGTTTCTTCAGACAGACAGAAATTCGGGGGAAAAAAGGTAGTGTTTCAAAAATCAAGTTGTTACATACACCTGGAGAAGGGAAATAGCATCCAAATCCTACATTCTTCTGAGGCACAAACCTTTACTGCCTTTGAAATGCAGTAGGATAAAGTAAAGATGAGTCATTGCAACGGCAATTCTTATTGTTTACAGTGTTACTTGCCACTACCATCAATGTTTGTTGCTAACAATCTATCAGTGGGATTTACCCAAATATAAGACAAAGGGGGCTGGGCTTTCTTTTTTCCCCTCAGTATCTGTAACAGAAACAAGGGCATACGTCTTTCCTGTTGCATGAAGAAATAGACACTTCAGAAAATCAATGTCCCCTCTCTGCACCAAAAGTCCTTACTTTCTGAAAGCAGGCTTTTGAAGCACTTGTTTGAGTTCAGAAAAGATGCAAGACTTCCCTTTTTCAACACTCTATTCTTCCTCTGTTAGAATAAGCTTACTCTGAAAACTTCTTTTCAGGAATGTAAAGTGACATTGCTTTTCAGCAACCGAACTGTGTCACTATCTCACTCCTAAACAAGTCTTCAGCTCATTGCTAAATGGGAAGACATTCTGTGTGCTCCTGAAAGATAAAACATCCCAAACCTCAGCTCTAGCACTCATCAGCTTACTTGTTAGCCAGTCCCTTACAGGCCAACACAATACACCTTTGATCCCACCTGGCCCAGCTGCTTTTTCATTTCTGGATTTTAAAGCTTTTATATTAAAATTATAATTCTCTAGACTTCCATAAGTTTTAGCCTCCTCCTTTTTGTCATTTCCCTACAGCTGCAGTTAACAGACACTGCAGCTGAATCTCCAGCTCTACAAGAGGATTTGGTAACAGTGTTAAATAGAACCTGCCGGAAGCTTGGGAGGGATGGAGGAGGTGGGCAGGGGCGGGGAAGGTGTCTCTGTCATTATTTTAGTCTTTTAGAGACCAATAATCTTTTTCCTAATATCATAGCAACCTAAGCAATCTGGCATGGAGTTCACTTTATGTATAAATTTCAAACAAAATCAAATGGTAAGATTATGAAGTGGCTTAAATTAGTAAAAAATTCTCTTTCTTTTCGCCACATGGCAATTTTTTGACAGGGCAAAACCTTCATAGCTCTCCTGATCATTTCAGCTGCAGATTAGCAGAAACAGAATTAAAACTAATTAAACAGTAACTCCTTTATACACATACAGATTTTTTTCAATGCTATTGCCAGAATGAAACAAAAGATGCTGTATCAGAAATAACATTACCCTGGGTAATACCTTGGTTTAGGTGTGTGGCCTTTGTAATCTGAATTCCATTCACAGAACACTGTGCTCCATTCAGTGGTATTAGATTCACAGTACCATTGAGATTTTCAAAGATGCAATGCTCACTTTCCAAATCAAGACCATGAAGCACTAAATAAAAAGAAATAAAATAATTAGTCTCAAGATCTAGTAAGATTAGCATGCTGATGTTAATTATTTTATTAAAGACATACTGCACAACATATTTGAGAGTACCTTTTCTCTTTACTCTGGACAATGGGGTTTTTCCTTCCTTCATCATATTCTGCATGCCTTAAATATCAACACTATTTTGTATTGTTTTATTGTAATGGAAAGAGAAGTGTGTTGGGCTGCCTGGGTTTTTTTTGGTGTAATGTTCTTTCCTCCTATGTTTTAGCACCAGATTAGTAAATGCTTCTTCCCTTCTGATAGCAAATAGGAAAGTAAAATTTATGTATTTGGAGAGACAAGCAGGTTTTGACCCATTTCTGGGAAATAGTGAAAGCTTCTTGACCTTAAAGAAACCATGTTTAAATCTGAAAAGACAGGATATAATCTGTAATTGTAGACTAACAAGGATGGCTGAAATAAGGTTCTTATATTCAGGTCTTTTATTAGTCAGTTATGCTACTTTCTGTCTCTTCCTCAACTAATGTGTTATTATCTCTACCTGTATTGTTTAATATCACGAAGCAATGCACGTTCACTAGTTCTGTGAAATTTACATAGAAATTTTAATCCAGGCATCTTTTGACCCACACAGAAGTACCAAATGGAGTTATTTGACTCTCGATGTCTCACCTGAGAATTAAAGGATGCAGTTTATTTAATGAAACTGCCTTCAAGCAACATATGTGACAGAGCAGTCCAGGTCTGGCAGTTAGTTGCTTTGATAAGAAGTGAATTACAGCATCAGTACAAGAAACCTACCTACTTTTTACCAACTTCCAGAATTTTCTTCAACTCAAATCTAAAGTCGAAAGACTACTTTAGGTATAACAATGTAACAATACTGTCATTATACAAAGATTAAGAGAACAACTGTGCAGTAATTGTGACAGGTGCTGTATAAAAATGGATGGTATTTTTACAGGATGCTATTTCAAGAGAAGAAATAAATTAGTAGCAAGCATATGAATATGAATAAATTTTAGAGACCATAACCTATTCGAGAAGTCATGCTCTCCAAAGAAAATCCCACATAATTCAGTGCTCAAATTTTCTAAAAATTAAAATATGCAAGAACGTACAGACAACTAACTGAAAAAGAGAAAAAATTTATGAAGCTTTGTTCACATATCGGGATGTTAGAAGAAGGAAAAACAACTGAAGAAAGAATGTAAAAAAATGCCAAATTCCATACCAATATCCTGTTCTGTCACAGCATCTTCTCTGCCAACATATGTTTGGCCCTCCTAATAAAGAGAGAAACACACATCATTTTCAGTTGAAATCTCCCTTCCTCCCCCAAAGATGTAAGTTATCCTTCCACTTTCTCAGAGTAACCTGAACGAAATATATGTTTAAACATACATGAAAAAAATCAGGTAACATTTTTAGAATGCTTTCACAGTCATTATTATACAGTATTATTAGCAAATTCACATTTCAACTGTCCTGTGTGGAACCATCTTTACAGTTTTGAGGCAGTTAATCTAGATTTGGAGTTCAAGTCAAGCTTTACAATGAGATGAATGAAAAACCAATATACATGAGTAGGAATATTGAAATCCCATCTCTGGTTAACCAGTTGACCCTCAGCAGAAACCTAAACAGTAAATTAACATATTTTAATTTAATCAGTTGCAATCTCTTAAGACCTTTTCTGACTAGAGCAGAGAAATGTAATGATCACTACATTTAGATAGCAAATTAATACTACAGTGGGGGATGGGGGGAATCACAAAGTGTATAAAGGCAATGGAAACACAGGTGTGTTTTTACCTTCAAGTGGTATAAGATGATACCGGTACTGAGTAGATCATCATCAATACCAATGAGATGAGGCAGTTCAGAATCCAACACCACACCTATCCCTTCTTTCCTCAGAGCCAAGGTTTGTTCCTGCAAAAGGACAAAACTCTATTTATTAGGATGTGCAAGAAATACCACTCTTCCTTCTCTTTCTAAAACATGTGTAATTTAACTTATTCTCTAATATAAAAAAAAAAAGGTGGGGGGCATGGGTTTTTTATATTTTCAGTGTGACTGTTTTATTTCCATTGAGCATTCCAAGCTTGCTGTTCAGGAAACGTGTGAAGGTGTTATTTGACAGAAACCAGACAAACAGCTGAAATATGCCAGATAAGGAAGATCAATCAGGAGCATAACAAAGGAATGTTGTCTGTAAGTAAGCTACATACCACCTAGCATAACAGTAAGGAGTATTTAAAACTCCTCAGAATTCAATAGGGCTAAGGAATAGAAAACTGGAAAAAACCTCTTTGGCAATCCTTTAAACAAACTGAACAGCACAATAAAAACCCCAGACACCTGAAAACTCAGTAAGCCTAAGCAGTTAAAACATCATCAAATGAAAGAGAAACACTGACAACAGTAAATAAATGCAGGAAATATTTGCAGCAAATATTTTCAATTTTTCAAAATTCCTTTGGGCAACATTGAACAGCCACCTGTAGGATAAAGCAGGACTACAGGTGGGAGACTTCAACCTTGGATAAAATATCATGTGATGTAGTACTGATCAGACAGTCTATGCAATAAATAAGAAACTAATTATAGCTTTGGAGTAAGTTTTAGTATTTATAAAGTTTATTTTTCAATTTGGAATAAAATCCTATTGGCTTCTAGGCCTGGAAGACAATGGCAAAGACTGTTGATGTGTACACACACTGCCTTCCAAGGTTAATGTGTTTTTCTACGTAAAACAGCTAAGCCCTTACGAGCCAAGGAAGACAGACATGCCAGGAAGGAGAGGCAACACCAGCAAGTATCACTTCTATGTATTGTATGCACACTTCTCTCCCAGTGCTAGAAAACAGAGAAAACAAGTTTCCAACAGCAGCATGACTATTCCTTTTCCAAGTTATCAGTATGCCTTCTCCGGAGCCAACAAAGACACTACACTGTTTGTAAGAAAAAAACAGATAAGTTGTTATATGTATTTTCCCAAGTACAGCAACTTGACAAATCTGAAAGAAGAAAGCAGATGCAATATCTCATTTCCCTGCACAGTACAAAACATCATCAATATTGACACTGTTTAAAAAATTGTAAGTATGGATACACCTGGTCAAGATGAGAATGTGACACAACATACAAAAGACACTCCAAAACAAAACCAGGAAATCCAACGCTGGTCACGGATGGATTAAAAACTTCTCCAGCATTCAGGAAGACAGAAAAAGCTGTGATTCATGTTGCCCTGCAGCTCTCTGACATTCAAAACGCACCCAGCTATTCCTTGATAGTATAAAAATGTCAGCTCATGAAACAAAAACATACAGTTTAAAACATCGTTTGAGTGAGAAAGTAATTTCAGTCAAAAATACCTACCACATATTAAATATTTACTGAGTGGCATCTACTGCTATACATGATTTATAATGTTCCCACATGACGAGGTTGAAGACTTAAAACACTGAGGACTGGTAGACATTTATGCAACTACTGGCACCCTCGGCCCAATGGAACCGATAAAATATTAAGAGCTGAACATTTCTTCTCCAGCATAACAAAGCATTTGCCAACATCCCTAATTGAGGAAAAAATAGACATCCCAGGAGGCAAAGAAATTATCATTAGGTGAGAAAAATCTCACAAATAATTAAGAATAAAGAAAAAAAATGATTCTTCGTCTTCCAGTCTTTTAATATTTAACACATTTTTACCATATTCAGAAATGAAGTGTGTAATATTGTGATTTAAAATAGATGTGTTGCTTATTTATTCAGATCTAAAAATTAAAGAACACAAATTGAGTTTCTAAACCCTTAGTTTGTAAATTACTACCATTCACACAGAAAGCATCCTGTTAATGGAAACATTATAATAAGTCGTAGCTACTGTCCGCTGCATTAACTATAATTTATTTTTAACACTTGCTGTAAATTAGCTTTTATCTTCAGATACAGTTTACTAAAAATCCTGAATCTTAACCAGGTATCTGGAATAACTGTTAAACTTTAATCATTTGGCTTAAAATTTAATTTCAGATTCAAAACCTTCTGCAAGGAAACCTCCAAATGTCAAACTGTGCCCTTTGCCAGATACAAAAATCACAGAAACCTCATCAACATCTGATCTTTATTACTCCCACAGTGAGAGAAAGAAAAGGCCTGAAGGAAGTAGCCAAATTATCCCTCCATCGTTGATGACATAGGAAGGATGTTTCTAAAGGAGAGAAACCTCTTTTGAAATAAATTGAAGGTCTGTAAGCTATTATAAGGCAGAAAAATTATTAGGTCTGAGCCACGATATGATGCACTTTCCTTTGTGCAACACAGTTTTAAAAAGCAGTGAATCAAAAGTCAAATGACAAGAGCAGGAAAGGTCACTGTCCCAATTAAAAAACACTAATTCAGAAAACTTATGAAAACCTCAAGGTACAGTTTAAGAAAGCTGAATGTACTGCATCCATCTCAGCTTGAATTATCCTTGAACAGAAAAGTGTATACATACTCCCTCAGTATTTAAGATGCATTCATAAATTGTGGAAAATAAAACAAGCCAAGTATTATCCACAAAGGAGCACTCCAGTTAATAGAAATGACTGCTGTATGAGAAGAGGGGGCGGGGAAAAAGGAAAAATGTGGTGGGTGTTTTGTGGTTTGGTTTTGGGTTTTTTTGGGGGGAGGGGGGGGCGCGGGGGGGAGCATCTAGATCAAATGGGCTAATTCTAAGCATAGAAACTCAGAAAGATAATTCTGGACCAGTATATAAGAAAACACTTTGAGTCAAAGTTTAAAAGGGGGATTATACTGTATATTTAAATGATGGTTTCTTTGAATGCAACTCTGACTCAGCAGTCAAATATCCTGATATAGTAAATTCATTAACACTTCTGTGAGAGATGTAGGAGCTACTGTGAAATCTCATCCCTTCTGCACCAATGTATTAGATTTGCTTTATTAACTGATACAGAGGCACCTCCAAGCTCACAGCTAAGATATATTCTAGTAGTTTAGGAACAAAATCTTTGTGTAAAGTATTTATTTGAGCCGTAGAGTTAATCTTCATCATATACAACTGCCCATGATATAGAGCACCTCTAAGATACATAGGATTTCTTTAAATGTACACACAAAAATGGAATCACACAAGTTTGCTTTCTTAACAGCATTCTGAATTAAATTAAATAAGAAAATAACCCCAAAACACATTTCTAACATTCTTTGACCAATCTACCAGTAGAGTGGAACATATGCTGCTACTGGCCCAACACATATTAAAGAGTATACATAATTAGTACACTGCCATTTTAATGAACAGAACCTCTTGGAAGAGTTTAATTTGTTACATTTTCCAATGCAAAAACTCAATTCTTTTATTTAAATATTGAACAGTTAGCTGCTGGCACACAATCCTGAGAATACACTGTGCAGGCACTGTTAGTAAAACATAACATTATGCTGGATGAGGAAATTGTCCAGATGTCTATATTTAAATTATGCAAAAACACGTAATACCAAATTAAAGAAATTATGGGTAAAAATGTGCAACAGCAAAAGTCTTTGCATTAATATTTAACCAGCCTATACCAGAGCAGATTCTTACACTAACAGGTACTTTGGGTGCATTTGATTTCACTGAAAGTATGCTCTTATATCCTGAGTTCACAAAAACATCTGAAGATACTCAGTGGCCCAGCACTAACATTAAGCTTGCTGTAAAATATATAGATGTAAACAGCACAAGGGAAGTTCTTAATTCTTAATTGATTTTCCTCCAGTTATGTATGCAGTACACTTTGCATTCCCTTTAAATCACTGGAAAACAATATTTCATACCTACTGTAAAAAATATTCCATACTGATCAGAATTCAAAGGCCTCTGAAAATGTTGATTTCCAAACCCAGCAGATACATGGCATTATCCAGCAGATACAAGGCTATACAAACAGAGAGAGCAATAAATATGGATGATGCAGCCTCAGCTGGTAACTCCATAACCACAGTGGGTGAAAAACCCAGGACTTCACTCGCTGAAGTCAGAAATTTATATATTCCCCATCACAGAATGGCGAAAGATAGGCGATTTAAGATTATGGTTCCATCGCAGAGGTTTTGGACAAATCCAGGAAGTTGAGGGTAGTACTACTGAATTACAACAAAAAAGATAGGCCTATACAAGGCCAACACAGTTCACGTATGTGTGCTTTAAGAGGGCTACACAGCTTGTGTTTCCAGAGTTAACCCTTTCCAAAAAGAGAAAACTAGAAGACAAGGTATATCTGCAGACCATGATGAATGCGTACAAACCCCAAGCAGAAGATTTCCCAAACAAGCAGTGCTCACTTACTGTTTGTTATACAAAGGAGTAGGAAAGAAAATCACTCAGCAGGAGCTCAAAACCACAAGGCAATCCCTTGTTAAATTGAAGGACACCGTTGATATCAATAATTTACACAGATGCAAGAAATGAACTGCAGAAACAGTGAGAAAATTTAAAAAGGTACTTCTGGACAAAGACACAGTTCCATAATTTCAAGAACTGCAGACACTGAAAGCATGAGAAGTCATCTTGGGAAGGATTGCTATCCACCTGCCTGAGTTTATGTTCCAAAATCAGGAACTGTTGAATAAATCCTACTTCACTTACAGGGGTATTTAATCTTAGCCACTATATTTTTTCTTTAACAACAGCTTGAAGGACAAGAATGTTTGATTTAAAACCTGATTTCCTAGTGTCTTGATGTATACTATCAGTAAATATACCTTAGAAATTTGTGTTATCAATACAAATTCTGAGTCTCTTTCGACTCCTGCTGATTTTTTACTTCAAAAAATTGTTACAGAAATTAATTCTTTAGCTACTATGTCTAAAAATCAACATAAGAAGACACTTCTTCACATTAAGGGATTTTTTGAGACAATGAAGTGGTTTTATCCTGTCTTCTGAGGGAGTAAGAACTATCCTATTTTAAACTCAAGTTTGTAGTAAGAAAAAAAAAAATCTGTCACATATAATGATTCATTATGCAATGTTTTCTGCTTCTGGTGAATTACCTTTCAAGAGATCTGTGCAGCAACAGGGCAAACATGGAAGCAGCAATTCTGACCAGAGAGAAAGGCCTCCTTTCCTGGCCACCTCCCCAACTTTTCAAGTTGTGAAACCTTCCATAAGTGCTGACATTTTTGAGAAAACAGGAGGAAATATTCTTTGGTGGATTATTTTTTTTGTCTGCCTTTACCTAGCCCTTTCTTTTTCTTAGTTTCTACAAGGTCTAGCCCAACAACCCTAGACACTACATTTTCATTCAGATCATATCCCCTCTAATAAGAAGTAGCTTTCTGGTTCTTGACATAAAGAAAAGTACAGCAACGTTACCAGTGTTATATACATTCATAGCTTCATACTTTAATCACAATGTGCACTGTATGCCTTATTCAGAGAAAAAAAATCATGACATTTAATTTGCATTAAATAGTAAAAACCTGTGTAGATCCACTTGCAATCCTGACGACTGGAGAAACTACACTCCAATTTACCAGCACAAACAATTTTTCACTTAAACTTTATTAACCTGTAAATCCTTTCTGCATTTAGCTTCAGGTTGTCATCACATTATAAAGCCAAGCAAGAAATTACAGATCAGTGAGGTTTTTATAAAGTAAAACCCAGGAATAGTTTAGCTGAATAAATTACTAGAGCTTCCACCAAACAATTGAAGCACACAAGCTAAATTATTCTGCAGTTTTCCATATTATGTTGCTTTGACAGCGTAACTAAATTACCCAATAATCAGGAACTCAAATCAACAAAATATTATCTTATTCTTGTATGCATCACCCGTGCATTCCACAAAAGTCTAATTTATCTTTACAGTTACAAAATCTTCCAGATATGTCACTGGTATACATGATGCTTTTATTATTCCATTATTACCCTCCATAAATTTATGTGTTTATCTACGTTAACCAAATACTCTTGTGAAATATGAAAGCTTTCCCTGCAAATGAAAAAATACTGTTTATCATCATGTTTCCCCCCACCTTTTTCTTTTTAAACGGGAGATTTTTACCTACTTGGATAAGACAGACAATCCTCCCCATGCAATTCCCTTCTTATGTAAGCTTTAAAAATGTTGTTTGCAACTATGTTAAATTCCATATAGTGTTAGTAACAACTGTCCTTCATGAAAACGCCTCTCTAACTTCGGTGTTGAACTCCAACTTGCATACAATTCTGCATGACTTGTGTAATTGCTAAAGCCTCAAGTCTGATGCAAAACCCATGAAGCATTTCTCCTGCGTATTCTTGGGTGTTTGAGCAAATGCTTGCAAAGCACCAACCTGTCACTAAGTCAAAAGTCTACCTAAGAGCTCTGAGAAAAGCCAGTTATGCAACACGATCGCCACCCTTGTACAAAACGGCTGTAGACCATGGCCCACTCCCATCTCTACATTATTTCTCTTCCCTTCCAAATACAAGCTTCCTAACTGTTGTTTTCCACTCAAAGTTTATTCCTGTTATTTGGGTGAAGCAGTCCTAATGTTTTGGAGAGGTTTTTAATGGATTAAAAATAGCATGACTTAAGAGGAATACACTGCCTACAGTTCTGTTTCTATTTATAAAAATTATCTGAATAATTCTAGATCTAATTCTTCAGAAAGAAAAGTGTTACATAAACAGATGGACTACTATGAATTTTCACTGCGTTGCATGCTAATTATTATGCTCACGAAGAAGACATAGCCAACTATTAAAGTTGCATTCACAATATCAAGAGGCGAGCATACTAAAAATATAGTAAAGTTGTCAGTAAGCCCTACAAAACACAAGAAAGCATACTTGATTAGTTCTGTAATTTAAGCAAAATTTCAGGAATTGTATCTCTGTTTAAAACACTGGCAACGTTTCTCCTACCTGAGGGGAAAGAGCTGAAAGCTATCTCCTATTTTACCAAGTGCAGTTCCCAAATACCATTAAATTCTTATTAGTCCAGATGCTTTTGCACTGCGAACTATTTACCATCAATCACCCTTCAATTATTCTAATCCTTACAGTCATCCCATCCTCTGTGGGATGCTCTGCTAGACAAATTACATCTCCCAGCTTTAATATCAGCAAACTTTACCTGTTAACACAGCTAAAGAAAGTGTTAAAAATTATTCAAGCCCAAAACCAAGCTCCAACACCACCTCTCCCCCCCAAAAAAAACCCCTATGCTACCACCAACTTCTCCTTTCCCAGTTCCACCACTCCCATCACATCCTCTGTTTAACCACTTTTATTTAAACTCTAATCTCCATGCTACCTAAATAAGGAAAGAGTTTCCTATGTGTCCTAGGGTCAAATGCTTTACTGACATCCACAGAGATGAGAATCAGTCCTACAGCTGTTTCTAGCAGGGATCACTGACAGCATGCGCTGAGCAGACAAACCAGGACCAGCTAGTTCTAGAAACAATCATAGACTACAGGCAACATTATAATATTAAATAAATAGGAAATTACTATTTAAAAAAACAACAGGTTTACAGGGAAGAAGGTAGCTATGCTTGTTCCAATTTTTGAAAGACATATGGCGGAAATAAATACACCATTTTAAAGACATCTTGAAGAAAAGCATTCCTTAAAATTAAAGTCTCCTTGTTAGTCCAGCAAATATAAGCCATCCAGGAGGCAATTTTAGTCAAGGTTTTGAGTCCCTCCACAATTTACTTCAGCATAATAATTGTAAGTCAGAGTACCAGTTCTGAATGTAACATTTGCATTTAGCTTTAAATGTTTAGTTCCACTAAGTAGCATTTTAGCAGACTATTTTTCTTTCATTTCATTTTGAGAATGGAGTTTATAATGACTTTTCTGGTAATTGACGATGGTATAATCACCTTACTTTTTCCCCCAGACGTTTCTGGAGTGCTAGGTTTTACTAGTTCAATGGCAGCAAATACAAGCTGTTACTTACATGAAGTTTTTAATGCAAACTAAAGGACTATTAAAAAGTCAGAAATAGCAAAAAATATATTCCCTTTGATGTCAAGGCAAACATTTGAGGATGCTACAAAAAGGCAGGATAAAATGCCCTTTAAAAACTAGTAGTCTGATTTTGTGTACTCAAAGCATAAAATAATTGGGGCTTTAGGCTGGCACAAATGGCACTAGCAACTGGTTGTACATCATGAAGTGACTAGGAATGCTGAGACGACTCTTTGGTAAAACTGGTAGATTCACTTGGGGAAACCAAACTTTTCTTAGCGACTATACACATCTTCCCCTACTTCAAATTCCAGTGAAATAAAACCCTAAGAACAAACTCAAATTTTATCATTAACAGTATACAAGATATGTATATGTACATATAAATATAAATAAAAATGTACACATGTACATAGTATACTGTCAATTGACTTGAATTCTCTAAACTACAGCATTTACAGTACAACAACTGAAAGCCAGAAGAGACATAGGAAATGCCTGTGCCCTTTAATTTAATGAAACTACAGATTATTTCACAATTTTAACAATGAAATAAAAACAAAGTAGTCATTCAAATTTGCAATAGCCCAATATAGTAATTTAACTGCTTTAAAGAACAGCATTAGGGGACACCATATTCTTGAACTGTAATTGTAATAGAAGGACCTCAATTTTAGTTAGAAACAATTATGAATCACATGTATAGATGCCAAACAAGATAAAAGCATCCACAGGAGGAAGAAAAATTAAAAAGGTAGGTCAAACAAATAAAGATTATAAACACGCATAAGGTGAGGGGAAAGGACAAAATCACAAGCAGAATCCCTAAAATATACTCACAGGAAACATGTACTGTTTGTACCAAAGGGAAGTATCCTTCAAATATTAAATAAAAACAACCTACACTGTGAAATCTATAATCTGGCATCAGTCCTTAACACCAAGGCCAGAAGAAATATCACATCTAATGAAAGAAAAAAAAAACCAACCACAGTTCATATTTCATAGCCAGGATAGACATTCTAAATATTGGCTGAAGTGTAAAGTTCCCATCATATTTTTTATAAGTTCAGCTAAAACTGAATGGGGAAAAAACCAGAAGGGGGCAACTCTTGCAATCTGTATAATCTAGACTACAGTATATTATGGCATTCTTGGCAGACTGCAATTTTGCCAGATTTTAATATATCTTTAAATTTAAGGCCCATTTAGCCAATGAGAGTAGCTAAGAAAAGCTTTGACAGCTTCTAACAGAAAATAACACTTCCTTTAAAGAAAGAAAGCTACTGTAGAATTTGGGAGAAAATGCAAAGCAATCTACCCAAACCTGAAGAACTATTGACTGACCTTTGCACTTTGCTGATTGATTTGAACCCTAACTTGGATAGCTGTCACCTTCTATTGCCTTCTCAGAAAAACCTCCAGGGTGCTACTTTTTGCCAGCTAATACAAAATAATAAAAAAGAAAGTTATGCTCACCAAAGATGGTATGACATTTGGTTTATTTACATACTGTAAAAAATGAGGCAAGTTTTTCTTCTTCAGTGGCAAAGCTTTACGTTACTTTTATATCCCTACTGAGATCTGAAAACATTAGTGCACAAATGTTGCTTATAGTAGCAGCCTTGCCTCCCACCTGAATTCTCAGCTACTCCTGACAGGTACTACTGCACCTCAAAATTATAGATGTAGCAGAGGGAAATCATCCCACTGTGTAAATGAACTCAAAAGATTAATGTACTGATATGGAGTACAATGTAGCACTTTTCAATGAATCATAACAACTGGTAAGTAAATATCACTAACTACAACAGATGGAATGCAAATCTACTCTTTCAATCCTAAGCCTTTGAGGCAGCCAAGACACTAAGAATTTAATATTTTCAGAAGTTAAACAAGACCTCATAAGGGGTCTAATTTTAGCTATTTCAACAAAAAGCAGAAGACTAGTGTTTGAAATATTAATTTAAATGCTTCATTAATATAAACTGTCAGGAGTACGTAAAAAATGTCTTTTAAAAATGTTGCCAACCAGGACTATGTGACATTGAAGTCAGCTTGAATTTAACATGTGTAATATCCTTTCTTAATGAAAACCAGTTGACAGTTGGATTAAGACCAAAAAGATCACTAGTAGACAAAACCTTATGACCTCTCAATACTACTTGTTGAGTTCAAGACAAACTTTGATATCACTTTACCATGGCATTAAACATTTAAATATGTTATTTTAAAAATAGAGAAAACTTTCCTATTTCCTATCTGAAGCAGCTTATACTTGGACAAAACTACAGAGATTTAAACATAAAACCAAATATAACCAAATTATCCCCAAGGCATATTTCAATTAAGTGTCTTAATGAGTGTCTTAAATTCAGCTAATCAATTTAGGTCTTAAGAGACTGGTGACTTTAAAGGGAAAAGGCCAAAAGAAAATTCCTCAAGAAGAAACCCTCTCAGGATTTCCCGAGGTTAGGGATACAGTAAGATAAAATTTTGCTAGGTTAAAGGAGTCTTTAACCTTAAAAATTGTCCTATGCCTTTCTGCTGTGCTCCCTATATATGACCCTAACTCTGAAACAAATCAACGTCCATCAGACCACAGCCTCCTTCCCCCCATGTCTCAGAACTCCATTCTGGACTTTGCAGCCATCTCTCCATTGACTGAAACCAAAGAAAGAAATAATGAGAGACCACAATGTGATCACGTAATTAAAGACTGAATAGAGGTAAATGGCAGAGCGATTACTGTAATTCAGCTGGGCATTTTAAAACATCTACATTTCCACTGTCCAAAAGTGTGACTTTATATCTGCCACATTATCAGTTGCATTTCTCAACGGAAAAAGCCTTCCTTGCAAACATTAAGTAAGTTGGTAGTTGTAAGCAAAAAGCCAAATGGATCTGTGCTTTCCTATAGGGGCCAATTAACAACTCAAATGAACACCAGAAAACTGAAACAATATGCTCGCCTTTAACACAGATAGTTCTTGGTAATGTATAAGATCCATTGTTTTCCCCAAAATTCAGAGTGTCCCTGCAGTATGTAATCAGTAAATAAATGAATATTGCAGAGCAACTGCCATATCAATGTTCAAGCTCTGATTTTCTCAAGAGTTCCCATTAAAAAGCTGTAACCACAGAAGCTGTAGAAGCGCATATGACAGGTGGATCCCGCTGGAAAAGAAAACCAGCTAAGGACATGTTCCTTCATGCAAAACATAATCCACAATTAGGTATCATGACTTTTTTTAAAAGCTTCTGGACAACTTATCTTGCTCCTTAGAACAATCAAGCTTCCCATTATGATTAGGGTATGGGATTTGGAAACAATTCCCTCGACCAAAAATTCTTCAAAACAAACATCCCCACATTCAACTGAAAAGAACCAAGGGAGACCAGTCATTGCTTTTTTCCCCAAGGTTCAAAATATGGTATTTTCTTGAGCCATATTAGCTCCCTTCTTGGCTTACCACCACCTTGTCAAACCCTTGTGCTGACCATGCCACTATCAAAACGAAATCTGAGATATGATACAGTAGCCTGAACTCAGGAAAGGAAGTGAAAGAGTATTTTAATAAGGTTTTAAGAGGAGGTAGTAAGACCATTTCACACCTTACAGCATCAGACTGCTTCTTCACATAATTAAGGACTGAGCACCTTTGGACTGCTACAAAATATGAGAAGTTAAAATACTGTTCTTTTTGAAGTGTTTTGACATGTAACTTGTCTCCACATTTGTCTCCTTATGCTGTGTGAACACAGCCACAAAATAAGAACTCAAGGGGAAATGAAACACAGTTGGAAACTCCCAGCCTTTGACAATCAAAGAATTAGAGAAGTGCTCATGCAGGAAGATACTTAACAGAAATTTGCCATACAGAAAATATTCAGCAGTAATTTGTCCAGATGCTGCAAACCAGACTTTTTAAGTTAAATGTAAATATTTAACATAAACTACAAAAGTTGACATTTTGAAGACAGGCAAGTCTTTAACTGGTCTGTTGCAGACTAGTTGGTCTTAATTACTTGTTCTGGATTTACCTGTTTTTAAGGTATTCATGCAGCCAAACCTGACTGAAAACAAATAGGAATTAGGCACGTAAAACACTTTCTAGTGCTAACTGATGTTTCAGTACCTAAAACAGGGATAACCTGAAACGCTAGCACATTGCCCTCCAACATACAAAACTTAACCTGCACTCTCTTTAATAAGACTCTATTGGATGAGTCAATCACTGCTGACAATATTCTTGATTTCCTTCTGGGAAGACTGGAGTGGAAAAAGAAGGATATTTATTTATATTTGATTGTCAGGGCTGAGTATTCTCCATACTGTATGTCTCAATAAGGTCCTCATATTCAGAGGGGAAAAATATATAAGTGTACCAGGAAAAAAATATTCTGCATAATAAAGCAATACTGCTATGGACCAACTGGAAAAACCTAAAACAGTGTCAGAAAAAAGGATCTGGAAACACCACAGATATGTTCACAGAGCTTTCCTTGTTTGCACTAATGGGTTAAACTATCCAGACTATACACTGAAGAGACAGAACAGACCCACTCCTTACTTTTGAACACTGCATGGCCTTCTGGAAGACAGGCAGACGTTTCATCATGGTAATTCTGCCAACATTAGAAAATACTGGAAACATATGCCAGGAAACTTTAGAAATGCCAGCATTAGGAAAGGTATTGATACAAGGGTTTAGAATTTAAAAATATTTCTCAAAGCATAATATTACTCAAAGACCTAAAAGAACAACAACTAACTTCTACTGCAAAGCATGAGAAAACATTTACTGTATGGCTGAGAGGTAGAAGATGAATACGAAAAATTTCAAAAGATTTTACAACCTGGTTTGGGCTTATTAGTAATAACTCCTTAAAAGACAAAGGGGGAAGCAAAGCTGAGTATTTTGCTTGTTATGCATTGGATGGGAATCAGTTACATTGACACCCTTGTTGCTCTGCAGGCTGACTCCCTTACACCATACTTATCACAAAGAGATCAGCTAAGACAAAACACTGAGCAGCAACTGATTGTGTCTAATTGTGATTGACAATTCCAGAGTGTAAAAAAAATAATCTGTTCCAAGAAAACAACTTTGAAATATTTGAGATTCCCATTAAAGTGACATCCTACACATTGACTAGGAAAAGCTGTTTTGTTCTGTATTGTATCAGTGAAGCTGCTCCTCTCCTTAGTGGGTGGCTGTTACTCTTTTTTGTATTCTATAAAGCTCCATATACAATACCAAATTTCTGTCCTATGTTTTACTATATTCAGCTTGACACCACAGGTGTAGTTTCTGGAATAACAAAATAAATTCTGAATCACCTGCCACAAAAGTAGTAAGTGCTATTTGGGAGGCACGGGGAAGAGAGGAAGAAATACAGAACACGCCATCAGTGAGGAGGCATATGCTTTATAAGCCGTGGACATGCCAAAGCTATGTTTTGTACTAACCTAGGACTTCAATTAAATGCTTTTGAAAATTAAAAATATGTTCTTCCTTTATAAGCAATAAATTATTTATATAATAATCAATTATGAAAGGTGATATTGATTCCCTCAAGCATTCATATGTTAGATAAGGCACAAAACCCTACTTCTTCTCATTCCAGTCAATGGGACAAAGAACACCATCCTGCTGGCTGCCAGAGTCAGTTTCAGTACAATTAAAACAAAAAGTTTAGTACAATTAAGAGACTTTAATCTTGAGAGGAAGAAGCTTCTACTATCCAAAGCCTCAAAGAAAACCACAACTGAGAAGAAACTTCCTAATCAGCTATTTCTGTCTCCTAGAGCAGTAGACCGCACCACCCTCATCAATCAAGAAAAGCCATTAAACAGTCTGCAACAACCAAGATCAGAAAACTGTAGTTTTGTTGTGAACAGCTTACTGTGAAAGCACAGATGCTTCAGCAGCAGCCCACACAGGCATCAATAGCTCTGAAATCAATGTCAGTTAAAAAGGCAGATACAGAATGCAGAACTGCTTAAGTGAGCAATGGCTAAGACAGTGAAGCTGAAATGATGGGAAATTAATGATGCTATTCCTTTAAAAAATAAGGGAATTACAAGAGCAGTTCTCACCCTCATACAATCAGCTTACCTTTTCTGTTTTTCATTGTTTCTTTCCCCCCCCTCAAAATCAATTGCCATGCACCCACTGCTGACATGCAGCTGTCTATTAATACAAAGAAACTCTATTATTGTAGGTGCACCCCAAAGCACTTAATGGGCTGCAAGGATTTCCATTAGAAGCCTTGGCAGACTCAAAGTAACTTTTCAGGAAATTTGGCTTTCATTCCTGCAATTACAAGAACAAACTTAAGAAGTTGCAGTGCATGCTCCTTGACACTTTAGACCTTGTACAGACAGAACTACTACTGACATCCAAGAAAAAATTCTGAATAGAATTGCAGGATTTGACTAATTGTACTTTGAGTTGCCTGTTTGGCTGCTCAAGCTTCCTGGACACCAGCTGTAAAATCCTGTTTTCCAGCAGCTTATAAACTTAAACCATCAAAGCTGCCATTTTCTGTGCTGAAGCATCTGCTGCAGGCTGGTTTCTGGACTCAACAGCTTGGGTTTAAGGGAAAACTATTCTTCTCTTTCAAAAAATGAGGCACATGGAGCATTTTGGTATTCCTCAAGTGGGGCAGGCTTCACCCCTTCACAGCTTCCTATGTGTGACAACACTAAGCATACAATAGTCTCAACGGAAAAATAAGTACATATTTCAGCACTGACATTTGGGGCAGAGAACAAGGCTTTCCTTGTCATTAGTGATCCTTCCTAACAGGAGGTACTATACCTTCCAGCTAAGAGGCAGCAACTCTGCCCTCTGTATTCTGCATGCTGGTATCTAAAAAGGGAAAAGAGTCTAGCTAGAGGAGAAAGAAATAGGTTATCTTAATTCATCTCTTCTCCCATATGCATTACAATACAGTCTTTAATTACAAGATCATGTATTTTCTGCAGGACCTGTGAATAATTCATTCCATAGACAGTACTCTGGGAATGAATCAAGAGAACGCAGTGAACTAGACTCTTATCTACAGGACTCCTACCTCATTTGTTGCTAACATTGGATGATGAATGAGTCATGGAATAGTAGAGGGAAAAAACTAGTTTGATAGCTAATACATTTATTAATTTTAAAAGCTATCTCAGGTTTTGTGTGTTTCTTGGGGGATGGGAGAATTAAAAAGTGTTTCACTTTTCTAGGTAAATAATAAAGCAGAATTCCAGATATTAACCTCTACTTCTGTAGAGATGAATACAAAGTAATAGATTACGCTAAATCTATTAGTCCCTCCCTCAGGGCCAAAATGTAACCCTCACTATTGAAAGAAACTGAAAAAAAGGAGTAGAACTATGCATGCCGGTAACCAACAACAACCAAGGAGAAAAAAGACTTCAGGACTAGCAACTCAACAGCAAAATCTTCTGAAGATAAAGATGCACAGACTTGGTTGCCGTCATGTTCTTGTCCCCCACTGCCCAGCTACTAAGGTACAGAGTGAATGAACCTGACGAGACATGTGGCAGTCAAACTGGAACTGCCCCTTCCTTTTTTGAGGAATACAGCCTGATTGATCACAACAGCAGCAGATTTGTGCTGCCATCTGTGTTTGAGACATCCCTTTAAAGTTCATTAACAATATTATCTCTTTAGTGGGGAAGAACAAAGAACAAGCACATCACTCCAACAGCACTTCTACCACAGTATGGTTGTATGAACCAAGGCTATGCTCAGTTGCCAGTTAAGACATTAAGCCAGGTGCACAACAGTACCATGCTGTAATAAACTCCTAAATATACTGCTAAAAACATCAGCAAAATAAAATGGTTCTAGTATTTAATATCCAATACACATTGCCATCAGAAACAGTTCCTTTGTGAGGGACTCAAGATAAATTTATGGGTTTTGTCTAAAATGATGTTGGAATGCTTCTTTACCCTCCCCCAACTAAGTCCACAAGGAATTTACAGTCTGTCTTTCCTCTTTCTCCCTGCTCCTCTGCTGATTCTTTAGAAGAAACAGCTTTCAGGGTATATTTCTTCTTTCTTCTACAGGCTAAATCAGGAGCTTCCACTGCTTTCAATTTAGCTCCCCTTCCTGCCACAAGAAAATTAATAGAAAAGCAGACCAAATGTCCAGGAGGAATTGTTGAACAAGTAGTATCTGAGCTGTAGAAAACATTTCAAAAGCAACTCGCTCTGTCTGACTCCCTCTCATTTGAAAACCACCTACAAGCCTTAGGGATGCATTAAAGCTAAGCATCCAGATAATCTACAAATGCAGGGCCCCAGTTGTAAGGGGGACAGCAGAGAAATACTTGGGAGTATAGTTATTCCTAGAAACCAGAGTGCCTCTTTTGGAATGCACAGTCTGGATCAGCCTAACTATTCAACCCTGCCTTAATCCATGGCTGGTGGGCTCAGAAACAGCAACCCCTGACCATGCTTCTCTGATGGACCAGGTGGTTTCAAGTGGGAAAAATGGTTTAAAACTGAAATAAAAAATAATCAGTAGCATCAGGCAACCTTCTAGCACAAACTGAAAGTTAAAAGTGGTCAGACCACCACAGAGTCATCACAAGCAGCTAAAGAGGCTGCAAGAGAGAAAGGTGGTTTCTTAATAAGATGAACACAGGTAGCAGAGACAGACTTTAAACAGACAACTATTTCTTTTGAAATCTGCTTTTGACTGCTGCACTTAGCATTCCCCAGGTGGCTGGGACCTTTTCAATAGTGTTTCTATTAGGAAAAAGGTTACAGTAGATCAGTAGCACCAGTTCCCAATTTAGTATTTTTTCTTCCTCTGACAACAGCAAGCCAATGCTGAGAGTGGACAAAGCACTGGAAAAAAACCCACTGGTGAGTGAAGAGCAATGACAGCTGCCCTCCTGAAGAAAAAGTAATGTGTATCTCAGGACAACCATATAACCCCTCAAAAAGTTTCTGTTTGTTTGCTTTTATAGAAAAGTCTCTCTACTCTATTTTCTTTCTTCTCAGTCTGCATTGACATAGGCATACTTACCAGAATGAAACAAGGAGGATAATCAGTTAAAGTAATAATCAACATTTAATAATGGCATCTGTTCAGTAATATAGTATGAAAAAAACAATGTCTACTTAAGGTAAAACAAATCATGTTTGGATGATCTCTATCCAAACTCAAATTCCAAAGCAGAAATCTATGTGCTGGCCAATAGCATAAAGACCCTGAGATGTAAATACATTGTTCCCCTGCCATTCCTCCTTTTTTTTAATAAGTTTTCAAGAAAATCATTCTCATGTCCCAGCTTCTGAACAACAAGTCCATCTTGGACTTCGAGGAGTGAAGCTATGTGATGTTTAGTAATGACTATTTATCCCAACTCTAAATCTCATGACCAGAATAGATTATTTTATAGACTACAACCACTGCCAATAACTGCTACACTTGGGAAATAAATAACTAAATAAATAATGCACAAGCCCAGGTATAAGAAAACAAACCCTAATAAAACCAAGAGCTAAACTCATCATCACTCAGGAGACAGGAGTTGTGGGTAAATACTGTACAAGGATTGAGAACAGTCAACATTCCCTTGTTGCCAGACCACTTTCTCAAAAAAGTACGGAAAAGCCCCAAAGTTATTAAATTTTAATTAAATTTTAATGTATTCAATTATAAATCTACAGAATTGATTAATGAAGAGAAAAATGTTAAAAGAAACGGTTATAAATAGAAGCTGCATATCATTGCCACTGGCTTTTCAACTTCAAGAGCCATTAAAAGAGAAAGCAAATAGCAGAAGTGGCCTGGTGAAAGATCTGTATGTCCAAAAGCCTGTTTGCTTCCTCAGTGATACTACCTGGTCAAACTAAAGATACTACCTCTCCCAGAAACTGTTCTTTTATATCCCTAAAGTATCAGAGTTATAGCAAAGTCAAGAAAATAAATATGTTTTAAAGGCTGTAGTTAAAGTAATGTGTCAAACATTCTAGATATACAGTAATTTGAAAAATAGAGTTGAAAGATATACCAATAAATAACTGCAAGAGTTTTTAATGTACAAAATCACTTTACAGTGCATCCCACCTGTGAATTGTTATTCAGAAACACTTCTGTCAAAACAGTTACTGAGGTTCTTCGGGACTTGTTCCTAAACCAATGTTTTGGCATTCTCATAATCTTATTTCAGTAGATCTGAACAGCAATGAAAGTCTAGATATTGCAAATCATTTTGACTTAAAATATCTGATTTAAATCTGAATTAAGCATGCAGAAAAACCTGGTTTTTGTGTCTGCAGTGACATCTAGTGCTAGAAACAAAAAACCCACACTTAAACAGGCTTCTAGAGCAAGAGAAGCTGTTATCACTTATTGTGCGATTTCTGAGATAGACAAGAATACTTCACATGAGCACTTTTAAAACTTACTTAATATCTTGTCTTCTGCCACAACATTCACAAGCCAGCTGAAGGGAATCCTATTAAGCATAATATGCTAATAAGAGACTATTCAATTCAAATATGCATTTTTCCTTTCCATACAAACTCAGTTTGATAAATGTACACATTACACAATTGTTGCAGGGCAAGCAATTGTTGAGAGAGCAAACAACCCTAGGAACAGAGATGTTATTCTATTTATTCTATCAACTTTTCTAAAAGAAAACAAATCCATCAGTAACATCTGACTTAATTTATTTCTGCCAGCTCCATGGATATGCTATCCTGTTTTAATTTTGCAGTGATTTTAAACCTTTTCCTTAAAAATTCAAGCAGAAGACACAGCTTGTTAGAAAGGGAACAAAAACTGGAAGCATGTAATTAGTGTCTAATACAGGTGACAAATAGAAGTTATCACATAATTTGTTCAAAGTACAGATTTAAGACTCTCGTTAAAAGTACAGTTATGCTTCAAACACAGCCAGTAGACACACTAACCAAAATGCAACACCAACATGTCTAACCAGTAACAATTTTACACATTATTCACTTTCTAAATGTGAAAAATCCTTAAAGTGTTAGTCCTGCCGAACATACAAACACACACATATGCCAAAGCTGAAAATGAACAGTTTAAATACAGTATCATGCATATGTCATTTTGTATATAAATGGACCATTCCTATAACTGTTTTTCATTCAACCTCTAAATACAACCATTTTAGGACCTGTGTTCCCAAGGAACGTGTCCAGAAGTTTCAAAAGATCACAGATACTTTTTAAAGGCAGGATTAAAGCCTACATTGCTGTCTTTTGTAAAAACTTCTAATGTGCAGCTTTCCAGAAACCCAGCTTACCCAATGGTAACATGATTGAAGCGATACAAGTATCAAGCTCTGGTTTTTTGTTCATCACAATTTTTTTTATATAAAATGTATATACATCTAACTAAAAAGAACAGCTATTCATTAGTCATCTAGGGCAGCTACATTATGCATTAGGTTCCTAATGTTCTAGTAATCTTACCGTGGAATAGGCACAAAACCCACAAGATTTCATTGTTTGCTGAAGGCATTGAATGAGGAAGTGTCACAACTACAGGTTCTGGACAAGAAGCACATACCATGACTAACAAACTATCATCATTACTAATGATGCAATAAATACTTTTAAAAGAACTTCTACAGTTCTTCAGCAACCCAAGGGCTTGCACAACTTCTCTACAGCCATCAAAAAGGGGATTTAGTAGACACAAGAATTTTATGTCAAAGGAGCAGGTGTTATCTGAGAGCACTTTTCACAGCAGGACTGAGCATATTAAAACAAAGACATGTAAGAATGAAGAAAACAAGTGCTCTTCGAAGGATAAAACAAGCAAGGAAAGGAAAAGGAGCCAAGCCAGTTAAGGTTTTTTCGTTACTTCCCATTAACAAGAAAATGGTGATGTATGGGGAGCCTTAGATGCAGAAGACCTGAGATAAAGGCGTCTAAATACCATTCAGCAACTATGGTTTCAAAATTATCTGGAAATGCAAATAAATGTAGACTAATGCAGCATTTATATAGAACAAAACAAACTGCTATTGACAGGGTTCACTATGGTATACAAGCCAGCAAGGAAAGGGAATTATTAAAATAAAAATCCTAGCTTCTGCCACCCTAATCAGCACCTCATAAATAGCAACATAATTAATTAGCATTTTGGTGCTCTAGTGTCTTTGCTGGGTATAGACAAGTTCTGTTTAGATTAGTATGTCTACCAAAATAGCTGTCTGGTATTAGTCTGTATTTATTAATCATGGCAAACTAAGAGTATTTCATCACCCCTAAAAAGAGGCATGATATTAAAAAAAAAAAAGAACTGGTACATGTTAAGTTAATGCTTGAAGATAGACATACTAGCAACAGTTTTCCTCCCCAGATAGGAACAATCCTTGTTAAGCCATAAAAATGTATTATTAACCAGCACTCAACTGAAGGGCAGCAAAAAGAAAAAGATAAAGTCAACAGGATTCAATAACATATTTACACAACATGTGGTAAAGTAGTGCAGCAGAATTAGTATTATTGATGAAGGTGAGGCTGTGTCACTAAATCCAACAGGACAAAGCCAGTTGAAGCAGCTAGTAGTTAAAACTATTGATCATGAGAATTAGACACACACAGAAAGGACCCTGTCCTTTAATAGACTCTCTGAAGACAGATATCTCTGCACCCTTTGATATCAGTTGAGCTCTGCCACACAAAGCTAATGATTAGAATCAAAAAGGATAAAAAAAAGTGAAAGGTAACTCAAAAAAAAACCCAAGAGCATTCAAATACCTTAATACTAGGTACAACAACATACATCAAAAGAGGCAAAAGCTAAAAGTCAAACCAATTTCTACACAAACAGTAAAAGGGGAGACAAAATTTAAAAGAAATTTCAGAAGAAAAAACAGCAGAGAAATATATAAAGGAGTACACATTTTAAAAAGATTAATATAAAAGCTGCGAAAGGTTAGAGAAAGAAATTGGAACAGGCACAAAAGATGACAAAAATAAGATGCCAGTAGAAGAAAGATCTCTGAGAGAATGACAATGCATGCAGTCAAATATAGCAGCCACATCAAAAGAACTTTTGTACCAATTAAAGCCTCAAAGAAAGAGAAAAATCGAAAGTTGGATAGGTTACCCTAACAACGTCTTAGAGATCACCCAAAGAAATTACAGACCCCAGGATTGATCTTTAACAGAACAATACAAAACAGACTAAACTAAGGAAGAGAGGAAACAGTTTTTCTTCCCTTCTCCTCCTCCTCTTTTTGGGGATGTGTACAAAAGAACATTAACAGAAGGGGAAAAAAATCCATAGAAAGATTCAATGAGAGCGAGATGAAAGCAAAGTCCTAAAGTTAAGTAAGCATTGAGGTTGCAAGACACACGAAGATAGAGAAGCAACGTAAATCAATGCTGTTTTGTAAAGTGCGATTCTTTTGACAGCTGGTGACATTTGAGGAAGTAATCCAAAGCCTATTGGCTTCAAATCAAACACTATCACTTTGGTTTTCAATGCAGTATTTTACCCAATGTTGAAGCATTATTCCATATATTTAAGTTCATTAAGCATTAAAATATCCTCCCTTTGATTAAAAAGGACAAGGGACAGACTGTAATACTAGGTTAGTAAGGTTAGAGTGTCATGCTGTATTATACTGAGAAGGTCAAGGATGAAAACAGTCATCATCATTGGAAACAACACTTGTCACTTCAGACGGATTAACAATGCCAAGAAGCTGCTGTGCTATGCAGTAATGATACTTCATATGGAGTCAGCACAAATTTTAAACCCTGATATATGCAGTGTCCTAATATTTGCATATGGAAAATAGGAGGATTTGGGCCTTAGGTGTGAGTTGACAGTAATTCAGACTCCACAGGAACCCAGTCACTCTGCAAAACAGCTTCTTCCAAATGCATGAAAGAAAGCAAGAGTACTATCAATGCCAGCATCACTAGTTCAAGACATGTCCAATCTGATAACAGCATATGAAGAATTATACAAGATGTTCACAGCTGATAACAGCACCCAGCCATACAGACTTCTGCACCAAATCCAGAACTGACAACATTCATAGGTAGTTCAAAATATTCAGTCTACAGATGCACACCGTGATGGAAAACCGTAACTTTGCGTGAACTAGAGACAAACGTCAAAGAGGATAAAAGCTACAAGCAGAAATAAGGAACAATACTGGGATGCACATGTCAGCTGCACACATGGCACTGTGCCGACTGAAATAATTAAATTTTAAGCTGTTGAATACTTTTCATCAATAACTTGCCTTCACATGGTATTCTCTCTTCCTCAGTATCTTCTAGCTGGATAGGATTCTCCATTCTCTATGAATTTTTTCAAGATAGCATTTAGATATTGCTGGTGTAATTTAAAACAAGGTTCAAAATAAGTGGTAAGGGTGAACAAGTTTGAGGAACATCTTCCCTGCAAAGCAGTACACATCTCTTCTTTGTCAGGCCTGATGAAAGCACTGTATTCAGTAAAAGCTAGGTAACTTTTTCCAGCAAAATTTGTTGATCTAGCAGAAGACACCAGCATGCCCTATGAATCTGGCTTCCTGTATTTTACAAGGCTTATGCAAAATCCTTTCAATTATTTCAGATTTAAACATTAA
Organism: Phalacrocorax aristotelis; assembly: GCF_949628215.1. Taxonomy (NCBI): domain Eukaryota; kingdom Metazoa; phylum Chordata; class Aves; order Suliformes; family Phalacrocoracidae; genus Phalacrocorax; species Phalacrocorax aristotelis. The sequence goes on from NC_134278.1 coordinate 86,133,411, forward strand.
CAGATTTTCCCTTTGGCATGTGAGAACAATTCAAAACCACATGAACACTGATATTTAGAACTCAGTATGAAAAAACATAACTACATATAATAGAGTAGGAAATCCCGTTCAGCAACTAGCCAAGTGCACTTGCATCTGGCAGGCATATATGAATAGGTAGCTGTTTACATCAATTTTCAAAATGAACTGCCTAAAAGATTTGGAGAAAAAGGTGGCAGGGATTGAAAAGCAAAAGGTTTTTAATTCTCTGAGCCTGCTGCAGGGCAGGAACTGAAAGGCAGCCAACTATCTCAGGACTGCAAGCCCAGGGGGAGACAGGGGGAATCAGGTTTTAAATGTAAATACAAACGTGAAGTTCTAAGTACCTTAACGAAGAATGTCCTGAAAGTTACTAGATTATGGCATGAAAAAAGTTACAGCTGGGACTGCGGTGAGGTGGACATAGGAAGACAGTCTCATTTCTCAAAGGGTGCTGAGACATTCTAGTTTCACAAATGAACAATGTCTCTGTGTGCAAGAGGGAGTACATCAATAAAGGAACAAAAAACCCCAGTGAACTTATAGGGAGTCCATTAGAAGAAACACCACTGCTTTCTATAGTTTAAAATCTGCTTTCCAGCTACTCAGCCTGGCAAACTTCCAAAAAGCCCTTTTCCACTCATACACTGGCAGTGATTTCAGGAATCATTAAACAATAAGTGAATAAAAATATGGACAGCTTCAGTAAGATGGTGTAAAATGAAACAGTACAACCAAGAAATCTTTTGCAGATTTTCAGTTTTTTTCAGGGCCAAGAAAGTTTTATCAACTGCCTTTAACCCAAAAGTGAAATACAAGATTTGAGTACATGAGCATATATCAGCATATAAAAGTGCAAAATACTGAAGCTGTATGAATTAAACTAACAAAAGTTCAGTATCAGAAAAGAATTATAGCTTCTGCATTTAAGTCCTTTACATTCATCTATTTAACAAATGCAGCTTTCCCTTGTTTATATTAATTGTTCAGTTAACTCCTACAATTCTGAAATTTCTGTGCAAAAATCAACGCATTTCCAACATAAAGCTTTAAAAACTTCCCATATGCTACATCATGTTCACTTTCACTTGACCAAAATTCAAAAATTCTCTATGTGACAATGAACTCCCCAATCCAGACATGACTAAAGAGGATTAATCAAGGTCTATGTATGTATAGATGCTTCAAAATAAGAAAATAACACAAAAATAATGTAAACTTGGACCCAACACGTCTGTCAGGAATATGCAAATGGTAATTCCCAGTTCAGTATCTGGACAGACATTAAACAGTCCATTCTGTCACACCATCTGCTAGGCAGTTACCAAACCGGCTCTGTTCTCTACACTATTTGTGCTTTATTTTTACTTTTAAGCATGGAGCCATTCAACTTATTTGGAACTTAGATAAAAGACAGGTTGGTGAACTAAAATAAAAAACAAACAAACTAATCAAGAAGTGATACACAGCAAAAAACCTACAAAAATCAAGTTTCAGATCAGTGTTAAGGAGAATTAAAAAATTACTTCTGAACACTCGCTTGAAACACACTCCGAACAAGTTTATGTTCAGCATATACAGCAGGTCATGAAAGCCTAAGCTTTGTTTTCAAAGTTTTTATTTAACAGAATAGTTAAAACATTTGGCAAAAATCTGTTAGTCTACATTACAGAAAAGAAATAGCAGGAATTATTGCTCTGTGCGTATGCACGTGCACTCATGTGCTTGTATGCGTGTATGGAATCATAAAGTAGCCCATTAAAATATCATCTCAGACTATCAGCTTAATCACAATCCAAATACTAACATAAAATCTTACCAGTACAACTAGACAGCAGAAAACCAAAGATACATGCAGAAAACACAAAAGTCTCACTCTATGCAAAAAACACAGAATGGAAATCACCAAGTTGCCCTCTTGGATTTGTACTAACCCAAAAAACACAAGAGAGCAGTGTGGGGTTTTAACTGCTCCCAAAGTAGTCTGAAGTCATATAAAGAGCGCAATGTAGGCCAGCTTATGTGAACCAGATGCAAAAACCCCTGCACTTGGGACTCCAGAGCATGCTTAGGTCAGATACATCCATTTGGTTTGATGAAGGCCTAGCGGAGGAGATTCAACTGCAAAAATCTCATTGAAAGTTGTTTTTCAAGTTTACAAGCCATTTCTGACCAAAATGCGAATCTGAAGGCCAATGCAAAAATCTGTATCCAGTATGCACCACATTCACTGAGATAGCCAATGTAACCTAAAAGGTGATTGTATCAGTACCTGTGAACAACACAAACACCAAGGGGATGAGGGATCCACTTGTGCTTGCCCCAGGTTTTCTTCATTTGCAACTCAATAAAAACATTCAGTATTTTAAATATTTTTAAGAAGTAAGCTGTTCTGCACTGAGGTCACCATGGTGAAGAAGAGAGAGCTGTGCTCATTTTTATTAATATTTTTTTTAAATCTTATTCAAAGATACCACTGTGCCTGAATACTTACTCTTAAAACCTCTCAAAAACTAATTTTTTTAATAAGCCAAAACAAAGCTAGGAAAATTTTCTATGATTAAAAAAAGCCGAAGAACACAACTTAGAATAGGAACTTTTTTTGAAGGAAAAAACTCTAAGGCCAGTTCAAATGCCAAGTTGAAAATGTATTTATTTTCCTTACTTTCAGAATATCTTGCGTTTCATTCCACTTGTTTGTCCACTCTTTGGTCAGTTCTTGTACCTATAAAAGAAAACAAATATTGGGGGGAAAAAGAAAATCATACCTCTTCTGAAGTCCTTGATAATGCATTCTCAGAGAAGTACTCAATATTTGTGAAGTTTAATACTTAAACATTTAGAAGACCACTGTGCTCCTGAAGTAACTGGCCATACCTACAATTTGTGTCTCTCAAAAAGGTTAAAAAAAAAAATCACAAAATTCTTATAGGATAAAATGAAACACAGGACAGGGATAGCCACTTCAAATAACAGCAGGTATTTTCAAAGAAATGGAATAATTCCATAAAGTGCTTCATCAGTCCTACAAAGTCTACTGCCACAGATTGATCCCGTAGCTGTAACATGACGACAGCTCCTTTCCTGCAGTGCAGGTAGGCACGTTCAGGCTAAAATACCCTCCACACAAATTGCAGAGGATGGCATGCAGAGAAAAAAGCCGCCAGCCTTCAGGACAAAATTAGAGCAAAGTTTGCTGCAACTCAGAAACCTCACTTGGTTGAAATCAGCACAGAAGTGAGAAGCTGCTTGCAAAGGCATTAACAGACAGGGAGAGCATTTAGTATGAATGTTTAGGTTTTGTCCTGCTTTTCCTACTCATCCAGTTGTCCATCACAGAAGTTAACTTTCATAGCTTCCATACTGGTAAAGGCTCTTTTCAGAGCCTTTCAGACTTTCTAGAAAGCAGTGTCTAGAAGGTGCTTCAGGCAGACCTACCTCAAAGCTCTGGCTCACTTGGAATCACATTAAATAGAACAGACACTTTCATTTTTCAAATCATCAGATTTCTGTGCAGGAATTAAATACACAGAGTTTTAAATACATACACAATCTTTTCTTATTTCAATTCACTTCAACTGCAGAAAGCTGGAAAAAAACACCACCGAAATAACCAGCTATGTCCCTTTATTTCTTTACATAAAAAAACACTGTAGAAAAAAAAAGGTTGTCAGTGCAGCTCCTCCAAACACCTCCCTGTCTGCTACCTGCAGCCTACTATCCTAGCTGTCTTTGCAGATCAGCTGCAAATTAATCAATGGGAACTAAAAAAGCTTCTCTCATCTCTACCCGTATCTCAAGATTTCAAGAGAAATGTAAACATATCTTTTAATGCATCATATCAGTCCTAGTGATGCTAATCAGAATGTTAAAACAAAAATAATTGAAAAGTTTAAAAGAAAAATATGAATAGCAATAGTCAGCAGTTTATATTATACAGCTACTCTTAGATAAAAGCTTTATGTTTACGCACAAAAATAAAAGCATACCACACATACTAACAATATTATCATTCATCTCTGATACAGCTAAAAAATTTTAAAACCTAAAATGAAAAAAAATTTGCAACTGAAGCCTCATAATGTAACTTTTTGTATAATGTAACAATACAAATGAAGGCTCATAATATAAGTTTTTGTATAATGCAAACATAATGTAACAACAATTGCAACTGAAGGCTCAACTAATGAGCAGTTATGCAGTTCCTACTTCAATTATTGAATACAACACAGTAAGGATTCCTGCATATACTACAGAGTTGTAAAACATGTTCATAGTTGAAACTTGGCTAATGGAGAAGCCTGGAGTCTACTTTGCAGCTGTGGTTCATACTAATGCATGTATTTTGTCCATTTTTGTCATGAAGTTTAAAAATTAACTATCATTTCACTGAAGAGTATTTTAACATCTTTAAAATTGGTATTACCAATGGGAATATCCTAAAAAGCGTAGACAGATACCTTACCAATTACTTAGGTCAAAACAGGATTCCCAAAGCAACATGTTCACTCTCTAATTGCAAAGGTCTAAGCAGCACCAGTGTAAACCTTACAATTGAAACCAGCTAAGAAGCCTGTTTTTTAAAGGCATTATATCTACATTTGATTGCCACCTTGTTGACAATATTCAGAACTAAATATTTGCTGCCCTGTAGCTGAATGATTCCGAATGCTTTCTTCTCTCCTCTTCCAAAGTCTGAGTAATACTATTTTTCTAAAAAACCATTTACAGTAGTTTTAAAAACAGGCAAGTATATAGAAAAGAATAAACATAGAATGAAAGAATAAAGAATTAAAGATTGCAAATTAAAGAAATGAGAGTACCATTATATCTATATTCTTTTGGACCCTATGAGTATATCTAAACTATCCGGGAATTTCTCCCAGACTCTACACTGGGTTGGATTATTGAAACAACTTGGTGTGAGGCACACTATGCAGTACACCTAGATCTTAGACCCTCCCCAAAAGACAGCTAATTAGGCACTGAACATATTTGTACATATCAGATTTAAAGACTGAAATTTTCTGAAAACACAAGTTATTGATTACTTGAAAACAGACTATTTTCACCAGAAATCTTACACTATATTTTCTACACACTGAATGCTTTGTTACTGTGATTACTGGTTACTGTTTTCTCTGTTTTAGTGGCTTTTCCTTCTCTATTTTATTTACAAACATACTTTTTCAATAAGACAAACTGTCCTGGAAACAACTACTTTCATTAACTAGAACTGTTATATAAATATCAAAAATAAAATTGTAACTAAGAACCAAATGTATCTTACATTAGTAGGACAACAAAATTTCAAGTTCACACACAGGGTTTTTAAAAAAAAAACCACAACTAAGACAATGCTGTTTGGTGAGAGAAAAATTTAGTTGTGTATAAAAAAACCCTGAAAATTACCAAGAGTCTTGCATTGAACCCCCCCCTTTTCTTGTGGTTTTTTTTCTGTTTAAAAACTGTTTTATGAAAGTATAACTCACCCTTGCTTCATTCTGCTGAAGCTTTTCTTCCATACTTAAAGCTGTTGGAGAATCCAAGAGCGCAATCTAAATTGTAAAAAGTAAACATTGTCAAGTTAATTTAAAAAAGGCAGAAAAAAGTAACAGTTTCTGGCAGCAACAAATTAAATAAATGCAACTGTACAACTTTGATTTATTTAGGAAGAAGTATTTTCAACTCCAATATACATAATTTTACCTTCAAATACTGTAAACAGAGCAATCAAAACCTTGTCAAAGAAGATATTTCAAATAAATCATCAGTTTGAGAGTACTATGGACACACATGGTCACATACATGCAGACACTGAAACCAGTCACAAGTTTATAACGGGTAATTCCTGATACATCTATGTTTATCTTTGTTAAACATGAAAATTTATTATGCTTCAATAGTTAACCATTTGGCTATAATACATATGTATATTGCTTAGCTTTAAAAAAAGGTAACTGGCCTTAGAAAAGGAAAACTGCTATACAACACACACATAAGCAAGACTTATTGTTACTTGACCTTCTGCACTGAATCCAGCACTATATTTTGATATCCAGTATCATCAATGATCTACAGAAGCATTTGCAATACAGTGTTCTGGGAATATAAAGGAAGAAAGTACACAGAGATTTATATTCTACTGTGCATACATACCACCACCTGCTGATTTACCAACCATCACAAATCCATTTAACTTAAGCAAGTTCTCTGTTGTCTCCCACCAAGTCATCTATCACATCCTACCACCAAACCAGATCAATTTTATAATATCCACTGTTTTACAGCTTGGAACTAGTGCACAGCATTAGGTCTTCAAAGGGGTCCAAGTTACATCTACTTTGCTAACTCAAAATCAAACCGTATTTCGAAAATAAATTCATTTTCCCCTCCTAAAGAACAAGAGAAACACAAGTGTAACAGAGTAATTCAACCCCATAGTTTTCTAATTGTTTGTAACAAAACAGCTCTCCACTTCCACCACCTACAATACCTATTACTGCTTCCAACTGTGGTACCATCCCCTTTTTCAGCAAATGTCTGATAGTATGAAATCTAGCCAAAGTACTAGCCTTGTATTAAAAAAGTCTACGCTGAAGGTACATTTCACATTGCACAGCCCATCTAAAATAAAATGAGATAGTTCTAGAAATAAATCTGAAGTAGCATTTCAGATACTTAAGCAAATATGATTTTGAAGTATGTGATCTAGCATTTTCAAGTGACATTGTTTAGAAGAGATAACTGGCCTGAGCTAATTGCATATTCCTTATTGTTAGCTTAGTTTCACCATCCTGGAAACAGAGGAGAAATTAAGCCTAACTGAGCTTGTGCAGCAAATGTTTGTAGTGGCTAATACTGACAGAAGAACAAGAAAGAGAACTGTGCAAAAGGAAAGTATAGTGTGACACACCACCACTGAAAATATTTTTAGATAGCATGTACCATGCTAAATACGTAATGTACTGTGCAGCCAAACACAAATAAAAAGTATTGTTCAAACCCATACTCCTACATTTTTATATTTACACATCTCAAACACTTCATACCTTCTACTTTTAAGATACTAGATAGAAGTACCTATTCCGTCCATCAGGCTAGACCCAGGAAATATGTTCCCGCTCAGCCTCCTCATGCTGTGGTGACAACCTGTTCCACAGCACACTGCAATCAAGCTCTGATTATATTAAGAGAAAGCTAAAAGCTTTGGGATGACAATTTTTCCCCCTTTATGTTAAAAGAAGTAATCTATTGGCCATACAGAAACCGATTCAATCAGGAAAATAGTATTCATTCATAGACTCATAGAGCTTGTTTACTCAAATCAATATAATGAACGATAATTATCTCATTACATTCTAGAAATAGATGTTATAACTCAAGGAAAATGACACAAATTTCAAGTAAAACTAACCTGATTCCCTTGAGCAAGAAGGGCTTTTAATCGAGCTATTTCAGCTCTCAGCTCACGGATCAGTTTGACGTTAGGATCCTCATTAATAGTAGGCTTGTTGATTATGTTTTTGGCTCTATTTGCATAGCGAAGTGTACTTAAAGTTTCTCCATAATTGACATCAGCAGGTGAAATAGCTAAGGAGATGAAATCAGAATCAGTTTATCCAGCACCATATGTTTCATTTAGTAAAGTTAGTTTATATTTTCAAAGTCAGATAAACCCAACATGGATGAAGAGACAGAAATATATGACAAACTGGTATGGCTACAATTTGTTCCAAATCTTCACCTAGCTCCACTGCTTTCACATCACCATAACTTTGCTTAAAGTAAACACTGTATTAGAATAACCAGGTCCAACAATCAAGCATTGTAAAGAAATCTTGCTGTCAATCTACTTAACATTTACATTTCTCTGGTTAGCATAAACATCCTATATGAATACTTTACAGGCTTTCTTGCAAATTTTTTTTACAAGAACAGTGGGGAAAATGGTGAGTATTTCATAAGTATCAATGTCATCATTCAATGGAAAAGTAATTTCAGGTAAAAACACAGCAGGATCAGTCCAAGTTTTGAAGGGAAATTAAACAGCATTCAAACAAAAACCAGACATGAAAACTTAAAGAAGAGCTTCTATAATTTATGAACCTAGCTGTTCTGCTCACCTCTGCATCTGGCAGCATGCAGAACTGTTACCTATCTGACGCACCAAGAAAAACCAGTATTTTTTACAGGCAACTTAACCAGGAAAACCAATGGAGTTTAAACCAAAGTGCTAATGCCACCCTTCACTTAATTTTCTTAACAATATACAAGATGTTCCTAATTAAGATAATTGCTGCATCCAAATAGAAGAGCAAAAACAGAGGAGAACACCATGCAGAAATGATGAGACCAGAAATCTTAATAATCAAGCTGAACAAGAGACCCAGAGAATCAGACAATGAAAACACCTGAAAAAAAATAATCGAATAACCAAAATATTCTGCCCTTCCTCATTCTCCCAACAGTAATAAATATTCTTTTTGTGGTAAAGACTCCCTGAATCAGGGGAGATGCACTTGGCAATAGACTATACTTCCCCTAGCTCACACTATCGCTTCCCTACTTCATCTACTGTCTCTTCTCCCCCACTCAATTATTCCATTCCTGGAAGGATGTTACAATATGTTATAGAAACAACAAACCAGAATTTGATGTATTTTTATAAGAGCCTTTCCTACAGTTTGAGATTATCTTCCCACTGTTTTTGTGTTTAGTTACAGAAAAGGCAGGCCAAATGTATCCAGACAGCTTGTCAGGCTCTGTTAGGAAATTCAGCTGCATTACCAGTAGAGTTACTGTTGGAGAAAAGATCAACCATTAGGGCTCTGCCTAGCAGAAGCATCATTAATAGATGAGGAAGTAGCTGGGCACCGTAATCATTCATATAGGCACTGAAAGCTCACTATGTTTCTAAAACTTCTCTTCCCAATCCCTCTGTCAACCAAACAAAACAAAGAACTAACCACGTAACTGAAAAAAAGCATCAAGAAGATGCCAGCACAGTGTTACTTGAACATCCAGAAAAAACAAAGCAGAGTCTGGTCCAAAATCATCTTTTGGGATGGCTATGATCAGCCTAAGGAAATAAAATGGCATGGATCCCAAAAACATCTCCAAAAATCATGCAACAAAGGAATTGCTATCCAGAGAATCTGACTGTAACAAAGCAATTGAAGAACCAGAATTTGATCCAATGCATTTTATTGCCTTGATTCTGCTTTCCCACCATTCCCAAGAGAGGACTGCATCAGTTAGACTACACTTCATTTGAGCAGGAAAGAGTGAGAGATTTCAGAGCTGCTCTTCTCTTCACACCTTATGTCTCCAACATTCAAAACCCTCCCAGCCTCACTTGGGGTTTTTTGGGAATGGAATTCCCATTCCAATTTGTTGAAAGACTTGCAATACATATGCCATAGGTAGGTTTTTAAATCAAGTGATCCTTACAGAGCTTCCTACGGGTTAAATGGAAATAAATTTAGACAAGCAGTTAAAATGCTGCATGCATTCAAGAAGTAGGTCAAATAAAAACGACAGCCTTACCTACTCAATGTCAAAAGAGACCAGGTTGGTTCTGCTACTAATGCAGCAAAACACACCAGGGTTTTGGAAAAGCAAACTGACTCACACATCAGTATCTGCTAGGTGTATGAAGCTGGAATTTCTTTTTTTTTTTCTGGGGATCAAAGTCCTCAACCTGGCGAGGAGAGGCATAAGGGGAGAGAAGTACAAGACTATCTAGGTCCAGGTTTCAGCATTTACCATGAGCTGTCTGGAATGCAAATGAATCTCAAGAATAAACAGAAACTATTACTCGAAGTTTAACTGGTCAGATGAGGTAATCATTACACTGTGCATGTGTCAAAGAAACACAGCAGTGAGGTAGATGTCAGAGGAAGTGCAAGAAATTAGGCACATACATTTCGATGATCGTTACAAATGTGTAGCGACTGTACATACACCATCTGGATGCCTTGTGTGACCAAATACTCAGCCAGTGATATATGCACCCAAACAGATAATCTGCAGATGAAAATGAAGCTCTCAGATTTGGGAGGCACACCTGCTATTATTCATGGCATTACTGAACAACTAGACTGCCCCCATATACACAAGGAGACCCTATACAGTTTTACTGCTGGAAGAGATATTCTGCAGAATGTAGGTAAAGGCAGAGTATTACTAGAAAACTCAGAAAGAAATCATTAATGACTGTAAACAAAGTTCTGGCTTAACAAAGCATCTGGAATCTGAATATTTACAGCCACTCCTATTAAGCATGAACTGTTCGGGATGCAAAAAAAGTAATTTAAAAACACTTACTGGCAATCATTATAGTTTTAGAGTTTCCTCCTAGGCTATCTTTTAACAGCCAAGTCAACACAGAGTCCCTGTAAGGCACAAATACTTGTTTCTTCTTTGAAAGAGGATTTGTTGCATCCTGAGATAAATCAGCTATTATGTGGAGATGGAAAAAAAATAGCAATTATGTGTTTTCATTCATTTTCAAAAATGTATGTGTTAGACCACCATTTGTGTAAGTAAAAGTTAACAGAAGTGTAAGTAAATAAATAGAAAGGTATTTAATGACAAAAAAAACCAACAACAAAACAAACAAGACAAGCACAAAAACCAGAGACTTACCTAACGCAGAAATTACATTTCCCAGAGTAACTAGAGATTTGTTAATATTCCCTCCTTCCTTTAATCTAACACCTGTGGCACCAGTGGCATCTGCTCTCTCACTTCCAGCAAGATCTACCAAATGAATCTTGCTAACAGTTTCACAAGGCATTTCTGAATCAAATTTAGCCTACAGAAGAAAAACACCAAAGTATGTTAAGCTATGAAAATCTGAAATTTTACTGAATCCAAATTAGTAGCCTTTTTCATGTCATATTGAATTTAACTCGTTTACAATAGCAGAGCTTCAGAGACAGATGCATTAGAGATGCCTCAGAAAGGCATTTGACCAAGAATTGTTGCATAACTCCCATGCAAGTAGTTACTTCTTTAAATTGTAATATTTGCAATTTTCTAGACACTTACACACATGCACTGACAACTGTGAGTTGGTATTTACATGATGTAGAGTGAACATGTGCTGCATTCATTTTATTAAGCTTTCAACATTTACATTTATATTTAGCTTTCAACAAGTTATAGCACACACAGACACATTTACACTCCATTTCTCCCCCTGCCTCCAAGTTCAAGTAAGCAAAAATTGCAATTTTATTCTATGATTTTGACTGGGGCTTCCTCCCAATTTTTATCTTAATTTAGATAGAACAACTCAGATTGCCCCGTTTCAAACTTCCTTCTACTTTTACAGTACAACAGTAGAACCAAACTTTTTGCTGCCTGCCTCTCATCCTTTTCTGAAAGCTTTGCAATGAGCAATTCATCATTGTAAACAGATGGTGCACAGGAATTTGTAGGTGTGCGTTTTTCGGGGGGAGACATGAAAAGTTCTGTCAGGAGAGCAAACCACCTCTATGCTACCTTCTCTTCATCTAGCAAGTTATCTGTGGACTGTTTAAAAAGCCCACCAAAAACAACGATGAAAAGCAAGAGTCATTTAAAAAGTTTACTACATATAAAAAAACATCGTTATGCTCTGAGAAAACATATTAAATGTGTCCCTTATTCCACATTAAATAAAGGAATATAAATAGGTTTCCTGTAGTGACAGATGAAGAGTCAGTTAAAAAGAAAAAACCACACAGAAACACATTTCTACACTCTATGATTTGGGCCATGGAAACAGATTTTTTTGTAAACCTTGGATAACATTAGAGTGTAAAAGGTAGCCCATGTTCAGCTCTGGCTGAAGTCTCTCATAACATGCTCCTCATGCGCTCCTCCTGCCACAGCAGCAGCAAATGTGCCAGGACTGGTCATTGTTATTCAGCCTGAACTCCAAATAATTATCTCCTCAAAATCTATTAAATATCATTTTATGTAATCACTTTACAGTGTAAATTTTAAAGACTATAGTTACTGATAAGCATATTTATAATTCTCAAAACAGTATTTTCACACTTTAACTTTCCCTATCGCAAGACAACAGTCATTATCTACCCATACTTGCTTAACTGACAACTTCATTTTTTAATTATCATATGAATTATTGAATGTAAACACATATTAAGACAGAAGGGTTTGTTACCTGAGTGAAGTTGATTGTGAAAATGGCATGTGACCTGCTACTGACATCATTCATTCCAGTTGCAGCTGTTGTTCTATTTATATTTCCTGCACCCATAAGTTCCTCTACATCAGTATAATTTTGCACTAAATGTTTAGACAAATCTAAGGAAAAGCAGAGTGTTACAGTATGCTCGTACATGCACTTGATTTTCTTTACAAAAAGATTCTAACTACCTTCACTACTGTAAAGTACTGCTGCACTGAAGAGTTTATTGTCATACTTGTTTCTCACTTTAGGAAAGGAATAAGGCCTCATGAACAATGGAGAACTTACACATTTGCAGTAAATTAAGAAAAAATATGCAATATTACTAAAAATATTTAGTGCAATAACATAAACATAATCTCTCAAGAGACAGGAACCTTCCCTAGCAGAGAATGGATCAAGACAATTAGATCCTAATATGTTCTTACCATCTAAACATAAAATATTTATAAATTACAGTCAACAAATTCTTAAAACTAACTGCATCTCTCAACATTATTTAAAAATGTGTTATAAATTTACAGATAAAAACTGTATATCTATAACCACCTTAGAATTGGGAAAGCGAGTGGGGATACAAACTGAGAGGCTATTCTCCTTTAATGCCTTTATATCAAATGGAAATAATCTTTTATATTTTAAAAGATAAAAATGCCCTGTGCAATTAGACATGACATTTTAAAACACATAAAGGTAATAAAATATCCAATGCAAACACTGAAATTGTTTTTACCCTCAACATACGGCCCTTCTTTGGGATGTTCTCGTATTCGTAAATTATTAGTTTTTGATGACTTCCGTCTGAGAAGATCTCTCACACGTTCGTTATATATTTCCAGATAACTGAAAGAAAAAAAAACATGAGATCACCACCATGATTCAAGACTTTTTTAAAAAAAGGAAAGCCATGTTAACACTGTGTTTGAAAGTAAGTTGCCTGGAGAAGCAAATGGATCCAAAGTTGGCTTAAGATACTCACAACTACAGCATACTTGTAGCATAAGGAAAAAAGCCAAAAAAGCAAGAAGTAGAAAGGAAGCAGACATTAGCAAGAGCAAGACCACCTAACATCAGACTGAAATAAAGGGTAAAAATAAGGAAGATACTGTCTAGTAGGAAAAGCATTTTCGCTACCATTTAAATAAAGCAAAATGCACAGCTGTTTGAAGTTAGAAGTATTGCACATTTTGACTACGACTGCCAACAAAAATCAATTACAGAACTGAGGCCAAGTGTGGAAAGTTGTGAAAAGCACACACTTTTCTCAGAGATAGAGTGAAACAGGGTGGTTGTAACTGAAACAAGCTTGATAACCAGCAGACTATTAACATGCCAAAACCTACCTGACTTCTGTTCGAAAGGATGCCTCGTTCCGCTTTGTTTTTTCACTTATTCTGCTGAATAATCCTTCACAAATTCGAGGTATTAAACCTGCATCACCCTGCAATAACAACAATTCTTATTTCCCAGGCTATATATGCATTTGCAATATATTTTGAAAAATAAAACCCAAGGTCACTACTAAAGAGTTCCAACATCCAGAAAAGGGGGAAAAAATGAAAACTTTTCAGCAAATACTCTCTTGCCCTTTATTTGCCTGGAATCATCTTGCCATGTTAATCCTCGTGTGTGTTGGAATGTACATACTAGCTGTAATTCTTTGCTATTGGGATACATTTCACCCCTTTCACTTAGTTCAAAGAACCCCAACTCCTTAAGGCAAAAACTGGCTGCCCAGAGCACCATATGAACTGCCTTATCTCAACATTATCTTTTCTAACTTCTCCTTCTACCTCATTTTACTATGGACTTGGCAATATCTGCAGAGAATGGGGAGCCATACACATGCACCCATTAGCCATTCTCTTTCAAACCCCCAATCCCCAGCTCACAGACCTTCCTCTCTTGAAACATGCAATAGGTCCTCTGGATAAATTAGCACACAAAAACAAAATTAAAACTATATTTACTGTATCCAACAACGCAGCCAAATTAAATTTTGTATTTGATTTGTGAATGCTCAACTCTGCAGTAAAGAGTTCTTATGCATAAAGGCTTGAGGGAGGATCCGGGTAACTATAGGCCCATCAGCCTTACTTCAATCCCTGGGAAAGTTATGGAACGAATCCTCCTGGGGGCCATCACAAGTCAAATGAAGCACGTGATCAGGAAAAGCCAACATGGCTTCACTAAAGGCAGATCGTGCTTGACAAACCTGGCGGCCTTCTATGACAAAGTGACTTGCCTGGTTGACATGGGGCAGGCAGTGGACATAGTCTACCTGGACTTCTCCAAGGACTTTGATACGATCCCCACAGTCTCCTCCTGGAGAAATTGATGCGTTATGGCCTAGACAAGTGGTCTGTGCAGTGGGTGGGGAACTGGCTGACAGGCTGCACCCAAAGGGTGGTGATAAATAGCTCTTTCTCAAACTGGCAACCTGTCACTAGTGGAGTCCCCCAGGGATTGATATTGGACCCAATGTTATTCAATATCTTTATAAGTGATCTGGATAACGACATCAAGTGTAGCCTGATGAAGTTTGCTGATGACACCAAATTGAGTGGGGAAGCAGACACTCCAGAAGGGAGAGCTGCTCTGCAGGGAGATCTGGATAGGCTGGAAGAGTGGGCTAGCAAGAACCTTATGAAGGTCAACAAGGACAAGTGTAAGGTCTTGCACCTGGGAAAACATAATCCGGGAGTGCAGCACAGACTGGGATCCACCTGGCTGGAGAGCAGCTCTGTGGAAAGGGACCTGGGGGTCCTGGTGGACAGAAAGCTCAACATGAGCAAAGAGTGTGCTGCTGCAGCCAAGAAGGCCAACAGGATGCTGGGTTGCATCAAAAAGGGCATCGCCAGCAGAAATAGTCATCATCCCGCTCTACTCAGCGCTTGTCAGGCCACACCTGGAGTACTGCGTACAGTTCTGGTCCCCTCTATACAAAAAGGATGTGGACAGGCTGGAAGGGGTCCAGAGACGGGCCACCAAGATGATCAAAGGACTGGGAAGCCTGGCATATGAGGATAGGCTGGGAGAACTGGGTTTGTTCAGCCTTGAGAAAAGGAGGCTCAAAGGGGATCTCATCACCACGTACCAGTACTTAAGGGGTAGCTACAAAGAAGATGGAGACTCCCTTTTCACAAGGAGTCACATGGAGAGGACAAGGGGGAATGGACACAAGTTGCTTTTGGGGAGATTCCGATTGGACACAAGAGGAAGATTTTTCACAGTGAGAACAGTCAACCATTGGAATAATCTCCCCAGGGAAGTGGTTGACTCAGCCACATTGGACACCTTTAAGAGTTGTCTGGACAGGGTGCTGGGCCATCTTGTCTAGACTGTGCTCTTCCTAGAAAGGTTGGACTAGATGATCCCTGAGGTCCCTTCCAACCTGTGATTCTGTGATAAAGTATTCTGTCAATTTAATAAAGCAAACTGAAAAAACATATTCCTTCTCACAGATCACTACAGACTACATGGTTTACTAGCAGGGCTGCAGCTATTCATTACTGGGTTCTTGCCACTTCAGCTAGCACAGCAGCCAGCAGCAGCAGGATGTCGTCACCTTGGTTAAGCTGGCACTTGAGAATTGAGCCTCATCACAGTAAGGTTGCTGCTCTACCACTGATATCAAACAAGTGTTAGGCTGTGAGGCAGCAGCTAACACCTCTGAGATTTCCAGAGACTTAGCATGCAGCTCTCCTCATTGCTCCAGGGAGACCTTTCCAGCCAAGCAGTGAGGCAGTAAGTCGAAGCCAGGGTTTTCCCAGCAGCAAAGAAGAGCAGGAGAGTGCCATGCAGCTATGGTCTCAGCTGACAAGGGGATGCTTGCTCCCAGCTGCCCTATTCCCACTGACTCTGATTAGGCAGATTACTTGCTGAGCACATCTCCTCCCCACCACTTCAGGAAGACAGCAGCTAAGACTCCTCTAGAGCTGTAATGAATGAACATGGCTCCCAGGAAAAAAGGAAGAGGGCAAATACATACAGATGAGTTTTGGACTGAGAGCCACAAACTCAGAAGTAGCTTACAAAGCAGTCTGTCAGCTACAATATGCCTCCAGTCCAAAAACGTGCAAGAGATTTGATGCAATGGACTAATTCTAATTCTGTGAACCGCTGAGGCAAGAAACATTCTTGCTTAGAGTTAGGGGCCTTGTAATTAAGCAGGATGCAACTTAGGACAAACCAGACTGAACATCCAACGTGAGCGCAGCCCAGGCACTCCAGGCACCCAAGCGAGTTCGCCTGGTGGGATTCTAGAAATATCTGGCAGTAGGAAAACACAAAGACAGTGGACTACTCTGCACCAGACACTGAGTCTCCAGAGGCAAAGATTTCTCTTCTACTTGGACCCCCACATAACATCTGACCCTTTTTGCCCAAGCCCACTGAAGTCTGCTCCTGTGCTGGTACCCTCTGTCCCCTCCTTCAATATCCTGCTGCATTCTCTGCCCCAGCAACCTTTTTCGAGTTGCCAGCTCTGAGGTCCTCTTCTTATTTCCTTTGTCCAGATATAATTTCCAATTCATCAACCAGTCTCTTATTTTAATTGTATTCTACCCCTCCCTTTTGCAGCTTCTTCCTCCTCTTAATCAGAGCCTCTCTGTCCTTCTCAAACCAGGCTTCATTCTTTGAAATAGTAATCTATTCTTTCCTTTTATCATACCTAGCCCTTTGCCTGATTGCACCGTTGTGTAAACAAAAAAACAAACCACCACACCACAGAAAAAACCCCAACCACTCTCACACCCAAAAATAACCACAACCCCTAGAAAAAGGGAGAAACTTACAGCTTAATCAGGGTGTTTTTGAGAGAGTTGCCTTTAGTAACAGAGGAGCAACCTTTCCCAACATGTATCAATCTCTACTCCAGATAAAGTTTCCCGGTTTAAAGTTGGAATTTCCCCCAATTTCCCCCATACTTTTGGTTTTTTAAACACAGGAAGAGGAAAAAAGTAACATACTAGTTTCATCTCATGCTTGGAAACACCTGAACAGTTTTAATTAAAGCTTAAGACAAAAACATGAAAGATCCGTCAGAAAGTTTTAGGCAAGTCATTAGTGTCTGACATAATTTAGCAACTGCAAAGAGAGTCTTAAAATAGGAAATACTAGCTCTAATTAAGTAGCTTCAACCATAGAAATATAGTGATAAAAAGGAAGAACACACAGTTCCCAGCATATTTCATCAGTAAAATATACATCTTACAGAATGTACACTCTCTATTAAAAAACATGTTTAAACATTTTTTCCCTTTTCACTCCCTACAGCTCCAGGGCAGGATCAACCATGTTTTTGACAGGTTTTTTCTGGGTTACAGAGTTTCCACTCATGGAAGTCTGTAGAACCAAAATAGGTAGTTCACCCCAGAACTGAATCTTCTCATTAAAAGCCTGTTTTCCTCCTGTGCTACCTAACCAGAAAACTCCTTATTGCAATTCAAATGTACTGTTTCTTACCCATCAACCTTGGACATCGGGAACAAATTATTCCCTTCTTTTCTGCAGCAGCCTTTCAAGTCTTGGAAGACACTCGTTCCTCTACAGTCTTCCTTCCTCTGCATACACAAGCCTGACTTACCTGATAGATCATATTTTATAGATCTCTGGTCATTTCAGTATCTCTGTTCAACACTTATTCTAACTGGTCCACATATTTCTTGAAATGATTGCTGTACACAGTATTGCAGAAGAAGCCTTCCAGAGCCAAGAACAGCAGATATCAAAAGCAAAATAAGAATACAATTCATACTTTTTAGGGAGAAGTAGGGAAAAGAGAAAATTTATTTCCAATTCAACTTTTCTTACAGCACTGTATTCTTTCTGACAGGGCCATCATTTTTCAAGCATTTAACTTGGCGGCTGAGTATATTTTATACACACCCTTTACAAAGCCAGATTAAAGTATTTATATATCATGGCAAGAAGATTAGACCTTTATTATTGAATAGTGTCAAACAAACTTCAGCACCTATTCATTTGCAAAATGCCTTGATGATTACGGTCATTACATATAGTGAGGCAGTCTCATAAAAATGTCACTTTTATAAACTTCTGAAAAAGAAATCCATATCTAGGTCATAAGATCTTTTCTGGTTACAAACGTCTATTCTGCTTACCATATTGTAGTTAAATATAAAGCTCCTTATTCTGTGACAACTGAAAGAAAAATACTTACAGCTAATTTACTCTTCTAAGCTAAAGGACGTGCAAAGTGGCCAATCTTACTACATTTCTAAAGAGTGATCTATCTAAGGAAGGACAAGTGGCAATATTCCCCTTTCAGTCCTGCTGGGAGAAAACAGGCTGTTATTTTTCTACCCAAGGATTAAAGGAGAATGAAACCTGGAGAGATTGCATTGCAAACAGACTTCATGGGCCTTTTAAACTGCTCCACTCCCAAGAGTTTAGTGGGTTCTTTCTGACCTTGGGCACTCATGGAAGCAACTGCAAGAAACTACTCCCCTCCTTCACACAAACTGCCAAATGCCCCTCTGACCATACCTTCCTATTCCAGGATGTTGCCTGCAGCGCTCAAGGACTTAATCCTTACCATTAAAGCTACTGCATCATCATCATGTAATCGTTTGCTGAAACTTATATTTAGCAACTCTCCTCCCCAGTTTCTACACCTCACTTGATACCCTTCTCTAAATAGAAGTCAAGGTTGTATTTCAATCTTCTGACCCTTCAAAAGAGATCTAAAAAACAGATCTCTTCAGGAATTATCAGCTCTTTCTATTCTCAAAATCAGTATTTTTTTTTGTCTCGAGTTGGGCACAGAATATCAGTGGTAACATCTGAAATTTTTGGTTTTGTTACTGAACAAAAATTACTGTATTTTGGACAAAAAGCAGTATCACTTAAAGACACTCCTTCCAACTGTAAATATCTCCCTATAAAAGAAAAAGCTTCTAAAACCTCTGATTACTACTAGAAGGTACAATGCATGGGGTGGGAGATCAGTAGCATACAGACAGGATCAGCAATAATTCCATAAACACATGCTCTTGCAGTAGCATAATTTCAATGAATTGCTAAAGAATAAAAATGCACATTTGCAAAATACAACATACCGCATTTCCCATCATGGTGTAGGACTTCCCAGATCCAGTCTGCCCATATGCAAAAACACAAGCATTATAACCTTCAAAAGCAGATTGAAGCACATCTGTACCAAGATTTCTGAAAACCTAAAAACAAAGAAAGTTTAAGACAACAGCAGCTTGGGGAAAAAAGTTTCGTCATCAGGCCAGCATGACAATTTTTAAACAATAAACTACCACAATATAAGCTATTGGCATCAAGCAATGATCTTTACTATAGGACAGGAAATTAGTACTTCAAATAAAATCCTAAATTTTACTACCATATGTAGTTCACAGCACTGCAACAGAGCATTTTCTACTTCTGCTTGTCAAGTAGATCTGAGAGAAAAAATAGTACAAAAAAAAAAAGCTCCTTTCTATAGCTCCAGTTTCTTTCAGCTCATCTCAGATACTTCACCTTTCCTTCTTGTTAACATCTGCTCACTTTTTGTTCCTTTGCCAAATCTCCATGTTTTGCAAATATCCATCCCCTTCTCAAAGGAGATGTTTCAGTGATCCTGTCAGCTTCTTTGTTTGTGTTGTTGGAGGGTTTTGTTTGGTTGGTTTTGGTTTTTGCTTTAACCAAGAAAATGTACCATTATTTTCTCCCTATCTCCTCCCTAACTGACTTTTATATATCAATACCTTTTAGGCTGACAAACACAGAAACATGTTTTCTATCTGGTAAGTGACTCTCCTACCTCAGCTAGCCCCTTCTCTTTTGCCTTCAACATTTACCTCTGAAAACTGGTAATTATCCCTCCTCTGCGTCCCATAATATGGGGATCTGTTCTCACCTCGTAAGTTTAGCTCTCAGCAGATGCCTTCATTAAATTCCTCTGCAGTTCCACCTCCATTATCCCTCCCAGAATTCTGATCTTTCTTTTTCATTACCACTCATTTCCATCCATACCCCCACTGGCCCAGCTTCTCTCTCAATGAAACTATTCATCTGGGTCTCCCAGTCCCAACATGATCTCATAGATGCTTCACATAATTTGGCTACTAGTCTGTAGTATATGCGATTTAAATTAACCAAGGTGTACAAGTCATTATTAATAGCAAATCGCACACACAGTATAACCATGTCACTGCCACAAGGGAGGAGTGCTGGGTAATGTCTTTAATCATTAATGCTCAGTTGCAAGCATACCTTCCCTTGAGCAAAACGGTTACCTTCTCAAAGAGGAAGAATATAAAGATCAGCCAAAGCACAATCTCCCTTTTGCCTGTCATCTGAAAACGAGCCTCTTAAGTTGAATTCTCCCTCCTAAGGAAGTGGTCCTTTATTTTTCCCCCTCTTTTCCCTTTCTCTGTGTCCAAGTTTTTACCTCACCACCTGGACCAAGTCTTATGCACTATTGTTTTGACTGCATTTTCTCTTCTAAAAATATATGTGTACCTTGCCAAAGTGATCTGAGGTAGTACATAGCAGAGACAGTTATAGTCAGCATTGTCTGAGCAGAGAGGCTTAACACACACGTGAGAAGACAAGACATCATTAGGATGAGACTTTGTCAGAACCAAACAACTGGGGCACCCGTTTGTCACAAAAGGGCAGTAAACTCATCAAAATTCTATTTGTTTCTCTTCCATGTATACACACTAAGTAGCTCAAAGGTAGATTGCCACTCCCACTCTGATTTTTGAATACTAAGGCATATTTTGCATCTACAAGACATATTAGTGTGGTATGTGGTATTAGACAGACTTCCATTTATTATTTTTCTGCCTTTCAAAAGGAAAAAATATAACAATCATGAACAAAGTGCACTAGGCAACCGCACTGCCGATGATCAAGATCAATTTTATTTCATGGCAAGATGAATGTGAATGAAATACACCCTTCGTCTATTCCACTGGTGCAGTAAACTGGAAATTCTGCAACAACTTGATAAGAGCTTAACTAGAAAGTCTTCCAATTAAATATGAATAACACAAGCAAAACAATAGCTTGTGCAGCATTTGTTTAGAAATTGCACTCCCACAGTTTGAATCTTCTATTGTTTTCAGTGTGCTGCACACATTGTAATTAAAACAACACTTGGCACAGGGACTACAATATTTTTGCGGCTGAGCAAGAGAAGTTAACATTCTTGCCAGTAAGGATGAAGGAAGCAATCTGGGATTGTGGGACACACTGTAATAGCAGAATATTGAATGCAGACATCTACGCCATGTTAAGGATTTATTGTTCACATCCTATTACTACAAACCATAAAGCTCCCAGCTTTAAAAAAAAAAAAAAAAAAATCACCGGTCAAGGCTGCTGCAGCGATCCCTACATGGGCATTTTAATTTTTTTCCTATAAGCTCCTGACATGGGCAAGTTATACTGATCCTGCCTAACCTGACCCACCCTGAAACAGCCAAAATGGCACCAATAAGGAAAAACTTAAAATATGGAAAACTTAATTTATCAGTTATATGTGGAAATTGCACATCAACGCAGGATACAACTCGGATATCCATTTATATTAATTCAAGTTTCCTTTGCAAATGGTTGTTTTAACAAGAATAAACCTCATTATGTCACAGTACATTCAGATTCTGGCAGAAACCTGCTTTGTAACAGCAACAGCCTAACATCATAATGGACTATCTTCCTGGGATTCTTCTAACGAGGTCTTGTCTAACACAGCTTTCCAGAACTATCCAAAGTCACATAAAGAAACAGATATCTAAAGGATCAAAGAATTAAATATCAACAAACCTAAGCTATAATCGGTGCTTAAAGAGAATTTCTCTAACTACTTTTATAGTACATTTTGAAGACTTTTCCAAATATGCATTGATACATCATCAATACTATTTTATAGTGATGTACTCATCTATGTCAGGAAGAACTGAGAACATGGTTATCACTGAGAATTATATGCATTTTCACAAAACTAAGTAATATTAAACTGAAACCCTAATTGATTTGGATAAGCAAACTTAAGATAATCACTTGTTGTGTCTGCAGAACCACAACCAAAAATCTCAAGCTTGAGTTGGAATCAGAGTAAAAAAATACACAAAGCTGCTTTAATGAAAATAAATAACTCTCTGCATGCTCAACTTAAATCTGCTAAAGTTCTAGTAAAGCCATACAGCCTGAAATGCCAGCTTAAAAACATCCACTAGAAACTGGGGTTCCAATCATTATCCACAAATAAACTACTACTTGAATTTGCCACAGTGCTGAAGTAATTAGGATATTTCTACACCAACACCCAAATAGATGTATTATTCTTTGTATTTCAGAGAATATAGCAGAAACTGTGTTACTTAAAAGATAAGAACACAATCCAGAAAGTTTAAGGATACACATGATCAAATGTTTGGATTAAACACCTAACTTGGTGAAGTAAATAAGGAAGCTTTCAGAAAAAAAGAGGACCGACTGTGTACACTGATGGTTACATAGAAATTACAAGTATAAATTCCCTATCAAACCATTATAGTCATTATATAAAATGGCAAAGCTTGTCCTTCTCTTAAATATTTAAAGCCGGCTTCACCTTCTTATTTCCTATTATTAGTTTTAATTCTGAGGCTTGTAAGAATTAGCCATACCAATATCCTTGATTTTTCAGGTTCCAGAATAGATGAGGTACTTACCGAAAAGGTATGTATCCAGCTGGCTTACAGTATATTCAGCAAACTCTTGCATTATCTCAAGGGGAAAGAAATACTCTCAATTTGAGCTTAGAGCACCCCAAGTTCCACAAAACAAAGAGAGAAGACAGCAATCGCAAAACACTTGAATTTTACTTAATAAATTTATTTCGGAATGTGAAATAGCAAAAAAGGTTCAATGTTCACATGAAATGCAAGGTGAGGGAGAGTCTATCTGTTCACCTAAATAATGCCTAAAGCTCTGAGTTTTATCTTCTGTTCTGAGTGTGCAGGAAGAAAGGGAGTTTTGTCCTTTCCTAAGCTCAATACTCAAGGGAGGAGAAAGAATAATCTTCAATGTGAACCAAGACTTTTGGACAAAAAAAGCCCACTTCAGCCAGATAAGAATGTTTCTGTTTAAGTGAATTAAAGATATATGCTTGTTTCTCAAAAGTTGTTTGTTTTTTTTTTTTTTTTCAAAAAAAAAGCTTTTCAAGAACAAATTGGTACTCAGAGAAGTTTTCTAACTTGACCTTACAAGACAAATCAGACAAGAGAACTAGAAAGAAGGCATTTAGCCTGATGTATTAGAAAACATAATACTCAGTAATGTTAGATAACTTAAAAGGAAACAAAATAAAATTCAAATTCTCAGCTACCTAGGGAATTTCTAAATTACACAAGAAGCACTTTCAGTGGAAAGGAGTTTTAAAGAATGCTTTGAAGTCAAAGAAAAGGGAAAGAAGAAAAATCAATTATTAGCATTCAGAAATCCTACCATTTCTTGACAGACAAAGCTGGGACTTTTACTGTCTGCTGAGAAATAGGAAAAATCATAGGTAAATGTCTTCGTTCTTTCTCTTCCTGTGTCTCCAGTACCACCCTCTGGTACCTATTAAAAAAAAAAAGCTGGTACAATACATCCTGATGAAGCAATTAAAAACATTTTACTATAACTAATCAGAATGCACATTTAACCTAAGGCTATACAGATTTAGAAATTTACAATTACAGGTTAGCCTATTATTCCAACAGTGAAAAAATTAGTAACAGATACACCCTTCAGCAAGGATAGTCACGTTATAAGACAGCACAGCAGGAATTATTTGGATTTTAGCTTACTGCTAATACCATGGTACATTTTTGTGACGATACTTATATTTAGTTAAATCAATCCTGTATATGAAATTCAGATTACCCTATACATATAATTAACAGGAGTCAGAGACACCTTTGCACTGTGAACAGCATTTCAATGTGGAATCACAATTAAAATGGCATTATGTACCAGCTGCTTCAGGCTATCATAATGCTCAAGTCATGACAGCTAGCACTGTGTTTCAGCAATATTTACTGCTATCTGAATCTCTAAACACATTACACAAATATATGAAAAGGAATTTGTGTCATTGGCAACTGTTATGCAAAAACCTATTTGCTGTGCATGATTTCTCTTGCCGAGAGAAACATTAAAACATACCATCAAAATATTATAGCAAGTGATGGGTACTTTGGGTTTAGTTCATTTTCATGGGAATTCCAGAAGACTACTTCTACGGATGAAGCTAAGATTTAATAGCTACGCATGTACCTCTCTTCTATTGTTGGCTTTCATCTTCCAGCTAAGTAATGACCAGAGTGATAAACCTTAGAAACACCTATGGGATACAGTCTATAGAGTGGTTTCTGAAAAACCGCAGTGCAGCAAGTTAACAGTTTAACCTGTTTCCCCAAAGGATTACTTCAACACTGTTTTTTAAAAAAAAAAAAAAACACCAAACTACAGGCTGTTCTCCAGAGTGCAGTGAGCACCACTGTTTTGTCCAATCACATTTTGGCAGCTATTCAGACAGGACTTCCTTTTTTAAATAGTGTTTACTCACCTTTAAGTTTGTGATTGTAGTTTTATTTTTTTCCATTGAAATAATAAACTTTGCATTAAGGTCTTTCTCCCTGAAAGAAAACCAAGACTTGAGTATATTAAATAAAACATATCAGTATAATCCATAGTCATATTTCCACTCAATACGTTGCTTGCCACAGTCAAATATCAAGTGAATTCATTCTTATTTCATTTTTTTTTGTTGTTGTGACTGATGTTTATTTATTGCTATGGGACATATTTGAAGTACTTGGGCTTGCCTCTGAAGCCCTTCATCTAGAAACAGAGCAGCAGCTTAGGGAAACCTGTGTCATAAGTTTGACTCCGCAAGTCAATTTAGTGATTTATTCTTAATTTGAAGTATTCTGATCCAAAGCCCAGTGAAGTCAATTATGTGGCTCTAAATAACTGAGAAACAGAACATTACATGATAAACCCCAGCCTCTTACCACCATCCTAGTAGCAGTAGTCCCTATTTACCCATACGGCCTAGGTAACAGGGAATAAATATCTAAACCACAAAACCCCAGGATTTTAAAACTCTCTGAAATTAGGCAGCCAACATATTTTCTGAGCTGTGATGCATCATGGCAGTGCAGGAGAGAGGCTCTGCTACTAAGGGAGTGTTATACAGGTTTGTTGCTTCCCAGAGCACAACAATACCAAGAAAAAAGTCCAGTTCTGCAGCAGTGTTTTCATGCACTGGCATCTCTTTCACACCAGTTTTTTCGGACTGTTTTCAAAACTGTCATAAAAAATCGTTAGCTTAGTGTCTAAAGCCAGCATGTATCAACCTGCTTGCTAGAGATGGTATTTCATTATAGTTAGTCCTAAGAGTAATACAGGCTGCTCTTGAGTGACAACCTTGAGCATAACATCTCCTGTGTTATTAAAAACATGCACATGAAAAAAAAGAGCCAGAAGAGGAAGACTGCTACATACACCATTCAAAACCTACTCCCCAAATGCTAACAGACACACCTGTTCCAAAACCATCTGCTACGTCACCTGGCAAACTGGTGTGCCCAACTGGTGCAAAGAAAAGCAGAGGGCTTTAAAGCAATGAAGTGCTGCTTTACTATATTGCACGATATCACAGCAATTACTGGATATCTGCTTGCACCAACCAAAAATTAAAAAGAGAAACTTCTTCCTAGTAACAAGAGACCCGAGTTCAGGATTTTAGTGTGACATTTTCTTCCTGTGGTGCACTGGATCACCCAACTCTTATGTTCATCAGCTGACTCTATAGCTACCCTCTATTCACATTCAGTTTTCCAGCAGAAATTCTAAAGAAAAGCAAAAACCCATTTTAAAATCTACATTAATGAATAAAGATCAGGCAAATAAAACTACTTACTTAAATATAAACACGTTATTTTCTAAGATAATAAAATATATAATTGTAATAATTACAGCATTATACAACTGAATTTAGATCTACCATAGAAAAACATTAGAGGCATGCCTTAAGAGATGTCTCTTAGTCATTTCCACGTCATCCTTAGCAGCTTCCACTAGGCCTATACTTAACAAAATACAGCTATGGGTAACAAACAGGGAAAAAGAGAAGTTTCCAATGGTATTTTTTAGTAGGAAATAAATTTTGGCATACAGTAACGCTGCCTGTGGATGGCTACCATTGATCCTGCTTCCTCAACAGTCTCTACCTGTCTCTGTTTGCTCAGTGAAGGTGTAATAAGTAATGTGGCCCAATTAAATAGTGTAAAGCTACTCAATAATTGAAATCTGATACAAAATGTTTAGTCTAACACCTATATATGAACAACACAAAACTGAGAAGTCTAGAGTTATTAATTTGTGATAACACTAATAATATTACTAAACATTATTAAAGAATAAGGATTTCAAAGTAAAAAAAAAGGCCTTGTAAAGCACTAGCTGATAAAAATTTCATAAATAGAATTTTATATTTTTGTAGGGGAAGGAATAGGAAGACGGCAACCCGAAACAAGGACACTATGATCAGAATCAATCAGCCAACCTGAGAGAAGTGAAAAGAATTAACAGAAGTCAAATGCTAAACTTAATTTTAATATGAGAGAGCCAAGTATAATTTATTGTACACATGAAGAGTTTGAGAGGATCCCATAAAAAAACCAATTGTTTGCATGATGCCAGAGTTATTTCCAGGCACTCGTTTAATACACTTCAGCAGGGGCTGAGTCCCTTTCAAAAAGTTGATTGCAAGTTCCACCTTAATTAAAGGTTCAGGTTGTAAACAGCTGTATTGCAGTGTTGGGTACCCTTCTGAGAACCTTCAGGGCTAGGAGAATCCTACTGCAACCAGCTGCTCCTCCAGCACCCATAGGAACCACCAGCCCTAACTCAGCCCAGAAACAAGCCCCAGACACTACCCAAAGACACTGCCCCCACAAACTCTATCCCATTCACTACAAAGCAACGTAAAGGGGGCGGCTACCAAAACTAGTTCATAATAAATGCTTTGATGATTTAAGAAAGCTTGCTTCTCCCGAAGCCCAATCTGCTCACTCAGCAGTGTTTAGGGCCAGCCTCCAGGCTGCTTTCACTGCTGTGTCATACACCACATGGAGTCCCAGGATCACACGGGAAGGAAACTTAACCCATGATCCTGTGGCCCCTAACCAAAGTGATCAAGCAGGCAAGTTTCTTGGCACAGACACCAGGAAATACATCAGCCCAGTGCTGTTGTTGATCTTCTACTATTGCTAAATTCAGCTAGTCATCTAGCAACTAATGGCAAGGGCGGGGGGATGAGAAATGCTATTTCAAATAATACTGACACTTTATTTTAACATAAATAATATTATTATTAGTACCAACATACGCTTAAAAGAACTAATGTACTTGTTTTGCAATGCGATAACTTCATGAACAGCTTACTTGGGCAAAGTTTTAACAATTTCTCTTCATCACACGGGGCACCTGGATACTTCTTAAGAAGCCGCGACATAGATATCTCTATGTCAAGTTCCTTTCTCTCCTTCCCTTATATTCCCTGCTTATTTTCAGGGCAAAGACCAGAATGGTTTTTGCACCTCCATGGGCATCTAGTCAAAATCATACTACAGGAAGCCAAATGTTAACAGTACCTCCAGATTTCAAGGCAACTTTCCATGTCCCCTGTTCATTATGTCACTTACCCAGTACTCCACCAGACTTTCTGAAAATCCTCCCACAGAGAGAAGGGAGAAGAGCATGGAAAAGCAGTTACCTCAAATATAAATCAACAAGGGAAGCTTTAGAAAAATCCCTACCACAGACATGCAAAATGTGTTTGGTCTTCATCCAAGCTCATCTTTAAGTTCCTTCAATTAAGGTGCTTCAATAGAAGGTTCAGTTATTTAAACAAAGGCTTTTAACTACAGCATTTATTATAGCTTATCTCATTAGAAAAATCATAATATGTTTTCCATTAAATTGACAGTATAGGATTCAGTTGTGATTACCGTAATACCTGTCAGACATGACTCTCTGAAGAGAACAGAAACAATGAGACTCATCTCATCTAGGGGATTGAAGGGGAAAACAAAAAAGGACAGGACAGAAAGTGCAATCAGTTTTCCCAAACCGCGTTTCAAAAGACCACTTCAGCAAAACTCCAAGGCCGCACAGACAGGACACAGGCACTACCTGAACTGCCTGAGGAACACCTCTGTGTCAAAAGAGAAGGAGAGTCTGTAAAATATACTCTTGGAAATTCACTTACCTGTAGACATCTAATGGAGCATCTATTGGAAAAGGATTATACTGAAGAGCAGACATGATTGTTTTTCAGCTACTCAAAAACAGTCTGAGCACTTCTAAAAGCAGCTCAACCATGCTCAATGGCTTTTCTTTTCAGCTCAATGGCACATTGTACATCAAGCAGCACAACTGCAACCAGATGTCCTTTGGATTTGGTTTGAGAGGAGGTTCCTAGGTGGATCCTCTGATAGCTGGTAAGGGCTGCAGCCTGCCCCATTTCAGCAGAGTTCTGCAGACATTTACAGCCACCTGTTTTCTCTTAACAATGCACCCTCTTATTTTCGAGACCTCTACCTAACTGTCAAATCTGGCTGACATTCGTCAAACAGATTCCAAAGCTGCTAGATGGGACCAGGCTGGCTGACAGACAGGTAGTGCAATGTCTCAGGTTCCACCTCAAGAAGCCAGACAAGAAAACAGCAGAAAAAATTCCTGGGGACTGAAGTTAAAAGAAACAGCTTTCTATGGGTATGATTGCAACTGTATCTCAGTAAGTAAAATAAACTGTACCAATACTTGGTACTTTAAAAGACAGTTTTGTCATACAGCACATTTTCTAGGGGCATAACATTTTCTGTGATCAACATAATCTTAATTTGTTAGTGCCGATTTATGATATCCACGTTCCATTTTGTGATACCGGTTTTAGTAAAACAATTGACAAACTTTGCAAATAGTTAAATGAGAGAGTTCGGCTACTCCCCAAACTTTCTTCACAGTGCAGCTGAAACCAGAAGAATAAATCCAGTAACAAAGAATGCAGAAGCAGGGGAAATGTCGTACATCTCATGAAACAGAAATATTCCCTTAGCTTATATACCAGTACACACTTATCAGTCCTTGTATGAAGGACAACCTAGATTAAATGCTTTTAGCCATAAAAATAAATTTTACCAACAATACTGACAG
Source organism: Phalacrocorax aristotelis (assembly GCF_949628215.1). Classification (NCBI taxonomy): domain Eukaryota; kingdom Metazoa; phylum Chordata; class Aves; order Suliformes; family Phalacrocoracidae; genus Phalacrocorax; species Phalacrocorax aristotelis. The sequence continues at coordinate 86,162,869 of NC_134278.1, forward strand.
GCAGTAGTTTAATCTACAGCAGTAAGGCTCTCCTGGAAGATTAACATACAGGTGTCCTTGTCCTGTCTTCTGTCAAAAGATATCTAGCTTTTTTGCAGAAACTGCACACTCGTAGTAACACATACAGACTGATCACTACATTAAATCACACAGTGACCTGCTTTTTCAATTTCTATTTTTAATAGCCTTATAGGTAGACTTCATCTCCCAACAACTCAGATCAGGTCTGGTAGGTAGCAGCAAATTTTTAAATCATGAGCAACATGTAACTTAAAAGAAAAATTACTGTATCCACACATGTCATGGTCAACGATTGCATAATAACCTGAAAAGTATTTAAGCTTCAATCAGCAGACTACCTCAACAGTGACTTTTCTGCTTTGCCTGTGTAGATGAGTGTCAGGCCAGGTTCAGAAATGGTTTTTATCAGTAGGAACTAGTCCTGCACAGCTACGTTTTAAGATTTCCATGGGTAAAACTCCTCTTACACATATCTGATGTCAGCCAGTAAGAAAATGTAGCAAATGCCCATCTTTGGCATAAGCAACTTAAAATATAGTCTCAGACACAACCAAGTTGATTTGAATGACATCCTGGAATTTTGTTGTAACTGTTATGACACTATCAAGTTTCTCTAGAACCCTTGGATTTTAGTTCACATGGTATTTTGCTTTTAATATCTTGTTTCTTCTGATTTGTTCTTTCACTCCTGCTACTTCAAGTCATAAAGACAGTACTAACTGAATCTCTTGTGTACAGCAAAATGCAATTCAAAGAAACCACATTGTTTCCCTTCAGTGCCCTTGTGTTTTGAGGCAGAACATCCTCAAATTAGAAATCCAAAAAAAAAAAACCCACCCTGTGCCTGACCTGACAAATCTAGCCCCTCAAGTAATCCGTAATGCTGTTCCATCATCCTTTTCCTCCACTGAGACACATACAAGCAATCCGTATTGAACAACAAATTACTTCAGTTATCTACGTACAAATATCTTTCAAATACATAAGCATACAGAAAATTGATGGGTATACTCCAGGTTCTGTATCTCATTGTTGTTTAGTATTTATAATCTCTTTGGAGAAGACTCTTCATAAAGCCAATATTTGAAGTGTCTGAGTCTTCAACAGTAAGAACGTCAGCCCATCAGCAATTAAGATGCTGAGTACCATGTATGCCCCCTTTCTGTTCAATAATTCTGAAAAACCCTCTCTCAATAAATAGCCCTGGCTTTGTATTCATAGCTACTGCAAAATAGAGGACTTAGCTCTTCAGTTCAGTCAGCTGTTCTTACCAACAATACCTGCCTTTCAGAGACTCCTAGAAGTCTGAGTATTCGAGTCCAAGAACTCCGTTATGTTAAAACAGCTCAGTGCTAATCCCATTTATTTCAAAACTGGTCTTAATTTCACAGAAACAAAGCCTGAGAAAGCAACAGACTCACCTTTCTCTTGCTTCATTTCATCATGAAAGCTACAAGAGACTCATTACCTTTTTCTCTGCTGGTCTCAGGGAGCTCTCAACAAAAAGTAGAGTATTAAAGTATTTTATTGTTCATTATTTTAGTGATAGAACATGCATAGGTAACCTGGCAATGTGTTTGATAACATTGAAAAAAACAAACTAGGAAAACTATTCTAAAACTAGGGTTTTAAATTCAAAATGCTTAAGATCATCAAGGTTGGGGCATTAGAAATTGAAGTGAGGCAAGTTTAATTACATTGCCCCACATGTGCCCACGCTGCCACTGTGCTCTGACCCCTCTGGCACTGAAAGGTCTTTGTTCTTCAATACCGGGGTGAGAGACAGACAAAACAAGGTGGCAATTGTGACAGATCCTACAGACTTGAAAAATGTTGAAGCATTTGCATTAAAGCACTAAAAAGGACAGAAAAATAAGCACATGTAAACAGAGGCTATATGTGGGCTTCCCACTCTCTGATAGCTTATGCAGGATTAACTCAGTCCCAGCCATTAACTCTTCAGTTAATGGGAACCCAGTATTTTGCTGAAACTCTTTAGAGCTCCTTCCACAGTAATCAAGTCTGCTCCAGTTTTGCTTCTCACCTACACAAGAATAAAGCTCTGCATCTCCCTCCCTGATCTACCTTGTTTGATATGTGAAAATGGCAAGGTCCCATTTTAAAGACTACACAGGACAGAAAATAAACTAGGTATGCATAAAGCTGTGCAAAAACCACCACAGAGGATGTCAGAGGCAGAAACAGCAAATGCAGGAGCTACTTGTAAGTCACCCAGGTCCAGTCTCACCTTCCCATTCAAGCAAGATCACTTCCTGTAATTACTTTCTTCAAAGGAATTAACTCTTCCCAAGCGCCTGGGCTTTCATCCCCCTTGGGACACTCTTCCACAACCTGTAATCTCATTAGCAGTAATTCCTTAGCTACAGTTTAAGCTGATCCATTATTAGCTTCATTCCATTACTTCCAAGATATTATGAAGGACACATAACTAAATATTTAATTCCTCTTTTCAACATTTAAGCCCTGCAAATATTTCCAGATTTGCACCTCCTAAACTATTTCAGTAGTCATAACACAGAGTACATATTTAGCTCAGTATTTTTTGAATCGATGATTCCCACCAATTTGTTGATCTTTTCCAAAATAATTCAGACGATGAGGTTCCAGAAACAGGACTTAATGAGATACAGACCCAAGGGCTCACTAGAAGAAGCACCAACTACAGCTTCAGCATTTGCAAATATATTGCAGAGCCAAACAAGAGCTGCACTGTGATTGTAGCACACTCCTAAGATCAAATTCATCACTTTTAAGCAGAAAAACCTCAAAAAATAACCACAGAGAAAAAGGGCAGAGAACTAAGAGAAAAACAAGGCACTGATGTTCAAAAGACCACATACTTTAGCACAGGTGAGAAACTCCAGAGAAACAAGCTACCAAAGAGTGCTGGCATTCTCTACTGCCTGTACCCCTAAGTTTCAGCTTGCTTCACTGCTGCTGACATTTGCTATTGTAGAAAAGCCTAAGGAGAGTCCAACAAGTTTTTCTAGAATATCCTGATGTGTAGCATCCAAATTCCCAGCCAACTATTGTCCCTGGTGTTGGCTTCTCTATTTGGCTTTAATTTCTTGTTTTAGCAAAGGCCACACTCTCATTAGACCCCACTCCTTAACACAACTGTCCAATATGAATACTTGAATAAATACGAACACTATGAATATGGTATTTTACCACCCCTTAGCAAAACATGGCCAGAACATCTGAGATTTAAACTCTTCAGGATAGCGACTATTCTGCTTTACATTTGCAAAGTTCTCTTATACTATTGAGTAAAATAACTTCAGCATTTCCCCCCACCTCATGGCTGCTTCCATTCCTTCATAATCAGGCCTGAACTATTTATCCACTACTTACTACCCTTACGTCAAAAAAAAAACAAAAACTGTAAACAACAACCATCTCCCATGCTACTATATTGATTATAAGATTTACATCACCTCTAACCTACCCTTGCTACTGACAACCCAGACTTCTCTGTGAGCCCACTATGCTTTTTTTTTTCTTTTCTAGTCCTTAAAAGTTTGAATCAACTTTCTGCTGTGAGCAAGCTATTGTTTCTACTTCATTTGCTTCAACATCAAGTTCTCCAGCCTTTCCTCCATTTTCAAATGGCCTGCTTGCAGCTTTATAACAGAACTTGCTACATCCGTTTCTCAAATATACAATCTCCATAAATACCATTTAAAGGAACCTCACAATACACAGCACCTATGTTTCCTAGCAAACACTGCTAGCTCAATCTCACCTTTATTCCTAGAACTACAGATGGCAATAACAGCAGCCATAAACTACCATCACTGGGACTTTAATCATCTTTGAGGGCATTTTTACATAATTACAAATGTTTATGTCACAATTTAGTGTTGGTACCCATACTCAAAGAACACACATTTGATGCATTTAACTAGTGGAGCCCTCCCTAGCACTGGTAAGGTACCATCAAAACCAGGGACCAACAGCCCCTTCAGAGCAGGCCTACCACGTGTCCTACCCACCCTTCCTTTCCTCTCAAAGTCCTACACCTTAAACAATCAGGTAGCACGGCCATGCAACAATCATTTCATTTCACCTATAGAGATGCACAGATCATATTCTACACTTCTTCCTTGCAACTGAATGAATAACAGATTTTTGTGCTCTCTCACATCTGGCAGCCTCACTGTGCGGAGCTGCCACGGCCAAAGGAACGAAGCAGCCCATTGCTCTTAACCCCACCCCAGAACCTGGCCATACCCACTGGGTATCGCCTAGCCATTGCCAATCATAACCCATCTGTTAAGCACATCTTCACTCAGGTCAGTTAAAAGGTAGTTATTATTAAGGAGAGATGATGTGTACGTTGTCATGCTGATGCTCACCCCTCCGGTCCTCCCTGTACTAAGGGACCTGTCCTGAGGAGGTGAGCATGACCATGTTACTACTTACTTACCTCTTACTACTGTTTCTAATCTCTCAGCTCTTCAAGAGAAGCAAAGTAAAATGGTTTCTTCAGGTACCTTACAAAACCAAACATAATTTTAATTTTGGACTTCTTTGGACTTCAAGTTCTCTTAGTAACACCTTTACATGATCCAAGAACCCTGATCTGAGTCTACACCTTTATGCACTGGTCCAACAGTAACAACAGATGTAGCACGCTGATGGAGGTCATATAATTTTTTTAATAGATATATACACACACACAGAGCTTACTTCCAGGGAGATGAATGTATCTACTCTGAACACTGTCCTAAAGGAAAAAACTGCTGGCAGTCATTAAGTGATAGAGTTGAATGTTTTGAACACAAAATATAGCAAGATGAAAAATTCACGCTCAGAAGACTTAATTTATCTTACCAAATAAGCATCAAAGTAGATTTTTTTTTTCAACTGGATTCAGACTCCCCGACAGATAAAGGCAGAGGCAAGAGAGGTACACTCACCCCAGGCACACTAGAGCCTCACCTATCCTTACAGATCTTTCAGCTTATTTTTACAGCAGAGAAATTGTACATGACTGTAAATCAAGTCACAAGCACCATTATATACACAAGTTCAAAGACTTCACATAAATAGCAATCTGAGCATGCTGATAAATGGCTTATCACCATCAGTACTGTAGTTTAGAAAGGGACAGTATTGCAACACTTGGCCGTATTTAAGCTCTGCTATCGCTCTGGACCCTTTTAAGAGCAACAACCAACAATCAGTGCTCAGAAACAGATGCAGCAAAAATTTCACCATGCACTTCAGAGACAAATATAATATTTAACTACGGGTGCCCTTGCTTGTAATCACTCCATCTTTTCTCAGTCTGCCTGTGATACACTGATGTTATACATATATTGTCAAAACACTCCATCTTTATAAATTCATGAAAATTAAAAACATACACAGTAACCTATATTTCAGACACAGCAATTCATCATGAGACACCAATTCCCTCTTCCCTGCATTGGAAATTCTAAAATATATTCTCCACCTACTTATTTTACTTCTCTTAATTCTAAAAAAACATAGACAGTTCATCTACAGAATGTGCACATGCAGGGTTAAAAATTGATCATTTTAAAAAATAAATTCGAATTTCTATTTCTTTATATTGGAAATAACAACAGGTGTGGGAAAGTCTACACAGCTCATTTACATAAACATTTAAAAACACCAAGAGCACTGGATAAGCACAGGGAAGCCCAACTTACTGCAGTGCAAACCCACATTCTGATGGCAGCTACATCTTCCACAGGTAAGGACAACATATGACCCTTGTTAAGTTTGTTCAACCAGTTAAATACAATAATTAGTTTATGCAAATACAAGAAACAGATGAAAGCTTAAAAAACAGAAAAAGCTTGTTTTCATCTATTACTTCATGAATTAAAAGCCAAACAGAACAGAGCTATCAGGTGTAAGAAATTGAGGGGCATAAGAAATGGCGATAGTATCTTAAAGAATCAAGTTGATATTTCCTTAATTAAATACCAAAATATTTTTTCTTGTTTAGCATACTTCAGATGGTTTAATTTACCTGACCAAAAAAAAAGTATAAAAGTGGTTTTCCTGAACACTACTTTAATTATAATTTTCATGCAGAGAAAACATGCCATAAGATGGAAGTTAAGATTACCCCCTCATTCTTCTTAAAAGACTCTGAACAGGTGAACCTAAAGCAATGTATTTATTTAGACTATGTAGATGCAGTGCATAATACAAAACAGAGAGCCAGAATTTGGTTAGGCTTATCAGGATCCCAAATATCTCACACTATAAAAAAAGACAGTGACTAGTAACCAGTAACCCAAAGTCATCTGCTCAGTACATGACTAGAAAAGTGCCTCAAAGCCAACTGCACTTCTTGATAATCCCATTATTTTGCCTGGGAAACAGCCATGCTAAGGACTGACAGAATCTTGGTGAGAAACTGCATTTCATGGGACAAGGTATGGAATTCTCCAGTCAAGTCCTCCAAATCATAAGACAATAAATGGAAGCTTCTAATGACTGTTTTCAAAAATGAACCTTAGAAATAATGGTGACCAAAACCATTAACTTGCCAGAGCAAAATACATCAACCTCACCTCCCTGCAGATCTCTACCTAATTAAGAAAACCTGGTCTTCTGCCAGCTGGCAGCTTTTTAGCCCCTTTACAGAATCATTAAAACATAAGCACAGACTGGAAGGCTATCATTGCAATTTGGTATTGAATTAGGGAAACCAAAGAATAGATGGAGACTCACCAAGTAGATGAACTGTCTAAGCTCACACAACCGCTTTCAAAGCGGTAACTGTAAAGCCATTAGACATAATTTTTATTTTGTTATCCAGAGATATAGTAAAAAACCTCTAGTATAACCTCTGCATAACACAATTTGGGATGTTAGCTACTTTAAGAAGAATGGTCAAGGGCTTTGACAACAGCATGGAAGTGAACAAATTCCTTCCAGGTCAAGCCAGAAAACAAGACTAAAAATAAATCACAGCAGAAGGGAAGGAGGGGCTGGGGGAAAGATGACTCAAGTTTGTTGTCTGAGCAATGAAACAGCAAGTAATCCTTAAACAACAACCCCCTCCCTATCACATGATTCATTCCAAGATCTGTGTTCATGACTTATTACACAATTAGCAGTGCTATGACACCACACAGCACTTTTCCATAATGCAGGAGTCTTACCAATAACCATCTATTACCTCTGTCTTCTATAATTAAAAATGACTCATGAAATAAGCTGCATTATATGATTAAGCTTTGAACAAACCAAAGCAAATTTAGAGACACACACGAAATTAAATCTAATTCTATACAGTATCAGGTTAAAAGTTTTGAAGACAAGTGCAGCAGCATGAACACCCAGTTGGAAAAGTTCCTCTGAATGGGCAGAAAGGTCCTTCTTCCATAAACCACTGCAGTGACCCATAAAGGGGAAGGGAGCAAAGCTGAGAGAAAACATGCACAAGGGAAACCAATATAAGTGATCTATTATTACTGTTCCTGGCTTATGGTTCACCATGCCTTCGCTACAGCAACAGAAAAAGCTATTGGATCCTCTAAGGCTTAGGCTCTCAGACGTAGAAGCAACATCCCATGACACTGAGTCCAGCTTCCTGATGTTTTATAAACATCAAGCACCTTCCCATAAATAGCAAGATTTTAGCAACTTGAACTGGAAGGTTCTTCACTCAGTACACATGTCAAAGACAATGTCAATCACACCAGGCGTCTGCCTGTCCTGCTCTTAGGCTTTTTCTTCTTCATCATATCACAATTTTCACCATTTTCTAGGTATGATCTGATCTAGCCCCATCCAAGTTATCCTCCCATGTGCATTCCAGGCACAAGGTCCAGAGTCATTGTCTGCAACATTCTTTTGCCACAACACTTGCAAACTTCTACTCACACTTCATCAGTTATTTCCACTGCCTATCACAATTACTAGCCCTTTTCCCTCTCTCTTCTGTCTCTTAGCAGATCATGGTTTTAGTCCGCAAACAAAACTTCTCTGTGCTACCAAAACGCCACAAATAACAAGTCTTATCAATACTTTAAATACCTATGCTATCTGTTGTCAGAGATTCTTGAATGAGGAGTGAAGAAAATAATTTTAAAAGTTTATAAGAACTGTATCATTAAATTCAGGGGAGGGAGCAGGAGGATGTGACAATATTATTCATCAACCCTGACCTCTAACTACTTGGCCCCATCAAACTGTCTAAACTACTTGTAACCAACCTGCAATACTCTCCCCTTCGAACCTTCATCAACTTTATTTTCATAAGGCTTGGTTTTCCCCCACCGAAAATGGCAAGATAGCAGATGACTTCCAGAACTTGGCAAATTATTTTTTTTAAACACCTGAATTAGATCAAGTGAAAGAAAAGGTGGGAGCCTGACTGGCTGCCTATGCTTTTAAAACACTTCTCTTTTTAGCTGGCTACATCATTCCAGAACAAGAGAAGCAAGAGCACTGTCAGTAGCATCTGATCATTTTCTACATATGAGTCTTAAACTATATCATTAAAAAATAACTCCATTGTGTATATTATGTATTTATTTCACCAAAGAAAACAGTGTTTATTCCCTGGACGCATCTCAGGAAATGGGGGATACACTCTTGTTAATATAGTAAATGGGGCAGACTGCCTCTTTTATACTTTGAGCTTAAGAAGACTACTAATAACCTTTGCCATAATGGCTCCTCCAAAAAAGCTGGTATGGCAAATGAACTAGGCAACAACCTCTCTCTTTCAAGCAGGTAGAAGGGGTTGCAGTTGCTAGGTGAAATGAAGTACTGTTCTCTCACGTTTTAGAAGCCTGGCCGTGCGCTCTTGGCAGGCCCCTGCCTCTCAGTAGTTTCCTACCTTCACCAAAGTAACATTTTTCTCATTATAAAAAGGATCAGACAAACCAATGAGTGAGACTGCGACAGACTGAACCTTCTAGCACAACCGGAGAGCCGCTTCCCAGCCCGCCGGGGAGCCCAAGCGCTCCCAGCCGCCACTCCTGCAACGCAGAGCCGCTCAGCCGAGGCCGAGACAGCACCGACCCACCAGGCTGAGTTTCCCCACAGCCGCAGCCTTCGCCGCGGCGACAGCTGTCACTGCCCGCACGGGTGCGGCGCGGAGCTTCAGGCACCCGCTGCCCCCGGCGGCGGAGGGGCCGCCGCCCTGCGCCCGGGGCCGCGCAACCCCCCGGGAACGGGGCGCGGGAAGGCCGGGGCGGCCCCGCCGCCGCCCGCACTCACCTGCGGTTCATGGGCCGCACTCGCACGGCCACCTTCACCGAAGCCATGGCTCATCCCCGCCGAGCCGTTTGGGCCCGGGACCGGACCCGGACCAGCACCTGCTCCTGCTCCTGCTCCTGCTCCTGCTCCTGCTCCTGCTCCTGCTCCTGCTCCTGCTCCAGCAGCCGCCGCCAGCCCAGCCCGGTCCCGCCCAGCCCGGCCCTCACCGCCCGCCAGGGCCGAACGCTGGCCGATCCACGGCCTAGGCCATATCGCCAGGGCAACCCGCGCCGGCTATGGGGGCAGCGCAGGGACAAACAACTTCGCGAGGCGCTGCTCCTCCCGGCCGTGCGCCCCGCCCTCAGAGGAGGAGGAAGGCCGGAGGGGGGGGGGCTTTGGAGAGGAGGGGTACGGTGGTAGCGATAGTTACCGTGGGTGTATGGGTGCTTCTGCACAGGGCCGGCCCCTGTGATACAGACAGACAGACAGATAGATAGATAGAGGGGGTATATGCATATACATAAAGTAATTTGATGCTATCAATGGTACTGTTACCGAAAAACGCGGTAAAATCAGAAACAACTCTTTAACACCAATTTAGTATTAAAGAGCAGGCATTCTTTATTCACGGCGCTGGATGCACGGGGGATCGCTCCTCCTCACGTGCATACCTTACACACCTTTCCCATACAATTTGTAGATCAAAAATTTACCTATTCATACATATTCATTATTGTCCTTTCTGCTGATTGGTACAAACTTGCTCGTTCTACATGTAGATTACTGCGCAAACTCAGTTGTCTTCTTCTGTTGTTCTCTTTTGAGTAGGTGGTATTACTTGGGTCGGTGGTCGCGATCTCCCCCTGCCAGGATTACCTTTTACCCTTTTGGATCTCAGTCCCGGCAATCCTGGCCAGTTTTCTCAGTCCACTACACGAAACTACATTTTGTCATCCTTTTCTGGCAGAAGCACATTGTCTATTGTTTCATTCACATTAATGATTACATAGGGACTAAAATGCAGATCAAAGAATACACTGATTGGTATACTCCATGTCCCCAGACTTAATGTCCAGTTGGATAGGGCTGTACAAGGAGTATAGCAACATCCATGGTTGGTTAATTCTATCGCTCTGGTTACAGTACGAAACCCTTTTTGCTCTAAAAATATTACTGTTAATATTTTTATTGAGGCCTATATGATTGAATATGCTTCATTATTTTTGAAAATATTTAACACTCTGTGATACAGCAATTCAAAGGTCTGGCTCTATGCTCAGTTTATTTCAATAGTAATAGAGTCCAGCAGAGATCCACAAAGCTGATCAGGGGACTGGAGCATCTCCCTTATGAGGAAAGGCTGACAGACCTGGGTTGGTTCAGCCTGGAGAAGGGAAGACTGAGGGGGGATCTCATCAGTACTTATAAATATCTGAAGGGCGGGTATCAAGAGGATCGGGCCAGATTCTTTCCAATAGTGCCCAAAGATAGGACAAGGGGCAATGGGCTCAAGTTGGAACACAGGAAATTCCACCTGAACATGAGGAAAAGTTTCTTTCCTATGGGGGTGACAGAGCAGTGTAAAAGGCTGCCCAGGGAGGTTGTGGACTCTCCTTCTCTGGAGACATTCAAAACCCGCCTGAGCACATTCCTGTGCCCCCTGCTCTAGGTGTCCCTGCTCTAGCAGGGGGGTTGGATGAGATGATCTGCAGAGGTCCCTTCCAACCCCTACCATTCTGTGATTCTGTGTGATATACACACATATACACACACACGCCCCCGCTTATAATGGGGAGATATATATTTATACAGATAGATATGTATAGGGTTGTAGCTAGGGGTATCTCTATATAAATACACCTATAAATATACCCATACATGTACCCCATATATCTCTCCCTATATACACACAGACACACCTGTACGCATACACCTATATATACCTCTTTATGGGGGGATAGAGGTGTCTATACAGATGCATAGATATATAAATATGTATGTTCGTATATATCTATATGTATCTACATATATATCCACATATATCTATATATCTTTTTTGTGCTTGCTTATATATATGTATATACATATGCACTTGTTTAAGAGACGGTGTTAAAACAAAGCTGTTTGCGCAATCCCTGCCGCACTCGGGCAGGATGCCGCCAGTGAGGCCAGGCAGCCACCACGCTGGCTCCACGAGGCTGGGGACAGGACCTAGACCTGGCACCCCACCTCGTCACACCATCTGGAGGGATGTGCTCAGCAAAGCACAGACGCAGGCAGCACTGCCTCAGCAAAGGAAGGAAACATTTCCAGGAGACAGAAATGGTTAAGCAGTGTGCATCACAGCCAAATAATATTTATGTCTATAACATGATAAATCTGGGTTATTATTTTTTACTGCTTACACAGCAGGGCACACAGCAGCTCTTCCAACAAGTCCTTTGCATATACACAAGAAAAAGCCGATTAAGGTTAGCTCAGAGAAAAGCAGAAGTAAAAAAAAGGTAAATTCAAATGTACATTAAGGTGCAGCATATGATGGAGAGCCATGTCCTCATCTGCTTTGCAGAAACCCAGCCTGGCTGCCCAGGACGTTGTGAGGCTAGGCAGTGCAGGCAGCAGGGATAAGCCCTCGTCCCAGGGGATGCATCCTGCATGGCGGGCTGGAGACCTCACACCAAACCCACACTGGCAGGGCTCCCAGAGGGAACACTGCCATCTTCACTGCCTTCGGAGAATCAGCCAGAGCCTGGACCAGCCTGAAGCAGGACCCTTCACACCATGCTTAAGTAATGAAAAACTGTAATGAGTCCTCGGAAACCACTGTGGTGCCAATGGCACAGGATGGGATAACGACCTCACTGGCACCCCACCTGTAGCAGGACATCTGGCTTGTAAGGAGTAACTGTGAAGAAGAGAATATAAAAAAGCAGGATAAGTAATATTATCATAAGTAATGTTTTTGTTGGTTTGGACTTGTCAGTGCCTGGAAACCACACCCAGGATGGAGACACCATTTAAAATGCTATACAAACAGTTGCATTCAAGTCATTAGGATGTTAATGGCTCGACAAGCAAAAAAAAACAGTTGATGAAACACAGAAGGTCTCAGACCTCCTCCTCCTTGGGCTGCTCTGATTTTCCAATCTGTCAAAATCATGAGGAATAAATAGCATTGCATCCAGGAGGAAGGTTGCTTTTCTTAGGGCTGTGTCCTGTAATTAAGCTGCTTGGCAGATGTTCAAAGGCTTTAGGAAAGCCTCTCTGTTCCCAGCCTGGCTTCTACAAAACTTGCCAGGAAGTGTTATTTTTGAGAATTCCACATATAAATAACAGTTTGTAGACATCAATCAAAAAAAATCATTATATAAAGGTATGTAAATTTACATAACCACACCAAGTGTCTCAACCTCCTTTCCTTAAAGACCTGGCAGAAAATACAGTTGTCAGTTTCTAAATACTAAATATTTTGCACTCAGAAATACCTGGCAAAGTTTGTAAACCCAAATCCAAATGAAACCCAAAGCACACACATTCCCAAATACTTCTCTACTCCTTGGATATAAGTGTAATTAAAAAAACCCACACACTTCAGATATGGTAAATGAAGTATTTCCAAGGTTTTTCACTGCATTATCACGAAGAGCCTGTCTGTTACCCTTTGCACAGAGTTGGGAAAGCCAGTTCCACCTGTGGTAGAAATGGTGCTTGGACTCAGAGGTGGCATCTTTGGAGCTTCTGTGAGACTCCAGCCTGCTGGCAAGGAGACATGTGGCACTGTACCTGACTGTCTCCTGACCACCATCTTCTGCACTTCCTTCTAGCTCCTAATTGACCTCTTGCAGTGGCCCTGCTCCATCAGAAACACCTTCAGGCACGTACCCTCATTTCCTGGGGTTGCAAAATAGGTCCCAAGCCCAGGAGATGACAGGCTGGACCTTACTAATAACGAGTGGTGCAAAGTCTTTCATTCAAGCCCTTCCAATGCACATTCCCCATGATTATGACTGGTTGCCTTTCCTTGCATTCATATGCAAATAGCCTGGAAGGGCAGGAATTAATGACTTGGCCAATGGTTACATCTTACCTGCTGTCATCCTCTTTTCCCATTGCAGTTTGAAATATGTTCTGAGAAGGAGACATCGACCAGGACCTCTATCTTAGTGTGCTGAGATACCCTTCCAGTTGGCAGACGATGGAGGGGACAGACGGACCGGCATCTCCCCATCCCACAAGACTTGCCATCAGGCCGGCACTTGCCATCAGCCTCGGTTCAATTTGCTGATCAGCAAATCAGCATTTGCTAATTTGATGCAGAAAGCTCAATGCTTGCTGCTAAAGATATTAAGAGGGCCCTCTGTGGTCAGTATTTGGGAGAAGGGATTACCTTGTCACAGATCAATCTATCAGGAATTATCCTTCTCTCCACTCCTGGGAATCCTTTGGGGACTCAGCATCATCCTCCAGTCTGCTTCTGCAGGGCTATTCACACCTGACATGCCATGCAGAGTCAGATGCCATTTCTGCTGTCCCTGCCGAGACAGATAAACTCCTTTATCTCAGCCAGAGGAATCGTCCTCCTCCTCCTTGGGCTGCTCTGATTTTCCAATCTGTCAAAATCATGAGGAATAAATAGCATTGCCCATCCCCAGCAGCACACAAACACACACCTTTTAATCCATACACACAATTTGCTTTCCTGAGCTCATACCCAAGCCAAGTTTCAGGTCTATATTCTTACCCACTTTGCACGAAACATGGCTGTACATCTCTGGTTTGAACTCATACTTGTATTCAGTTGGAGGCGCTTGCTCTGGATAACTTCTCAAGGGGACAAATACCCCTCTGCTAGCCTCAGCAAGTGCCAGGGCTTCACTGCAGCTTCCCAATGGATGGTCCAGATGGAGTCACCTAATGGCTGAAAAATAAAGGATTTCACCCTATTAAGAATTAAACCAAGTGCTGTATGAATACACACTAAACAAGGAGAGTTATCCCATTTCCAGTAGGTCTCAGCATGCAGTTTCAAGTAAATAAGCAGCAAGCTTTCAGCTTGAAATTCTCCTTCAGAGTTGTGTGGTTTTAATGAGCTACCGCCAGTGCTGGGTTTTGGTATTTCCCTCTTGCTCTTTCCTGCAGTTGCCTTTTTCTTTTTAATGAAATGCTGTGGACATGGAGTCAGTCCACCTGCCAGGGTGCTGCCAGAAGCTCAGGGTGGGAGTAATGAATTTAGGTCAGCCCAGGAGTGTTGCCTGGAGCTGGCACTGCCAGCCTTGGCATGCCATACCCATAGCATTTGGGTAGAGCAGCAGCAGCAATTGCAGAAGAAATGGCAGCACTTGGTGCCTTTGGCAGCATCAGCAGCAACCACTGCTGTGCCAGGCTGTGTGCCAGTGCTCTGCCTGCCATGATACAGGAAATTAGCTTAAACTAAATATTAGCAGATCTGTTTTCATTTGCATCCAGCCCTCTTGTTGGCCTTCACATATACCATATAGTGGTGACAATATAAACCAGAAAGTGGCCATTCCTCCCACGCTTGGCAGAGGGACCATCAGCAGTTCATCCAGCAGCTGGATGTCGTGGTTGGTGACCGCTGCCCATCTTTCCAGGTGCATCCCTTCCTGGAGAGCCCTGTCCCTATCACAGACATTTGGAGGCTGCGTCATGAGAGTTTTGTACAGGAGATGGTGGACACGGAGCCTTTTTCCAGTGCAGACAGTACACATGCAGGGATCCTCCAAATTCCTGGCCAGAGGATATATGGAGATGGCTAGCTGGGTTGAAGGGTGTCCTCACTGGCACCCCCTTACATAGTCCTTCGTTTGAGCCATGAGGGAGGGTGGAAAGGGTTTACAGCTATATTGGCTCTTGCGCTGGGATGGGGAAGCAGGCACAGCTTCTTGCCCTACTGTGGAGGAACCTGAGAAGCCATCAAGGTGCAGCTGTGGCATGATGAGGAAACACCAAAGTCCACACCAGAAGTTTCC
This sequence comes from Phalacrocorax aristotelis, assembly GCF_949628215.1. Taxonomy (NCBI): domain Eukaryota; kingdom Metazoa; phylum Chordata; class Aves; order Suliformes; family Phalacrocoracidae; genus Phalacrocorax; species Phalacrocorax aristotelis. The sequence continues at coordinate 86,178,099 of NC_134278.1, forward strand.
TGTGGTCTGCTGGACCACAGAAAAGAAGAAACAGTTTGTAAATAGCCTTTGAGTTTGATCATTCGGGGGTATCAATCAAGCAAAGATTCAAACCGCTGGGTACACATCATTGTTTTCAAGTTGTTGTGTTAGGCTTGATCCAGAACTGAACCAGAATGGCTTCAGCCAAAGCTTAGTTAGAACTCAACCACTGAGGCACTGGCCTGACTCTCTGCTGCTTTCATCTCTTGCTAATTGCTTAATTAATTCTTCTGTGAGCTGACTTTCCTTTTGCTGTGCTTTCCACCTCCGTTTAGTTTCAAAGCATTTTAAACATACTTCATGTGGGAATAAGCAAATAAGGTATATAACAAGAGAGAAACAAATTTACTTCTTATATTCGTATATGTATTCTATTGGAGATGACTTTCTCCTCCGGCACACATTTGTCACCTTGAACTGCAATGGTGGAAACACAGCCACTTAATTTCTATTTTAAAATATTAATGGGAGATGGCTTTGCACAATAGAATTTTGCCCTACGCAGAAACTTTTCGTGTTATGAAGAGCACTCATGAGTTTCATGGAGTATGCTCTAGCATTTTAAATATGTTGGCTTCTTAGAAATGAGGTTGGTTTTGTCCCCTCTCCTGCTTCACTTTCAGTTAAGGAGCCTGACAAGGAAAAGTATAGTACAGAGAAGTGGAAATGAAGAATAAGTGGTTGTAGTTGACATTTAATTTCTGCACAGCTGGAAGGAGAAATGAGATTGTCTATTGTTCAACTCATTATTTTTCCCAACCATCCAAGAATGTAGCGATTTGTTGTTTCTTTATTAAATATAATGGGGAGATGTTCTGTTAATTTTTCCTTATCAGGTTCTTATTATTTTCAATTCATGGATGGTGGCAGCCTCTGAGCTCTCTTGTTTGCTCTGTTTTCTGGTGTATCATTCAATTAACACAGAGGCAATCTGTTATGTCCAAAAGGTAATATGACAGGGCTTGATAAGCAAACAAGTCACATAAAAGATCTAATAACATTTAATGAATTATCACAGTGCTGTGTTTGGAGATGTTCTTTCAGCAGCCCTGTGGGATTTACACAACACATCAACATGTCACTGCTCGGGATCAAAAACAGCCATATATTTTGAGGCTATGTCAGGGCCAAGTTCTTGGGTATGCCAGTGTAGTTTTATCCACAAGGCCAAGGAAATTCCTTGCATACACCACTGCCATTTACTCCTTGCTTTTTAAAACACAGGCAGTGCATTCCCTCTTACTCCTCACTCCAGGACCCCTTTCATCACCTTTATTGGCATTAAAGATGGAGGAGGTTTGGGGCTGCAAAGTCTCTTCCAGAGAAGTCTCTTCCAGACTTCTCAGTGACACATGAGACTGAGCACCCACCTGTTGCCATCTTGCACCCCTAGCCATGCCGCACTTCAAAAAGCCACAATGCTGAAGGGACCAAAGAGTTTAACAGCAAGAACTGCTTCTTCACTCTGCATCCAGAGAAGCAAAACAAATTATGCTGATGCCAACATCCTCACCAAGCAAGAGATAAAGGCTGTGAAAGGCATTTGCCTGGCACGTTAAACCTTGGAGCTCTGCTATGGTTGCTGTGAGCGTATCTATGTTTAAGGCAGGAAAGTGTCTTTCAAGTATCTACCTTGGGAGACATCAGGGTGCAGATGGAGTCCATGAAAGAAATGAAAAAGTATGAGAAGCTTTCCTGGAGGCCAGAGAAGATTTGGTTGATGGCATATGGGAAAGGAATAATAATTAAGCTTTCTTTCTGTACTTCCAATGTTATTTCTGTTTCTTCTCACAGCAGAAAGTCCCTTTTCCTTTGCCTAGAGAGGTTCATGGTGGGAATTAGTGAGCAATTTATACTGTGGGTTTAGGGTAACATAATGAATGACAGCTTAGGGCCAGACACTGGAAGGTCGTGGGCACAAAAAGTATCATTGTGTTTATTTACACTCAGTTTGTTTCCTGATCTTTAGCAGTTACTGGATTTCCAATGGAAATGATGGTTAGTGTTATAGCCAAGCTCAGAATAAAATAAGAACAACCTGGGAAAATAAAAATTGATGCAAAGCTGAAAGTAAAACACTAAAAATCATTGAGAAATCTTGTACTGAATTCAGTGCAATTTGATCAATATCTACAGGGAAAAGCAGACAAATATACTCTTAGAATAATGTTCCCTGAGAAAACACTTAGAGGATTTGGAGAAGCCAAATTTGCAGAGAAATAAAGAGATTACTCTGAGTTAGTACAAAGCACATTCATGTAGTAATGCACTGCTTCTACATGAAATCTTGGTGTATTTAACATTAAGATTAGGGTCAGCAGAAAAATAGACTGGAGTACGGGTCAGCGTTCTTAATAAGATAAGGCTTTATCTGCAATCCCCAGGAAAAGAGATGGTGTTGGTCTGAGCTGGTGAATATGGTAATATCCGTAAGAAAACTATTTTAGGAGGTACTTGAAAGGTGGCACACACATCTTCAGAGGATCTACAGATTCCTTTGACTGCAATGAAATATTTAGGCAGTCTGGAAAGCCATTTTCCAGATATTTGTTCATGAAAATAAACATAACCTTCTTTCTAATCAGGCTAGTAAGCCAAGTCTACTGCCCAGTATGCCAGTGTGCAAGTCCCGCTGAGAATTTCAAGGCGCAAAACAGACAGCAAGGAAAGAAACCTGGCAATGCATGTCAAAGATAAGAAGGGCTTCTTTAAATACATCAGCAGTGAAAGGAAGACTGGGGATCCAGTGGTCCCACTGCTGAACAAGGAAGGGGCCCTGGTAACACAGGATGCAGAGAAGGCGGAGTTACTGAATGCCTTCTTTGCCTCGGTCTTCAATGCTAAGGCTGGCCCTCGGGCATCTCAGCCCCCAGAGAAGAGAGAACAAATTGGGACAAAGGAAAACTTACCATCAGTTGAGAAGGATCGGGTCAGAGATCACTGTGCTGGTTTTGGCTGAGAAGGGGTTAATTCTCCTCACTGTGGGGGTCGGCTACCTTTCCAGTTTCCCGCGCTCTGCCGCGTGGCGGGGGTGGGGGCTGGGAGGGGCAGGGCCATGGTGGGGACGGCTGACCCCGACTGGCCAATGGCAGGTTCATTCCATACCATGTGACACCATGACCTGTATATTAAGGGGGGGCAGTGGCAGCGCGGAAGCGGCGCAGCGTCGGGTCGGCGGGCGGCGAGCGGCTGCGGCGCGTGCGGTTTGTTTCGGCGGTTCGTTCCCCCTCTCTCCTCCTTCCCCCTCTCTCCTCCTTCCCCCTCTCTCCTCCTTCCCCCTCTCTCCTCCTTCCCCCTCTCTCCTCCTTCCCCCTCTCTCCTCCTTCCCCCTCTCTCCTCCTTCCCCCTCTCTCCTCCTTCCCCCTCTCTCCTCCTTCCCCCTCTCTCCTCCTTCCCCCTCTCTCCTCCTTCCCCCTCTCTCCTCCTTCCCCCTCTCTCCTCCTTCCCCCTCTCTCCTCCTTCCCCCTCTCTCCTCCTTCCCCCTCTCTCCTCCTTCCCCCTCTCTCCTCCTTCCCCCTCTCTCCTCCTTCCCCCTCTCTCCTCCTTCCCCCTCTCTCCTCCTTCCCCCTCTCTCCTCCTTCCCCCTCTCTCCTCCTTCCCCCTCTCTCCTCCTTCCCCCTCTCTCCTCCTTCCCCCTCTCTCCTCCTTCCCCCTCTCTCCTCCTTCCCCCTCTCTCCTCCTTCCCCCTCTCTCCTCCTTCCCCCTCTCTCCTCCTTCCCCCTCTCTCCTCCTTCCCCCTCTCTCCTCCTTCCCCCTCTCTCCTCCTTCCCCCTCTCTCCTCCTTCCCCCTCTCTCCTCCTTCCCCCTCTCTCCTCCTTCCCCCTCTCTCCTCCTTCCCCCTCTCTCCTCCTTCCCCCTCTCTCCTCCTTCCCCCTCTCTCCTCCTTCCCCCTCTCTCCTCCTTCCCCCTCTCTCCTCCTTCCCCCTCTCTCCTCCTTCCCCCTCTCTCCTCCTTCCCCCTCTCTCCTCCTTCCCCCTCTCTCCTCCTTCCCCCTCTCTCCTCCTTCCCCCTCTCTCCTCCTTCCCCCTCTCTCCTCCTTCCCCCTCTCTCCTCCTTCCCCCTCTCTCCTCCTTCCCCCTCTCTCCTCCTTCCCCCTCTCTCCTCCTTCCCCCTCTCTCCTCCTTCCCCCTCTCTCCTCCTTCCCCCTCTCTCCTCCTTCCCCCTCTCTCCTCCTTCCCCCTCTCTCCTCCTTCCCCCTCTCTCCTCCTTCCCCCTCTCTCCTCCTTCCCCCTCTCTCCTCCTTCCCCCTCTCTCCTCCTTCCCCCTCTCTCCTCCTTCCCCCTCTCTCCTCCTTCCCCCTCTCTCCTCCTTCCCCCTCTCTCCTCCGGGGCTTTGCGCCTCTCATTGTTCTCCTTTACATTGCATTTCTACTGTTGTTTCTTTTAATTTTCATTATTAAACTGTTCTTATCCCAACCCACGAGCGTTACCCTTCTGATTCTCTCCCCCATCTACCGGTGGGGGAGTGAGCGAGCGACTGTGTGGGGCTGAGCTGCCGGCTAAACCACGACAGTCATTTTGGCACCCAACGTCGGGCTCAAGGGTTGGAGATAACAACAGCTGCTGGTCACAGCACCATGTTGTCCTTTTTGTAGTTGGTGTTAAAAATCAGTGTTGGTTTGTTGAGTCTGCTGTGTTCTGTTGTGATTAGTAATGTTTTGCCTACAAGATTTGTTATACAAACACTCGTTTTCAGCTTTATCTGGTATTTGGGGTTTTTTCTGAAACCGTTACTGTACTTCGGATACCACCTTGTTGAGGCAATTAGCAATTATACCTCCTCCTCTGAGAGATTTTATATGGAGGAAATACAGAATAGTACCTTTGCAACTTTGTTCTATGATGTCTGTGCCTTTGTTACAACAACGTTTTTGTATCTTGAACATCCTTGGGTGGTTAAGGTGCACTTATTGTTAGTTTTTGGGCATGTTGTTTTGGTTTTGACTAAGCAACTTCAGAATATCACCCAGAAATCTGCCCCGAGGCTTGATAGTTATGAGTGGCACGGCATGTGGGATAGCATGGGCAAATACCTAGGGCAGTGGGCACCCCCAGTGTTTTGGAGTTTCACCCCCAAACAAGTGCAGTGAAAGAACTAAACCCCTGACAGTCCTTGACTTAGTCCTTATTGTAAGCATCCTTGTTCTCTTGTGGTTTCCTCCCTTGCAAAGATAGTTTCAGGGTTTTGAAGAATGCAACTTGGTGCCAGACAGGATTAAAAAGATAGTGAATAAGCTCGTAAATTCATTGATAACAGAGACTCAGGACATCAGTGCCGAGATAAGCACTCGAGGAACTAGTTTAAATCAACCCCTTGTGACAGTCCAAGGCTAAAGGACTGAGGAGCTCATTCAATGACTATATATGGGCAAAGGAAACCCAAAGTTCAGCCAGCGGACAGGTGAGGAAGACCATCAGAGACCACTGGAGGACTCCAAAAGACCACTAAAAGGACAACTATGCATGCGGCTTGAGCTTTTACATATGTTAATGAATCCTCGTGAATCTTATTAATATGTATGACTTTATAGTATATAATCTTTAGAAGTTTACTGAATCACTGGAGCACTTATGGTGGATCAATCCCCAGCGCTGTAATAAAGGATGCCTGCTTAATAGTGACTTTGTTGCTATTGAGTTTTATTTCGGGAACTTTCTGGATACTCCGCTTCCTCTTACGGGGAGGTCCGGACTTTGAAAGATAGTATCCGCGAATTTTTGTATCAGTTTTGGCACCCCAGATGGGACCATCTCTGTCCGGCTGCAGGACCCCCTGAGTCGGAGACTCCCTTGGCCGGCCCCGGAGAATTCTCTGGAGGGACTCCCCGATTCGGCGGATCCGTGCAGGGGCAGACAAGGACCTCTGGTAAGAATAAGGCATTCTTCTTGGTTTTGGGGACCGGTCATTTGAAGCTACCCGTCAGTCGCAGTTCGTGAGAACCCTGCAGGGTAGCATACAATTGCATGTACGATTTGTATTAATCACTTGGTTACTACGTTGCATGGTTGTATTGATCAATTGATTGGTATGGTCATTTGTTTGTGCATTTGTATTTGATTTTGGTTTACATATGCGTATGTGATATACGCTATATGTTTGGTATACGCGTATTTGCAAGTTTCTGACCAGCTTATGCTGGCATTTGTTATCAGTGGGAGGTAGTAGTGGTTATTGTGTCTGTGCTGTAATTGTTAATTGTGTGTGGTGTTTATACCCTAGCCTTTGTCTTTGTCTTTGGGTAGTATAAGTTTAAGAATGGGGAACCAACAGGGTGGAGTTCTGAAAAAGAGCCCTTTGGGCTGCATTTTGGCCCACTGGAAAGATATCGGGGGAACACCTGGAGGTAGTGTGGATCGGAAAACCTTGATAAAATATTGTAATCAGTGGTGGCCTTTATATAAGCTAGATGAAGGAGAAAAATGGCCTTTTGATGGAACTTTAAAGTATAATACTTTGTTACAACTCATTTTATTTCTACGCCGTGAAGGAAAATGGGATGAAGTGGGTTATGCCGATATGTTTTTCACCCTGTGAAATCACCCTGAATGGCAGAAAGAATGTGGAATCAATCTAACACCCGAGGACCCTATGGTTCTGGCGATAGAAAAAGAGAAAAATAAGCAAAAGACAAAATTAAAGAGGTGTTGTTCGGCGTGTAGCATTGGACAGAGATGTTTAAAAGTTGGCTCACAGAATGAAAGGCTGGAGGATTATTTGCCTCCGCCAGAGAAAGAAGGTGATAGGGAAGGAGATGCTGGTGCAGTCGGGGTTAAAGGATCGGAGGCAGGAGTCAGGGAAGAAACTGATATCGGATTTTCTCCCATCACTGCCAGAACTCGGAGTAAAATGGGACCTATTATACAGGCCCCTCTAAGGCAGGCGATGGGAGTGGGAGGACCTGTTAGAATCAAAGTGCCTTTTACTTTAGCAGACTTGGACGGCTGGCGAATTACTGCAGGGAATTATTGGGACGATCCTGAAAAGGTTGCTAAAGGATTTGAATTGATTGTGAAAACTCAGGACCCTGATTGGGAGGATGTGGATGCAATGTTGGATGTGGTGTTTAGTGAGTCGGAGAAGCAGATGGTTGTGAGAGCAGCCAGAGCCCAGGTACAGGCTCTGGTTTTGGCTGGAACCCTGCCAGGAATGGTGGATAATCATGTTCCAGTTACCAATCCTGGCTGGGACCCCAACCAAACAGGAGCCAGGGAATTATTAGTGAGGTACAGGGAATGGATTGCTTATGGAATAAGAAATGCTGTCCCAAAACCAGTAAATTCATCTAAATTGTATGAAATAAAACAAGATAAAAAGGAATCTCCTACTGATTTTTTGAATAGGTTAAAAGAAGGAATGCAGAAATATACTCCTTTAGACCCTACCTCCCAGGAGGGAAAGGGTCAGTTGATATTCCTGTTTTTGGGACAGTCGGCGGATGATATCAGGAGAAAGTTACAGAAAGTGCAAGGAACAGATGCAAGAGATTTAGAAAAATTGCTGGAGACTGCTTGGCAAGTGTATCAGAACAGAGACAGTCAGAAGGAGAGAATGATGGGCAGAACAATTGCTAATGCTACAGTGGCTGCCTTGCGCACCACAGGGGGTCAGATAAACAACACTAATGAGGGGAGAGGAGTTGTAAGAAGTGGTGTAAGTGCCCCACCCAGAAGAAATCAACCCCTCTTGAGAGATCAATGCTCTTATTGTAAGCAAATGGGGCATTGGAAGAAGGATTGCCCAAGATTGAGCAAACCGGTGACAGTTGCCAGCACGGAAGAAAGTTGATGGAGACCAGGGGAATCTTCCCTAGCGGAACCCTTGGTAAAAATACAGCTAGGGAAAGAAGAAAAACCTGTAGAATTTCTAGTAGATACAGGTGCCACATTTTCAGTATTAAATCAGGAGTTACTGCCCATAAGTAAACAAAATGTTAATATTGTGGGAGCAACCGGACAGGTCGAGAAAGCTTTCTTTTTGAAACCCTTGAAATTCAAAATTGGGAAAAGTGTAGGGATTCACAAATTTCTCTACCTGCCTGAAGCTCCTAGACCACTTTTGGGAAGAGACTTATTAGAACAATTGAATGCTGAAATAAAATTTAATGAAGGGGAAATTGAATTTAAAATACCAGAAGAAAACCACATTGAAATTTTAAGTTTGACCCTCACTGAACCACAGGTTAGGGGACAGGAAATTATACAGGAAATAAAAGACCAGGTATATCCAGGAGTATGGGCATCAGGAATCCCTGGAAAGGCCAAAAATGCAGAATTGGTTGTTGTTAAACTCAAAGTGGGGGCACAGCCTGTCAAAGTAAGGCAATATCCCCTGAAATTAGAGGACAGGCGAGGAGTGAAAAGTATTATAGAGGAATTCATAAGATTTGGATTATTGATTGAATGCTCTTCAGAATATAACACTCCTATTTTGCCTATCAAAAAGCCTGATGGCAAAACATATCGATTGGTACAAGACCTGCAGGCAATAAATAAGATAGTTGAAGATCTATATCCGGTAGTGGCAAACCCATACACCTTACTAACTAATTTAAAAGAAACTTATGAATGGTTCACAGTACTAGATCTGAAAGATGCATTCTTTTGCCTCACCTTGGCCCCTGAAAGCCGCAATTTATTTGCCTTTGAATGGGAAAACCCTGACTCGGGACGAAAAACCCAACTAACCTGGACAGTGTTACCTCAAGGATTTAAAAACAGCCCCACGATCTTTGGAAATCAATTAGCTAAAGAATTAGAGGCCTGGGAAAGACCTCCAGGAAATGGTACTCTTTTACAGTATGTAGATGATATTTTGATAGCCACAGAAAAGGATGAAGAATGTAAAGAATGGACTGTGAGTTTGCTAAACTTTCTTGGACTAAGTGGTTACCGAGTCTCATTACAGAAAGCCCAGATCTTGAAGAAAGAAGTAATATACTTGGGGTTCGTGATTTCTAAGGGACAGAGACAGCTCGGGAATGACCGGAAAGAAGCCATTTGCAGGACTCCAGAACCAACCACGGTAAAAGAACTTCGAACCTTTCTGGGAATGACAGGTTGGTGCCGATTATGGATCTATAATTATGGACTTCTGGTTAAACCTTTGTATGAACTGTTGAAAAATAGCTTGACACAATTAATATGGACAGATGAAGCCAGGCGGGCATTCAAAGAACTGAAATTGGAACTAATGAGGGCTCCAGCTTTGGGCCTGCCCGATGTAACTAAGCCCTTTTGGCTGTTCTGTATGAAAGACAAGGAGTAGCTTTGGGAATTTTGGCCCAGAAATTCGGTCCTTATAAACGAGCTGTTGCATACTTCTCCAAACAATTGGATGAAGTAAGCAAAGGATGGCCAGGATGCCTTCGGGCAGTAGCTGCCGTGGTCTTGATTATCCAAGAAGCCCGAAAATTCACATTGGGACAGAAGATGATTGTGCACACTTCCCACACTGTAACCTCCGTTTTAGAACAAAAAGGGGGACACTGGCTTTCGCCATCAAGATTCTTGAAATATCAATCAGTTTTGATGGAACAGGATGATATAGAAATTGTCACATCCACTATTATCAATCCTGCTTCCTTTTTAACTGATAAACAGGAAATGGAGACTGTCGTGCATGACTGCATAGAAACCATTGAGACTGTGTATGCGAGTAGGCCCGACTTGAAGGAGGAGCCGCTGGAGGAGGCTGACCACACTTGGTATATTGATGGGAGCAGTTTTGTAAGGAATGGAGTTCGAATGGCAGGATATGCGGTGACCACCACAGACCAAGTAGTGGAAGCAAAGTCACTCCCTAAGGGCACATCTGCACAACGGGCCGAAATAATCGCTTTAGTAAGAGCATTAGAGCTTGCTGAAGGTTTGCGAGTAAATATCTGGACAGACTCAAAATATGCCTTTGGTGTAGTTCATGCCCATGGGGCAATTTGGAAAGAGCAAGGACTTTTAACCGCTCAAGGGAAAGACATAAAACATGCTGATATAATCTTGCGACTTCTAGACGCTGTACAACTTCCGTCGGCAGTAGCAATTATGCACTGCAAAGGACATCAGAAAGGTAACACTGACAGGGAAGTGGGAAATAAATTAGCTGATCATGAGGCAAGGCAAGCTGCGGAACAAGGTGAGGTATTAGGCATAATTCCTGAAAAATCTTTGCCACTACCTGAGATAGTTGAATATGATAAAAAGGATCAGAAGTTAATTACTGATTTAAAGGCTGAAATTGGCCTGACAGGATGGGCAATGTTAAAAGATAACAAAATAGTAGTTCCCTTCAGAATATTATGGAAATTAATAAAAACAGAACATGATAAAACTCATTGGGGAACTGAAGCTTTGTACAATTCCCTCACCAAGCAGATGATAGCTAGAAATTTGTTTCAAACTATAAAAACTATAGTTGATAGATGCGAAATATGCTTAAAGAATAACCCAAAGGTAGAGAATCGGGTGAAATTTGGAAGTATTGGTAAAGGGAATGTTCCAGGCCAGAACTGGCAGATAGACTTCACGGAACTCCCTAGAAAAGGGGGGTACAGATATCTATTAGTATTAACTGATACCTTTTCCGGATGGCCTGAAGCTTTCCCCTGCAGAACAAATAAAGCCCGAGAAGTAACAAAAGTCTTATTGAGAGAAATTATTCCCAGATTTGGCGTGCCAGAAGTGATCTCCTCTGATAGGGGACCACACTTTGTGGCACAAGTAGTTCAACAAGTTAGTAAATTTTTAGAAATTAATTGGAAATTACACACAACTTATCGCCCGCAAGCAAGTGGGCAAGTAGAAAAGATGAATCATTTAATAAAGACACAATTGAGCAAAATCTGCCAGGAGACGAATTTAAGGTGGGATCAAGCCCTCCCTATTGCGTTACTAAGGCTCCGAGTCAAGCCAAGAACTAAGGAAAAACTGAGTCCTTTTGAAATTCTATATGGGAGACCCTTTCAGACTAGATATCAAGGACAAGATCCCACCCAGGTAGGAGAGATTAATCTACAACAATATCTGATTGCATTGGGAAAACAATTACAAGAAGTAAATGGATTAGTGATGTCTACTAGAGCATGGGGGTTAGATTCCCCAGTGCATTTGTTAAACCCAATCTCCAGGTTTGATGTTAAAAATTTTCAGGTGATCCTCTCAAAGAGAAGTGGAGCGGCCCTTTTCAAGTTCTGCTTATGACTTACACTGCGGTCAAGCTTGAGAAGCACGCTGCTTGGATCCACTATTCCAGAATTAAAAAGGCACCTGAAGGACCATGGAAGTCCCAACCCGTAGGACCCACGTCTATAAGGCTGACCCGAAACTAACATTAATATTGCTATGTTGTTGTCTTGAATTAATAAGTACATTTACTCCCAGTTGGCCCCTGAAGAAAAGAAGCGAATCTGTTGGTAGTCTCTGGTGGATTTGGGGAAATAACACCAATACGTTAGTTCAGTTTGCTGAAAACTGCTCTTTGTGGGAACCCTATACTAGGAGTGATAAATTGACGGGATGGCATGGAATGACCTTTGTATTATGTTCAAATTTGACAAATGTCACTGTGATAACGAATGTTGCCTTAAAATGTTGTGCAATCAAAGGGATAGGGCCTCCACTGCAGATGAAGAAGTGCTTTCTTCAAAATAACACCCCCATAAAGGAGACACATACTTGGAAAACTGGTAACTGGGATACACTAATGTGTACAAATGGAAGCATTAATAGAACTGCTGGGGTGGCAGTCTCCTTAACATTGTTGAATCCACGACCTGCAGTGAATCAGGACCAATTAATTAGATTACCATCCACTTGTAAGAATGTGGCAAAGATAAGGCAAAAGCATATGTTGTTCTTTAACATATCTTTTCCAGCCACCCCTCCCTGCAAAGTAAAACGAGCTTGGTATGATACTTTACTCGGAGGTGCAGGAACTGGGTTAGGACTACTAAATTCAGTAGAAACTTTAAGGAGTAAAGTTGGAACCGCAGGATTTGATGTAGCTCAAGCAATCAAGATTCAGGCTGAATGGATGCCAACCACCTTTAATCCTCAGATACAGAATTTAGAATATGATAAAGAGTCCTTATATCTCTTTAAGAGTATAATTACCCAGATACAATCACTTAAAAATTTGACAAAATTTGTGGACTGGACTGTCTGTACTCTACAAGTCATGTGGCAATTACAACAAAAGAATAAGGTGCAGTCCTACTTGATGAGTAACAATGAGTTTATGTGGAGAAAATTATTTGGACAATGGGTTTTACCTAAACACTGGATAAAAGCCTATTCACAATTTGTGCAGTGTTATGATAGATGGTGTGCAGGGAAATTAGTATACTATAATATAACTGACCCCGAAGTAATGTGTAAATATTTAATTCTGCCAACCCTCTTTTTGAGTCAAGGGAACCCAGAATATTGGTTACCAGAATTCCAAGGGAAGTATATTGGGAACAATAACAAAACATACGATTTAGATCTTTGTGAAACCACCTCTGATGGAATCTTGTGTGGACAACAATCTCGAGTATATGAACTCTGCTTATTAGAACACTCTGTTAACAATTGTAAATGGACGATCTTGTCTCCTAATGTGTTCGAAATGTTTGTAGAAGTTAATGCCAGATATGTGTGTTTAGTAACTAACAATCGATCAGTAGTTGAACAATACAATGTAACTACCCCATTCATAGGATGTCTCAAGAACATAACCCATTTAACTTGGCATGGACAAACCTATTCATTTTTGCATATACAGAAGAACAAGTAGCAATGTTCTGGCATTATGAGAGCTTAAATTTAAGTCATGCAAGTTTATCTCTGAAGAAATTAAATGAAATCTTGAATCAATCACAGAAACTTCAAGAACATTTAGGAAAACGAAACAAAACATTAGCTGAATCTATTATTAAAACAATAACTGGAGACAAGCTTGTCGGACTGTCGAGTCAAATTGAATCTGATACTGCCCATCATTGGTGGGATATCTTTTCAGGGTACTCACCCTCTGCAGAGAAAACTTTGAATATTTTAGTTCACCGCTTTTGATATTGTTAGCATTTGTTATTATACTAAGTGTCGTCAGTTACTGTTTGTGGTATAAGCTAAAGAAATTGGCAATAAGAGTTTGGGCTTTACCTAAGATAATGAAATATGAAAATTTAGAACCTTTGTAAAGGAATTTACAAAGCTTAAAGAAAAGGGGGGAATGAAAGAACTAAACCCCTGACAGTCCTTGACTTAGTCCTTATTGTAAGCATCCTTGTTCTCTTGTGGTTTCCTCCCTTGCAAAGATAGTTTCAGGGTTTTGAAGAATGCAACTTGGTGCCAGACAGGATTAAAAAGATAGTGAATAAGCTCGTAAATTCATTGATAACAGAGACTCAGGACATCAGTGCCGAGATAAGCACTCGAGGAACTAGTTTAAATCAACCCCTTGTGACAGTCCAAGGCTAAAGGACTGAGGAGCTCATTCAATGACTATATATGGGCAAAGGAAACCCAAAGTTCAGCCAGCGGACAGGTGAGGAAGACCATCAGAGACCACTGGAGGACTCCAAAAGACCACTAAAAGGACAACTATGCATGCAGCTTGAGCTTTTACATATGTTAATGAATCCTCGTGAATCTTATTAATATGTATGACTTTATAGTATATAATCTTTAGAAGTTTACTGAATCACTGGAGCACTTATGGTGGATCAATCCCCAGTGCTGCCCAGCGCTGTAATAAAGGATGCCTGCTTAATAGTGACTTTGTTGCTATTGAGTTTTATTTCGGGAACTTTCTGGATACTCCGCTTCCTCTTACGGGGAGGTCCGGACTTTGAAAGATAGTATCCGTGAATTTTTGTATCAGCAGAATCCTAAAAAACTAGTAGAATATTTGGAGAAAGTATGTTGCTATGCTGGGAACTCCAGGGAGACACAGATAACTGCAACATGCTGGGGTCTGGCCCATGCATACCGAGCCCTGCTCAACAGTATTCAGTGCCCCCAGGGGGAAGAGAATGTCTCTGGATTGAAATGCAAAGTGACTGGCACTGTAGACAATCCAGCCCTGACAACAGGCACTGCAGCCACTCAAACCCCCACAACAAGTACCGGAGCTAGCTCAGAAAATAAACCCGTACCAGTATCAGTTGCCCCCATACACAAGACGAAATATTGGAAGCGGACATCAACTCGTTTAGAACGGGATGATGAAGAACCAGGGCCATCGCGGGGAGAGGAGGGAGAAGTAATAAATGAAATAGAGACCACCCGATCCCTGTCCTTAAGCGAGTTGTGAGATATGCAAAAAGATTATAGCCGTCGTTCAGGTGAGCACATTGCCACCTGGCTGCTCCGATGCTGGGATAATGGGGCCAGTAGCCTGGAACTAGAGGGAAAAGAAGCCAAACAATTGGGATCCCTTTCTGGGGAAGGGGGTGTTGACAAAGCAATTGGATAAAAACCACAAGCCCTCAGCCTCTGGAGGCAACTCCTGTCTGGAGTGAAGGAAAGGTATCCCTTTAAAGAAGATGTTACATATCGCCCAGGAAAATGGACAACTATGGAGAAAGGCATCCAGTATCTCAGGGAATTAGCTGTGTTTGAGGTGACTTATGGTGACCTGGACGATCAACGGTCATCCAAAGATCCAGATGAAGCTGAGTGCACACGACCCATGTGGCAGAAGTTCGTACGGAGTGCACCATCTTCGCATGCAAACTCATTGGCAGTGATGTCCTGGAAAGATGACGAGACACCAACGGTGGCAGAGGTGATAGATAGACTCCGGGATTACGACACAAATATCTCTTCCTCGCTTGTCTCTGCTGTGGAGAAACTATCCCAAGAGGTCCAGCAACTCAAAGAAGATCTGTCCTACTCCCCACCTCGACAGAGCAGTGTCTCAGCTGTTAGGAATAAGCATTCTTTGGCTCAAAGAAGGGGATACACACCACGGGCCACCCTATGGTTCTACCTGCGTGACCACGGAGAGGACATGAAGAAGCGGGATGGAAAACCTACCTCAGCCTTAGAGGCACGGGTACGTGAGCTGCAAGGGAGAACAATTACTCAGGGGAGTTTCTCCAGGAGAGCTGCTGCTCCAGTTTCCCGTAAGCAATTCTCCAGACAGAGGAGTAGAAGCGCAGATTTTATTTCTAAGTGTAATAGAGGGACTTCTGATTCACATTTACAGGAAGTGAGTTGTGACTGCCATGATCAGGACTAGAGGGGCCCTGCCTCCAGCCAGGTGGAGAAAAGGGATAACCGGGCTTACTGGACTGTGTGGATCCGATGGCCTGGCACGTCCGACCCGCAGGAGTATAAAGCTTTAGTGGACACCGGCGCACAGTGCACCTTAATGCCATCAAACTATATAGGGGCAGAACCCATCAGCATTGCTGGAGGGACAGGGGGATCCCAAGAGCTAACTGTATTGGAGGCCGAAGTGAGCCTCACTGGGAATGAGTGGCAGAAGCACCCCATTGTGACTGGCCCAGAGGCTCCATGCATCCTTGGCATAGACTACCTCAGGAGAGGGTATTTCAAGGACCCAAAAGGTTTCAAGTGGGCTTTTAGTGTAGCTGCCTTGGAGACGGAGGAAACTGAACAGCTGTCTACCTTGCCCAGTCTCTCAAAGGACCCTCTTGTGGTGGGGTTGCTGAAGGTCGAAGAACAACAGGTGCCAATCGCCACCACAACAGTGCACCGGCGGCAATATCGCACCAACAGAGACTCTCTGATCCCCATCCATAAACTCATTCACCAACTGAGGAGCCAAGGAGTCATCAGTAAGACCCACTCACCCTTTAACAGTCCCATATGGCCAGTCCGGAAGTCTAATGGAGAGTGGAGACTAACAGTAGACTATCGTGGCCTGAATGAAGTCACTCCACCGTTGAGTGCTGCTGTGCCAGACATGCTAGAACTTCAATATGAACTGGAGTCAAAGGCGGCCAAGTGGTATGCCACAATTGATATTGCTAATGCATTCTTCTCAATCCCTCTGGCAGCAGAGTGCAGGCCACAGTTTGCTTTCACATGGAGGGGCGTCCAGTACACCTGGAATCTACTGCCCCAGGGGTGGAAACACAGTCCTACCATTTGCCATGGACTGATTCAGACTGTACTGGAACAGGGAGAAGCTCCAGAACACCTTCAATACATTGATGACATCATTGTGTGGGGCAACACAGCGGAAGAAGTTTTTGAGAAAGGAGAGAAAACAGTCCAAATCCTTCTGAAAGCTGGTTTTGCCATAAAACAAAGTAAGGTGAAGGGACCTGCGTGAGAAATCCTGTTCTTAGGAGTCAAATGGCAAGACGGTCGTCGTCAGATTCCAATGGATGTGATCAACAAAATAGCAGCCATGTCTCCACCAACTAGCAAAAAGCAAACACAAGCTTTCTTGGGCGTTGTGGGTTTTTGGAGAATGCATATTCCAAATTACAGTCTGATCGTAAGCCCTCTCTATCAAGTGACCTGGAAAAAGAATGATTTCAAATGGGGCCCTGAGCAACGACAAGCCTTTGAACAGATTAAATGAGAAATAGTCCATGCAGTAGCTCTTGGGCCAGTCCGGGCAGGACAAGATGTAAAAAATGTGCTCTACACTGCAGCCAGGGAGAATGGCCCTACCTGGAGCCTCTGGCAGAAAGCACCAGGGGAGACCCGGGGTCGACCCCCAGGGTTTTGGAGTCGGGGATACAGAGGGTTCGAAGCCCGCTATACTCCAACTGAAAAAGAGATATTGGCAGCATATGAAGGGGTTCCAGCTGCTTCAGAAGTGGTTGGTACGGAAGCACAGTTGCTCCTGGCACCTCGACTGCCAGTGCTGGGCTGGATGTTAAAAGGAAACATCCCCTCTACACACCATGCAACTGATGCTACATGGAGTAAATGGGTTGCACTGATCACCCAGCAGGCTCGAGTAGGAAACCCCAGTCGCCCAGGAACCTTGGAAGTGATTATGGACTGGCCAGAAGGCAAAGATTTTGGATTATCACCAGAGGAGGAGGTGACACGTGCTGAAGAAGCCCCACTATAACAAACTGCCAGAAGATGAGAAGCAATATGCCCTGTTCACTGATGGGTCCTGCCGCCTTGTGGGAAAGCACCGGAGATGGAAGGCTGCTGTATGGAGTCCTACACGACAAGTAGCAGAAACTGCTGAAGGAGAAGGTGAATCGAGCCAGTTTGCAGAGGTAAAGGCCATCCAGCTGGCCTTAGACATTGCTGAATGGGAAAAGTGGCCAGTGCTCTATCTCTATACTGACTCCTGGATGGTGGCAAATGCCTTGTGGGGCTGGCTGCAGCAGTGGAAGCAAAGCAACTGGCAGTGCAGAGGCAAACCCATCTGGGCTGCCACATTGTGGCAAGATATTGCTGCCTGGGTAGAGAAACTGGTTGTAAAGGTACGGCATGTGGATGCTCACGTCCCCAAGAGTCGGGCCACTGAAGAACATCGAAACAACCAGCAGGTAGATCAGGCTGCCAAGATTGAAGTGGCTGAGGTGGATCTGGACTGGCAGCATAAGGGTGAACTATTTCTAGCTTGGTGGGCCCATGACACCTCAGGCCATCAAGGGAGAGATGCAACATGATCGTGTTCGTGGTGGGCTCGTGATCGAGGGGTGGACTTGACCATGGATATTATTGCACAGGTTATCCACGAATGTGACACATGCGCTGCAATCAAGCAAGCAAAGCGGGTAAAGCCTCTGTGGTATGGGGGACGATGGCTGAAATATAACCATGGGGAGGCCTGGCAAATTGACTATATCACACTCCCACAGATCCGCCAAGGCAAGCGCCATGTGCTTACAATGGTAGAAACAACGACTGGCTGGCTGGAAACATATCCTGTCCCCCACGCCACCGCCCGGAACACTATCCTGGGTCTTGAGAAACAAGTCCTGTGGCGACATGGCACCCCAGAGAGAATTGAGTCAGACAATGGGACTCACTTCCAAAATAGCCTCATAGTCACCTGGGCCAAAGAGCACGGCATTGAGTGGGTGTATCACATCCCCTATCACGCACCAGCCTCTGGGAAAATTGAACGGTACAATGGACTGTTAAAAAGTACACTGAGAGCAATGGGGGGATGGAACATTCAAGCACTGGGATACACATTTAGCAAAAGCCACCTGGTCAGTCAACACGAGGGGATCTGCCAACCGAGCTGGCCCTGCCCAGTCAGAAATCCTACATACTGTGGAAGGGGATAGAGTCCCTGTAGTGCACACAAAAAGTATGCTGGGCAAAACAGTCTGGGTTCTTCCTGCCTCCGGCAAAGGCAAACCCATTCGTGGGATTGCTTTTGCTCAAGGACCTGGGTGCACTTGGTGGGTGATGCGGGAGGATGGAGAAATCCGACGTGTGCCTCAAGGGGATTTGATTTTGGGTGAAAACAGTCAATGAACTGAATGGCACAATGTGAACTGCTATATAATACTGTGTGTCACCTCTGTGTTGTATCAACGATATCAGAGTACGAGCCTCCCAACCCATGGAAGATCAACTATGAAACAAGCCGTGCAGCAGCGATGGAACGATGACTGACTCGGTATGCAGCAACCCAACGCCACACACCATCTCTCCCACCCGGAAAGACTGATACAACAGATGGAGCCCAGAGTCATGGACTGGGTGAACTCAATGGACATTTTAATGGACATTTTACAGGGAAGGTCCATGAACTAAGGGAATGATGTCTGTGTATTATGTTAAAGGATGGGAAGGGGAGGGGTGGTGGTTGGTACGGTTGTATTGCATCATATGGGACCTGGGCATGGTGTAAATGGTATGGAATAAGGGGTGCAGAATGTGCTGGTTTTGGCTGAGAAGGGGTTAATTCTCCTCACTGTGGGGGTCGGCTACCTTTCCAGCTTCCCACGCTCTGCCACGTGGCGGGGGTGGGGGCTGGGAGGGGCAGGGCCATGGTGGGGACGGCTGACCCCGACTGGCCAATGGCAGGTTCATTCCATACCATGTGACACCATGACCAGTATATTGAGGGGGGGCAGTGGCAGCGCGGAGGCGGCGCGGCGTCGGGTCGGCGGGCGGCGAGCGGCTGCGGCGCGTGCGGTTTGTTTCGGCGGTTCGTTCCCCCTCTCCCCTCCTTTCCCCCTCTCTCCTCCTTCCCCCCTCCCCCGGGGCTTTGCGCCTCTCGTTGTTCTCCTTTACATTGCATTTCTACTGTTGTTTCTTTTAATTTTAATTATTAAACTGTTCTTATCCCAACCCACGAGAGTTACCCTTCTGATTCTCTCCCCCATCTACCGGTGGGGGAGTGAGCGAGCGACTGTGTGGGGCTGAGCTGCCGGCTAAACCATGACAATCACCTATGCAAACCGGACCCTCACAAATCCATGGGCCCCGATGGGATGCACCCACGACTGCTGAGGGCGCTGGCGGATGTTCTTGCTGAGTCACTCTCCATCTTTGAAAGGTTGTCAAGGACAGGAGAGGTGCCCGAGGACTGGAGGAAAGCAAATGTCATTCCAGTCTTCAAAAGGGCAAGAAGGAGGACCTGGGCCAGTCAGCCTCACCTCCATCCCTGGAAAGGTGATGGAGCAGTTCATCCTGGAGGTCATCTCCAGGCATGTAGAAGAAAAGAAGGTTATCAGAAATAGTCAACATGGATTCACCAAGGGAAGATCATGCTTGACCAACCTGATAGCTTTCTATGGTGGTGTGACTGGTTGGGTCAATGAAGGGAGAGCAGTGGATGTTGTCTATCTTGACTTCAGTAAGGCATTCGACACTCTCTCCCATAGCCTCCTCACAGGCAAGCTAAGAAACTGTGGGTTGGGTGAGTGGATAGTGAGGTGGATAGAGAACTTGCTCAACAACACAACTCAGAGGGTTGTGATCAATGGAGCAGAGTCTGGATAGGAGGCCTGACACTAGTGGTGTTCCCCAGGGGTCTGTGCTGGGTCCAGTCCTATTCAACATATTCATCAATGACCCGGATGATGGGATAGAGAGTAACCTCACCAAGTTTGCTGATGAGACCAAGCTAGGAGGAGTGGCTGATACACCAGCAGGCTGTGCTGCCATCCAGTGAGACCTGGACAGGCTGGAGAGCTGGGCCAAGGAGAACCTGATGAAATTCAACAAAAGCAAGTGCAAGGTCCTGCACCTGGGGAGGAACAACCCCGTGCACCAGTACAGGTTGAGGGCTGAACTACTGGAAAGTGGCTCTATTGAGAAGAACGTGGGAGTGCTGGTGGACAGCAAGCTGACCATGAGCCAACAATGTGCCCTTGTGGCCAAGAAGGCCAATGGTATCCTGGGCTGCATTAAAAGGAGTGTGGCCAGTAGGTCGAGAGGGGTTATCCTCCCCCTCTACTCTGCCCTAGTGAGACCACATCTGGAGTACTGTGTCCAGTTTTGGGCCCCCCAGTTTAAGGAGGACAGGGAACTGCTCGAGCAAGTTCAGTGGAGAGCTACGAAGATGATCAGGGGACTGGGGCATCTCCCATATGAGGAAAGGCTGAGAGACCTGGGTTTGTTTAGCCTGGAGAAGAGAAGACTATGGGGGGATTTCATCAATACCTATAAATATCTAAAGGGTGCGTGTCAGACGATGGGACTGGGCTCTTTTCAATAGTGCCCAATGACAGGACAAGGGGCAATGGGCTCAAGTTGGAACACAGGAAGTTCCAGTTCAATGTGAGAAAAAACTTCTTTCCTGTGGGGGTTAACAGAGCAGTGGAAAAGGCTGCCCAGGGAGGTTGTGGACTCTCCTTCTCTGGAGACATTCAAAACCCACCTGGGCACGTTCCTGTGCCCCTTGCTCTAGGTGTCCCTGCTCAAGCAGTGGGGTTGGATGAGATGATCTCCAGAGGTCCCTTCCAACCCCTACCATTCTGTGATACATATACACATGTCTTCATATACATATATGCATGTACACATACACATTCAAGCATGATGTATGAAAGCCACCAAAGACTGATCAACAACTGCGTACATCCATCCCTGCAGTTCCTGCCCATCCACTGGAGAATTTTTTAACTGACTCGACTTTTGCTGTCCACAAGATGAAATAAACATCATCATTGGCTTCAAAGGCTGTTTGGTATGCTCTCCAAAATTGCTGTCAGTGTTGCTTCAGCTGCAGAGTGGACTCCACAAAGAGGGCATCTCTTTACAGCATGCCAGGGTACCAAGCCTGTGAAACATCCTCCCAAATATGGCCTTTAGCAGATGGCTTTAGATGACTCTCTTCATTCAGCAATGCAAAAAGGATTTCATACACTGTTCATGAGCAGAAAAGATGTTCAGACAGGTTCATTGAACAGTCCGTCCAAACAAAACCCCAGATATGGGGACTGGTGTATATTTTTAAAAGTGTTTGGGGGAGAATTTACCAAGAAACTGAACACCATCAGAAAGGTTTTTTCTTCCAAGTTGCCAGTGTTACCTGGTCCTAGTTCCTTTCAGAAATAACCCTTACTAGTAAGAAATTAGTCATTTATTAATAAGGAGACTTTCAACTTACAACATTATTTCTTTTTTAATAATATCTGCAAAGGGCATTAGGCAATGCTCACTGCAATTCACACTGAAATTAAGCCAAGTGAAGTATTTTAATGAAACTACAGCTTGTCATTCTTACCTCATTGTGTTTCTTCAATGAGATAAAATTAGATTAGGATCACACAAACCAGAACAATAAAAACAGGTTTATGCGTCAGTAACTGCACATAGAAGACATATTTAACATGAATAAAAACTATGCAAGGCCAAAACAAAAGCATAACCTCTTCTCCCTCTAGTGGCCACTGCTTCTCCTTAAAAAAAACCCAAACAAACAAAACCCTGGCATGGAGATAAATCATACAATGATGGAAAAGAAATGAGCGAAGAAGAGCTGAAACTGCTTTTCACTTCAAGTGTCTACTTTTCTGCTTAGCAATGTCTCACTAACAGATCTAATGTTGCTGGTCAAAGGCAGCACACTGAGAACTTGCATATCCTACTGCGTGAGCTACAGAGAGAATCATCTGTTTTAAAACCAGAATCAAAATTATGTAATTGGAGAGGGGCCAGCTGCCTTTCAGTTGCTGAATTTACTGATCCAGCAAAAAAGTAAAAAACCCATTTCTAATCTGCCATATAATCATTACATTAAGGAGTTGCCTCTTTTTGCTGGAGTATAAAATAGAAGAAACAAGATTCGAACACATTTTTTGATAAGTATTTCAATTGATACAGTTTCCCATATTTGATATGAGGTATCACCAGTATTTCAATTATTTAAAGTAGTATCACTTTCTTACTGGCAAAAAGTTGTGTGTATAAACACATAAAACTAATACAGTATTTCACCAATACTTGACCGCATTAAAAAAACTGATAGCATTTATTTTGGCTGTGAGAAGCATCATTGCTGCTATAATGAGGATGGCATATTTAGAAAATTTATATGGGATATTGTTGTACACATACTTTCAGAAGATAAGCATTGCCAGAGAGAATTTATGTTTCCCCTCCTTGCCTTGGAATAAATATGGTAATATTATTATCAGCAATAACAATTTATATTGCTATATAAAATGTCTGGAGTATCCACTCAGTCAAGCCAGAAAGGCCACAGTAGCAGATATGTTGCAGCATAGCTCCTTCCATGCCAGAAATTTGCACCTGAACAGGGAAGATAGGTAAAAGAGGATGGGGAAAAGAAGTGAAAGGAGATGCACGTGGTCACAGAAGAACTCAATGAGCACCTAAAAACAGAGGTTTTCTGAACAGAGGTTTTCTGAACCATATGCTCACAGTCCAACCCCTGGGTCATACAGACTTGATGGAAAGGGCACAGCCAGGGCTTGGTGTACGTTGTGTCAGAAAACGAAGGAACTGCCCCCTGCATCCCCCCATCTAATCCTTCCACTACTTAAAAAGAAGCAAAAGACTAAAAATAGAATGTCGTGCATGTGTTTTATCTCGGGTACCTGCCCAATCTGGCATGCCACAAGAGAAATGGGGCCTGCCTCTAAACAAAATACAACCTGCTCATGTATGAAATTGAGTCTAGTAAATCAATAAAGTCCTAAAATTTAAGTTGGTGCAATTTTAAGGTGTATTTACCATTCAAAGGCTGAAATTAAAGACCTCATAACAGTGTATAGTCAGAAGATACATTGCTAATCCCATATGGGAAAGCACTGGTAATCAGTGCGTTCCTGCATGTTGATAGCAAAGGAGAAGCAGCCCTGGACAGTGAAGGTTCTTGCAGGCTAAATATAATCACAATTTTCAGCCATTGTGTTTGGGATTTAACCCTAAATGATCTGTCAAATAACAGAGTCCCAAAAGATGCCCCTTTGACAAAGGGTAGCTTGCTGGGTCACTCCACCACGACATCTTCCAGGTGCCCACCCACCACCAAGTCAGTGCAAGGTCGGCATTCATCTCACTGAGGAAAGGCATCTTCCTAAAGGCCGGGCAGTAGGCAGGTATGGCAAGAAAGTGCTTGCCTATTTAGAGAGAAGCAGCCATATCCATTACACCTGTTTCACAGGGCTGAAGGTCCAGGGAACCATTCCACTTCTCCCTTTCTCCCTGAATCCATTTAGAGGAGGTCTCTAACAGTGCTTTGGGGCTCTCTTTTGTTATGCTTTGTCCTCTCTCAGAAGCTCCCATCTGATGAATGAGCTCTGCTTCTTTAATCTCCCCATTTTCACATCCCAGTGGCTGGGAAGGTCAAAACAACAGGCACATTTACCAAGGCTCCTTCCTTCAGAAGCCAGGTAATACCTTTCACAAGATTGTTTTTGCGTCTCTCAAGAGATATATTCACCACAGGTTAGTGACTTTTTTCCTTTGGAGATGATTGCTATCAGCAATAGAAAAGATTCCCAAGATTGCTAAAAGGAAATGTCATATCACAGTATCTAATTTCCAAACTGATGGTACAAAACAGCCTCTCTGCATGTGACCCCAGAGCAGCACTCAGGACTTCTGCATCACTTTCCATCTGGGAAGTTTTGAGTATTATCACAAATTTAAACATTTCTTAAGAAGCGCTATTTGAATAATTAAGAACAAGATACAAGTTTGCTGCTTTCAGGATGACTGCAATTGAAAACAAATAAATGGCAGTCTGACTATCGGAAGATGAGTGAGCTTTCCAGGGTGATGGGCACTCTTAATGGCAAGGAGATGTGCAGCCTACATCCTTATCCCCGACATTGTTTCAGCTGACCTATACTTTCCACTGAGCATTTATAAAAGATGTATGGAGTCATTTTAGAAGAGCCATACACACAAAGATTGCTTTTCTTGAAGATTAAAGAACAGAAGGACTAAAAGCAGGCTCAGACTTTCATTATAATCAGCCCTCTGCCTTACAAGAAGTCTCCTGTATGAAAGTCCAGCAAAGCTCAAGGGCACTGAGATTTCCCCCTCTGTTTCATGGGGTTCTCCCCACCTTAGAAATTCCAGCCTAATGACAAGTGACCAGTCAGAGTGAAAAATAGCTGTTCCTTTAAAAAAAAAATTCTCAATTTCTCTGAAGTCTTTGCTATAGTCACTACATTCCTATTACACACATTTGAATAAACTATTCTGAAGGAGTGGTAAAAACCAAAGAAGCAGAATCATAAAACTTTACAAGATTTCAATACCCTTACTAGGAACTTATGCTGATCCCTTGAAAGGCAGCACAACATAAAGTGCCCTGTACAGGACAAACCTTTAAAAAACTACCTTTTTATGAATGCACAAATATGAACCTTATGTCTTTCTCACTGAGTGAACACTAGAAAATACTGCATGCAAGAAACAAAAAATACAAGCTCTCAGACTTAGGTAAAATCCTGACCACTGCATCCCCACCCTTGGGACTTACCAAAGGTCTTAATTCTGCTTACAGGCAAGCCTATCTAGAAAAGCCCCATCTTAATTTACCAGGTTCTTCCTTTGCCTTTTGCAGTAAAAGTATAAGCAACCCTCTGCTTATTAATTAACAATAACACCTGATGGTCCCTGATCCTTGCAGAGGTGAGTCACCCTAGTTATACAATCCTTACCTAAAAAGCAAACAGCACAAATACTTCATGCATAATATCCCATTAAACTGTATTCTACAGGGTAGAGGGTGTTCTTCAGTGCTCTAGCATGATGCTCTTGTTGCTTAAGCTTTTCTAACATTCCACATTTCTACAAAAGCATTAGTGAAACAACCTTCCGAAATTTCCGCCAGCCTGTGCAGGCATTCGTGTTTGCAAATGATAGAGATCGCGTGTCAGCAAAGCACAGGATTAATGCCGCCACTGCCCTGTATCCCTATCATCAAGCTGGCATCCCTATACTTTCATTACCATTTCCTGGCAACAAAGCACTGAGCCACTTTTATGAATGCTAACAATCCGTATTCATCCTGCTGGCAGACCCTTCCTGAGACCCCTGCCGAAATGAATGAGTGGATCAGCAATATCTGCTCCTGCAATATCAGTCTTAAACACAAAATAATTTTTTTTCTGCATGGGGAAAGCACTATTAATGTGATTTTTATCTAAAAATCACTTCTATTTTTCTTTCTAGGCATTTATTTTTGGAGTCATACCATATCATTTCACCCCAAAAGGTAACAATCCCATTTCTGTTCACTTTGTGTAGAACAAGCCTGATTTTATCAGGAGGTTTGCCTTTATCAACTGGGAAGTTTGATGGTTGGTTTGGGGTTTTTTCTAGTTTACAGGATCAATGTGTGTTAATGTGACAAATCTAATACTGGGCATATAACAGATCTTTATTTTTAAAAGGAAACTATTTAGCATTTCCATTTTTAAGCAGAGAGATTATTTCATTAATACCAAGACTAAAAGACAAAAAGCCATGTCATAAGAATGTTAGGCTTTCTCCTATTTGAGTGGTATTACTCTTCAGCCTTTTTAGCACTTAACTAAGGCACAAGTAACTAATGGCAGAAAAGTAGGAAAAGGAGATGCTTCTTGTATCTGAACTGTTGTGAATGCACAAGCAGGGAGGATTGCTCCCTCCAAGAGCAAGTTCTCCTCAATGTTCAAGCAGGCAAGGGGTGAAAAAGGCAGTGCAGAAAGAGTGACTGTCACAAGTGTTTTCAAACAAAAAATATTCAACCTTCTTTTCCCCTCCTCCCCATAGTTAGCCGCTGTTTTGAAGGCTCTGAACTGAACCAAAATAGGAAGGGAAGGGAAGGGGAAAGGGAAAGTGGAAAAGGAAAGGTGAAAAGGAAAGGGGAAAGAAGATATATTGCATAGTCTTATGATCAAGAAAAAACACTGTATCGACAAAGAATCAATACTCAGGTTCATAGTGATGCTGCCAATATTGTTAATACTTCAAAGTCCTCAGGCAAAATTTGTTTGACTTGAAAAAGATCTGAGCATACCCTGGAATGCTAGGTACCCAGTGTACCCTGGAAGTTAATTTTCTGTGCTTTTCTCTCTGGCAGCTGGCTCTGGTTTGAAGTCAGGGCAAAGAAACCTTTTGGATTGTTAACATTGCTCTATGACCGTCTGCATAGCGAGTTTTTTCCCCCTCAATGATTGTTTTCTTGGATAAAACTGTCCAGGTAGTAAGAAAGTAAGTAATGTGTTTCAATCACACTTAGCAGATCTAAAGGGTTAGCTGCCCCTTTCTGTAATATACAGCTCTGGCTGTGTTAGCCTAAAATGAGTTTAAGATGGATTCCCTGAAGAAATGGTTCATGGCACATAATCTGGCTGCTGAACAGTATTTCTTAGGGTGATAGCACCACCAGCTGACTCACTCAAAGGCTGAGGCTCCTGAACAAAGTCAGCACAGGGATGTTCCCTGTGTATAGGCAGATGTCCCACACAAAAAAAAAATAAAAAATTAACATTTTTGAGGGACTCACTGAAGAAGTACAACCCCTGACATACGAGCTGTGACACAATCCACAGCTGTGGTCATTTATACACATGTAAGGTCTCAGTACACAGGGGCAAGAAGTGCCACCATTACGGCCACGATGGACCGGGGAAAGTCATACAGGGTGCAGAGACATGAGCGCCAAGCACCAAGGGACAATATTCATCCTCTCTTCATTGACAGAACCACTTAGGCTAAAGGACAGGCTACTCGCTCCCCAGGGTATGTATTTGTCCCTTTGAGTATTGCCTGAAATTGAAAGTTCAAAGTTTGCTGAAGTCCAAAGGGGCAATGACATTCCCAAGCCTTGTTTGCTGCTCAGCTGTAAAAAGCAGGCACGGATGCAGCATGATAAAGTCCAAATGCAACCGATTAGCTGACTCTCCGGAGGCCAGTTCCTACTCAGAGTCTCCATTTTCAGAATATTAGAGGCAGATTAGCCAGAGCTGAGAGCTTCAGGCTGTCCTTGCAGGGCTGCTTCCAGATCAGCAGCTGGTGCTTGGATGGAGACTGAGGCAGAGGGAGTCTTTACTGGGAACACCCAAATCTAGTACAGGAGAACAGGATCAGAAATAAGATTGTACCTTTATTTGATATTAGTAATATTGCATAGGACAGACTATAGACAATTCCTCTCTTTCACAGAAATTCATTTCCAACAACCAAAATGTAATTTGTCATTACTTGTGAATGGTTAACACTGCTTTATTCCTAACGCAGTGTTAGGAAGGACTAAACATTCACAGTGACCGATGGATTAGTTAAAACCTAGACAGAAAAACCCAAACTCCAAAATATTTTGCAATCAGCAAACAGAAAGAGACTACACCTACTCTATATTGTTTAGCTGAGACTTTATACAATGTGGAAGAAGTAGTATTATATTTCTAACATTTTACTGCAGGTTTGGGAGAGAGCAGTCTAGAAGAGGCACTGTATTTTAAGACAGCACTACCCAATAGGTGCATCTTCACTGACACACTCATATAAGCTGGTCCTTCCCTGCCAGTCCTGCCCTGTGCTCTCAGATGGAGGAGAGGTGGGGACATGACCTTTCTTGTCTGCTTTACAGCTGCACTTCTCTGTGCATTCTTTAGGTGGTTTCAATACCTACCTGAATCAAGCAGGGGAGGGAAAAGCAGTGAAATGCTGCCATCCAAGTACTGGAGATCATCAGTGGTTTTGCAGAAGTCATCCTTCTGTGCTTTTGTCATCTTGATGTTACTGCTTCATGAGCTAACTAAATTACTGTTAGAGCAGAAATGTCTCCCTGCGCTGGAAATCACACCTTCGGCAGTGACGCAGACTTACCTTCGGATAGCAACCGCAAGATCACATTTTCACATTTATCTGAAAAACGACTAACCTCAAAGTAATGAAGTTGTATCGGTTGAATGGAATTCTCCAGGATAAACTATCACTTCACACAGAATTAAGGAGGCAGGAGGAGTGCAGGGAGATTTCATGGTTCCTCTGTCTTGCAAGAAAAGAACAAAATACCTTTTTTAATAAAACTTTTCAGTGCTTGAAAATGTTTGTTTTATCCATTTTATGAAGAACAAAAACCTTTTATTAAAAATCTATATAATTTATAAAAATACTCTTAAATGAAAGGGTTTTTGTCACTAGTACCAGTTTTCTCTTGAAAAATTATAACCAGCTATATGTGAAGTAATTGCCTTTCAGGCTGAAAACAGGAATTTTTAATTTGATTTAGGATGGTGACTGCTTAATATTGTATAGCCTTACTTTGTAACCAGAGTGCAGTGGAAAGGATTGTCTCAATCTACCTGCACACTTAATTTTAAGCCAACAGATTCATACCTTCATATATCCAAGCACCTGTTCTCATTTCACTCTTTGGAAGTGGGAAATTTATTAATTCAGAGGTAAGCTCTCATCTCACACAGCTTAGATTTATTTTTACATTACTGAAGGCAAGGTGGGGTAAATCATAGTCAGAACAGAGTCTTTTAGAAAGCCAAAGCATGCAAAGCTGTTCTGTGGTAGAATTCTGATGGAGAGGAGATTGAAGCTGTGTTTGATGTTGCTCTTGACCTAGACTAGTTGTTGATGTAGGGTTTTTTTAAGGGGATGGCACAGGAGAACCCTAACACTGGGAAGGGGCTCTACCACACTGAGGCTAAATGAGAGAGAGGCACAGAAAGGCCCTCTGACTCCCAGCATGGCTGCAAACATAAGGCAGCACAACACATGTAGTCTTTTCCACAGCCAGCCAAGCTTTAGGGGCACTAGAAGAATTTATAGCCAGCTCAAGTCTACCACATATGGTAAATTTACAGCCAACTTAAGTAGCAGAGATGCTATGATTTACCATCAGCTCCCCAGTGTCTGCTGTGACTGAGAACTAAATGATATAAATCAATAAATGTCTGAAGGAATGAGACAAACAAAATAACTCATGAGCTTTATTAGTATCCATAAGGGGAACTAGCAAAGCTTCAACACAAGCCCAGGCAGAACTTGTTAGAGGCTTACTACTGCTGTTTGCCCAAACTGCAGTAATTATTAACCATAAGACTAGTAATAAAGAGGCTTTTTTATGGCTTCATAGCTCGATGCTGGCATGAGTCTTAGCAATTTCAAGGCTGAGCTAGCTTGAGAAAGAAGCGCTTGGAAATCTAAGAGCTTCCATATAGGATCTTATTGTTCATGGAGCCCCACACTTGATGCTGATAGCAAGCTACCAGTAAGCACTGCGGAAACCCTCAGCTGGGCAGACCTCCCTCCTCAGGTACGGCTGGTATAACCAGCTCTCTGCTCTTGAGGTCCTCCTTCTAGGCAAACCCATCTCTGTTTCCCTGTCAATCTGTTTTCAAGGGCAGTTTTACCCTTCCATCCAGGACATACTCTGTTCCCTCCCATTCTGGGGAGGGTGTTCCTCAGCTCTACAGTGGTGCCACCAGCTGTCTGAGACCTCCATACCCACCCAATACCCTGGCTTCCAGGACAGCAGTGCTGCTTAAAGCAGGCTAAGCTTCCTACTCACCTCTGCACAGTTTATCTGGGCTGTTGCAAACATCATCTCTCGCTTCATATTTCCCAGCTGCCTCAAGCGCAGAGATACTGGTAACATTCCCAGCACCCACCTCTACCTTTCCTTCAGGTGTCTGTGGTTGCACCAGGGCCCCCAGCCCATCCCTCCCAGGTGTCTGGCTGCCCCTCTGTCTCCATTTCCCTGTTAACAGACAGCAATGCCTTCTCCAGCTGTTTCACCAAATGCTGTTGACTTCACAGATCACCCAGGCTCGTTCCTCTAGCAGGTCATGCTTTGCAGCAAGTGCCTAGTTTCCTAGTTCAGCTCCAGAAAGGGCTTCATGCCCTGTGAGAGCCCATCCCTCTGTCCTTCTGGCACCCAGTGCCCCCTGTGAGCATGTTGCCCAGAGCACCGCTCCACTTTTCCTGTCTTTGCAGCCAGGACGCTCCTGGTGTGCTAAGAACTCATGCACCAGGGAAATGCTGCAAGAGCTGCAGCTAAAAGAGGTTTGTATTGATGTGGGTGAAGATGTTCACAATGGGCAACTGGAAGTTTGTGAGATTTAAAAAGTGATGGAAACAACAAGGCAGTTCTCCACAACTAAGCAGGTAAGTCTTGATTTCATTACACTGCCACATATCGCATGTATTAGGACAGAAAAGTATTAGATTTCAGTTGCACAGTGTAAGTCACATCACTTACACTACAGTAGCATGCTGATTACAGTAAAACTGAAAAATTAACCCAGACTGAAAGAACAAGGGAATGTGAGGATTCTTGCACAATAATCCATCAAACCAGCACACTTATTCTCCCCAGTATAGAGTCTCAGTGTGGGCAGATGGCATTGCCACCAATTAATACTAACAAAAGGACAACCCCAGCACCCTGAACTAATTTGGAACCAGCTGTATGAAATTAAAACCACTACCCACATTTTACCTTTTTTGGTGTATTAGCACACCCAAACTAATTGGGAATAATCATAGTGATAAATACAGCAGATGTGAAGAGTTCTCTGTTAAGCGCTGTGTTCAGCATACTTGCAATTTCAGATCATCTTTTGCACCAGGGGATTGAAGTAGCAGTGTAATGTAAAGGACACACAGCAACTGGTCTGAGATGGAAAAGGCTCTTCCATAAAGGAGAGGCCAGCCTAGAAGCAGAATACAGCCACAGAGCAAACTGAATTAAGGGTTTGGCATATTCTCTGGGGCACAGACCCTTCCTTTCTGGGTTTTTGCGGGGTTTTTTTTGGGGGTGGGGTGGGGAAGGTGGTCTATGACCAGCTTCCAAAAGCCCTTATGTTACCTGAAACTTCTAGGTATTAATAAAGTAGCAACAGCTGCCGTCATCTGGTGAACCCTACATAAACAGCCAATAGTAAACATCAGAGGAATGAGTGGAGGGGTTTTTTTTTTGTTTAGAGTAAGCTTTAGATCAAGCTGTAATACATTCAAGCATCTTTTTATAGATAACAGAACAGCCTGAAAGGAACTGCAGTACATTTTTTTTTTTTCCTCTTCTGCATAGGGGTTTTTGTTTGCTTCTTTCCCTAACACTGGGTGTTTTATTGTCCCCCAAAAGGGGTCAGCTGGGTCCACTTCCTGAATGATTAGTCAATTCAGGTGGTTCAAATGATGCTTTTCCAAGTGCTTTGCCACACATTTGTCAATACTCAAATCTCTCCTGCCCTCCCGTTGTCCATTGACTCTGCTTTGTTAGTTTGCAGAGATCATGTATCCTGAGGCTGCGAACAATAGTCTGTAAATCACTGCAGCCTTCTTGGCTCCTGGCAATTTGCACTCGTGGATGGCCGTCAGAACAACTGCCCAGCAACCACTGATTTATAGGATGCAATTCCTTCGCTTTCACACCTTCCAGTTGAATATAGATCACGAAGTTGTTCATCCTTCAAAGAACCTTTTCTGTCTTAAATGTGAGGTTTTGTGCATATTGACTTTGCAAGCTCTCACAGCACCACTGCCATACGTTTTTACCTGCAAGGGAATTTCCGTACTTCCTGTCATTTTGTTCACCATCTTTGTCCGTGTTCCAACGGTTAGTGATGTGTTGTATTATTGTACTTGACACAACAGAACGCGTCAGTCAAAGGGTAGAACCAAAATACCAAAGACTGATCCAGTGATATCACAAAGCATTCACACTCATCATTCTAGCAGGTGATTCTGATTACATGCACAAGACATTCAAAACATTTCTATACACTTAAATTGGCGTAACTTTACTTATCCCACAATCTTCACACACAAAGATAACAGCTGTGAAAAGTGTGAGGCATCGTTATGTGTACGTGGACCCAATGAAAGCTGTGAGTATTGCACCATGTTGTGAAGCTTCCACTACAGGCAGCTCCTGATTATTATCCTGTTTTAGCTCAGAGAATTGCAGTGAGTTTATAAAAGGAAGACAAAGGAAAAAAAAAAACCTCAATTTTTATTACAGGTTTCATAACAAACAGCAGCAATAATAATGAAATGCTAGGTTTCCTTGACCTTGCGCAAAGGGCAGGAAGGCGGTAGAGCAGTGGCTACAAATACATTTTTAAGAACCCTGTGCTTTGCGCTTTGTTCTTCCAATGCCATTTGACAATCTCTGACGGAACAGCTACCTGTTCAGTCTGGAAGTATGTTTCCAGCCCGTTATAGTGGTGATGAATTATAATTGCTTACTAAGTTGCTATGGGCCTTCTTGCTAAGAAAACTTGCAATAATTTCTACAATACTTCAAGCTTTCAGGGACTTTTAAACAAATGATCAGTTTAGTGAACATGAGAGCACTGTACCTCTCAGCTTGGGGATTAAGAAAACAAAAGTAATCCAAACCAACCTTGGGGAGGCAGGAGGGAAAGCCAGCCTGAAGAATGAATGTCACTTCTATTGACCTGACTGTAAACTGACTGTAAAATCCTGCCTCAAGAGCAGGAAAGACACAGCTTTTCTGCTTTATTGCATTCAAATGCTGCAAGAATAAATCAGCTGTGCTTAAAGTTACTGAGCAAGTACAAGTGTGGCACACCGCACTGGAAGAATTACAGAAGCCATGAAATCTTCCTTACTTTGTGTCAAGTTGAGGTTTTCCATGTGTTTGTTTTCTTTAAAGCACCTTCTCTATGAAGAGTTTAACGACTTCATTTTAAAAATCCTTTATAATATGTCCATATTTTTGACTCTGAGACAAATTTCCTTAGCTATGGTGATTCAGTAACAAATAAGTAGTTTTGAATGTTGTTAATAAATTATGAAGTCACACAAACCATACTGCTGATGAACACATAAAATAGCCTTTCTGAAAAAGTGTTTTAATGCGTTGTTCATTTTTGAATTTCAAAGTTGTGTTTATGTTAACAATTACTTTTAAGACAATAAACAAAGAATAAAAAGGACCCTAAAATATGACCAGAACTGCTGCCTATCATCATCCAATTTTGTGGCACGTAGACATTGCATATAGCACTGTACTGGCACACCATTCCCCGTACCATGTAATGATATAAACAACTGAAGAACACACTGTTCTCCTCCACCAGCTTTTTTTTTTTCCCTTTTATATTCAACTCACTTTAATCCATGTTGCTCTTTATAGGCTTCCTAAATACCAGATTTTGTTTTATTCAACCAAACTCTAGAATCTTAAACTAACATCGGGGGTTTTTTTCCCCTGAAACGTGACTGGATTAACAACCCTCTCCCTAATATTCTCATCTCCTTACAAAGATATGACCTGTTCAAACACAGTTTACAGTTTAAGCAAGAACTATCTTCTTGACTGTATTTTTCCCCCAAGAACTTCTTTTTGGTATGCAACCAGGTTAAACCTTTGCAACTTAAAACTGTTTCTGAGAAAGACTTCATAATTATTCATAGAAATAAAGGCATGCAGCCTACAAAATTATTCCAAAAATTCAAAGGCTGCAACCTCAATCTCTGCTGTTTATTTATCCTGAGCTACCATGAGGATTTTCAAAGTACCATTAAGAAATAACGTGCTCATATGCTTTGCCTTTTCAGTATCAAAACTAAAAACAAATGTTATCTAATGAATGCCTACAGACATTTTTCAGTTACTGCTTCTCTTCACTCTCCTCAAGTTGCTCTATCAGGTGTTAACTGTGAAGAAACAAAACCACATCTATTACTGGATTGGCACAGAGCAGAGATAAAACCCATTTCGGTCAGCTTTAAGCCTTGCCAATTTCCATGGAGCCCCGACTACGACCCCTCTCTCATGCCGGTGCTGATCCAGAGACAGACCGAACTCCCCGAGGCCCCTTTACGGACTTCCCCGAGCGCGACACCCCTCCAGCAAAGGGAGGGGCAGCCCTGGGGCACAGCAGGGCCTCGGAGACCTGAGGCCACTGCAGGGCCAAGCCTACCGGCAGACTGTTCTGTCTCTGCAGCGAGGCCCGGGAACGAATAGCCAATATCGTTTATTAAGCCGTGTTACTTAATTCGAGCTGCTCGTCGAACGGCTTTATGACCCGTTCCCCTTTCATCTCCCTGCCCCTCGTGCGTGAGCATCGGTCCTTGGGGAGCCCAACCAATATGGCGCCGGCAGCGTAACGACTCCGCGGGACGGCGACCTGCACTGCGCAGTCGCCACGCGGCATCGGCGCTCGGCACATCGATTGCTGCGCGAGCGGCTCTGTTGCCTGCGCCGCGTCACTGCAGGCTGCTGTTTCGGTGTGAGGAGGTGAGGCGGGTGGTGGCGTAGGCCCGGGCCCGGGCGGGCGGGAGGTGGAGGGATGGCGGCCTGCCTCGGGGCTGCCCCCTAAGAGCGCCCGTCCCGCCGTTCTTGGGGCCTGCCCGCGCGGGGAGGGGAGGGTAGGAACGGGGGTGCGTGCGGCCTGCAGGCGTGCAGCTCCCTGGGCAGCCCCCGGTCCCGTCCCCGGTCCCGCGTCGGGGGGAGCGGAGAGCTCCAGCTGCCCTCCCCGGGGTCCCGGCCCGTGCCTGGGCCGCCGGTAACGGCTAATGGCTGCCGCCTGTGCTCTACCCGCAGGCAGGTCTGTGGCCACCGCCGAGGATGGACATCAGGCCGAACCACACCATCTACATCAACAACATCAACGACAAGATTAAGAAAGAAGGTATCGGTGTCCGTGACCCAACTTTCACGGCGGGGGCTCCCGCACCGGGAGCACGCTCTCTCACGCAGTGTAACGCGCCGGGGCCTCGGGGGCTGCCGCAGCTCCCCGAAGCGTCGCCCGGACGGTGGCCGCGCACCGAGCACTCGGCAAACAGCTGCTTGGGATAGAGCAGCAACAGCTGGAGGCAACAAGCGTAGCGCAACGGCGAAGTCTTCTTGTAAGCCGGGGCCCCTGTTTGTAAGGATTGCCTCGCTACTCTAGTTCTGTAGCTAACTCCTTACGTTAGGTTAGCTTGTCAGTGAATAACTAACGATAGCAGTAATGAGCATATCAATGGCACGCGTTTCGGTGGTCTGCAGTCCCCTCACTGAAATGTGGAAGCATCTGTGTGCTCCTCCTTTGTTTTGGTACCATGCAAAAGAGGTGAGCGTGGCATGAGCTAGCCTGCTTTGCATCTTTCTGCTGGAGACACTGCCTTGCAGTCACTGCAGCCCTCTGTAGAGACAGGTGACTGCATGCTGAGGCATTTTAGCTCCTCGCAGTGTGCTAAAAAAAAATATCTCTTGCCCTTATCTCACTGTATATTCAATGTCTGCATCAAACCATCCACTTAAGACTTACGCTTAGCTTGTAATTCAAAATGATCAAGGTAATTTATTTGTTACTGTTTCTAAACTGAGTGGCTGGATCAGACTAGCACTAAAATATTTCTTCAGGATGCTTCAGAGATGGATCTGAAAGTGGAAAAAGCTTTGCTGAGAAGTTATTTATTTACTTGTCAAGATGGTTCTACTGCATAAATTTAACCTGAGGCTTTGTGTGTAGCATCTTAAGTGCCTTATAAACTAGTAAGTCTCCATTATAACCGCGCAATTTCATAATTTTTAAACGTAGGGTTTCAAATTACCTGTAAAGCTTAAAAATGTGATTTTTTTAAAAATATAGATTTTGTATTTATTTTTAAGGAAAGTGCTTTGATAAGAAAAAGTATAAAAGTTTAAAAAAGTATAGCTCTGCAGTTAGTCAAGAGTAGCTGGAGAAAGTGACAGTGGGCTGGTGTTATCAAGCCTCAACAGCAGTAAACAAGAGGCAGCGCTCTCATGTTGCTGAAATGCTTCAAGTTAGTTAATCATGCAATACAGAGGATTTATTTAGCTTGATTGGATGAATTTAGGGTTTAATTTGGCGTGTAGTCAGGTGATTTTAAATAATGAAAATAAATCAATTGCAGTTGTAAGGTACAGTGTTATCATACAAAAACTATTTGGATCCAGAATATGAAAAAATATTTGTGTGCGTGAGAGAATTGATAAAATGGTTACAAACAAAATTTCCAAATTAGCCTTTAAGTAGTTCCTATTTTGCCATGTTCTTGTTTTAAGTCATACCTCTTTACTGTTGCGTATTAGATTATGGATTTGTTGATCAGTCTTTGGTGGCTTTCATACATCATGCTTGAATGTGTATGTGTACATGCATATATGTATATGAAGACATGTGTATATGTATCACAGAATGGTAGGGGTTGGAAGGGACCTCTGGAGATCATCTCATCCAACCCCACTGCTTGAGCAGGGACACCTAGAGCAAGGGGCACAGGAACGTGCCCAGGTGGGTTTTGAATGTCTCCAGAGAAGGAGAGTCCACAACCTCCCTGGGCAGCCTTTTCCACTGCTCTGTTAACCCCCACAGGAAAGAAGTTTTTTCTCACATTGAACTGGAACTTCCTGTGTTCCAACTTGAGCCCATTGCCCCTTGTCCTGTCATTGGGCACTATTGAAAAGAGCCCAGTCCCATCGTCTGACACGCACCCTTTAGATATTTATAGGTATTGATGAAATCCCCCCATAGTCTTCTCTTCTCCAGGCTAAACAAACCCAGGTCTCTCAGCCTTTCCTCATATGGGAGATGCCCCAGTCCCCTGATCATCTTCGTAGCTCTCCACTGAACTTGCTCGAGCAGTTCCACGTCCTCCTTAAACTGGGGGGCCCAAAACTGGACACAGTACTCCAGATGTGGTCTCACTAGGGCAGAGTAGAGGGGGAGGATAACCCCTCTCGACCTACTGGCCACACTCCTTTTAATGCAGCCCAGGATACCATTGGCCTTCTTGGCCACAAGGGCACATTGTTGGCTCATGGTCAGCTTGCTGTCCACCAGCACTCCCACGTTCTTCTCAATAGAGCCACTTTCCAGTAGTTCAGCCCTCAACCTGTACTGGTGCACGGGGTTGTTCCTCCCCAGGTGCAGGACCTTGCACTTGCTTTTGTTGAATTTCATCAGGTTCTCCTTGGCCCAGCTCTCCAGCCTGTCCAGGTCTCACTGGATGGCAGCACAGCCTGCTGGTGTATCAGCCACTCCTCCTAGCTTGGTCTCATCAGCAAACTTGGTGAGGTTACTCTCTATCCCATCATCCAGGTCATTGATGAATATGTTGAATAGGACTGGACCCAGCACAGACCCCTGGGGAACACCACTATCCTTGCATAATTTTTACTCCCTTAAAATGGATGGCGGTACAGCTTTTTCACTAGCTGAATACTTGAGGTGTGAAACTTAAGCATTGTACACCAACTTACAAAAACTGGGCAAATAAACTTCTACTTGTGCAACAGTTTTGACTAAAGTCATATAAGGTATCACTCTGTGAGCTAAAGCTGTCAAAACCGTTGTCCCTGAAGTGGACATTTGCATGTAACCTGTTATAATCTATTTTTTTTCCTATTGTCAACAGAACTGAAGAGGTCACTGTATGCGTTATTCTCACAGTTTGGCCATGTGGTTGACATTGTGGCTTTAAAGACTATGAAGATGAGAGGACAGGCTTTTGTTATATTTAAAGAACTTGGATCATCTACCAATGCTTTGAGACAACTACAAGGCTTTCCATTTTATGGGAAACCCATGGTAAGTTGTTTTATTAGCTTTTTAAAGAAAAGAAAATTGCCATGGTACCGTACAGTGGCTTGGTATTTGCACCTTGTGAATTAACTATCATGTGTACTTGTAATTGTGCTTTTAATCAGTTGCATCACATCTTGATGAGTATATGTATTTATGTAAGCTAGAGGGATATTGGAGAGACTGTAGCTAAAGCACACACAGATGTTGAACTTACCACTTAAGAAACCTAAGTGGTGGCTTTCTATGCTCGATTAAAGTTTTTCAGATCTTAAATACGTCCATTTTATTCATGTGTTCTTTGAACTGATTAATTGTGTAATGTTATTGAAATTAGGTGCCTGCAGTTAATTTACCTAGAGTAACCTTAATTACTCTTATATTTGTAACAAATAGCTAGAATATGATGCTTCCTTTTTGAGGTAACAGTGAGTAGGGTGAAGATTTTTGCAGTTTTACTTCCCAGAAATCAACAGATGTGACCAGTGATTTATTTTTTACATTGATGGCCAGTTCTGCTTGTGCATGCATCAGATCACGAAGGCAAATCACTGAATTCAGTATAACTTCCGTGAAGCAAATAACACTGCTGGTTGATAGAATGTGATTTAATCACATACTCCATAATGTGCAGAATAGCACAATTGACATGTTGTTGGCTGCTTGGAAAATTAGGCATCTCTTAATTCAGCAACTATTTGTGAGGCGTAAAGGTACATGCAAATTGCCCACTTGACTCCAGTGATGGATGGATATATTAATAGTGGCTTTCAGCATTAAGGAGAGCACAGACAGTTGTGTTGCTGAGCCACAAGTTTTTTTCATTAACATTTTTAGATTCTCTAATGAAATCATTAACAAGGAATTGTGCAAGCTCAGTTCTGTCACCCTTTCGGAGTTTTGTGCTCAGTAAAACTCAAGAGGAACTAAAAAGATTAAGGCTTCATAAGCTTTCAGGTGTACTTCCCTCTTTGAATATTGCCTGTAGCATGCATACTCTATCTAAGCACTAAACAAAAGCATTTTTAAAAAATCTTAAACTGCTGTGTAATTTTGTATGGAGGTAGTCTCTGATAGTGAAAGCTATAGGACTCTGTGTGTATGATGTTGCACACCTCTATACTGATAGTTGAATCTGCTTACCTCCCCAATTAGTACATCTGGCAGCCTTTGTCAGAAAACCAGCGCCATTGTGCTGCTGACACAATTTATTGAATCTGGTTTGGGTTAAGGCAGATGGCTGCCTTCCTATTTAAGAATTCAGAGTTTTGCTGAACTCAATTTTCTGCAGATTCCTGAGGAATCACTGTATGATTCTAATTCCCCTTAAAATGGGGTTAAAAAAATCCTCTCAGATTTTTTAAAGAAGCTAGTGCCAATTTTCTCAAATGTTCTTATATTGCTTTGTACATCTGTTACCTTGACAGATGTTAAAAAGACGCTGTTAGATTAATAGAGTTCCAATTTCAATGGGTTAAAATTAGTAATATCCATCTTAGGTGTTGTGTTTTAGAGTTCCATAGTTGTGCTCAGAATTAAGAAGATTAGATACTCTGCAAGCATACCTACAGTTTATAACAGTATTTTTAATGTAGGAAGTAAAAAAATGTGTAAATGCACAGTCCAACACAGTGAAAGTGGTGCAAGATGTTCAGTATTATTAACTGCAAAATGTGCTCTTTTTTTCCCCTTTTAAAAAGCGTATTCAGTACGCAAAAACAGACTCTGATATCATCTCTAAAATGCGTGGTACTTTTGCCGATAAGGAAAAAAGGAAGGAAAAGAAGAAGGCCAAATCTCTGGAGCAGTCAGCAAATGCAGCAAATAAAAAGGTTATCCAGGTAGGCTGCTTCTCTGTTCAGAAAAGAAAAAGCAAACACACACAAAAGCTATTTTAGGGTGTTTTTTGTGGTGGGGCCTTTTTTTTTTTTTGATGAAGTATTGCCTTTTGGTACTTCTCAATTCCCTAAATTGTGGTCTGTTAATATCTACTGCTCTTGAGTACTCCCTAGAAGTTGCAGGAGAGGGGGCTGATCGAATAGTCCTTGCTGTTCCTTCCTCCCCCGCTGCTTTCTTATTACCAGATGGAAGCAAAGATATAGGGCAAAGGCACAATAAACCAAAAAAGAAACTAACCACTTTTTAACAGGGAAAAGAAGAAGGGGGTATGTGCTCATCTCTAATGCAAGCTTCAAGTGCTTAACCACCTTTTCCCTTTGGCGTTTTAATGCCCTATTTGGTCTGTAAGCACTGAAGAATGGCAAACAGGAACATTTACAGGTACATGAAAGGGAGTTGGCTTGCAGCGCATCTCCATTAAGGGTTAGTCTGGCCCAAACTAACAACATCTAGTAATTTCTGTGCTGAAGTACAGCAGAAAACACCAAGGCACAGAGTTTGAATATTGTGTTATTTAACTATACTTCCTGCTAAGGAACAAATTGATATCAAGGAGAGATAAGAGTGTTCATAGAAAGCAACATTTTTTAGGAAGAACATTCCGATTTCTCAGGATTTATTAAAAAATCAATTGTTATATACAAATCTCTTAGCAAGAAAAATTGCTGCTACCTACAATGGTAACAGCTTTAGTTATCCTTTGCTAAACTGGAGTCCTTGGTGGAAACACCTGGTTTTCTCCTATGTCCCCTGTCTGGGCCTTCATTTTCAAAACTACTTCCTTTGGTCTATTAAACTGAATTTTATAATGTGGGGAAATAGTGATTTACAGTATCTGCGACTGATCAGATACTACTGACGTTTTCTCTTCGATTGTCTGGTTTTGGAGTTCAGCGAAATTAACGTTTCCCTTCAGGAGGTATCTCATAAACAACAAATGTTCCTTGGATTGTAGCATTAAAAAACCCTTAACATACAGGAACACAGTGATGTGTGTTTATGTATTTTGAACATAACACCTTTGTAAAACTATTTTGTACTTATTTACTAGGGAGCAACACAAAATTCAGCCAATGCCCCAGGGACTGCAGCACAGAATCAGCAGGTAATGCTGTTTTTTTTTTGTGACTGAAAGCACTAATGTTTAAAATTATTCTCTCTGAATAATGACTTGTTACACATGGAAACTTGAGGATATGTTTTACAGCCTCCTTTTGGTTCTGTGAGACATTTGTCTAACAGCTAAATCCCAGTAAACAAACAAATTCCACTTTTACTATATCTGGGTGACAGGAAATTAAAATCTGCAGTTTCTCATTATTCACAGAAAACTGGTATTAAGAAATCTTACTTGGTTCTTAAATTTAGACTGTGCTGAGGTTCAGTTGAAGGATTCTTAATTTTTTTTTTTATTGTTAATAAATCTACTTTAACTTATTTTGTTCTAGTAGTAGAAAAGGAGAAGAAAGACTACACAGGATGCCAGAATATCTGCCTAAAAGCTTCCTTTCAGGAGTTTGGGG
Source organism: Phalacrocorax aristotelis (assembly GCF_949628215.1). Taxonomy (NCBI): domain Eukaryota; kingdom Metazoa; phylum Chordata; class Aves; order Suliformes; family Phalacrocoracidae; genus Phalacrocorax; species Phalacrocorax aristotelis. Next base: position 86,219,427 of record NC_134278.1, read on the forward strand.
GTCCTCTGCTCACTTTTTCTTTTTTCTCATAAGTGTCTTATTTTCCAAAAGATTGTGTGGAGACATAGCAACAACTCCCTACACTTCACTCATCTTGTCCACTCAGTAATCTTCTCAATGATTCATGTGTGTTAGAAGTGGAGGTACTAAACAGCCAGGATTTGCAGGAGGGCAAATACTACAGAAGCGTATCTTTGTCTGCCCTGCATCTCCTTCATGAGTGCTGTCATTTAGAATTGCCTACATAATCCACAGGGAAAAATGTCTTGCTCCCAGCCTGGTTTTTCTTACTGTACCTTGTTACAAATGATACCTGAATGTGTACATTAGTTTGCATTGAAGGACAACACTGAGTATTTGGGTATTTGTCTGAACTTCAGAAGTTTATTTTCTAATGGCACTGCCTGGAATATTTCCATCAGCTGACAGAAATTGCCCTGCTGAGGCATTAACTTACTTGGCACCATTATCAGGACGTTTGAAGTTGTGGTGTCCGGTTTCTTTTATTTTTGTAATCTCCTTGATGACATAGGGAGATTCCAGCCTGCAGTCCAGTGTCAGCAAACTGACACACTCAGCCTTGTGTCTTGTGGGTTGCTACAAATTCATATTAGCAGGCAAATCTGGTAAATACTCTAAAGCTTTAAATCCAATGGGGTTTCTAATTAATAAATTTGAGTAGAGCTCTGTAGTAAAACCATGGGGGCTTTGTGGGTTTCAGTTGCCCAAAGATCTTCAGTATTTTGGTACTACTGCAGATGAACAGGGTATATATCTTGGCCTCCCGCTGCTCTTCTGGAAGGATGAGTCTTCAGTAGGTTCTTCTGCTGCCATACAGGTGTCTTGGACAGCACTACAGCCAGAACTTGACCACCTGGCTCCCACCCTGGCAGGGCTGAGAATACTAATACTGCACTATCACCTGTTGAGTTGTTGAGTTAAATATGATACCTAAGACAATATGTTATGTGATTTTTTGTGGAAATTAATATATCCTTGTAAAAGAACCAAGGGGCTCTCTCTGCATATAGCATGAAGGTATACAGAAGTCCAGCTAGCAGTGTTATGAGCAAAACTAAGGATATGAGTCTTCGTTCAAATAATCCTGCAGACAGATGCAGAGGAGCAGATAGCTGTGTATAATCTTCTGAGCTTTGATCTTCTGTTGCAGGTGCCTGATAACCCACCAAACTATATCCTTTTCCTTAATAACTTGCCTGAGGAAACAAATGAGATGATGCTGTCCATGTTATTCAATCAGTAAGTTTTGAATAGAAGGGACTTCTCCACTGAATTCTTCTGTTACCTGTATGCTTTTTCTCAGTTGGCAAGCTGACTTTTTAGAAATTAGTTTCTCTGTAGGTATTTCAGTTCTTTGTCTTACTGCCAAGATTACACATATCAGTTCTAATGACTTGGTGCAGAAAGCAAATCTGATTTTTTTTTTTCAAAGCTGGTTTTGATTGTGTGATTTATTTACTATTAATCTGCACTGGATTTAAGTGGGTGAATGTAATATTAAAGACTTTATGACAGCAGGAGCAGTTTTAAAACTAGCTTAAGTTGCTTCTGTATGTGCAGAAGACTGATTAAATTGCTTCCACATAATAATCCTTAATGGAGGCATGATGCTAAGGGTTGGACATGTAAAACCCTTCAATTTCAATCTTCTTTAGTAGTAACTGTTACACTAGGTAGACGCTTATTATAAGGTCTTATGGCTACTGAAGAGAGATGTATTATCATACTAGGAAATATTATCTGACTCTTTCACCTTAATTTAAAGGTTTCCTGGATTTAAAGAAGTACGCTTAGTGCCTGGGCGCCATGACATTGCATTTGTGGAGTTTGAAAATGAGAATCAAGCAGGAGCTGCTCGAGATGCTCTCCAAGGATTTAAGATTACTCCATCTCATGCCATGAAAATCACTTATGCGAAGAAATAATGGGATGCTCCTATAAAGGACTTCTGTGGATAGTTGGATTTTTAATGTGATGATACTTTGATCAGCTAGCATGTTTGCTGTTCTCTATGGGAAACTTAAGACTTGTGTAAAATTACCACAGCAGCCAGGACAAACATTAAATTTCCATGGATCTACTGGATAGTAAATCTTTGTGTTGAAATACTAATTTTTATAAAATTCAGTTTATGCTGTTTTCAAGCCATGTTTTTTCTTGAATATGTCTTCTTATGGATCTGTTTGGCAGGGCTTATTCAGTGTATTGGTTTCACTACTTTTAAGTTGACACTCATTTCTCAGAAGTGAGTGCTGGAAAAATAGCTGTCTTTCCAGGGTAAAAAGCATAAGCAGGAATGCTAAATGTCAGCATAATCAGAATAAATGCAACACTCAGTCTTCAGCCTCATCATCAAGAGGACAGCTGCTTTTCAGCAAGAATAATTTTGTCACTTAAGAGAAAAAAACTTATCGTTAATGGGGGTTTTTCCCAGGTATGAGTAGAAATTGATTACAATTTGACGGCACTGTTGTTCAACTTGGTTTTGTCTTTATAATGATGGCTGATAGTAGAAGCAGGTCCACAGAAGAAACAAAAATTATGTGTTGTCTTCTCTTCTGCTCTTTCCAGCCCTATTACCAGTGATTTTAATAAACGGTTTAGGAAGAGCTTTCTGGCTCTTTACAAAGACAATGCAGATGAGCCTGATGGTCTAGTTTTAGGCAGGTTTTTCTAAAATACATGTCCTAATGCTTCCAAGTTTGTTGGTTTGGGGTTTTTTTTCCCCCTCCATTTGTCAGAAACCTTTTAAGGTCTTGTGTGACTTGGAATACAATGTATGCAGTGAAGTCATCAAATGTAGTATTGTGAGTTTTAACTGTTCTAAATATTTGGGTGCAAAAAATCACTTCAAAAGCTGAAGTATTTTGTTCAGGTGGTGGAAGACCTAAAAAGGTATTTTAGGTTAAAATAATAATGACATTTGCTTAAAACGTGATTATATTTTTGGTGAATCTTGCAGTAGCTGTTGCATGCTGTTGGCTAGGAGGATTGCAATCAGACCCTTAAAGATTAATGTTTGAGAGGAAGCTGTCGCACAGTGCTTGTCATGTTGCGCCGTTCCTTGCTTATTGAACACACTCTCTGTGAGGCCTCTAACTGTCCTTTCAGACAAAGAAGACATGGAATAGAGTTAGCATGGTTTCCTTTAGAAGTAGTTCAGGTAAGTATTAGGGTAGCTGATGTTTAGGCAAGAAGCTACAAGGAAGACTGTGTTCCATTGTAGCTACACTGGAAGTGTTGAGGTTTTTTCTGTTTCCACAGTGATTTAGTCAGTGGGGACAGGAGGAAGGATGCTGGAGGCCATAGCCTTTCCTCTATGTCTGTGGCTCAGTGTAGCCCCTTCCTGTGTTGCCTGGGCTCAGCTGTAGCTGCAGAGCATCTTGCTTCCCCCAGTTTGTGTTCTGAAACATCTTAAACTTAACTTGAAACTGGTCTTTGGGCAAAGTGCTGTACCTTCAGGAAAGTATGGTTGATTTTTTTATTTCTATAAAATCTTGGTGTACTACTTAGTATGTTGTATATGGTAGTTCTGGCATGTCCAGTTATTTTCTGAGCAAGTGCTATGTTTCAATGCACCTGGAAGCATAAAACTAGCTACATAGATCACCATTTTTGCATGAGACCTGAAAAATTTTTCATCTCCCAGAGTACATGGCAAGATGATGCCCCTTCCAGTGTCATCTCGGTTACTGTCATATCTTGTCAGTATCGTCCATCAGTTTCACTTCTGTGCCTGGTAAAATTATGGAGAAAATTATTCTGGGAGTTTTTGAAAAACACCTGAAAGGCAACACAGTCATTGGTCCCAGCCAGCACAAGTTCACGAGGGGAAAGTCCTGCCTAACAAATTTGATTTCCTTCTATGACAAGGTTGCCCACCTAGTTGATCAAGGGAAGCCAGTCGATGTGATCTTTTTGGATTTCAGTAAAGCTTTCAATACTGTCTCTCACAGTATCCTGGACAAAATGTCCAGCATACAGCTGGGTAAACACGTAATGTAGTGGGTGAGCAGTTGGCTGATGGGTCAGGCTCAGTGGGGTTACCTCGGGCTGGTGGCCAGTCCCTAGTGGGGTTCTGCAGGGATCCATCTTGGGGCCAGTACTCCTTAATCTCTTTGTTAATGACTTGGATGCAGGACTTGAAATTTCGAGTATTAAGTTTGCTGATGACACTCTCAAGGGCAGAGAGGCCATGCAGAGGGATCTGGACAGACTGGAAGTTTAACAAGGGCAAGTGCTGGGTTTTACAGCTGGAGCACGCCAGCCTTGGATGTACATACAGACTGGGGAACAAGAGGCTGGAGAGCAGCTCTGCAGAGGAGGGACCTGGGGGTTCTGGTTGATGACAAGTTTAACGTAAGCTAACAGTGCCCTGGCAGCCAAGAGGGCCACCTGTGTCCTGGGGTGCATCAAGCACTGCATTGCAGCTGGGCGAGGGAGGGGATTGTCCTGCCTTGCTCTGCACTGGTGCAGCCTCATGTCGAGTACTGTGTGTAGTTTTGAGTGGCACAGTACATTAAGGATATAAAGCTGCTAGAGAGTGTCCAGAGGAGGGCCACAAAGTTGGTGCAAGGGTTTAGAGGAGAAACCATATAAGGAGCAGCTGAAGCCACTTGCTTTGCTCAGCCTAGAGAAGAGGAGACTGAGGGGAGACCTCATTGTGGTCTGCAGCTTCCTCACAAGGGGTGGAGGGGCAGGTGTTGATCTCTTCTCTCTGGTGACCAATGACAGTACCGGAGGGAATGGCAGCAAGCTGTGCCAGGGGAGGTTTAGGTTGGATATTAGGAAAAGGTTCTTCCCCCAGAGAGTGGTAGAGCACTGGAACAGGCTCCCCAGGGAGGTAGTCATGGCGCCAAGCCTGGCGATATTCACGAATCATTTGGACAATGCCCTTAGAGACATGGTGTGAATTTGGGGTTTTCCTGTGCAGGGACAAGAGTTGGACTTGATGATCCTTGTGGGTCCCTTCCAACTCAGGACATTCTATGATTCTATGACCTCCATATATGCATTTTTTCATTCCTTTTAGTGATTTGTTATTTCACAAGTACTCTAATGCTTGCAAGGGAAAATTGTTTCAGTGTGCCTGTAAGGGAGCAAAAGTGACTTACATTATTCTGTCACGAACCTTATATTTTTCCTTCTGCAGTCATAATTTTATATGTATTACTTACGCTGTCCTTGCATCCTACTAGTCTGCATACATGAGACTACCACTGCATACCACTGCTCCTCACCTTTATTCACTTTGAAGGGTTCGTGTGGAGCTGCCTGAGACGGAAGTTAGACACCACATACAGGAGGTTGGAGGAGGGAGTAATGGGCTGGAAGATCAGAGGAGAATGTGGTGAAGTCAGCTGTAATAGGAGGTGGTGCTAGAAACTGCAGGATGCTTTCTTTAAAAGAGTGTGGGATTTGGATGACAGTTGACAGCTTCCTCTGTTCTGCTTGTTGACTGAAAGCTGGTACATCCAGCAGCTCTTCAGGCATGCTGGTGAATCAGGTAGCGCCAGGTCTCTGGAGCGACATTTTAGGAATTCCCAAACTGGCTCTTGGTCACTTTTAAGGACTGATCCAGACCAGCCTCCTGTAGCCTGACAGCTGTGATGTGAATCACTTGCAGGGCAGTAACTCTGGTGGTTGTTCCTTTTGTGTGTGTGCGCCTATTTTAATTAAGATACTCCCTAAAAGTCTTGCAAGGACAAGATTTTGGGAAGTTGGATGAATTCTGGAAGTCCTGTCCAAGGCATAAAGAGGACCTTTACAGTCAGCCTGTGGCATTGCATGCTGTTCAGCATCTTGCATCTGCAAACTCTCAATAGAGTTCAGCTGTGTAAATAAAAGTTAATTGGTCACTGTCCTGGCAGTGTAACCTGCATGTTTGTGCCTCCCTGTGGAAGGGATCTCACCTGTACAAGTATGTGGTGCTTGAACTTCTAGACTTCAGATTTAAATTGCTGACTTACAAAGCCTTTTTACTGTTTCAACTCCCAAATGGTTTGTTTACATTTGCATCCATGTGTTAGGGTCCTAGGGGGTCCTTTCTGCAGACGGTAACAGGGAAATCTCTGCCGCTGAGGGTTTATGGTCCAGGGAAGATTACACTTGTCAGCGAGCATTTCGGAAAATGAAGGACTTGAGGATTTGTAAGGATGTAATTTCCTTTGCTGCTTACCAGGGTCTGACTTAATTTTATGTTCTCAAACTTTGCTTGAGGTGAGATTAAGACTATGGACAACTACAGGAAGGCTTAAAACATTTCAATAGTAAGTTTCTGATTGAAATGTTTTAATGTAGACTGGTTTTGGGAAGGGATTCCATTTCGTGAGTGGACCCTGAGGTCTTCCTCCTGCCTGGGGCTCCTCTGGTAGGGTGGAATGTAGCCCTGATCCCTTCCCATTGGCTCAACATGTTTGTCCAGGTGTCTGCCTTTTCCATAAAAGGCAGGGGTCGCTGGACTCAACCCACATTCAACAAGCGCTGCAGCAAAGAAAAATGACACAACGTGTTTATTTGGTGGTTTTACTTTTGTGTCTTAGATTAATGTGTCCTCTGGTAACCGGAATTTTTATGGACAAGCTTGCCAGCAAGAAGCAGTGTGCTGATGACAACTGTGTCTGTAAGTAATTTTACTTTAATTTTGAGGACAAAATAGTCTCAGAAATGACTGCAGAGTTTGGATGCAGTAGTGTGAGGGAAAACTACTTATTTAGGTCTGTTATATTTGTGTTGGCTTGTCACCTTTAAAAGCAGAGTGGGAGGGTTTGTGTAGAATGTCACATGTAGTTTTACTACAAAAAGGGTTTCATAAAGGACATTTTGCTCTCAAGTGGAAGGTAGGCGTAGAGAGGATTGTAACTTCCGCTATGATGAAATGGCGTGTTCTTAAGCTGTTACTTTGCTCACTGGAGAACAGAATAATTAGCAGAACAAATTCTTGAAGGCCCTTTTAAATTTCAGGATAACCTACTTTTATCTGTAGAACTAGTTTCACATGTGTGCATATAAGCACACATGTATTTATATTTCTCTCTCTAAAAGTATATATGTATTTAAATTCATCCACCTCATTCTTTTTTTTTTCCTAGACACCATTTCCCTTACCAGAGCAGAAGAGGATTATGATGCTCCAGACTGCAGATTCATTAATATTAAAAAAGGGCAGTTGATTTATGTTTACTCAAAACTGGTGAAAGAAAAAGACTCTGGAGAATTCTGGGCTGGAAGTGTAAGAGGAGATTCTTTTGTATATGAGCAAACCAGAAGTAGATTAACATGCGTTTCTGTCAAGAAGTGGACGTTTTAGGATGGGTTTTAAAGCAGCAACTTAGTTTTCAAAGTGAATGTTTAAACTTAAACTGATTGAGAAGTATTGAGGGATTTAATTTTTTTTAATGACATATCTTCAGTAACTATATGGTAATAATGAACTGTACCATAACAGAAAGGCTCACCAGTTCTTTTCTGTGGCTGTTTGCTGAAACTATAGAGGAGAAAGATTTTATCACAGTTGGTCATAAAACTCTGAAATTTAAGGGAAGCAAGGGTAAATATTAGCTGCATTTATAAAAAAAATCCAGATAAACTATAGGTAGTATTAATTTACTCCAAAACATGTATGCCTGTATCAGAGCTTCTGTTAATGGTTCATTTCACGTACCAGCTAATTGGAAACTAGGAAATCTAAAATCAGAGTAAGAAACACTATTAGTAACTGCTTTTGACTAAATTATGAACTAGCTAAAACCAGATGAGACTGTTTTAAGGTACCTAATTATCCATCTTCTTCCTTGAAGGTTTATGGAGAACAGTATGAAGACCATATGGGGACAGTGGGTTATTTTCCTAGCAGTTTAGTCTCAGAACAACATGTTTATCAAGAAGCAAATAAGACCGTTCCTACAACGGTAAGGAATTTGCAGAAGCCCAGCTGGCTACATAATTATAGTTGGCTGTGTAATGCTAATTTGCTATAAAAACAAATCATAATTGTGGCAGTTGATTGTAGCATATCACAGATGCTTAGGGATCCAATCTTTAGGCCTTTACAGGCAAATAGCCTCAATAAATTCTGAACATACGTTCTGATATTGCAGACATTGCAAATGCTGCATTAAGGTTTCAATCCTATTAGAGTTCCTATTGATTTGAATAGTATTCCTGCAAGGCCGCGGAAGTTTTACCCAAACCATTTGCCATGTGTTGCAAGAAGCTTGCCTTTTTAGAGTCTGGATATTGCACTGCGTGCTTCAGTGAATGTACAAGTGAGCTTTCTATTAATTGTGTATATAGATGGACACTGTCATACAGAACTTCCAATTTACTGAAAGCATGCTTACTTCCTCACAACAAAGTTACTGATACATCAAAAAGCTGAATTGAAAAGCTATTGGAAACACATTAGTGTTCTGTGAGTAAGCAGGCTGTATTTCTGAAAGGGTGATTGTCCCTGATTATGTACAGTAGTGTCTCATACACCAGAAAATTCATAATTTTACTGAAGATCGGAAACACTTCACAGAGGTGTAGAAGACAAGGGTCCTTTCTCAGATGGTTTGGCTTACAATTAATGCATACTAGTAGCTTATTTTCATGATTAAAACAAGTTGAGTGGTAGGTTTCCAGGAATTATCTTCATCAATATTGAATATTTAGCTATCTATGCCATTTTGCAGCATATGGCAAAATATGATTAGTGTGTCAATCTTGAAATTGTATATGGAGCCTTTAAGCTTAAATCCAGATTACTAGATGGGTTTCATTAACACAGAGGAGATAAGTGAAAGGAAGGGGGTTTTTTTCATGGTAATAGTCGCTAAGATTTGCATTATGTGTCAGACAAGTTTTATTTGAGGAAATGCGCATCTCATAAGCAATTGCTTTTCTTGACACTACATTAGGTTATTCTGAATGTGGCCCAGAAGCACTGCAGCAATTAATTAGTCACAGAACATGAAAGAATGACTAAAATATGTTTCTAAGCTCTCAACAATATGACAGCCATTCTGCTTGCATGGCAAGCTGAAGCAGAAGCAGAGGTAGGTTAAAGTGATGTTTTAGCCTGCAGGCAGACTCAGGGTCCAGAATGGGCTGTTGTCAGGCTGCAATGCAGAACTTTAATTGGACCGTAGTTTTCTTTCACACAACTAACAACGCAGACTTCCACAGTCATTTCACCCTTACTTCACATTCTTGCTATGTAGGAACTTTGCAATGAAAAGCAAGGGCGGGGCGATACAGTTAGTTCTTTTCCTTGTTCTGTTGCTCCCAGTCATACATTGCAAATATGACCTTAAGGATCTGACTCTAAGTTCACATTTAAAACAGTCTACAGCCCATCTTGACCAATCTGTGTATGGGCATGCTGCAGAAATATCCCTTAAAGGTGCTGTTTTATGCAGAGCTAGTGTTGTGCACCACCATACTGCCTTTAATGCCACCAGCCTTCCATCTGCAAGTCAGAAGCCATTATCTTGCTCACAGCTCTGTAACCTTCTTCCACACCGCTGGCAATGTTTTTGCCTTCTTTTCCTGGCCTTGCACCTGCAAAGCCCAATATCAGTGTTACAGTGGGTTCATCCTGGGAAGGGGTTGCCATTTATCTTAGGGGACCTGATGATGCTCAAAGCTTAATGGTTAATCAGTATGCAGCATCTGCCCCTGATCAAAGCACCGGGTAGCACAGACAAATGGCTTTGTGTGGAGGAGCAACTGATAGGGAACTTGATGGGGAAAAATGTTGGGGGGGGCATCTGCTGCGTTGGAGTAAAGCATGAAAGAGGACATGAGCCTGGGGGCCTCTGGGTCTCTGACCCTCCTTCTGATTTCCTCCCCCCTCCCCCCCAAAGTAACCGTCAGTGTTGGGAGTCAATGTATGCCATCAGCTACCGACCCTGCTAGTAAACGTTTCAGCCTGTGAACTTCTCTCAGCATCCTTTTGTGCAGCACTGGGTAATCCATACCTGTTTGTTGCTGTTCAAGCAATAAATCTTAGGAAATATTTTTTTCCCCAGTGCTGTTACTTCTGAACCATTGAATCACACTTAATACAACAGGCTCAATACAATATACTGTGTGTACTACAAAGCAGTGTTGAATTGCTTATCTTCCCTCAATCACTTAAAATTGGTCATTTGCTGGCTAAGATGAGAGTACTTTCATTACCAGTAAGCATCTGTTCCGAAACAGCTCCCTGTCTTCTGCTTCCAGTGGACAGCTATATGTGATATGCTGGTCTAATGTAAATGTTGTACAGTTTGAGCACCACAGTGTGACAATTCCCTGCAGCAGAATAGAGATCTACATAGCTATACAAGATAATAGCACAAAGTTAGATGAAAGCAATATGGTATTGAAGTCTAATACTGGCATTTATATTTTAGTCACATTTCTCTGTAGCAAGTGTATCGCATAGCCTCAGTCTGTGTAAGGCATCTTTTTCACGTGTGATTAGGAACTCTTTAAGGATAAAGGGTTACACATGACTAATAAATCCAGGTATGGATGTGGGAATACAAAACAAAAAAGGGGAGATAAAGTGATCATTTGAAATGAAGAGAGAAGGTGGAATTGCCTAAATCACTTTAAAAATTTGTGTCAGGAACAGATTATCCCAGCTATGCAAAACGAGTCAAGAGAACTTTTTCTTTTCCAGAATACTTTGAGTATATTATAGTGTATTCTGCATTTGAATCTACTCATGTATCTTTGAGGGGTGATAAAGGACAGTTAATCCTTCAGTAATCTGAAAACATCTTGCCTTTTAATTCTCTTTTTCAGGACATTGATTTTTTCTGTGAATAGCTCTGAAAGCAGTTGAGTAATTTTGCCTGCTACCAGGGAAAGCCGACAGCAGGAAACCTGGACACCCTCCCTGAATGCACAGCCCTTCCTGTTAATAGATGTTTGTGAAACAAGTAATCCTTCTTCAAGACAAGGAAGTTTTCATTTAAAGGGAGTGATTTGGGATGGGGAAATCGTCTCACACAGGATTTGTTCTTTAGAATTTTTTTTACCTGCATATACTTTGTTACTTGTTAATAAAGCTAATAGCCTTTGAATTGCTGTAAGTCTGTGTGGTATAAATATGCTGTGTATGGGATTAGATGCATGATTTTCACCTGCATTTTCCTGCCATGACCTTACACTATGTATTAGATATTAAAAATACCTTCCTTGGGTGAGCCATCTGTGACTCGCTGGAATAAATAGTTTTTGTTCCAAGAGCCTACCCAACAACTGAGAAATCTCCAGTAACTAAATACGGGCTTTAGCAGTGTGTTGAAAAGAGTATCTCACCCATCGTGTGTGCTGGTATGGGGCGTGTTCAAGCCGAAACCATGGCTGAGAGCCACGGGCTGAAACAGGAGGATGGGGCAAGGCTGGGGCTGGTGCCTGCCCAGGACCTCCCCCAGCCTAGAGGGAGCACAGTGTCCTGCTGCTCCCCTGAGCGCTGGTACAGGGGACATTTAGTCTCTGCTAAATGTTCAAAGTGTACGAGAATTGGAGGAGGTATCCTGCTGATCCCTCTCAACAGCCGTAGTGCTAGCGCTGGGATGCCTGCTATGTCGTGGAAGAACCTCACTCATGAAATCGGGTGAAGAAGTAGAAAACGTACGTGTGCAATTTTTTACCAACAAGCATGCTGCTGAAGCCACAGAATAGAGATGGGTACTCTGTCGCGGCAATTAAAGCCTAAATCCGCCTCCGAGCCCCCTCTTGTGGCAGCCGGGCACCGGGCGAGGCTCCCTGCGCCTCAGCCGGCGGAGAACCTTCGGGGAGGGCGGGAGCGAGCGCCCGCCCGCCAGCGTGGCAGCCAATAGGAATCGGGCATTCCCTGCCCCCCTCGTGACCCCGACTCGCGCAGGTACCCGGGAGGAGGAAAGGGCCGCCCCCGCGGGACACCGTGACAAAAAATTCTAGGACCAGTAGTACTTGCATTCGTCAAAGTCCTCTGGCAGGGTTGTCTGTGAACAAAGTTACTTTTTAACCAACAAAGTGTAATTTTTTTTTAGCGGGATCGTTCCAACTGAGCACAGCTTTCCAAGGTGAGGTGTTGCAATTGTACACATTCATTTTAGATAGTCTTTATGGAAATGCATCCTATATATGGTCACAAGTTAGAAGCTGCGGGTACCAGAAAATTATGCGTAGTAGTAGGTGTTTACAAACAACACACAAAATACATTAAATTGCGCTATGGTTATAATGAATGAAAATTGTGAGGTTTAGCACTTGCTATCAGAAAATACGAGTTTTTCCCCAAATCATCATCATCTCAGGTAATTGCTTACAGCTATTCATGTACACAGTTCTACATAGATGTGTAAGAGGCAGATGTAAAAGGTTTTATATACATTTCTTCACAAATAATTTCCTCCTTTTCTCTTCATCTATAGTGCAAGAGCTCGAGGGCAGGAGAATCGGACTTTCTGTGGTATAAAGTGAGACCAGTGTTTTTAGTCCTTGACATTGCACTTAATTTAACCCATGTCCTTGTAAAGAAAAGGTTGCAGACAAAACTACTTTCAGCTCCTGTTAGCTCCTTAACCAACTTGTATCAGCTATGGATACTTCAGGAGAGTTAAACAACTAAGAGGAGAACACTTTCAGTGTGGAATGCATACAGCAGGGAGTAGGTAAACATATATTGTTCTTTTTGAGCTTGCATGAAGGGCAATATTTGGAGTATCAGTGAAAAACAGCCTGCTATGACTTCTTTGGCACTTACAGCAAGCCTGGGGCCGTTGTGGCAGAATGTGGGCAGTATGTATTTATTTCTCTTTGCCTTTTCCCTGGCAGTCATCAGAGGCCCTGTTCTGTGGTGATCTGTTCTCTGCAGAAAATAACTCAGCAGGCTTTCAAGGGTCATCAAAGTCTGTCTTTGCTACTTGAAAATCTAATTCTGAGGAAAGTAAGATAAGGGTTCACTTTCTGTGGTATTCATAAAGCATATGGCTGTGAAGAAGTATTGTTCTGGCAAAGCTACTTGTCTACTGAATTCATCCTCTAATGTGCAACTGTTGAATGGTTTCCAATCTAATGAAGCTTTATAGCACCTTTTGTCTGCACAATGTCATAGGTACTTATTTTACATATCCACATTGTAAAACTGTCATTCACATGCACTGATGACCTATGCCACAATCTGAACTCTGGTAATGATAGACTAGATAAACTTATGTGACTTATCAGCAGGATCTTGTCTTGTCCAAAGGAGAATTGTGAGTTCATTCATTAGTCACTAGGGACATGATACAATGAATGCAGCAATTCCTGATCTTTATGGCCAGTGCCTCTTTGAGGGCAGGCTCTTAATTGTAAATGCTACACTGAGAAGGCCTGTTAGGTAGATTCACTTTGCAAAGGGATGGTGTGTGTACTCAGAAGAGTGGAGATGTTGCAGCCTGACATGGTCTTCTCACTTTAGAGAAGATACACAGCATGCTTCAATTGTCATTCGTTCACTTGAATCAAATCGGTGCCAGGTTTTATTTTCAGTATGCCAATTTTCATTATCTTATCACAAGTTTCACAACCTTTGATTAACTTAAAATTGCTAAGGCCTGATTATTACAAGAGAAAAATGAGAATCTCGTGTTTTTAGAAGAAAGTCTAAGCTTCTGCCCTTTCCAAATGTAGGGAAGTGTGAAGACCTTAATCTTAACAGCACTAGTGCCAAAGGTAAAAAAAAAGATCCCAGACTTGTATAATTAAATTTCGGGGAAGTGGGGAAGGGAGAAATGGCAGGGGAGCACGGGATGTCTGTAGAAAACTTTCGAGTGCTTGCAGTTGGGAGTGAAGTTGACAGTTAAGATCAATTATTTTGACACTGAACACAGATCTGCTTTCTGCACTTCACATTCTTAGGTGAAGCTCATTTCAGAGCAACACAGCTTGCCATTCAGACCCCTAAGTGTTCATGCTGTAGCGTACCTAGCTGAAATAAACAGGAGCTGACTTTCAGGAGGAGAGGGGAATCAATATTATGCTAGCAAGCAGTGGAGGATGCTTTTAATTTTTCTAGTTTCTTTATTTTTCCCCTACAGTGATTATTGTCCTTGCAGTTTCTTCCAGCTGCAATGGGATTTGATCCTTTGGTTGCTGGTGGGAGCAGCGTTGTTTGGTGAACGCAGGGTGACATCCAGCGGCTGGCTTCTGCCTGGCCATAGGAAGGACTGTTAAGAAGGACTGTGTAGGAAGGCTGGTTAGTAGCATCAGAGGGACACCCCAACCAGGAGGGCCCTCAGGGGTCTCCTGCCTAAAACTAAAGCAGGGTCACACTGAATCCACATCAGAGTGCTCACGGATTTGCCCAGTCTTGAAAACCTCCAAGGACCCTGAGTAATTCGTTCCTTAATTATTCTCATAGTGAAAACTACATTCTTTATCTAAAACTTGTTTTTTTTTCAGTTAATGTCCATTGTCCCTTTTCCTCCACAGAACGACTCAGTAAGATCCATGTTCTCAATAAACCCCTTGTAGTTTTGACTGAACAAGTCCAGGTCCCACAGCTTCTCCTCTCAGGGTGGGTGCCCCCCTGCCCATCTCACTGTCTCTTCACAGAAAGTGCTCAAATTGCACAGCAGCAAGCCAGGCTCCTGATTTGGCTTGTTGTTAACAATAAGGATGACAGAGTTTATGAAGGATTCACACATGCTTATCTGATTCTTACTTGTGATGGCACTAACATTTTACACTGGAGATTTTTTCCTAATTACGTACACTGCTGTAAGCATCTTGTTATCTATTCTACTAAAAATAAACATGCCTTAGGGCTTATGAAAGATGACAAGAAAGAAGTTCACTTGGGGCTTTCCTGCAATGTGTTTCTTCCACAGAAAATATGCTCTTGCCACCACAACTTTGTCATACCAATGCACCCTGTCAACAAGAGCACTGTATGTCCTTGAAGAGTGCTGGCCCTGTAGTGAGGAGACAGTATATGAGATGCCCATACCCACAGGGGGGTGGTGTTACCAGCACGTCAGCCAGCTCTGTACAACAAACAGCAGGCAGATGATAGGTACCAAGTTCCTTACAGGTTGCAGCATGAAGACTTCGGAGGAGGGTAAACAACATCCCCAGCTGCCCCTGGTGCAGGACTAAAGAAAGGCTAATTGGAGCCTTGACTGGGATCAAGGAGAGGGGGATGAGCAGCAGCTGCTATAAAAATCACCACCTCGGTAGGGAGAGGGGAAAGTTAGTGGTTGTAAAGGCAGGCTGGTGGAAGCTGGGTTGGGTGAGGATGAGAAGTGGTGACCTCTTATTTGAAATGTGGAGTCCTGTGTTGTTCTACTCTTTCTTCCCCAAGTACTTTATTTGATATTTGAGTTGGCTGTTGCAAGAAGATACCTTTCTGATATGCGTTTGAAATGTTTCATGACCTTGAGATTTAGGAATCCTTGGTATGGGGTAGCCAGGTAAGGAAAATAATAACAAGAGAATATTATTGCTAACCTTGGGGCCTGAGCTGATTCTTAAAATAATGCTTGTTATTAAACTATTCCTAGTTTATTTACTGGAAATACCTGATTTAAGCTGAAAGATAGGTTTTTTCCTTTGCTTTTCTCTGGCAAAGGAAAGATGCTTTATCTTTCATTGGCTGACACTGACCTCTCTGCAAGGTTTTCTTTCTTTACAGCCTCTAACCCCTGCTTGGTTTTTTTGAACTGGTGTGGTATGGCTGTATCACCAGCCATCACAGGGGACTGATGGGCTTGTTGCACAAACCCATCTTTCAGGTTTAGAAATGGCTGTTTTTTTCAGGGGTGGGTGGAAAAAAAACTACTTTGGAATGAATGGTGTTATGTCAAAGCCAACCACAAGGAACAAGCGTGAGGCTGCTCAGACTAAAATTTCACTGCAAGCCCATGAAAAACAGGAGCTCAGAATATATGGTATTGGGTAAAACTGCATGAGTATTTAGTAAAATGTTGGGTTGATGGTTGGACTTGATGATCTTGGAGGTATTTTCGAACCTTAATGATTCTATGTTTCTATAAAATATATACACTTAATACTTGAGTTTCTTAGTATTGCTTAAACAAAGGTGTGAATGTCTCTGAAGAGTGTAAAATGTGAACACTTAGTTTTGAATAAGTACACAAACTGTAAAGCTTGTCTTACATGATAGTGTGGTGAGAATGCAGCTTAAAGACAGCTCTCCTGTCTGTATTGTAACACTTGTTTTGATATACGCTATAGCAAAGCACTGCCTATGGTCAGGCTCTCAAATAGTGGCAGCGATGTTAAGATTTGTTAGAGGGTTTCACCAAATTTTTTTTTTTCCATACAGGGGGAAACTCCCATAAAAGGAGACTGGGCTCCACTACTGTATTTTTGCCACAAGAATGTGTAAAATTGCTTAACGGGTGGACTAAATTTGGGGGTGTAGTACTCAGCTCTACTTGGATCTTTTTCTTTCCCTATGGTATATATCCTTTGAAGAGCAGTTTGGAAGAGAAGAGCTGCTAGTCCATCTGCTAGTGGTTGTGTTGGAGTATAGCCCACACTGGTTAGTATTCTGTTGTGAATCTACCAGATTCAGTGACGTTTTGTTGGATAAAGATTCATAGAATCAGTAAGGTTGGAAAAGACCTCTAAGACCATCAAGTCCAATTGTCAAACCAACATTACCACGTCTCCTAAACCATGCCCTCAAGTACCACGTCTACACGTCTTTTAAATACCCCCAAGGATGGTGACTCCACCATCTCTCTGGGTAGCCTGTTCCACTGCATGACTACTTTTTCAATAAATAAATTTTTCCAAATATCCAACCTAAGCCTCCCCTGATGCAGCTTGAAGCCACTTCATCTTGTTCTATTGCTAGTAACTTGGGAGAAGAGAACAACACCCACCTCACTAGGAACTCCTTTCAGGAAACTGTAGAGTGTGATAAGGTTTCCCCCCAGCCTCCTCTTCTCCAGGCTAAACAACCCCAGTACCTTCAACCTCTCCTCATAAGACCTGCTCTCCAGATCCTTCATCAGCTTCATTGCCATTCTCTGGATGCACTCCAGCAACTCCATGTCCTTCTTGTAGTGAAGGGCCCAAAACTGAACACAATCTTCAAGGTGTGGCCTCACCAGTGCCAAGTACAGGGACGATATTGCTTCCCTACTCCTGCTGGCCACACTATTCCTGATACAAGCCAGGATGTAATTGGCCTTCTTGGCCACCTGGGCACACTGCTGGCTCATGTTCAGCTGCTGTCAACCAACACCCCCAGGTCCTTTTCCTCTAGGCAGCTTTCCAGCCATTCTTTCCTCAAGCCTGTAGTGTTGCACGGGGTTGTTGTGACCCAAGTACAGGATGTGGCCATTGGCTTTGTTAAATATCCTGTAATTGGCCTTGGCCCATTGATCCAGCCTCTGCAGAACCTTCCTACCCTCCAACAGATCAACACTCCTACCCAAATTTGTGTCATCTCCAACTTACTGAGGGTGCACTTGATCCCCTCATCCAGATCACTGATAAAGATATTAAACAAGACTGGCCCCAAAACTGAACTCTGGGGAACACCACTCATGACTGGCCACCAAATGGATTTAGCTCCTTTCACCATTGCTCAAGTCCCAGGCAGACTTTCTGGAACCCTGAGATGGAGAAATCCCTCTGCATGCGTAATAACCTAGGGGGCTGGATACTCGGCTGTGATACAGGGAAATCCTATTTCTAATTCCTGGTGGTTGAAACTCTGACTAACTGCATTCTACCTGTTGTAATTTCTGAAGGTTAGTGGGGCAGTTATTGGTGACAGAAGGGGATGGGTCCCTGTTCTGGTGCAGAATAGAGAAGCTCCTCAGTAAGGAGGTTTGACAAGAGAAAAATTCCTGCTTTGGAGTTCTAGTAGATTTGAAAGTCTGTGTGAAGTGAAATGTGCATCAGCTATTCCAATGAATGGCCTCCTGTAGGTGGTGTAACTACCATGCATTCTTGTTTTCTCTTTGAAAACAGTAACACAGCATTGTGTAAACTAAATGCAGCTAGCTTGATGCCTTGGTTCTTCTTTAGGCAGTCTCCAGCTCTTTGAGCTACAAAGGGTAAAAAATGCTAGCACTGGTCTGATGTAGTCAGGCTAATTTAATATACTGTACAGTATACATTGATCATGATGCCAGCCAAAGTATTAAACTTCTTTTTATCTTCTTTGATATGCAAATGACTCTCTGCAGTATTCCACACACTGTGCCTTGAAATATCTAGAAGGAGATGTAATAGACAAATTATAAGCTGTCTGCTTAAGGATATATGTAAATATCCTCATTATTTTATATTGCCCCTTAAAAAGAAGAATTGTCAGTGATTCAAAAGTCAAGGCAGCTCTGAGAAGAGGGACAAAGTAATAATTCCTGGGGGAAGCTGAGAATAAAGGACTGTAGCAGTATGCAAAAATAGTAGGAAAAGCAGGCGATGGAAAGTCACTATGAGGTCTTCAGTTTGTCATCCCACTACACTGTATAATGGGGAACTGTCCAGAGTTGCCAAAACTTCTTCACTGAGGCTGTAGCTCCTTCTCAAGGCTGTTGAAGTAGAGAGGTTAAGCAATGCCTGGAGGAGTAGCAGACCTTACCCAAGTAGCTGAGATCTGTAATTGTTTTCCAGTTCTACTACAGACCGGTTTCTCATGCCTTTTACTGTACAGTTAATCTGCCTCTTATTATTATGTTGCCCTTTCCCCTTGGTCTATAACTCATCTTGCTAGAGTAAGTATTTTAGCCTGGGTTTTGTGGAAGGAGACAGTGAGGTTAGAACCTGGGCTCGGTTTTCAGGGGGCATGGGACGCTTTGTTGCAAAGATACAATAGTAAATGTTTGAAATAACTCAGCCATTCTCTAACCACCATGGGCAGGCTCTGAGAAAAGATCTCCGAGATCACTGCTGTAACTCAAAGCAAGAACAGTATTGTAAAAGTGGGAGTGTACTAACAGATAAAGTCTTCTGGTTTAAATTATACCAATGGGGGTGAAAGAACTGCAGCCTGAAAGGAAGCAGTGGGAAACTGGGTAGACAATTGGGGCAGAGTTCCCTGGAACCTAAAAAGAGCTGAGAGGCAGACCTGATGTGGGAGTATGCTGGTTTTGGCTGGGATAGAGTTAATTTTCTTCACTGTAGCTGGTATAGCACTGATGGCACATTGATGTTTTAGTTGTTAAGTAGTGCCTATACTAGTTAGGGACTTTTCCAGCTTCCCATGCTCTGCCATGTTCACATAAAGCCAGGAGGGTTGGGGCCACAGCCATGTCAGCTGACCCAAACTGGCCAATGGGATATTCCATATCGTATGACGTCATGACCAGTATATTAACGGAGGTAGTTGATGGGGGTGGAGAGTGATCTTGGCTCGGGGACTGGTGGTGTCAGGTCGGTGAGCAGTTGCATCACTTGTTTGTTTTGGTTGTTTATTCCCCCCCCCCAGTTTCGCTTCTCTCTCATTATTTTCCTTTTCATTATATTATTGTTGTTGTTGTTATTGTTTTAGTTTAATTATCAAACTGTTCTTATCTCAACCCATGACTTTTCTCACTTTTACCCTTCTAATTCTCTCCCGCATCCCGCCATGGGGGAGTGAGCGAGTGGCTGTGTGGGGCTTAGTTTCTGGCTGGGGCTAAACCACAACAGGGAGATGGCCCAAGCAGGGCAAACAAGGCACAGATGTTGCTGCTTGTGCATTCAAGAATGCAGCCATCCTCTGTTAGATGACAGATTCATCCCCGCACTCCCTGGACCAGGGGTGATGTCTTTGCATTTAGTAACTCTGGATGGATTCTTCTTTCACAAGTTTGCTTGGTTGCTTTGTGAAGCTCATCCTGGTCACTGTAGCTTAATCTACTTAGCATACCTGCCATGTTCTACTTTGTGGGTTGCAAGGGTACTCAACATGCACCAGGCTTAGTTACACCTACACAGTGCAAAATCATATTCCAAGCTATGGCTGTGGCTCTTGAAAGCCTCTTGGCCATGTGAGTTTTGCATTGTATCTGCTGTAAATTAGTCTTATCTTTCAATTCAATAAATAGCTCTTGCAGTGCACCACAGTGGTGTAACTATAATGCTTGCAGCTTGTTTTTAGCTAGCTGAAGGCTCTCCTTCTTATGCTGCTTTTTTGCAGTGTAGACAGACTTGTGGATCTTGCTGTGAACTTTGAAGAAAAGGTCACAGTGTCATGGCTGCAGTGCCATGCTTTTCAAAAGGAAAACCTGCATGTACAGGAGAATCCTTATGTCATTAGACCTAATCAATGGAGGGAAGATAGCAAAAATCTCTGTCCCCAAGGCATTACCACCACCTCCTTCCTTGGGGGAGATTTGGCTTTCTGCCAGAACAAGTTCAATATGCTTTCACTTACTTGTGGTTTGTTTGTACTGTAGAATCTTAAGCCGATGCTACATGCTCTTAAGGGTTTGAACTGCCACCTTTTATTCCATTCTTGCTTTTTTGTTTTGCTTTAAGGGTGTGAGAAGAGCACAGAAGGAAGTAGCTGCTCAAGGATACTTGGAATTGCCATGTCAGAAAACTAATAATTCTGTGGTTTGGGCTGTTAAGATGGGTCATCCTTTGCTATTTGCAATCTAAGTGTATGAAAAGTGCGTTTTGTGAAGTCATAGTATGCTGCTGAGCAAACCCTTCTGTTTAGCTTGTGTTTTCATTTGTGTGGGTTAGATGCACTCAGGCACTAGGAAAATATTGAGCTGTTTGAAAGCTTATACGATTTCTGAGTGTTTAGTGTCTGGTGACAGTTTCTGGAGTTGCTCCAAATTGTCTGGATCTGACCAGTAAACATAGTCTCACAGGCCAGCTCTGGAGCTTTCTCAGAATAGCAGTGTTGCCCTAGTATCTAGCTAGTTTATGGAAAGGAAAAAAGTGTAGTAGAAAAGTGCTTATTTTGACTCTTTTTGCAGACATACATACTGATTGTTTCCCACTCTCTATCTGTCAACTAAATACTGCTGTAACTCTGTTTGTTGCACAGTGAGTGGCGGATATACCTCTTTATTCCTCATACTGTGAATTCTGCACTCTGTTCTACCGTGAGCGGATTGTGGCGCTTTTGCTCTAGCTGTGCTGAAACTTAAATCTGGCAGTAGCAAGGCCCCTGACTGCAGGGTGCAGACAGTGGCTTTCTCATTCTGTAAATTGGTAGTTGCTGATGGCTGGTTGTGTGTGAAGAGCAGCTGGTGTGATCGGGAAGATTGGCAGCTCTTAAAGCATTTCTCTTTGTGGGAGGCACAATGCAGCATGGATTAGATATCCCCATGATGTAATGGAGCTCATTGCTGTGGTTTTCAGTTGGTGTTGCAATGCAACTTGAAGCAGCAGAGTTCTGTGTACTTAATGCATGACACCATGGTTGTCTCAGTGTAACCATCATGAGGTTCCCACTCATAAGCCAGCCTTGTTATTTCTTCATCTACTTGCAGACACAGCCTGGTCTGTTTTCTCTGGAATTCTGAAGTCAGCTTCTTTGATCTCCAGCCCCTCCTCCCACCTCCTTTTTCAGGTAACTTTTTTCTATAAACAAGATGAAGCTACTTTCAGCCACCCATTCCTATTGATAACCTAGGGAACGGACATACAAAAATCACCCTCTGCTGTTTTTGGCACAGTCTTCTGGGGGGTGGGAATCACACCTTGCATCCACTTCTACATTTGGGTTGCTGTGATGCACTCGGAACAACTATTGCTGCTCTCCCTCTCTACTAGGAAAAAACCTTAAGGTTCAACCACTGACATGAATGATGATAACCCTAAATAGTTCTCCTGGCCTATGCTTTAAAGACTTTGAATTGGTACCCCTCCTATCGTATTTGACACCATCATTAAAATTAGTTCTCCAATAATGTTTAAAAAGTGATGCAAGTGAATCCCATATTGTTCTAGTTTTTAAGAACACCTTGCATATTCCCTGAGATCTATAGGCAAGGGAGGCTGTTGGCCTCTTGTCACATCCCACAGCAGCTTCTTCACTGAAGCACTACTGGGATTCACAGAACCATCCTCAGTCCCCTTACTGTGTAAGTAACTGGGGTTTGGTTTTTTTTTTTTGAGGTATACCTTGTTCCACACATACCATGAACATTTTCCCTACCAATCCCTTCTTTGTCAGTATGGATATCACTAGCATCCCACAGGAGTACAGACTGTAGAACCTACAGAAATACAATCAGCCATGTTTTATAACCCCAAAAGTATCCTCAAATAGATTTAACTTTTTCTACTGCTGGCACTTTCTCCAAACTAGAAGTGTCAAGATGGACATGTACAAAAGCTGACCTCTTCCACTCTTCTCATAAACCACTGCAGGGAAGAGATTCTAAGTGATTGTACCACCAAACAAAACTGAATGCTTTTGCAGAGCTGGCTGCAAGCCCAAATGTTAGCAAGCTTTGACAGGTAGTGTCAGCCACCCCCTCTTAATTTTTGAGAATGCCTTTGTTTTAATCCTGCCAGGAACCTTTTTAAATAAATTGCTTTTTCTCTTGTTTCTTATGTTACCTGATGAAAGAGGAAGAACTGTTTGAAGGTAAAAGCTATTAATCCTTCAAGAGGGGAAAAAAGTGTGCTTCATCCATTCTGAAATGGCCCTGTTTTCTCCTGGAGCAGCCAGCAGGACTAAACCCCTGACAATCCCTGACTCAGACCTTATTGTAAGCATCCTTGTTGTCTTGTGGTTTCTTCCCCTGCAAAGATGGTTTTAGGTATTTGAAGAATGCAACTCGGTGCCTGATAGGATTAAAAAGACCTTGAATAAGCTCGTAAATTCATTGATAACATAGACTCGGGACATCAGTGCCGAGATAAGCACCTGAGGAACTAGTTTAAAGCAGCCCCTTGTGATAGTCCAAGGCCAAAGGACTGATGAGCTAATTCAATAGTCATTGAATAGGAAACCCAAAGTTCAAGCAGCAGACAGGCGAGGAAGACCATCGGAGACCACTGGAGGACCCCCGAAGACCACTAAAGAAGACAACTATGCATGCAGATTGTACTTTTACATATGTTAATGAATCCTCGGGAACCCTATGACTATGTATGACTTTATAGCATATAATCTTTGGAAGTTTACCGAATCACTGGAGCACTCATGGTGGAGCAATCCCCAGTGCTGCCCAGCGCTGTAATAAAGGATGCCTGCTTAATAGTGACTGTGTTGCTATTGAGTTTTATTTCAGGAACTTTCTGGATACTCTGCTTCCTCTTACGGGGAGATTCGGACTTTGAAGGATAGTATCCGCAAATTTTTGTATCATCACCACTATCCCACTGTGAACTAGCTCAAGGACTTCTTCAAGGCATAGAATTAGGCTGGTTTTGATCCAGGATCATGGATGAACCATGAGCAGAAAAAGTTCTATGAAACAGGGTGTTTGTTTCTCTAAATTGTACATGGTCCGAGGTACCTTAAAGATGCATTTTGTAGGCTTTTTAAAGTTTCTATGGCTCTTAATGTGTCAATTGATAAATTTCTGCCTGGCTCTGCTGATGTAAGTGGCTGCAGAGGCTGTTCTAGTAAAACTTGTGTAAGCCTGCTTTTCTTTGAGTCCTGGAACATAGGAATGTTCTGGGTTTCCCACTGTCACAAGCTACCTAGCTACAAAGATAATGTTTCATTTTGCTCAGATAAATATTTCTCAGCCATGCTGCCTGCACTCTACCCTCCACAGAATAACGCTGTGTAACAACTTTAGAAGTTGCATTTGGATATCAGATCAGCTCTAATTAGATTAGTAGCTGGATTTAGTACTTTCCTTGCACTCTAGATGTCCTTGCTGTTAAAGTTTAGAGGCTTAGGTGTCTTCCCTGGTGCAAATGAAGGGCTGAACCTTGTAGACTTACTGCAGGTGGTAGTGCAGTAACTATCTTAGTTTGAGTAACTGACCCAAATGTCTTTAGGAAGTGCTGGCAGCATGCTGGTTTTGTTTCGTAAATACAAGTGATGTTTTATTGACTGAGTTGCACTGTTGAGGCACTCCCATTTTAAAATCTTCAGAAGCCAGAACTGATTATGTGAGCTTTTGAAATTACAGCTTACGAATTTGAGTAAGTATGGCCCAAACGTGGGGAAAGAGTTTGTGCTGCAGCTGACAGTTCATTTGGATTATTGACTCATGGATTCCTGAGTGCAGAGACTGGGAATCTGCAGATATAAAGCAACTGATCACATTTGGTCCTTCTGTGCATTAGACAAGGCCAGACCTACCACACCTAAATGTTATCTCAGTTTTCATCATTCTCGCCATTGGTCTGATGTTCCTGTTTCAAAGATTTGCCAACGGCTGTCAATGTTAAGGGTAGCTGCAGCTTTCCCAGGAGATGTGCTAGCAAGATCTGGAATAGAAAGGCCTGCAGCAGCATCACAGAGGTGTACTGGTAATCTGAATATCACACTGATTTTTTTATATATGCAGCTTTAAATCTCTTCCTGGAGGCTTTCCCGTAACTTGCTTTCTATAAGGTTTATATAGTTCCTAGGTTCAGTAGAATTTCATGGAGCTGAAGAGAACATTCTCTGAGAAATCAGAAATGGCTCTTGCTGAAGCCTTTTGAGACAATGGAATGGCTTCCTATTTGAACTGATATTTGAGAGCAGAGACAAGATTTCTTTGGATGCAACACTGTACTAGTAAAGTGGCTTTGTTTGGGGTTTTTTACCCTTATGGTAGGCAGGCTGCTGAAGATTCACAGTTACTTTGCTTTAACCTGTGGGTGCTCAAGAAAAGCATTTTGCAGCTACTGCAATGTTAACGGGTCCATAATTCATAGCATCTGATGCACTAGTTTACTGCTTGTAAAAGTCTATTTCATTCATGTGCATGTCTGCCTCCTTCAGCATAATGGGGGAGGGTACTGGGCATGTGTGCCTGGAGATCTTCAGTTTAAAGGAATTAGGCCTAGCGTCCAACTGCTTTTTATGTTCTGGCTGTACTTGTGTGACTTCCCTGCCCCCTTTTCAGCCTGTATCCATTATGTCATAGAATCAGTCTCAGCTGCAGTATTGATTTAATTCAAGGAGGTTAATTTGGGCTCTGCAGTATTATGAGCTGATAAGCTTCTTATAGATGGAAAGATCTCTTAACAATCTTTCCATCAAATACCTGATAAAGAAAGGAAAGTATTTTGGGTGATACAGCGAAATAATAGCCGGATCCATTTGGGCACCCTGAGGCAGGGAAACAAACTCTGCAACTCATGGAGAGTTATAAAGCAGGTATGTTTACTGCAGCGCTGGGTGCAAGGGGGATTGCTCCTCCTAACTTGCACACAGCAAGTCATGACAGACAAAGCTTATATTGCTCAGTTATATACATATGCATTAGATTTCCTTGAACTAATTACAATACTTGCATCTTAATTACCCATGCATTTTAAGTCCCTTCTTCCACATATGGTCATGAGTTGGCCCATCCAGTAATCTTGTCAGTGTATTGCAAGGTGTGTTGGTTTCAACTGCTGTTCTGACTCTTATCTAGATAGAGATGTCCTTAGTTCCTTTAGTCTTGGTTTTGACTAGTGCCCCACTGCTAGGTTGTTTGCACCCCCTCAGTACGTTCCCCATCAGGCTTGCGAAGCCCGAGGCCCTTACAACAGTGGCAGTCGTGAGGCTGTTGCCTGTTTGTCCTGGGTGCTCCTGAGTGGAACCTCAGGGATCATGAGATGGTTTCCAGACAGGAGTTTGGTAGTTCTGCAGTGTAACTTTGTTTAGGCACTTCTTGTCTTAAAGCCTTCCTGACTCCCCCAAAGCAACAAGTTCTAGTTATCATGCAGGGTGTTCCTGTTATCTTACAGCCCAAGGCTACCTCATTATCCTGGCTAAGTTTTGGCTCAGGCCCCAACATTTGTTGAGCTACACTAGATTGCATTAGTAACGTTTAACTCTTTATTCCCTGAATCACCCTTTCCTAAAATAGCGAACTTGCCCATGACCAGCCCTTTGCAGCACCATTCCTGGCGCATTTTGGGGGAGTGTGAATTCTAACTCGTGTTAGACCTCTGTGAGCTGAGGCCTCTTCAGAACAAGGGAAGCAGCTGTTTGGACATAAACCAACAGATGATAGAACTGCATATTGGTCTCACAGCTCAGTTTCCTTTTTCTGTAAAAGGGAATTAGGTGATGGGAATGAAAATTATGAATGCTCCACTGACTGGTCTGAGTAGCTGGGGACGCTGCTGGGCAGGGTGTAGGAGACTGGTAAATCCTGATTAAGAGCTCTGGTCTAGTAAGGGTTGAGTGAAGCCTTAGATATTTGTTTTGGTTTTATTATCTTAAATGCATGGATTTTTTTCACTACTGTTCAGCTAGTCCAGACTCTCCTCTCTGCCTATATAACTAATTGAGATAAAGAAATTGTTGTTAAGGGCTATTTGCATTTGACTTAGCAAAATAAATTATTGGAGGATGAAAAGTCAGCTGCTTTTTTGATAGTACGCATAATCTTATCAAATCATTCTTTGTAATGGTCTGCATTTGTTGTGTCATGTTTTTGTGTAGTACTTTTGATGAAGTTTCTGAGAGTTGGTGTTCATATATGAGAATCCTTTTCTGTCTGTAGTTGTTTGAGGTTCTGCATAGACAAGCAGCAAAGTTTTTGTTGCTGTTGTTGCATGTCAGTTAAATGGAAACTGTTTTCCCAAAGTGGTGGTCAGTGTATGTTGGGGAGCTGAAGTGAATGAAGAAAAATTTCTGAAGTCATTCTACAAATTGCTCACATCCTGTTTTTAGAAGGCTCCAATTTAAAATTCAGTAAAGGATATCTTACAGATCTTCATATATACACTTAATCCTAGGTTATGCTATATTCAGATTAAAAAAAAAAATCAGGATTTTAATGCATTATTCTATACTAGCTACAATGATTGAAACAACTGTGTCTTTACGTACCCTTCCTGTTTAAAATGAACGAGGGTAATAGATTAAAAGCGCTTGTTTAGCACTTTTTTTTTTTTGGAGG
The DNA here is from genome assembly GCF_949628215.1 of Phalacrocorax aristotelis. Classification (NCBI taxonomy): domain Eukaryota; kingdom Metazoa; phylum Chordata; class Aves; order Suliformes; family Phalacrocoracidae; genus Phalacrocorax; species Phalacrocorax aristotelis. The sequence continues at coordinate 86,246,405 of NC_134278.1, forward strand.
GGGGAGGGAGATTGCTTTCAAGAAAGAGTAATTATTAAGCCTGGCTCAGGGGAAGATGCAGTGAAAGGGAAACACAGAAGCAAGTTTGTAAGGTCAGAGAAATGCAAGGAAAGAAGGCTGAAGATAATAAAAGGAAATCAACAAAGGGAAGAGAATAGATTCTTCTGAATTAGCAGGTACCATGAAGAAAAAATGTGTTACAAAAGGAAACCCTCCCTTGGCTTTTTATTATTCATTAATAATTGTTTGGTGTTTTGCACCTGGAGTAGCAGCACTGCACTGTAGTTCTGTAGAAAAACAGATTGATCTTGGTGTTGCCAAAGTTCTATTAACACAGGCAGAGAAGACAGTATTTCTTTCATAGCAGTTCTAGGGTTGGCTGGTTTATGTGTAGTCTAAGCTGTAATTTGGCGTAACACATTATTGAGAGGGTTGGGTTTTTATTTTACTTAGTACAAAATATTTACAGCTAAATGAAGGGAAATAATACCAATATTTTGGTTGATTGTATGCCTTTTTGCTTTTCTGAGAACACATCCGCCAGATCATTATAATATACTGACAAGTAGCTGTGCTGCTGGGCAGCTTGAGCTGCTTAAGCAGCCAAGGTTGACCCTCTACTGCTGGGTGTGGCAGGGTGAGGGTGTTCTGGTCTTGCAAAGAATCACGGCAGATACAGCTGGCACTTCAAGTCCAAACTGTCACTGTGTGAAGTTACACTAGTCTCAAGCAGTATAAGACTTAGAAGGTGTCTTTTGCCACACTAGGAGTGCCACAAAATGCAAATAATCTTTTAAGTAAGAATAGCAAAAAGTTCTAGATGTCCTTGGCTTTATTAAAAGTCTTGTTCCTCAGACTCTTCTTTTAACTGCATGTAGCAGTATCCCCAAGCAGGATTACTCCCTCTTAAATGCAAGATTAATGGCATTATGATTTCCAAGAAGAACAGCAATTCTATTAGAAGACCTGCATACAGAAGACTAATTCTATAATTATATGAGTGAAAATGGCAAATTTTTGTTTTTCTGACACTGGAGAAACTAAAATACCCTTGGTTGCAGGCTGCTGAAGTTTGTTTACTTGTGTCTAGAAGTATTCAACAGCAAGTTTAACAGTATGTGGCCTAGGGTAGAATGAAAGGGGGTTTTTATCCTTTTTTTTTTTTAACCTAAAGCTAAGTTATTGGACTTGTTTTGCCTGACATCTATTCTTAAGCCTTGGTAGCTGTGATAGGCAATGTTATTCATGTGGGAACTATTGTTGTGCACTCATGCTACAAGATGCAGTTTTCAATGGGCAATCCATAAGCTACCTGCATGGTTTGTAGATAACAAAATACAGTGAGATGATGACTGTTATCTTGCAAGGCTTTCCAGTGCCTCTCATCTTCATTTCATTCAACTTCAGAGCCTGAGATACAGCTAAACTTCATGCTGCTTTTTTGTTGTTGCTTGACTGCCTTTATGGACTCCTTTGGGAGAAGTTTTGCTTGATTTATTTGCCAAATAAAATATCACTGTGGATTTGTGACCATAATATTTTGTGTTCACCACTTAAGGGGCACTGGGTACAGTGCCTTTTATTTTTCCACTCTGTGCTTTAAAAGCTTTTTTGGTGAAGTTACTGGTTTCCATTTTCTTTTCATGAGTGGACTACAAACATTCCTATAAACAAGTCTCTCTTAACCAAATTAAAATCCTAGGGATTCACCCAAAATGGGGTGGGGACGGGGATGGATGTGGCTGGACTGTCTGGCAACAATAAATAGAAAGGCAAGTGCTTTGAATAGAAGGGCTGCAATACTTGCTGTGTGGAATGCTTCCTCGTACCCTATTTTCCCTCCTTCTCCATTTGAAAAAGGTTTTTTTGCACCTTCTTCCTTCCTTCCACCCCAATTTCTTGAAGTTACTACTGCCTGGGAACAGCAGCAATGGGGAGAAGATTAAAAGGGCAGGAGTTTGGGGAGTTTCTGGCTCTGACTTCAGCATCTGGGAGGGAGAAGGAAGAGGCTGGACTCTGTTCCTGTCCCACATCTGAGCAGAAGTGTGCACAGGGTTGTATGGAGAGAGGGCTCCTGGGGCTGTAGGTTGGACATGCACTTTGTTTACTGCCTGCTAACGTGGTTTTGCTGCCTGACTTTGACACTATTAAGTACTGTCTTTCTAGAATGCTGTGTAACCAGGGTGATGAAGTTAACCAAACATAGATGTTGCTATATCATCCAACTGAACATTAAGTCTGGGGACAATCAGTGTATTCTTTAATCATTAATGCAATAGATAATGTGTTTCTGTCAGAACCCCTCTCCTTTCAGACTCAAAGCCTCATTTTTAGATCCCAAAACCCTCACTCCTAGTGCTTAGGGTCCAAACCTCTGTTTTAAGGATTAAATTAAAGCCTCGCTTTTAGGTAGCAATGATTCAGGGTATAAATGGTTGGGAGTTACTAATGCAATCTAGTGTAGCTCAACTAAGCCTGGGACCCAGACCCGAAACTTAGCCAAGATAAGGAGGTAGCCAAAAAAAGAAACAGCCTGCATGACGACTAAACCTTGTTGCTTTAGGGAGTCAAAGAGGCCTCGAGATTCGAAATACCTAAACAAAGTTACAATGACATTTGGCCTTAAGAAAAGCAGACATACAGAGCCATAAAGGTAAGGAACTGCAGAGCAAACACTAAACCAGAACAGACCACCCCTCAAGGTCAGTACATACGTAATCTCGGAACTGAGTTTGCGCAAACACAAGGGTTAACTAGCAGACACAGGGAGGAAGAGACGTCCTTCATCCAGAGACCCCTGACGACCACCCGGACACACCAATATGTATGCGCAAATAACGTCTGAATATGTATATCTTTTATCAGAAAGCTAATTAATATGTATACGAAGCATGTACTTAACTGGCACAATGAGATCTGACGGCATGCACGTTAGGAGGCGCGATCCCCCGAGCATCCGGCGCAGTAAATAAAGAATGCCTGCCTTTTAACACTACATTGGTGTTACGAGGTTTATTCCCGATTTAGGTGACAGCTGGACTCATTTTTCAGGGAAGAGCTTGTTCTGCTCGATGTAATTCGTTACTTGTCAGTAGTGTGCTAGATAGAAGAGGTCTTAAACTCAAGTTCGTCTCTACAGTGACTCAGCTGAAATCCCTAATTGTATCTGGAGGAAGAACTTTCTTTTGCAGCTGTGGAGTATCTAAGGTGGTATTGAAAGAGCTTCTTTGTTTTGTAATGCCGCAGTTACTTTCATTTAACGTTGCAAGCTGCTGTCTTTCACTGTTGAAATACCTCACCCATGTGCCCAGAAGCCTTTGCTGAAGGGGAGTGATTTTTCTTGGACTTAATGTTCAGCCAGTCATATGGGTTTAAAAACAGCCTGTGTGTCAACAGTCGTGAATAAAACTCCATAGACATTTGAAGTTGGAGGCAGTGTTGTACTGTCTCAATTTCTACACAAAGAGTTAAAATGTTCACGGGCAAAATCATGACACCGAGGAGATGAGGTGAAACTTGCAGCTGCTTAGTTTTGAGATTTCGCCCCCCGCGCTCGCCCCGAGCTGCCTCTTGTACATAGGGGAAAAAAGGGCTCCTGCCTCCAGGGCTGTCAAGGCTCGTTAGACAAGGCAATGCCAAATAGGTCAGCAATGTGGAGCTGAGTGGGCGGCTATTGCTTTCCATCCAGTGTTGATGGGTCTTCACAGCTCGTACAGTCTTATGTAAACAAACCTGGCAATTAAAATATGCTCATTGATCTAGCTGAAGCAAATGCGGTGTGGCCTTTCTGAAGTTTAGGTCTTCTGAAGTCTGAAACCACAGTTTCTTTACACGATTTATTTTCCTGGAAGTGGGTCTGTGCTCCCCCCCTTTCTAAACAAGAGAAGCTAAAGAAGTAATTATGAAGCAGAAAATCCTTACTTGCCTGACAACCTGGTTAATGGGCCAGTTCTTTTTACTTCAGGATTGATTTTATATTTTTCCTCCTCTCACCTAAGTATGCACTCATTTAAGGTGTAGGTGTGACTACAGATCCTAACCGAGCAGCGTTGTCGTAACTATTCAACCAGTTGAACAGTTGGGAAGGGAAAGAGGGGAGAGTTGCTTTGTGAATGGTGCTTAAAATTGGGCATGATGTGCTGTTTTCAGTTGACCAGGAGAAGACAAGGTCATGCTATAGAGTGTTAGTGGGCTTCAGGGGAGATTAAAGATTCCTTGTACCTGTTTATACTTTACAGCTGAAAATTGAGAGGGCAAAGCAAGTCATGACAAAATGCAGTACACAGCACTTAAGTAGTTTGGGAATAGGGCTGAGCAATGAGCCTAGGTCACCCAGTAACTGTAGCATGACTCATAGAAATAGTTCCCTGAGGTTTCAAAAGATGGTTCTTCAAGGTTATGCTGCAGTTACTCAAGATGAATTGCAGTCAGTGAAAATACCTGTTTTCTTGTGACTTGGCTCTCCCCAGAATGAAATCCAGAATCTCACTAGGAGATTTCAGCTTACGTCTTCTCAGTGGACATGAACACCTGTGGAAATATATGCAATTCAACTGATATTAAACAAAATGATGCAAAAATGTCAAGGATGGGAGATAGGATTTTTCGATAAAGGGGGACAAGGAAGCCACTGGAGGGCATTTAATAATCACTGTAACTAGAAGCAAAAAAAAAAAGTCTGTGGTTTTTGTTGTTAATTAAGGGAGGGAAATGGTTATTTGGAAGCTGAGTGGGGAAATAACTGTATTTGAATTTTGTGGTAGGGATGAAAAGTTGAAATCTAGAGTGAAATGTAAGGGAAGAAGATGATTCAGTGGCAATGGTGTGTTTTATCTGCGTTTGTTATTAAAAGGGAGCAAAGCTGTTAGCAGGTAAGGCAAGGCATTAGTGTTGGTCATACTGAGTCAAAGACTGTGAGAGGAAAAAAGGCTGAAAATAGAAGTGGTCACAACAGGATGGAAGTGGGGGAAACTATTTGGATAGAGCTATCTGTATAGAATTTACCAACTGCAGGCTCTACAGGTACTACTTTTAGCTTGTTAGTGAGAAACAAATTGTACTCTGTGGCCTAAATGAGTGTGTTTAATTTCATTTTTGCTACTGTGCACAGACATTAGGGGGAACACATGAAGCCCTTTGAGAATTTGGAAGCATAGACGTCTGGGAGAATTGCCTTTGCTAGTCTGCAAGGATCCTCACTGTGTGTCACTGTGGCGTGGCCTGGAGAAGGATATAACTACTGAGCCCTGGCGCAACCTGTGAAGCAGGTTGGTGGTTGAAAATGTTAGCTATGTCAGAACGGGATCTATCTCTTTCATTGGGAAGGTGAATGCTAATCCAGGATGACGTAAAGCTATGCTTGCTTGCCACGAGAAGGTGCCTACATCAAAGAATAGGGCCTGTTGCAAAAAAATGCTTCTGTTACAGACTTATTTCTGGTTTTAGTTCCATGGCCGTGAAAACCTCACAAAGAAAACCATTCTCACTGTATGAGAAATTGCAAGCTGTAGGTTTGATTTGACTAGACTTTGAATAAATAGCTTGGCTTTACTGTGTTCAGTAAAGAAGATGGAGACTCCCTTTCTACAAGAAGTCACATAGAGAGTACAAGAGGGAATGGATACAAGTTGCTTTTGGGGAGATCCAATTGGACATGAGAGGAAAATTTTTCACAGTGAGAACAGTCAACCATTGGAATAATCTCCACAGGGAAGTGGTTGACTCGGCCACATTCACTTGAACACTTTCAGGAGTTGTCTGGACAGGGTGCTGGGCCATCTTGTCTAGACTGTGCTCTTCCTAGAAAGGTTGGACTAGGTGATCCCTGAGGTCCTTCAACATGTGATTCTGTGATATCAAAGTAGAGCAAGGTCAGGCACTGTCCCAGTGGCAGAAGCAATTAAGCTATTTTTATTTTATAGTATTAAACTTATTATTTTGGAGAAGAAACTGAGGCCTTCTGAAACACAGATCAGCTATGTCCATTACCACTAAATGCATTGTCTTCATACAGTTTCCAGTACACCCTAGTTCGGCATCGCAGGTATTAGTTTGCTGGTGCTTGGATGAGTTAAGAAAATAAGTCTTAAAACAGCACTCCCCCAAACAGTGTGTCTCTTCAGCACAATGGTAGCAATGTTCTTGGCCTTTAGTATTCTTGATCTTGAAGCCAAGCTCACTTTATTCAGTGCCAGTATCTTGCACCTTCTGAAAGTGGCTAAAATTATGAAGGGGAGATAGATAGATAGATAGATAGATAGATAATGAGAAAAATAATTACGTTCTCTTGCACTTTGTCATCAGAGTAACTATTGTTCCTCTGTCCATGGGGATGAGAACATCCCTACAATCTTCTTTGTATAAAACTGAGCAGGTGACCACACAATTTAGTCAGACTATTTTCCAGTACCTGTACACACTAAACTTGCCTGCTAGACATGGGTATGCAAATAAAATACATGGAGAGTGTGGTGTTAATGGAGTTGATACGTATATTATAGCTACTTTGTGCTATGTAAGTTTCTTCTGTTGAAATTTGGTTTGTTTGCACAGCTAACTGATAAGTGCTGATTTGTGTATAACTTAAATGTATATCTGCTTTGAAAATACAGGCTTTAAAAGCCACATGAAAAATTATGGAGTACCTGACATGATTTTTTTAATGTGGGCTGGTTTAGAAAACTCAGTTTGTGGTAGAAAAGCAGGTGTTATGTATAGTTACAAAATTCAGTAATATGCAGTGAACCTTCTTTCTAACTTGGGAGTTCATGCATATGGATTAGATGGTGGCAGATGACTTCATCCCTACCTTTTCTTTACTTCGTTATTTGCGAATTGTAGCAGCTCATGTCACTTGCAGATCTAAGAGTCAGGGTAGCTTTTGCTCAACACAATTGCTGGCCTCTTGCTTCTCCCCTGTCTCTTTGCTACTTCTTAGGTTTTAGGTAGATTGGCTTTTCATGCGTGAAGCAGTAATATAATTATCAGCACTACGTATGTATTTTAATCTTACTGGAAATTTGCACCGTGCTAATTGAGAGTGGAGCCTTTTCCTCCATTTCTAATTCCAAGGACCCTGGAGGTCTATTAAACTGTCTTTGTATCTGTGTGAATGCAGTTACTTCATTAGCACAAAGTGTTTAGAATACAATGTGAAAGGTCAGGTATACAAGGCTTTCCTGATCGCATTTCAGAAAGGATGGGTTTTATGTGAAGGGGAAGAGAGAGAGAAAGGGATGGAACTTAAAAAGGAGTTTTTGAATGTCAAGTTTACAACCACAGCTGTGGAACATTCATGTCGAACAAGAATGTGTTGGATAGGTAGGCTGCTGTTATAATACATCTGTACAGCAGTTACTGCAATGCGTTAAATGTACAGGCCAGATGACTCTTTTCTATCAGAAGGTGTGCTCACCAAAGAAGCTACATAAGTCAAGGTCATCTGTGCAGATGGTTCTAACAACTGGTTGCTTAGAGCAGGAGCTTTTCTACTTGCAAAAGAACTTCCCTGACATAAGAGGCATTACCTGTTGTCATCTGAGAGAGATCAAAGAGTAAAAAAAAATAAAAATTAAAATTAAGTTAATATCTATAGAGCCTTATTTAAGACTGTCAGAATGAAGTCCAAGTTAAGTGTGGGACAAGTTTCTCTTTCACGTACTGGTTGGGAATCTTCTGGTAGGGAAGAAGAGGAACAATTTTCCCTCAAAGTCTTTCTAACTCAAAAATCTGTCTGTCTTCCAGTCTCCTCTGGATGCAAGTAACACCTTCTAATGCTTTTGATGACAAAAAAACCCAACCCAAACCAAAACCCAATCAGAACCCTGAACCCAAGTGTTCAAGACTTTTCTATCTTGGGACTCTTGCCACAGTGTCTGGAAAACATAGTTTAAGTCCTTATTTACTTGCTTTCAGGATTAAAACATGGCAGAAACAGCCTTGGTGATTGTGCTGAAGGCTATTTTTGTTTCCCCAGACTTTAACCAGAATTTCCATCTTGAACATGAGAGGAGCCTTTGCTGGAACCTGATCATTTTTGAGGAAAGATTTGTTTTTGTTGAAAGAACACTCCCAAAAGTGCTTTTGGCTTTATTTCAAGTGTACTGAGAATACCGGGCTTTGGCTTTATGCTGTCATTGTACTCCATTGAGTTGACCCTAGTGTCTAGCAAAAAAATGTTTACTCTGCTGAGCCTAACTGAAGGAGAAACCGAGCTTTGACAGGCTGCAGGGCAGGCAGGAAGCCACTGGGTGGCGTGTGAGGCTAAACCATGCAACAGCTCAGCAAGTGGCATTGCTTGGTATTGTGCTCACAACTGTCACAGGGAAAGGGATCAGGCAAAATGTACCCAAGTTCCTCGCTGATATCTTCCAGTGGATTTGTCAGGAGCTGGAAAAGCAGAGAGAAAGGAAAAGATTACTGTAGACCTAGTAATAGACCTAAGTATTCTGCGAGCCAGCTTGAATTGCTATGCTAGAATTGCATTGAGAGTCAACATAATCTAATGCACAGTTATGGGGCAGGTTTTGAATAACATGTGTCCAAAAACAGCACATGCTTTTAACCGTTGTCCTTTTCTCTATTTGCTTATCCAAAGGGTAAATTATTGGTTACTTTAATGAAGGTGAAATGGGAAACAAATCTCTGATTATTTTTCCCTTCTCTGGTGTACTGAAAACTTAAATACTGGTATCTTTCTTCAATAAAGTAGTAGCATATTCCCATTTTCCTGTTGTGTGTGTGGTCTGTTATACTCTGAGTTCCACTGCCTCTCACATCACTGTATCTGTGCAAGGTTATGTTGGCACTTCAGGATTATAGCTTTAAAAAAAGTGGAAAATAAATTTTCCAAGTTGCAGTGAGGTTTCCTCTGAGAGAACAGCTCTGCATTCACCTCATGCTTAGTTTGCTAGATTGGTTTCAATTAGCTTTTCCTTAATTTATAGTCAATCATATTTGTGCTGCCTTTGACTTTTCAGCTTGTTACTTGGGGTCTCTGGATTGGTCTAGTGCTAGGGAGTTCCCAGCTAGCGGCTTGGTTGCCCACCATGAAGCAGGGAGATGAGGTGACGTGTGTGGCTGCAACCCTGCAGGTGACCTGGACAAGGGCCATGTGTTGATGAAGGAGCAGCATTGTCCCCTCTCTTGCTTTCTGTATGCTGTGGCATGGACTGGAGCACCTGGCATACTGCTCGAGTTGTGTTAAAGCTGCCCCTTTAACTTAAAATAAACCTCTTCAGCAAATCCTCTGAAAATTTACCTGTTAGTGTTAAAAAAAACCAAACAACAAAACCAGAACAGCCTCTGGTAGGTAAGCAGCAGAAACCTTGTTATAATGTCAGTAATAAAGTCCAGTTGTTATCTTCCTAGTATCAATAAAGAATCTAATTGCCTGCTATATTGGGGAATACTGTTAATTGGCTAAAACTGAAGTATGGGGACTATGGCTGGTTTGCAACAGCTGCCTGGAGACTTGAGGTTTGGCAGGAATACACCTTTTCTTAAGACCACACAGATTTCCAGATGACAGTATACAGAAATCAGATAGCAGGGGAAACATAGGCAGTGCTAGTCACTGGAAAAGGAGGGTGTTACAAAAGAATTGTCTGAGTATTTTGAAACTATTTCCGATGTAAACTTCTTTTCTAAAGCAAGCAAGTGGGGGACAGTGTCAATGAGCTTATGTTCTTTGCAGATAGAGCCTGGGACATGCATACATTCTTGTTCTGGAAATGTGATTTATGGCTAAGACTGTTCTCTGATTCATAAAGAGGCATGGAAATAATTCACCTAGGGCCTGAATGCTCTGCCATGTGATTCCTTTCATGTTTAGAGTAAAGCTTATCTGCCATGTGCTAACCCTTCTTCTCTCCATGCTGCAAATTTAAGTAATTAGCAAACAAAAGCCAGCTTGTAGACTTTCCATTGAAGCTGCAAAAGTGCAAATAGACAAAGAAGCATCAAGGCACTTTTTCTTTCTTGTTTAAACATTACAAATGTCATTGATCATTTTGATACCGACTTACGGTATCAATTTTACAGAATTAAACTTGGAAGGTTAAAAAAAATCTAATAGCAGAAAGTGTGAAAGGGTAGGCAGTGAAAAATCATTAGGGTGAATGTTAATGCAGGTACTCTGGTAGTGATTCAAGCAAACAAGACACTTTGCTGTAGCTTGGCTGAAGAATATTTCTATAATACACAGAAATTAAATGTGTAGCATAGTAAATGCACTCTGAAGAGCCATTTCCTGGAAGCCATTTTCATTTGTATCATAGCCCATCGTTAAACACGGTGTGGCTGCCCCTTCCTGTGCTTTTGTGCTGCGACTTTTCATTCTTTGCTGCGAGCTTACAGCAATGTTGTGTTCCTGTTGGGAGACGAAACTTCCGAGGAAGGTGTAGATGCTAAAGAAAGGAAAAGGTTGCTTCTCTGCTTATACAGAGTTTTGCTTGAAATAGCAGCCCAGAAAACAGGTTGTTCCTCCAGTGATGATTTAGGTTGAAATTTGCCTGGGGGAACAACTCTGTGACTGTTTGGTTTGGTTGGGTTTTCTCCTATTAGGAGTGGAGTGGTTTATGGATGGCTTTTTGTAGTAGACCAAAACCTGTCAGGTTGTTTAAAGGTATTTCTCTTTCACAGTGACTTATTTTGCTTGCTTTACTGTATTATGGGCAGCTGTACCACTGTCTTATGCTGTAAATGAGTTAGAGCTGTACTATCTCTGTGTTGGTCAGAGCAGGTTGTAGGAAGCAGTCCAAGGGAATAGTGTGTGCTGACCCCATGTGCTGTTACACCCCTCTTCTGAATTCTTCTGTGTTGTGCTGTAGAGGTGGATCTGTCTGTGAAGGCCCTCTTATTTGGCTCATGACAGGCTGACTCATGAGCCCCACAAGCTAGGATAAATGGCAAGATTCGTAAATGTAAATCAATAATCAGTGGGCCTAAAGATTGGTTTTCTCTCGATATAGTACATATTGCCACTTCCTTCAGTGCAAACAGTGCTGATTAAGCTCTGAAAAACTGAGTGTGGAAAGAATACAGTACTGGTGCTTTCTCTCTGAATAAAACATGTTTTTATGCAACAATTATTTTTATGCCTCAGCTGGGGTTGAACTTGTTTTTACAGGTTTACAAGTCTACAGACTTGTAGAAATGTCACAAACATGGGAATTTGTGCACAATTTCTATATAACTACATAAGTAACCTAATTACCAGTCCAGATTTTCCCACTTTCTTTTGGCATTGAAGGCAGCCATGAAATACAACTATTTTTCAGTGAAGAAAACTTATTATATTTGTACTTGATATTAAATGAGTCATGCAGTCAGGCAGTGGATAAGAAAGTTTGAGGGGAGGAAAAACTATTTCTCTATGGTGTCATCCCTATCCTCACTATATGAGTCATGACAAAAAAACCCAGGAAACTGATTCCAGTTCTGCAGGAGGGGTCCTTAATTGGGAATAAAGATGTAGAAAACAATCCTACACTACCAAGTTACAATCCAAATATTGCTGTGAGTGTAAATGTTTTAAAATTGCCTTTTCCTGAGCTGCAGCTCAAACAGTCTGTGCTTCAGCAATGATTTTTCAAAATAATCTTTGCTGATGAAATTTGTAGGATTTTAGATCTACCTGACCTCTTGTTCAATTATGTTTTGTTGTGAGTTTTTGGTTACTAAGTTGTTAGTATTTGATGGCAGATATTGAGAAGGAAGTGTTGAGATTAAAAACAAAAGTGCAAGCCAAAATATTTTTCAGGTAGTTTAAACTGGCTTATCTTCCTCTCAAGGATTGCTTCCAAAACAGAGTACTTTCCTTTTTCTCTAACCCTTACAGCTTATCAGTGAAGGATGCAGTGTTTTAGAGGCCAGGATGCGTCAGGACAGCAAGAATTTGTGAAGGTTAAGAAGAATTAAAATGATTGTGATTGATTGTGAGAAAAAGGAAGATATGTAATTAAAACTATTACAGGTAAAGTGGAAATAAAACTGCAATAAGATCAGTTTGGGGAGGGCGAAAGAAAAAAACAGCAACGAAAAAACTCCTTTCTGAAATGCTCAAGGTAGCTTCATTTGACAGGGAAGCTCCCTTTTGAATTGTACCTGGTCTGATATTGCAGGGAGACTGTTCAGTTCAGCCTCTGACCCTACTGTCCCTTCTCCCATCAGTTCTCCTGAGGCTATTTGCAGGGAAATGGTGTCCTCCTGTGTACTACGGGCTCCCAACTCATCTTCCCCTCTTCCCTACATACCTTCTGAATACTCTTGCCAGTGTATTTAAGTGTGCTGCAAGAGCAGCTCTGCTCGGGGATGTTACTGCAGCCCTGGAAGTGGAATGCCATTACTGCCACCTGGTTCCAGCTCACCCTTGGTCCCAAAGAGAAATGCAAAAGGAAATCTGTTTTTGTGTTTCCTGTCTTTTAGCCTAATAAATGTGATGCCCATACTTGGATTTCATAAAGGAAAACTGCACTAGTCCCACTTGCACTACCAGCTCTAAGATATGAGATACTTGTTTCTGTATCATTCAGCTATTAAGGAGGTGTGAGAACGTCCTTCAAACAAAATATTTCACACTAGGTGGAGTGTTAACAGAAGGGTCGTCCTGTTTTGGGATGCATATTTCCTGACATACCCAGGTGTACTGTGAAATTCTGTAGATTCAGATCTCTTTCTCCCTGGTGTTTCTTGTGACCCAGAGCTTAATAAGGATGTTTGTTTTAGCATCTAGATTTTTAGAAATGTTAATTTACTTTGGGCACGGTTTGAAGCCATCTCCTGTCTAGATGGTAAACAGAAGCGTTAATTAAGTGTTAATGATTGCTCTAAGTATTTAACTTGGCGATAAACAAATAGCTCATTTTGAAATAAATGCTGCCTTTCTCTGAGCAGAGTGTGTGAGGGTGGGAGGGCTTGGAAAGGGTATAGAAGGATGATATGCAGCCCTTACTCTATAGATATTAACTTTACAGAACAGCTTTTTTTGTACTTACCATGCTTGATGCTATGTGTCACAGATCCATGTAATCTGCTTATGCATGTGTGAGTAATGCCTGCAACTCATTACTAGCTTGTAGGAAATATTGTTGCAATGAGAGCTAACTTCTCTGAGTTGATGGTGGGTTTATCCTGCTGGGGTAGAATTTGGGGGATATTATGATAGCAGGATGACACACGAAGGGGAAATGGGGGTAAAACATAGCCTGGATTACCAAAATGAGCTAATTCCAGAAAACTCTACCACCTCTTATGTTTGAATTAAACTTGTCTGGATGTCAGATTTGTACAGTGCCACATGAGAAAGGAACTATAGGGGGTTATGACAAGAAGTCTTAAGGGGGGGAGGGTTTGGGACAGAAAGAATCAGGAAAGAGAAAGTCATTCAGAATTTTCTACTATTGATTGTTAGTTTTAAGAAAGGTATTTCTGTAGGAGAAATACTACAAGAAGACAGACTGTACAAATTAAATCTGTTGGTGAGAAATTTAAACAAACCAAACAAAAAGTGTCACTGCAGAGAAGTGCAGAAAAGTTATGCAAGGGGTCCTGGGTGGCTCTGAAGCCTTGAAAACAAACTTCTGCCTAGTCCAGGGCCATGAACTTAGCGATGAATAATAGGAGCTCCTGCTTGGGGAAAACATTGCCTCTTTCAAAACTGAGTATAATTAAGGAAGAGTGAAAACCGCTTTAATGCCTTTGCAAACAGTGATAAAGGTGGTCTTCCACTGAATACAAACAGTAACCAGTTCATAGGAGACTCATGGGAATGGAGGAGATGGTTGTCTAATTTGGGGTCTGAAAGATCATGTAGGAGCTAGCAGATGGGTTTGAGGGACTGGGGAAGTGAGAAGATTGGCCTCCACTGCTTCTTTCAGGGTAAGGATAACATTTCTGTAAGTTTTGGGGCTCAGGGACCCTGTACGACTTTTCCAGTGGCATGGTTTTATTCTATTACTTTTTGTGACATGGTGTCCTCTTTAGAACAAAATCTCTGCATGAGCTGCTTACTGCATCTGGCAGATTTGAATATAAATTTCATAACATCAGGCAAAAGCACCACTAAATCAAAGACCATGAGTGAGTCCTGCATGGACTGTGAGCGGTTCGCTTTTAAAAGGCTCTAAGCTAATGTACAATGAACTTAATCAAATACTGTGTTGCCAAATACATAAACATTTTATAGTTGGGAGAGAAAAAACTGGGTACTGCATATTGGCACAAATCTTTGAAGGGGTGAAGGATGGTGTGTTTCAAACAAGGTGCACTAACAAAGTGGCACGTGGGATGATTTAAACACTTGTTGCTCTTCTGCCTAAGAGCATTTTCACTGAAATGTATTGCTCTTAGTACCTGGATGCATTAGGTGATTTGCTGGTGTGCTGGTCTGTGGCTGGATGCCTAAAGTTAGATTTTTTTCTGAGAAGTTCATCTCACCTTTCTTTTCAGCATGGTCAGGCAAAGTGTAATGGTGTGAATGGTTGTTTTGTATGGTTTCTTAAAGTCCACTTTTGGTAAAGTCTTTTAAGCAACACGAAATATCTCCTGGTTTAGTATGCCACAATGAACAGTTCTTCAAAAAGCTGCTCACTTCTAAAGATAAATAATGTGTCTAAAAATCAGAGTTTTCAGGCTTAGCAAGTATGGAGATAATGCAACATCAGAATGTAAGAGTTGAAGATTTCCCGGTATATACTTGCAATCTGGTGAACAACTTGCTTAGAGGTGTTGGTTTTCCATCAGAGAGCAATAGAGCAGAAATACAGAATGGATAAATGTTTGCAGGAGGAAGGTAAACTTGTTTGTGATGAGTGCTTATCATGAGTTGGGTGATGAGGACAGGTAGCATATGTCATAGAAAATATTATTTCTGTTCTCTCTGCAGTTTATGTATGTATCTTAGCTAAGTGCATCAGAGCCTTAATTCAGATACAATAACTCTGCCTCACGTTGTTTCATGCTGGAAAAATAGACCTTTTCCAGTGAACTAAAATGAACAGATGCAGTTGCAAACAGCTAGCAGATGTTAGAAGCAAGTGAGCAGGGATGAGATTGAGGGGCCTGTCTGGGGTCAGCTAGCTCTCCCTGGAGCCAGGAGACAGGGAGGGAGCCAAGGAAGTTTTCCCTGAAGAGATGGCAAACAATGCTGGAATGACATTTTTAGCTTAAGTGAAGAAGGTCCCATCAAATTCCAGAAATCTATTCCCCTCCCCACCCTTTTTTTTTTTTTTTTTTTTAATTTTAAAGAGAGTCCAAGCATCTTGTGCTTGTTGTTAGGCAGCCCAGGTGAGACTGCTATCTTGGATATATATTTAGGGCATTAGAATGGTCAGCAATTATTCTTTTTAGTCACCAGAAGTTGTCTAATATCTAAAAAGAAGTAGTGGCTGTTTCGTTACCTCTTTGCAGAACGGGAGTGAATGGGAAAAGATGATAAATAGGAATAGGGCCATATGAAAAAAACAGTAGCAAGAAAAACATAATTAGTCCCAACTTCTTTCTCGGTAGCTCTGAAAAAGCTGATTGTTTTCACCCACCAGTTTTGCAGAAGTTTTAAACAATCTCTGAAAGGGGTGGGCTACTGGATTAAAAGCTGAAAATTACTGTTGTGGGCAAGGTGCTTCCAATGATGCAGTTTACCTGGTTTGCTATTTTATATAAGGCTTTACACATGGGGCATTAAGAAACTTGGTAATTTATGGAAAACTATTTTTCAGTCTGCTGAGGTTGGAAGACACTCTGTTGATCATCTAGTCCAACTCTCTCCCTCCAGGAAAGGTCAATTAGCAGTTTCTAAGGGCTGTGTCTAGTTGGGTATTGTCCACCTCCAAGAGTGGAGACTCCACAGCCTCACTGGGCAACCTGTTCCAGTGTTCTGTCACCCTTAAAGCTTTTTACTGTTTCTTGTTTAATACAAAATTTACTGTCTTTCATTTCATGGCCATCTTGTCCTGTCACTGGGTACCACTGAGAAGAGTCTGGCCCCCTCTTTACTAACAATGCTGTCTGCACCCCTGCCCTCTGCTTAGATACAGACTGAGCCCCCTGAGCCTTCTTTTCTCCAGCCTGAACAAACCCAGCTTTCTGAGCATCTCATCATGTGTCTGATGCTCCAAGCCCATTATGCTTGTAGGCATCTGCTGGCCTCACTGCAGTGTGTCCATGTCTCTTGGAACTAGACCTGGCACAGAAGATGTTTCACCAGCGCTGAACAGAGGGGAAGGATTACATCCCTTGACCTCCTGGTGAGTCTGAAAACATATATATGCAACCATATAGGGTGGGTGAAGTCTCTATACACCATCAGATTCCTGCCCCAACTTGGAAGAGCATGGTGTGTGAATGCTTCTTGTATCTCTGTGCAAATATGAATGCCAGGTGAAGTGGATCTGTTTTTGCAGCTCCCAAAAAGGTGCATCCTCTCCAGAAAACGATATTGTTTAGGGTATTTAATTTCATCAGATTTTCCTACAGTCTGTGCTGACCTCCTGAGTATGCTGACTCTTGCAAAGCACCTGGCCCTCCATGCATGTTTTATAGGAAGGGAACCAAACTGAGGGCTGAGTGCCCCTCTTTTGGGGCCTAGGGATACATGCACTCCTGTAGGGGCAGGGCCCCATCTTGGTTTCCAACCTTTAAAGTGCAGTAGCCCTTCTATATATAGCAGTGTTATTTTGAAGGTATGCTTATTTAATGAGCTCAGAGGAGAGAGTAATGGCCACCATGTAAGTATATATTAGATAGGATAAAGGCTGAAATAAAGAATATGAAACAAGATCAGCCAAATGGCCACTGCAGCCCTTGCTGGGACTGAGAATCTTCTAGTGAGTAAGCATTCTCATAAATGGTAGCATGGTGTTTGACCACAGGTTAGTTATTGTAAATAGGGGGAAAAGAGGCTGATGATCAATATTATGCTTGCCGTCAGTTAAAATCAGTCAGTAGGAAGAAAGGAGAGTACTATCTAATGGCAGCCTTACTTTATTTTTAAGTGTTAAGCCTAAGAGTACACTGGTGGTGTTATTTTTATTAATGAGAAGGTGGGGAAATTATTCCTGCAGCAGGATCTAATGTGAGCCTAACTTCAGTGCTGGTGTTTCATTAACAGCCAAAAAGCCTTTGTACGTTTTCTGAGTAATTTAAGTGACGCTACCAGTCCTTACCACTGAAAAAATCCTCTGCAAATCTCTAGGGGAGAACATATTACTGGTTTGGCATTAAATCTATACTGAGTCTAGCCCAGCTGCCCTGCTTTGACTTGTACTTGTGGCTGATGTTAAGCTATTTAGCAGGGTTTTTACTCTCACCTTATTGTAGTTGATGTTATAAATTCCTGATCCCAGTAGCTTGAGCGAATATGATCTGTGAAGTTCAGATGGTTTTCATGAGATTGCCCATCTTCTCTTATATGCAGAGAGTAGTTTCCAGAGCAAAATTAAATACAATTATACCTCTTTTAGGAGTTATGCCTGTTGGCATGACTGGTTACTGGTAGATCAGGACATTACAAGCTCTTAAGAATGTGGAGGTTGGGTCTGCCACATTTTCTGCACCCCACTGTAAACATTGTCCCTTGTGTGGTGTAAGGAGGGGCATGGGGCAGGCGACACTAATACTTCCTTTGAGTCACTGCTGTAAGGCCCATGCAACCTTTCTGACAGAGCAATTTGCTTCATTTAGGAAATGTTCTGCTCCGTTTCCCTACCACCAGTCTAGGATAGAAAATATCACTGCTTTAATAGATAATACAGCATTTTTTTCGAGTGAAGCTTTCCTATAGCATTTACAATTTGAGCAAAAAATTGTTTTCTGCCCAAGCTCTTACTTTCTGTAACTAGCTTTGCAGGCTGCAGTGAAGTGTTATTTTGTGGAAGGGTAATATCTTTGGGGGATGATAGCAGTTTTGTGCACTTATCTTTGCAACAACACAGAGAACTTGCTGTCTCTAGTACATGAGCAGCAAAGCAAATGGCACATAAAAATAGATAATCCTGTTCAGGCTGTCCTGCACCACCCTCTTTTCCCAGTGCTCCTGAAGGATGATTCCTTTTAATAAAGTCAGTTCAAACATCTAACTCCTAAAGGTAGAAATTGTTGAATACATTGTCTTTGCAATGGAATACAAAATCATCTGTCTGTTAATCCAAGAGGAGGACCATAGGTGGCATAGGGATAGTTTCAGTATGTAACTTGATTTCTGCTCATAACATATGAGCAGAAACTTGTAACTAAATGTTTTCAGAGTTCTGCAGTATGTGTTCAGCCAAGACTTGCATCTGGGCTCTGTGCTATATTGATTACCACAAGCTGTGCAAAGAAACAATGATTTGATCACTGATTGCATGTAGTAATATACTAGGCATTCCTGATAGCTGGGATTTGTCTTGTGTAAAACTGCAAAATCTTTTTATTGCCAGCTTCTGTACTTTGAGACTTTGACAGAACACTCTTAAGGAGTCACAATCAATTTAATTTGTCCAATTCACAGATACACAGAAAATCCAGGTTTTATTTTTCTGTCTGTGATTTTAACCATGTTATTGCAAGATTGGTGATCATGCATGTATGTCATGTATCTATGTGTAAATTCTTGTCTCCAGCTGTTATATCTTTGGGGAAAACCAAATATCTGGAATGCTATTCTCACCTTTTCATTTTATCTAGTATCTATTGGGGACTCTTCTTAGTATTGAAAAATATGTGACAATGCTGTCATCACAGTGTCTTGAGTAAAGATGAGCTATTACTGCAGCAACAACACATGTGTGAGTGTGATTAAGTATGCTTATTAAATGAGCAGATGCTGTGAAACTGGGGGGGTGGGTGGTGGGCAGAAACATTGTGTTTATATAGGATTGCTCTGTCTGTAACAGATCTGAGTAATGCCAGTCACTCATTCTGTCCTGACAAAGGTTACCATTTCCTTGGTTACACTGATTCAAATGTGAGCCCTTCCTGAAACATAATCTGTGAAATGATCAGGCTTAAAAAAAAAATAAAATGAAACCAAGCAAATGTTCCTCCCCTATTCCAAAGAAAAGCATTTTTTGTTTTTTTCATTACATATATGCCATATATATTTTAATATAAAAATCCACACATAAATAAGAATGGGCAGATATGATTTAACAATTAGCAATATACTTCTGATGGCAGATCTGCCAATGTGGTAGTTCTTGGTAGGGCTCAGGGATGACGCTGGGAAAAGAACTGTCAGATGACAGTGATAATTTACAGCAGTTCCACTGTGGACAAAACAATTCATGTAACCCATGCCCTTGGTATCAGTAAGGCTGCATTTAAAAAAAAAATCAAACAAAAAACCCCACACAACACCCCCACCCCCCCCAAAACAAACAAAAAAAACCCAACTCCAAAAAACCACTGTAGGCCAGCTGAAAATTTCCTTCTGGGTAGGGAGATCTTTTGGATGTCTGGTATCCCCAGAATCTTCAGATGAATGAAGTCTTCCCATGTAGAAAAGAAAGAATTAAGGGTCATTGTAGTTGGTTAAATGCAGAATAACAGATGAGTTCTTCTAACCTTGTACTGGGACTAAAGTAGCTCTTAAGTTTTGAATGCCAGGAAACTATAGGATTTCTTGCCTTTTACCACCTGCTATTTCACTCTCACACTGAGGAGATCAGGCTGAAAGATTGAGTACTGGTGACAAACAATTCAAATACAGGATGTGTCATTAAGATTAGATTTTTTTTCATACAGGTGTAGTAGCTTTGACTTTTGAGAGCACAGGCTAATGTAGAAATATATTAAGAAACTGATGCCAATGAAAATAGATTTCTGCATAGCTAATCTGCCTTCAAGTTCATCCTCTATCTAATGCTGGTGCAAATCTGAAGCTCTTCTCCCTTCGGGGGGGGGGGGAACCCCAGACATTAGAGGTCTTCCCTTCTGATTTTTGTTTAGTTTTGTTTCATCTCACATTATACTAGTATCAGGTTGTCTGCTATTTCTAAGAAAACTGAAACTTTATTGTGTGTCCTCTTTACACCTATTTTCCGTAACTTTGGAAATTGAAGAAAAATCAAAGTCCAAAGGAAATGGAGTTTGTGCTTCTACCAGGCAATTTTCTGGCCCATATTTAATTTTAAATTACATACTATAGATAAAATAAATGTGATTTTTGTTTCTTTACTGTATAAGAACAAAAATCTGGTACTAATATTTAGGCTGTAACTATTTTCTATGATTAAATATTGCCTGTCATTCTACAATTAGGAAAGGTACCAAACACAGAAACTGATTTCAGAGAAATTAAGATACTGGTGCAAGCTGCAAGCATTTGAGATGAGTATTTTGATGCATTGTGAAACAAAGGTACCTTCCTGTGAACAAACTATAAGGGTCAAGAAACTGGAGAGTAAGTAAATCTTTACAGTGAACTTCCAAAGAGACTTGACAGTTTGGACTTACAAAGGCAAAAATAAGATAACATTGGTGGCCAGGAAGCAGTCAATTAAGAAGATTAAATCCTGGACTTAATATCTCTGTTAGTCTTTAGCCGTGGCTGTAGTGGAGTCAAGATCATAACTGTGTTCCTACAGAGCTTTACCCAAGGTGAGTTAAAAATATATGAAGTGTGGATTATCACTAAAATAATACACTATCAAGTCACTCTGGTGCAACATCAGTGGCTGTTGTACAGTTGATAGTGCTTTTTGTGGCCTTGTGGAGGTTCTGTATCATGCTGTGTTTTACCATGAAGTCTAGGTAGGAATCCTAACTTCCCAGAAGGTATTGATCTTGAGTGGTAGCTTGGGAGATCTCAGACTAAACAAAGGCATTGAAACACATAAGCATAATTACTATATAGAATAAGTTTTCATTGTCTGTGAACGTAAAGCTTTATAAATTACCTATATGGTGCCTTTTAATAACAGATGGGTTGGAATTACATTAATACTTTTTAAATATAGAAGTCCTGACCAGGGAAATGCTGGGACATTTCTCTGCTGTACAGACATGACACTTGTCACAGAAGTACAAGACTTCTTATCTTCAAAAGCAGTAAACCAACCTCTTCAATGGGAGTTCTGGTACATTTTGAAGAACAGTTTTTCAGCATTCGTAAGATTTGTAAAACTATTTAAAATACCCATGTAACCTATATCTGTTGTGCCTTTAAAAACAACGGTGTCTACCTTCCTAATGCTTCCTGGTTTGACTGTTCCAGCATGCTCTGCATGCGGATGAGAAAGTGTAGTCAGTAATAGTGGGTATCTACCTGCTTAATTTGGAACTCCAAGAGAAACCCATCCATTTATTTTGGCCAAAATGCCATGTGATGCCCTTGTTTAGCACTCTGAATGCAATCTTGTTAGACAAAGGATTGGATTGATGCTCCTGAGGGGTCTGAGTGCCAAAGTAAACTGGCAGTGTTTCTCAAGAGCAGGAAGGTAATGTACCGTAATTACAGATTTATTCTTATTTTGGATTCCTGAAGCTATTAACACTGTATAGCTGTGGCCAAGGGAAAAACCAATTTAGTGTGCTGCTGTAGGTTTCTTTTACTGGTTGTATTCTCACTTTCACAAAAGCTGTCATCTCCTTGATGTTCTTTATTTTGAGCTTGCCTTTTTTCTTTGTGTCTTCATTGAGACAAATGGGCACAATGCTAAAATACCGTTTGGATGTGATCAAATTATTGTTTGGTGGCAATGAGTCTAAATCAGTAACACTGCAATTCCGTAGTTGTAGCCTTGCTCTCCTGAACTTCAAGGACTGCTGAAATTCAATGGCTTATTAAGAGTGCTTTGATCTTGTTGTCTTATTAAATTTGTGGCAATGTGTGAGCCTTCAAAAAGACCTAAAAGGGCTTGTCTTTGCTACTTCAAGAGGGATGTCATCGTTAGTCAAATCTAAGAGTCTGCTTTCGAGTTGAACTTTCAGCATTCATTCCATAAAAAATTCCCCTGACACAGTAATTTCTTTAAGAATGACTAACCAGAAGTGTGGATTTTTTTTCCAGATGCAGCATATTTTGTGCACAGTAGCAAACTACAGAAAGAGTAATATAATTTATTCATTGTTACAGGGACACTATTAGAAAGTTATGATGAGATATTCAGCCCTTTGATCTGGAAAGTCTCATCTTAAGTTTCAATACCAGCAGTTTCTGGCCTGGTGTCATGAGCAGCAGGCTCTGAGGGTACAAAAAACATCTAAGGAGTGTGTTTTTGTTTTCTTGGCAACCAGTTTGACTTCTATGGATTTTTAAGTTATTTTACTCTCTTACAGCTTTTAGGCAAAACTGGAAATGGATGGTGTTCAAGCTGAGATCTCAGCTGATGACTACATAACTCAGAAGATATGTGGGGTCAGAATCAGGTTATGGTCAGTATCAAAGATAGCTGAAAATAAAACCAAGAAATTAAAAGGGCCCTGCCAGGAAATGAGGAGGAGGTAAAGGAGAAAATACGGGTCTAACTTCATTAGCTGTAGTTTCCTCGAGGATTATGGAGGCATGTGGATCAATGTAGCAGTGAAGGAATAGTAGCACGTTTCCTGGGAGCTTTTCTTCATTTAGATTCGCTTTCACTAGATCGAAGTGTTCCTGATTTTGCTGCCATACACTGTGTGTAACTGAATGCTGTATTTAGATCTTATGATACTTATAAATTCTCTAGGGTGTCTCAGATTTTACATCTTTTACCCAGTGCATATGCTCTGCGATGGATATTACTGGTTTTGCATCTTTGGTTTATCTGTAGTTCAACTAAAGCTCACTTGATACCCTGAGTGCTCTAAGTAGGGAGGCACTTTTACAGGGAATTGGAAATCTCTGCTAAGGTTTCAAGAGTTGTGTTTTTTTCTGTAAATGGAGAGCACTCATTTGCACCACTCTACTAATTGTAGATTGTACTGTGATTAAAAGGATAGAGAAGGAGAAATTGGAAAGGAAATGAAGCTTAAAAACAAAACAACAACAAAAAGCCTGTAGGGTTCCCTAGCAACAGGGATTTATAGAGTTTTCTAGTGCGAGGCTGCTTTTTTGAGAATTTGCCCAAAAACCAGAATCGGTGCTCTGCTTTCTACTTGGGGGCATAGGAAAGATAAGTAAAAGATTTCACTGGCCCTAGACGTGATGAGGAATGGAAGGCTGAGAGATGTTCTCTAGGGATCATGTACTTCAGACTTCTGCTTTTGATTCTTCAAATGACCCTCTGGAAATATGTTCACCTCTTAATTATGTTCTATTATATATTGTCTTGTTTACTGACTCTTTTTCCTTCTTGGAATTTTGTTCTAAAACCTTACACTGAGGTCAGGCTAGGTTGTGTAATTTTGTTTCTCTATAATAATTTCAATTTCCAAATACTTACCAGCCACTCAGTCCTTGTTAATGTGTTTCACTTTGTCTTCTTTCATGGCTAGGGGTTCAGTTTGTTTTTTGGCTGTCCTTGGAGTAACTGTTTTTCCCATCGTCCTTCAATGGTGTCATGAGTCAACTAGAAACAAATGGTGAGCTATTGTGGGGTAACTGGAAATACAGTACTGAGCTCAAGCAAATGTCTTCTCACTTGCTATAGTTATTTGCTAGTGCTCAGCTTATATTGTCCCACAGCTCTTGTCATGTCAGTTGAAAAGATATGAGAGCTCACTTCATCCTAAAGAAGTGCCAGAGAAAAAAACATTCCCTAATATTTGCAGGATTTGGATTTCCAGTTCCAGGGTTTGTCTTATACTACTGAGATTAATTTTTACAGTGCAACATACAAGTTTGGTTGGATCTCTAGGCTAAAACTTATCTGCTTCCCCTGAGCAGTAGAATAAGGCAGCTGGGTTTTCAGGAGTATATTATAAGGCTTTGCTCGTGGCTTTTTGTTTAGATGCCTAGACAGGAGCTGTGCTCTTCAAGTTCTTGCTATATGGAAGTTCTTAGTGTCCCTATGAGGCTTAGCCACAAATCCTTCTGTTACAAATGGCAGCATGATCAGAGTAGTTAAACTTCTGATTACTTTTTTTCTTAAGCTGAGAGGTATAACTAATGTTTTTCCAACCCTGTGGCATTGCAAAAACACTTCCTTATATAAATTGCCTTGGTACACACTGTACGCATCTCCTTGTGCTCTAGATATGAGAGGCAGCCTGTGACTGCACTTTGTTAGTTGGCAGCACTGAATCCTGACCTAAATTAAAACTTCATATGCATAGGGACAGTGCCACGTTTGGCTTGAGTTCATGTGACTATGTAGGATAATGGGTTGCTATGGTAAAAATTGTGGTGATGACAGGCCATGTGATGTCAAGCTAATATAAGATGTTTTTAGCAAAATGAAGAAAATACATTGAGAGGAATATTAGACAGGTATTTTTGATGAATAATGCTCTTTATACTTAATGAAAAGAAATACTATTCTACCTGCACTACTTTTCTTTGGCCAGTGAATCCAAACCAGATGGGGCTCATGTAAACATCTGGCCACTTGTTCTGATCAGTGTGCTCAGAAAAACATGGGATCTAATTGACAGAGAAGCATTGTCATTTTAATTCATGCAGGCAATTTATAAATTTCCTAAGATAAAGCTGAATCACAGGTGCTCCTGTGAGTGGAAGAATAGTGTGTTTAGAGGAAAAACAACTATGTCCAGGGAGATGTGATGGTCCTCATTTTTGTTACTCAGCTTTCTTAAATCTCCTATTGCTACTCTTTTGATAAGTATGAGGTAGAATGTCATCTGTTTTCAAGATTTGGAGAAGTTCAGTGAAGTCTGGTGGATTCACACTAGGCTTTATTAGGCATTAAGATGTAAAGAAGGGGTACACAGGTCCTGTATCTGTTTTTCAAGTGAGCCTTATTTTTTACTGTGGGATGTCTCAGTGCCTGATTGTTCATGTAGTTCATGTAGTTGCAATTTTTTAAAAATGTCATACTATCCTTCATAAGTACCCTTAGCACTCCTCATTTCATCATGCTTACAAACTAAAGTTTTATGATTATTTTTTGGCTAATTTGTGTCTCTCAATGCAGTTGTGAGTAAATGGCAAGAGAGACACTGCAGTACATGAAAATGATTACTATTTTTAGTACTGAGGCATAAAGATATTGGGAGATGTTATTATCAGATAATCAAGTCACAACATAAAACTGCTTAGAAACACCCTAAGGAATCAGTAAAGTACCTCTTAAGAGGGCACCGTGACACTTCCATGAGTTCTTTTATATTTGATTTTTGACTTGAAGCTTTTGCTTGCAGATGTTAAGCTGTTTTCTATAAAGAGGATGCTAAAATGTTCTTTGTGCCCTGGCAATGGTCAATTTATAAAGTAATAAAGAGCCATAAAACAGGTATGTGGGCTGCAAAGTGGTAAATCTACTAATTGTCTAAGGTGAGGTTTCAGTATTTTTCCTGTATTAAATAACAGCACATTAAGTACTGCAAACACTGTATTTTATCACATGTAATAGGGGTTTTGAAGGCTATGTTTGTTCCTTGTTTTTACTTTTAGGAAGACACTGTCAAAATATTAAGTTGATTTCTACTCTGACAATTCAGGGTAGGGGCAGGAATGAGTACTGATAAAACCCACTGGAGAGAAGCTACACATTCATGGCTGCTTAGGCCTCTGATTTTCAGAGGTTTGTTCAGTGCCATAAGTATGTTGAATTACAGTGCTGTATGTAGCCACAGCTATTCACACTCTATCTTCAGAAATGCTGTGTGGCCATTTAGTAAGGAGGGCTGACAAGTGGAGCAGTTTTCTGCCATTTGGGATTTTCCTGTAGTTGATGCATGTACTGATTTTTCCTTTTCTTCTAGGAGCTCAATACTTACAGTGCCACAGAAGTCAGAATTCACTGACATCTATTTGTAGTTTTATGAAGTCTTCTCACATTGGTGTTATGCCTCCCTATGTCCTACCAATAACAAAAAATATGAGCCCAAACTGGGCAATAAGTCTAGATGAGTCACTGGCTTGCCTACCATGCTGTTGCTCAGCAGTAAATGGGTATGAAACTTGCCTGAGCCCTTAAGAAATAAGAGAAGCTTATTGGCATGGTTATAATGGAGAAAGAGCAGTATAGCATTGAAAGGATATTTATTATAATTGCCATCGCCTGTTAATCCCTCTTTTCTGAAGATAACTACCCATAAGCTCAAAGTATGATGTCTTTTTTTTTTTTTGTTCTTTTTAAAAGGATGAAAAAATCTTACCCTTGAAAGTTTGTTTACAGTCTGAGCTGATTTCCTATCTTGTGAACTCTTAGACTGCAGGCCTGAGAGAAATGGCTGCAGGTTTCCTTTAACGCTTGACCTTATGTCCTTCCATTCATCACATCTTATTGCTGGTGTCATTTTCATCCAGAAGAACTGATTTTCAAAGATTCCTTTCAGCTTTTCATCTGGTTTCTAAAGTTTTTTTTTCTCCCTAAATGGATTTTTCTCAACCCTACTGCATTCTGGTTGAGGAATGAGTCTTTTAAATCCGCAATCTATAGATGGCTGCTGCATTGCCTCTTTTCAAAGCAATACTGAAGCAAAAGAACACTGATGGTGATGGTGTGGTTTAACAACTGCTAGGAACATTTCATTGATACTTCCTGGTGCCTACCCCTTCTCTGATGTTATGCTTGCCTTTCCATAGTTTCTCTGGGTCCTAAGGTTGGCTCAGGTTAGGTTGAAGGGTTTACAGTGAGTTATGATTGTCCCAAATCATCATCACCAGGAGGAACATGGTGTATTTTTTATAATGTTTTATAACAAGCTTTTATACCTTGCTATTTCCTGACTGTCTTGCATCTCCACATTACATCCAAATTTGTTAGATATATGGTGTGTATTTTATTTGTTGGATAACTGTTCCTTGTTTTCTGTTACCCCCAAAATGATTTTTATGCAGCTCCTGGCTTTGCGTTTATTTTTATTGGTCCATTGATGAATTCTTTTTAGCCTTGGGATTTCCAGTGTCTGCCGTATCACCTCATGCCTCTATGCATCACACCAGGGGATGTTCATGTGGGTGGTTTTGTGTGGTTTTTTTTGTATGTGATGGTGTGGGGTTTGGTTTTTTTTGTTTAGTTGGTGTTTTTTGGTTTGGTTGGTGTTTTGTTTGTTTGTTTTTAAAGCAAGAGTAGTCTCTTTTGGGATATCTAAGATTCCTTCAGCTGAAGGGTGACATGTAGCCTTTGTGGAGTACCTGCTGGGATGAGCCAGCAAATCTTCTAGTACTTGGCCTTTCTAGTCCTGCCCCAAATGTTTCCAGTGAATGCCTGGAGGCCCTTCAGACTCACTCTATGCAGAAGACACCCTATACCCTTGGGGAAATCCTGTGCCAGTTACTACTACAGTGGGGATAGCAAAGACTAGCTAGTACTGTTGAGGGAGGACATAGTTTAAAAGTCTCTTTGACTATGTAAAAAAACCTTTATGGGCTGTAATGAGCCAAAGGGCTGAATTTTTAGTTCCTCTCTTCTAAGATATCGAGAAATCTGAGTAGCTTAGAAAGAAAGCTGTAGAATAATGCAGGATAAGGTACCAAATCTACTTCTATTCATGTTGCTATGATGGCAGCTTTAAACAAAAAAAACCCAAAACTCTATCTATATTCTTCCCATGTCAAAACAAAACCATCCTCTTCCCCCCAACTGCAATACCAAAAATACCTTCAGTAGAAATTTAACATAGATTTAACAGGATTGAATTAGGCTATCAAGTAAACTGACAGATGGCTTTTCTTCTACATAGAAAGCAGTTAAGTACAGAATATTGTGCCAGCCTCCAACTATTGAAATATCATCAACTGGATTTCCCTCCCTTTCCTTTTCTACCTCCTGTCTTCCCACCCAGGCTGCCAGGTTAATTCCCTGGATACACGCATCAAAGTCTGAGAAGCTGGCTACTGCCAGCTGGGGTTCAATGCCCAGATGTGTAGGGACAAGTATGGCTTTTTGATTCATGACTTGGTGAAGATTTCATAACTGCTGCGGTACCTGGGTCTGTGGGAGGGGATCTGTGTGCCAGCTCATCCCTACACAGTAGCAGTGTCAGCCACAG
The DNA here is from genome assembly GCF_949628215.1 of Phalacrocorax aristotelis. Lineage (NCBI taxonomy): Eukaryota > Metazoa > Chordata > Aves > Suliformes > Phalacrocoracidae > Phalacrocorax > Phalacrocorax aristotelis. Next base: position 86,274,422 of record NC_134278.1, read on the forward strand.
CTGCCCCAGGCAGTGTTTGAAACCAGTCCAGCACTCAGTGCACCTTGCCCTGTTCTTGTCTCATGGGTTTACTACTGGCACAGTCTCCTCCTGCCCCATCTTCTCCCTTTTCTCCTGTCAGTTGGCCTTTTCCTGTCCCTCATAACCACTTTCTTACTCTCAGCCTATTCCAATCAAGTGACTTACTCTTCTCAGCACAATATATTAAGAACGAATTGAGACGACTATGCAAATGAAGCCTCAACAATGTTTTCTTGATCAGGATTTACATGCATCATTGGAAATACAAGAAAGACCTAGCTGTACTACGTATTCTTTTAATACAATCTTGTCTTCATTGTGCTGAGGTGAGGCAGTGGTAAAACTATAGGTTCTTTTTGCCCTCTAAAAACACTCAATGAAGCAGAGTTCCTTAAGGAAGCTTGGCAGTGAAGGTGCTTTTTGGTTCATCTATTTATTTCTCATCTTCCACCAGCTTATGTGGAGCAGAGGTGTGGACTTCTGCAGTAGTCGGTCCTTTATCAAATAAAAATACTACAATTTAGTCTTTTGATGAGCAAAATAATTGGATTTCTCTATTCAGCCAGCATCATGTGGCATTTTGAGGACTTGGTAAACACGATTGCCTGCCAAGTGTTATGTCTTAAGGTTGTTGAAAACTAGAATATTGCTCTTAAAAGTGAAATACAAGGTTTAGATGCATGCGTCATCCAAGTATTTCAGGGACAGCTGAATTAATTCTTGTTTGTAGACTGCAATGTTTTAAATTTGTTTTCAGAATTTTATTTGAAAGTTATTGAAGGTTAAGTACAAAAGTGTTTCTTTATCACTAGTGTGCTATGTAAGCTTCCAAGAGGGAATACCTCCTTAGCATTTAGCTCTTCTGACCAGAAATGTGACTTGTTATTCACATTTTCCAAGATGTAAACCCTTAGTTTTTAGCACCTTTCCTAAGAATGCATTCAAATGGGCTCCCTTAGCAGTAGTTTGAGGACATGGCAATTCGAGGTAAGTGGGTGTTATGGCAAGTATTAGCTTGTGTCTGTCTTTGCTATTAAAAGAAAAGAAAGGACAGAAAATGTCAGTTGTGAGGGATTGACCTTGTTTTGACAGACCACTGGTGAGTGACAGTATTTCAAAGCTGAATGTCACAGCCAATCCATTCTGGTTGCTTCAGAGTCAAAGATGTGAGGGAGCAGCCTCACAAAGAACACAGTCTTATTTGCAGGGTTGGGGTAAGGTATAAATGGCCCAGAGAACTTATGAGTCAGTCCCTTAGGTGCTCTTTTGAAGGCTGCAAATAAAGATAGCTTCTGAAAAGTCAGTGTTTGCTAGTAAGTCAGTGAGAAAGCTCAGGTACATGTGGAGAAGCACTTTCAAGTAGAGGTCAAAACTTGAACCTGGCTTTCGGTTTAGTTAATTTTCTTTCTTTCCTGCTTGCATCAGCAGCCCACATAGCCATCATTTCCCAAGTAGAAGAAGCATTTGAAGCCTGGAAGTAAATGATGCATGTCAATGATGGCAGATATTGCACTACAGTGATTATCACAACTGTAGGTCCAATCTGCCCAATGAGATTGGTGGGCTCCTGTAGACTTAAGTGAGCTCTGCCTCATGGAGGTAGAAGGGAATACATCTTTCTGCCTCTGACTTGAATCGGAAAGGCTTATACTTTAAATCACTAGCTGTACTTCTGTGTACAGACCCGTATTTGTAAGTACCCCTTCCAAAAATAAGTTATATTTTGAGATCCTTCTATGCAAGTGTGAAATTGGAGTAAAAAGAAAGGTTTAGGTTGAGAGTTGTTGCACATATATATAGTACTGCATGCTAGATTCTTTCAAACCACTGGAGCTTTCTGATTTTTTTTCCCCTCAGCATTTGTCCTCTGGATGTTTTTTCCAACAGTGAGTGTTTTGTGGTGTTTTGGTTTTTCCTTCTCAAAATATATTTATTTATTTATTTATATCTGACTTTTTTAGCATTACATTAAGTACTGTTTTGTCCTTGCTTAGATCTGGAAGACATAACGATAACCAGAATTTGCACTGGGAATAGGTGCAGGAAATAGCTATTTTATGTAGATAGTTTGGTTTTCTGTTCTGGAGTCCCTTTTTCCCATATAGCCTGACATGAAATTGGATGTTAGCAATCAAAGTGATGTGAACCAACCTGTGTCTAATCTGTAATACAGAAATCTCGTACCTTTTTTTTTCTGTCCAGGACCAATAATCTGGTTCTAGATTGCATTTATTTAACAAGACTATTTCATTTTTCCTTCTCTAATATTAAAAATAAACTACTTTCAGTAAAGCAAACAGACTAGGTGAAGCTTGTATGATTTGTTAATGTATGAAGTGTGGCTGCCAGGGAATGGGACCCAAGACTTTCATCAGCTGCTTTGAAAAATGTATGTTTGCTTTCATAATGGACCTGGAGTGTAGGTGAGTGCATGAAGTAGGGAGCTAGCTTACCTCTTTAAACAGAAAATGTTCTTAAGAAAACATGCTGATATGTGCACAGTCGTAATTGGTAATTATGGCAATTTCTGAAAGGGAGGGAAGTCAAATGTAACTGAAAGGACTGCAGTCGCCCCCATCCCTGTACTCCCAGCCCCCCTTGTAGAATGCTCTAGTTCAGACCTAAGCTAGTACGGAAGAACAAGAAACACAGCGGAAACAGGAATATGAAGTGAGTTGAGGCAACTCATTTTGTTTAGCACCCTAAGGTACTTTCAGTGCTAGCATGAAAAATGCTAGACCTTGGTCTATTGCTAATATAAATTGATTGACCTTCTCTGTGGAGTATGTACAATTTTTACCACAGGAGAATCTGACCCAATACAAAAAGCTGGTGTTAGTATGACATTAGGAGCTCTTGTACAAGAGTCGTTAAACTCAATGTAACTTAATTTAGCAAAATGGGATTCAAATTTGTAATGCGGAAGTGGTTGAGGACACTGCAAATTTGTCATTCGAGCTATTGCGAGAAGTAAAGTTATATTGTGAAAATGCAAGTTCTCAGACTGAAAGCTGACATAGCAGGGCATGTACTGCTCTGGGCGGGTCTGTGCTGGGCATTGATAAAACAGTTTCTAAATATCAAATTAACAGGATAACACAATGTACTGTCATTGCACCTGTATAGATTATGGATGCTCTTCTTGCTGCTATTTCTTCCCTGTAATTCATATCCCATCTTACATGGGGCTTTTATTTTGCAAATAGTTATTGGTGAAACTGCATGTAAGTAGCTCTCTATTACACTACACTGCAGAAACTGGGGACGAATAACAGTGTGTGTCTTTCCCGAACTTGGCATTTACAGACATTGTTCTGCTCTCTCTATACTTTTTCTAGTGTCATGTCACGAAAAGTTTTGTAACAAGATGCGTCATCTCTACGCATACTTGTCCCATTCAGTTGATGCTCCTTAGTGAAGGAGTGCACTCTGTGGTGCAAAGCTGCAGCCGTTTCCTATTAAATACTTGAAACTTGCCTGTGATATTGATACAAGGTTTTTGGTTGGGAAACCTGTGTGGGAGGGGGTTGAGAGGAGTGTAGATTTTTACTGTGGCAGATGTGTTGTCTAGAAAAACTTCTTCTTATTGAATATAAACATGTTACTTTCTCTGGGTAAGAATCTTCAGAGGAATCTTGAATCTTAATGTAGTAATTGGGATAGATAGCATTATTTATGAGAACTATTTTTCATTTCAAATTTAGATTGTACTGTAAAACTTTTGAAAAGGTAGAACTGAGGTGTCAAAAAAAGCTCTTCAATAAAAGTCTGCATCTGCTCAATTTCATTTATATTTCAGTGTAAATATAGATCAGGCATTTTGTCCTTCCAGCCCTTAACTAAGACCTCTTAAACTTATTCATGCAACAAATATTCCTTTTACTTGAAAGCAAATGATAGACAAAGTTTATCTTTATAGCATTCAAATATCCATTTATGGTTGTTTTTTTGCAAGATTGAAGCTACAGGTCATTATGACACAGCATGCAAATACTATATTATTCTTACTGAAGTTAAGGAGCTATGAAATGTTTTTGACATTTTCCAGAATAGCTGCGTATGAAAAATCAAATCTGGATGGAAGCTGCAGTGCCATAAGATGAGTAGGAAGAAGTGTTGTGGGCTTTTAATGATTTACAGAAATGTTGACATGTACTGTACTGATTTGGGAGTGGATACCCATTTTTTCCAATCCAAACAACACTTTTGTGAAATTCACTACATTAACTCAGTAATAATGCTGAGACATTATCTGTTGGTATAGATTTATTTTGGAAGGCAAGTTCTTGAGACAAAGCAAATCTTCACAGTGATCTTTGGCTGTACTGATTAACACAACCTCTGTAATCACCTGTACTGTCGGAAGGTGGGGTGAGATTTTTTTATTGATGGTCATTGACTCTAAGCTCTACACACAAGACACCAGCTAACTGATTTGCTATAGAAAGAACTGGTATATTAACATTTGGTTTCAGCTGTGATTTGCTATTGGTTATTTTGTTAGACTATTGGCTGTTTGTTTCAACTATTTATTACCACGTGTGTGTTTTATGTGCATAGGACAGTTGTCACCGAAATCGGGAATAAACCTCGTAACACCAATGTAGTGTTAAAAGGCAGGCATTCTTTATTTACGGTGCTGGATGCACGGGAGATCACTCCTCTTAACGTGCATGCCGTCAAATTGAATTGTGCAGGTTAAGTACCTGCTCTATATATGTATTAATTAGTTTTCCGATAGAATAGGTACATATTCATCATATGCAAATGTCATTTGCGCATGCCTGTTGATGTCTCTGGGTGGTTGTCAGGGGTCTCTGGATGAAGGATATACTCTTCCTTACTGTGTCCACTAGTTAACCCTTGCTTTCATGCAAACTCAATTCTGAGATTATGGATGTACTGACCTTGAGGGGTGGTCTGTTCTGGTTTAGTGTTTGCTCTGCAGTTCCTTATCTTTATAGTCCTGTACATCTGCTTTTCTTAAGGTCAAATGTCATTGTAACTTTGTTTAGGCACTTCTTATCTTGAGGCCTTTCCAACTCCCCCAAAGCAACAAGTTTTAGTTGTCATGCAGGCTGTTTCTTTTTTCAGCTACCTCATTATCCTGGCTAAGTTTTGGCTCCAGGACCCAACATTTGTTGAGCTACACTAGATTGCATTAGTAACGTCCAACCATTTATTCCCTGAATCACTGCTACCTAAAAGCGACGCTTTAATTTGATCCTTAAAACAGAGGTTTGGACCCTAAAAGTGAGGGTTTGAGATCTAAAGACTAGGCTTTGAGCCTTAAAAGAGGGGTTCTGACAGAAACACATTGTCTATTGTTTCATTCGCATTAATGATTAACTAACGACTAAAATATAGATCAAAGAATACACTGATTGTCCCCAGACTCGATGTCCTGTTGGATAGGGCTGTACAAGGAGTATAGCAGCATCCATGGTTGGTTAACTTCATCACCCTGGTTACATTTCCCCCCTTTGAAAGTTTTGAGATTATTTTTCTCAACACTTTCACTACAAACTGGTACTCAATATCCTACCTCTAGTTACCCGATAATATTAATGCCTGTTAACCCCTATGCGATAGAGATTTCCCTATCAAAATTTTCTGGACCATATTTTCCATTTGCCAATGCAAGAGTGACCTTTCAATCCATTGCCATCTCTTTTGCTAGAACCTTCTTTAGACAAGAATAGACAAGGAGGATTATCAGAACCACGACCAGCAAAAGCAACACTGTGCTTAGTATAGATCTTACCCAAGAGCTGAGATTCCATCCCAGTCCATTAAATATCTTATCAATCTAATTTTCCTGCATATCCTGTTGAATTTTGTGCATGTCTTTTTCTACTTGTCCTAACAGGCTCAAATCATGTTTGACATCCTGAGTTAAATTCGTATATGTATGCAGCAATGATATATTTTATCCTTCAGATATCCACAGACTCTATACTCTTTTAGCAAGAGCATATCTAAGGCAATCCTATTCTGCAATGTCATTTTATAAAAATAATCACCCTTTTTTTGATCCTCTGTACTTAACTCCTCTTTTCCTATAGAGAAGTTTCCACACCAAAACAAACACCCATTTACAGAAAAACTTATATATATTTTAAAGTCAATTTAGCAGTCTCAGGGTCTCTATTAATAGGCAATTTTCCATGATGGTGCTTTCTTCACTCAAGTGTAGTGTATCCATGGTTCCACTCCTACTTTGATTGCACTGTAGGTTGTTAACAGTACCTGTAAAGGTCCTTTCCACTTCTCCTGCAGTGGTTCAGAGTTCCAGGTCTTTATGGACCCGAGATCACCTGGCTGATACTGATGTTTAGGTGTATCCAAGGCAAGCGATCTAGTCAACACAATATACCTCTGGAGAGCTCCAAGAGTTTTTGCTAAAGAAACCAAATACACTTTTAAATTTGTTTCCCCTGCTACCTTCATATCCCTTGGGATGAGAGGAATTTGATAAGGTTTGCCATACAAAATTTCATATGGGCCATCTTTGGTTCTTGGTTGAATTCTAATTCTCAAGAGAGCTAATGGTAAGGCCTGCGGCCATTTTAAAGACACTCCTTAACAGATCTTACTTATTTGCCTCTTCAGTGTTTGGTTCATCCTCTCAATTTTCCCACTTGATTGTGGTCTCCAGGGGGTATGTAGGTCCCATTTTATACCCAAAATTTTACTAACTTGTTGAACTACCTCTGCCACAAAATGTGGTCCTCTATCAGAGGACATTCCCATTGGCATCCCAAATCTTAGTATTATTTCCTTCAGCAATATTTTAACTACTTCTCTAGATTTGTTGGTGCGGCAAGGGAAAGCTTCTGGCCATCCAGAAAATGTATCAATCAGCACTAACAAATAACTATATCCATTTTGTCGGGGTAACTCAGAAAAATCAATTTGCCAATAATGTCCAGGAGAGTGTCCTTGTTTTGTTATTCCTAAAGGTGGTTTCTTTTGGTTCAGGGAGTTATTTTTAAGACAGATTGGACACTTAGCTACTATGGATTTAACTATTCCTGTCATCCCTACACACACTACAGATGCTTTCAAACTCGAAACCATAGCATCTACACCCCAATGTGTTTGCTCATGCTTTTCTTTTGCAAGTTCTGTCATAACTTGTGCGGTTACTATTGCCTGTTTTTCTGGCGTTACCCACCATCCTTCTCTATTTTGTGATGCTTCCAATTGTTCTGCTAATTGCTTATCCAATTTATTGTACCTCAGTTTCAAGTTTGGAATTTTTATCTGTTTTACTGGTACTAGTGCAAGGATACCTTGTTCTGCAACCTCTGCAGCTTTATCTGCCAATCGATTACCTATGTTTACAGCCATCTGACCAAATTGATGAGCTTTGCAGTGGATTACTGCCACTTCTTTTGGTTTCTGCACATCTTCCACAAAGTTGGAGAATTTCTTCTTTATGTTTTATTGATGATCCTTGGGCTGATAGCAGTCCTCTTTCCTTCCAAATAGCTCCATGAGCACGGATCACACCAAATGCATATTTGGAATCAGTCCAAATACTTACCCTTTGTCCTTCTGCCATTTGCAGACCCTGCTTCAATGCCACCAATTCTGCTTTCTGTGCTGAGGTATTTGCAGGCAGTGTCCCTGACTCCATTACCTTGGTGGTGGTAACAACAACATATCCAGCCATTCACTTCCTTTCTTGCACACAACACCCCCCTTTCTTTCTTTCTCCCACACTACAGCATCAGTATTTCAGAGCTCAGCACTGCAAGACTGGAAATTCAGAGTTGAAAGTGAATTCTCTGCAAACATGTCTGTGCCCATACCAGGGGTGTTGCTGTATGCCACATGAGCTTTTCTGGACTTTGCCATTTTGTTGTGAGTGCTGGTATCCCCCAGAATTGTGGCAAGCAGTGGCAGCAGCAGATGCCTCTGAATAGAATCATAGAATAATTGAATCGTTTAAGTTGGAAAAGATGTCTAGTCATCACTGAGTCCAACTGTTAATCCAGCACTGCTAAGTCTACCACTAAACCATGTCTTTAAGCACTACATCCAAATGTCTTTTAAATACCTCCAGGGATGGTGACTCAACCACTTCCCTGGGAAGGCTGTTCCAATGCTTGACAACCCTTCTGGTGAAGAAATTTTTTTTTCCTCATATTCAATCTAAACATCCCCTGATGCAACTTGAGGCTGTTTCGTCTTGTCTGATTGCTTGTTATTTGGGAGAAGAGACTGACAGCCACCTTGCTACAACCTCCTTTCAGGTAGTTGTAGAGAGTCTCCCCCAGCCTCCTCTTCTCCAGGCTAAACAACCCCAGTTCCCTCAATTGTTCCTCACAAAACTTCCCTTCATCAGCTTTGCCCCTCCCTGGACATGCTCCAGCATGTCAATGTCTTTCTTGTAGTGAGGGGCCCAAAACTGAATGCAATATTCAAGATGTGGCCTCACCAGTGCCGAGTACAGGGGCATAATCACTGCCCTACTGCTGGCCACATTATTCCTGATACAAGTCAGGATGCTGTTGGCCCTCTTGGCCACCTGGGCACAGTACTGGCTCATATTCAGCCACTGTCAACACTCCCAGGTTCTTTGCTGGGCAGCTTTCCAGCCACTCGTCCACAAGCCTGGAGGGCTGTATGAGGTTATTGTGACCAAAGTGCAGGACCTGGCACCGAGCCTTGTTAAAACTCATACAGTTGGCCTTGGCCCATCGATCCAGCTTGTCCAGATCCCTCTACAGGAGCCTTCCTACCCTTGAGCAGATCAACACTCCCACCCAACGGCGTCATCTGTAACTTACTGAGGGTGCACTCAATTCCCTCGTCCAGGTCATTGATAAAGATATTAAACAGAACTGGCCCCAACACTGAACCCTGGGGAACACCACTTGTGACTGGGTTTAACTCCATTCATTAGAACTCTCTGGGCTCAGCCATCCAGCCAGTTTTTTACCCAGCAAAGAGTATGCCTGTACAAGCTACTGGCAGCCAGTTTCTCCAGGAGAATGCTGTGGGAAATGGTGTCAAAGGCTTTACTAAAGTCTAGGTAGACAACATCCACAGCCTTTCCCTTGTCCACTAAGTGGGTCACCTTTTCATAGAAGTTGATTAGGTTAGTCAAGCAGGACCTGCCTTTCATAAGCCCATGCTGACTGGGTCTGTATGTGCTCTGTGATGGCACTCAGGCTGACCTGCTCTGTAATTTTCCTGGGCGCCAAGGTCAGACTGCAGTTTGCCCAGAACTTCCTTCTGGCCCTTCTTGTAGATGGGCATCACATTTGCTAACTTCTAGTCAACTGGGACCTCTCCTGTTAACCAGGACTGCTGGTAAAGGATTGGAAGTGGCTTGGTGAGTGCTTCTGCTAGCTCCCTCAGGACCCTTGGGTGGATCCCATCTGACCCCATAGACTCGTGTGTGTCTAAGTGGTATAGCAGGTCACTAACCATCTCCCCTTGAATTATGGGGACTTCATTCTGCTCCCTGTCTTCCAGCTCAGGGGGCTGGGTACCCTAAGAACAACTGGTCTTCCTATTAAAGACTGAGACAAAGAAGGCATTAAGTACCTCAGCCTTTTCCTCATCCTTTGTCACTGTGTTTCCACCTGCATCCAATAAAGGATGGAGAGTCTCCTTAGTCCTCCTTTTGTTGCTAATGTATTTATAGAAACATTTTTTTTTTTTATGGCAGTAGCCAGATTAAGTTGTAGTTAGGCTTTGGCTGATGCTCATAGCTGGATACTGCATGCTACTGTCTTGTGCTGTGTAATCAAAGTTTCTGAAACAGACTGGGCAGGGGTATTACTATATTTTCAATCTACAGTCTACCACCTGCACACCCAGGCCCTTTGCTTCCTTTAAAAATATAGATATTCAAAAAATCTCATTTATTCCTCACATAACGAGTAATAAAGGCAAGAGTCACTGAAAGTAGGGGAGAGAGCAGAACATGAGATAATTCTAATGGAACATAAGCGAGAGATTAGACGTAGGAGAGCTGGGTGCAGTGACTAGGACATGAATTCCTGTTTGGGGCACACATGCTCTTTATGTGGAAGTGAAGCATTGCTTTGTACAAATAATGAATTTGCAGAATGTTATGTAAAAGACATCAGCTTTTATAATACTGAGCATTATTTCCAGCAGTAGGTCTCAATGTACTTTGCAGAGGAGAGGTGGACCAACATTTTTCTTTCTTTAACACCTAATTTTTGGAAAGAGAGCAATGGTTTCATATCAGTAACTTGTAAAAAGTGTCATGACCCAGGAGCTATTCTGTGCGTGTTGGACTCTAGGGTAGGGCTCTATCCACACAGGCCTACATATAGAACCATGCACTATGTATGACAACTTCAGATACTTTACATAAAAACAGGCACTGCAGGGTTTTTCTGTTTACCCTTTTGCATGGCTAGAACCCCCTACTAATACAGGAGAAGAGAAATGAGAAGTTGGGTACTAGTATGAGTGAAAAAATAGCATAGAGAGATGCTTTGAGATTGTCAGAGCAATGATGGTATCTTGCTTTGATGGTTTTGTTATATAATTGGGACCTTAGTCTGAATATTAAGACCATTGTGTTTTACTGTGGTATGTAATTTGAAGTTGGAACTGCTCATGCTTAAAATACCCCCCACCCTTTTGAGCCCACTGAGGCTTTCATCATCTAATTGTTCATTGTGTCTGGAAAATTTGGGCTTGTCCCCAAAGGCCTCTTTGCTCTCCCAGGCACACATGGGAATCCTGCAGGTAGAAGGAAGATGGAAAGCTGTGCATGCTTAAGTACTCCTTTTGTGAGCATGCTGATGAGCACACGGAGAGATGCATGTCTGGGATACTGGAGCAGGGAGGAGCAGGGTGGATAAATTGAAAGCTCTTAAGATGAGCATTGCCATGGAAACCACCGCCTTTCCTCTGTGTGTGCAGCAGTATATTGGATGCTTACCTCTTGTGAAGTCAAGCTCATAAGTCTGTGGTGCAGAAGTGCCTCAGAGGTGCCTGGGAGCTATACTTGCAGGAAGTTGGATAGGGCTGCTACCATCTTTGCAGCTGAGGAGCTGGCCTGCAGTTTCCTAGTCTAATCAGTGTCTGCCTAAGTTTTCCCGTTTTGTTGTGAGAGGGAGCAAGTGTGGTGCTTTGTCAGGCCTGCTCTGATCCCTGCTGAGGAAGAAAGCATGACTGACCCTGGTGGGACAGGGAATCTCTATCCTGTTCTCAACCCTAGACCTGAGTTTCCTTTTGTGCGTCCTTGATTTATCTACCTGTAAAACAGCATAGCTTTTTTTAAAGAAGTACAAAAAGATCAGGCCAACAATATCTGTGATCCAAACTGATAAAAACCCCTCAATAAAAAGCTCTTTAAGTTAATCAAAGAATAGGCACACCACCTGAAGTTGCTACATATGCTGGAGAAGAGGCATCTGGTATGTCCTTCTGTGCCCTTGCAGTCAAGGAGGGTTTGCATGGCAGGATTCTTCCTTATAACCCATATGCTAGCTTATTTGAAAACAAAAACAAAACCAAAAACAAAACCAACAACCAACAAACCAAAACCCAAAACTTAAAATTCCTGCCCACTCTATGCAGATGTTTTAATTAACTTTTTTGTTTTGTGACTCTGGCACACAGGACACATGGGATGTGTGTGTAAGAAGGCACTGGAAGCTGAGGTAAGGAGTCTCTGGGTTGATTGCCAGTTATAAACATCCCTCCTGGAGATGTCCAGACCTTGTGACAGGGCAAGTCAGTGTGGCACAGAGCTGGGCAGAGAGAACCTGTACCCCACCCTGGACAGGCAAGGAAGAGACAGGGTCTTGAGTTCACTGTCCCACAAGACACATACACTGAGGTGTAAGTGATTAATATTATACCTACACCTCTTTGGTCAGATTTCCAGCTTGTATTTTGTTAATTTTGTAGGTGTTGGAAGGTGATCTGTATTTATGAACTGATGTCTGTTGGGTTCAGGCATGTAAATATACCTGAGAAATCTCTCAATTATTCTGGGGTTCGTTTGTTCTACCTACACAATGCTATGTGCTATCTTTGTATTTTGCTTTCCTGAATATATCTTTGAATCTCTTTAAATGATTGATTACTTGTTCTTGTTGAGGCTTAGGTCTTGTTCTTTCTTCTCCTGTTAAAGAAAATATCAAAGTGACCAAGTCACTGTTTCTGTCTACAACACTGGAATAGTGCACCTTTCTAATGTTGTGTGGCATGCCTCCTTTGTTTTAACTTGATGCAGGTTAAGAAAAAAATCAGACTGAAAACATGATTTAAGTGTTGTGATAGTACTTTACTTTCAATGTTTACAGAGCCTTCAGAGTTCCCGCTTTTAAAAATTTTTATTCTATAGAAAAACTGAAAGCTGGGAGTCTGAGAGAAGAATTGGACTCCAAGAGCTGGAATTCCAGGAGAACCTTTGGCTCTTGGATGCAGATCTTGTTAATATACCAGATCTACAAATCTTTACAACTTCTAGAGAGAATCACTGATTTTGGAATATATTTCTTGGTTTCTGCTCCATGTGTTTATGAAATGGACATGTTGTGCCTTTCTTCATCACACTAGAGGCAGTCAGACTCTTGGCAGGGTAAGGAAAGGATGTTTCTAATTACTGCTTGCTTCAAGCTAATGCCACTTTCAAATGTTGCTAATAATACAGCAATAGTTCTGAACCATCCTTTTGGTTTTTTGTGACCTTCTGTGCTGCCTTTACTGCCTTCTGCAGTTAGTTTATTGCATTTAAAGATAAAAGAGAAAAGAAGAGTCCCAATACACAAGTCTTAAAGTTCTCTCAGCTCAGAGTAGGTGTGAGGGAGGCGTGACAACTGTGAAATAATTTAGTCTGTTGGCACCCTTCTATGATATACATGAAAACTGTTACGAAATCTTCTAGCTGAATTTGTACTAAAGAGTGGGGCTGTGGATGTAAATTCGGAGAGTCTGTGTGCAGAAGTTTAGGACCCATGTATTCCTTTAATAGGCGTCTTACTATTTATGGGTTGCCCTTGGGAAGATGCTGAAAGAGTAATAATTGCTCACTCTTTCTGTATAATAAAGGAAGTTTAATCTCCTTTATATACCGTATATTACATCATTGTAGAAAATCTTTCAGAAAGCTAGTATTTTAGATGGATTCATGGTAGTGAGGGTACAAAACCATAATTAGCATGTGTGACTTAATTGTTCTGGAGTGTGATGGGGGTTCAGATGGGAACTTAAGTCACTGCTGTCTGAAGTGAGGTTAGATAATTGTTCTAGAAAAGTATAAAGCTTGCAAGATTTGGTATTTAATGCCAAGATATTAATTGTCTGGGGAGAGATAAGGTTGTTATATAAGAGTGAATCTGCTGAGGGTAGAATAAAGCCGCTAGTGTGCTACCATTGTGAAATGCAGAGATATGTTTTAATAGAGACGTCAGAAAAGAACTAGTTTTTATCAGGGTGGAGGTTGCTGAGAGTTGTGAACGATGGCAGAAGCAGTTTTATTGTGTTACAGCTTAATGATGCAGTGCAGGAAAGGTAGTGCTGAATCAGAGCTACTCTCTAATCATTCATCAGGGTCAGGAGAAGGGTGTTCTCTGCAGTGGGAACATGCTGTGCCTGAGCTCCAGGAGGTATGTTACCAGCCAATATATGAGTGTTTTTCCAGGGTGTTGCTGCATAAGAAATGGGAAGAAGGGCTAAACAATTTGCTGCTCTTAGGTTCCTGCTGAAAGGGATTTGAAAGAGACCATTTCATTGCACAAAGGTCTGTCTTCCGACTGCAACTGGTTTACTTTAGCACATTGACAAATGCATATAAATCAAGATGCTGAAGCAGTATATAGGTTATTCTTTTTTCTGAAGAATCCCAGACAAGGTGTAATTCTGAGGAAGCACCTCTGTTCTCAAACTTAATGAATTGGAAATCTAGATACAAAAAAACCCTGGGCTGTGGCATCACACCTGCCCTGCCACAAGCCCTTAGTGGTATTTGTCATCATTAAGAGAAGAAAAAAGGAATGCAAATGATGTCAGTTCAAATGTAGTAGTAATAGCTGAGAAAACTACACTGGGCCAAATTTTACATGAAGGAAAAATAGATGGCCTAAAATATACTGTACTATTAGAAATCACAAAGAGAAGTATTGAAGCTGTTACTTCAAAGTCTTTAGAGTAGGGATCTAGAAAAAGGAAACCATGCTGGCTCTGACAATAAATAGTTCTGTGACCTTGAATGAGTCTCAGCATACACAAAAAAATTGATCCTAATGTCTTTGCCAACTGATTTTTTTCTATGGATGGCTATACTTACCCTTAGATTCCCACTGAGCTCTCACCAAAGAAAACCAGAGGATTTAGCACTACCATATTTTGAAGAAATGTAACTCTAGTAGAATAATGGTATGAGTTGGCTTTCTGAGAGTGACCTATGGAGAACGACTAGATCAACCAAGTAAATGACGTGGGAAAGCAAGAGGTTAATGATTTGCTGCTGTTCACAGAAGAAATCTTTCAGCAATTGTTTTCTCTTGGGTAGAATTTCTTCCAGGTCAGGAAAGTTTTTCTGAGAGACGAAGTACTTGCTTCTATTATCTGAAATCAAAGCTGTGATCTGAAGGCTTATGCTAGTCCAGAATACAGTATTTGCTGGCTGATTTTATGGGGTTATCTTCCTCACATTGTAATACAAATTTTTCATTGTAGTAATGGAGCATGCGAGTAGGGTGAGCTGAGTATACTGAAGGCCTGTGGTATTTTGTGGAACTCCCCTTGCCTGTTGTGCAGAGAGGGAGACTCGGAGCGTTCTGCTCCTGTAAATTAATCTGGGTGCAGTGATTTTTGGCATGGCATTTTTAGCATTCTGTGTTAGCCAAGAGGTAGGGCTGGGCATTTGCTCTTAAGACACATGAATTTTTATTCCAGGGGAAGATAGGTGGTCACACAGAATATTTTTTGGAGTGGGGGATCACAACCTAAGTTGCCCTAGCAAAGGTCTTATGGTCTCCCTCTTCATCTGTAAAGCCTTGCAGAGTGGCACATATGCTAAGAGATGGGAGACATGGGGTCAAACCTCCTCAGGAGGAGCAGACTGCCCATTGCTTTGACAAATGGGAGCAGGGAACGTGAGCAGAGATGCACCTGGGTGCTATGTGACATGCCACTGATGAATACTCTCTAATGGTACTTTAAAGCAGCAGCATAGTAGTGTGTTTATAGGTAAAAGGTACTATTTACCCCATACGTGACTACCTGCTAGTGTCCTATTATCCAGCTGTGTTAAAAACAGAAATGCATGACAAAGTTGACTTAAACACCATCTGGGGGCTGGTTTCATGACCACAAGAGAGTTATGCAGAATATAAAGCTTCTATGGCTGTCAGGAACATTCAACAGAAGCCTAGTGGATAGCTTGCTAAAATCCTTGTGACATCCTAAATATATTTGAGGTAAGAAGCCTGATAAAGTACAATGGGTCATGGCTAAAAAATAGCCTTCCATACAACATCTAGAACTCTTAAAATAAATTAAAAAGCCTTTATAAGAATTTGTCCCATGTCAAAAAGGCTAGGCTGAAACCTGCCAGGAAGCAAGTTGTAGGGCAAGTCAGATGTATCCAAGGAATAATAATAGCAGTTAGGAACTCTGGAGGAATAAAGAACTACAGTAATTCAGCCCACAGAGGAATAAAAAAAAAGGGAGGGGGGAGGGGAAGAAAAGAAAAAGATGGCATTCACTAGTAGCTCAACAGCCTTTGTCCTGAGGGGCAAGTCTTCCAGGCAATGTCAGGCAGATGATAAATTTATGCTTTGCAAATTGTTCTGGAGACCATTGTCCCTTTAAAATGAGATCCCATTCCAGGCACTTCTTCCACATAAGTACAGCTTGTGCAAATGAGTAAATCTTGCTTTCTTTAGTAGAACCTGGGGAGCCTGTTTTGTAATTGGAACATGCAGGAGGGAATCCCTAATGCTCACTACACCAATTATTCAGTACAGTGCTTTCTCTGTTACCAAAATATCTACATCCGACCTTTTCTGAATCTTGGGGAAGGGGCTGAGCACCTGCTCAGCAGTGGTGGGAAGAGAGGTATCTTGAGGGTAAGGTCGTGTACGGTTGTGTCAGTTTGGAATGCAGTTCTGCTTCTGTGATAGGTTTCTAATGTGACTTTAGGCAAGTTAATTGGTGCTCTTTGATAGACTTACCCTAATGCCAAACAGCAGTGATAAAGCCAGTTTCCTCATAAAGGTACTATAATGACCAATGCTTTCTGAAGTATTTAGATATGATAAAGGTGAAGAGTAGCAAAGAAAATAGATGCTTGCTGGTTTGAAATGCATTGCATGCAGTCTGTGCTTATTTAGCTGTGGTAAATGAACTGTAGCTTATAAAAGAGAAGACCTGAAACTAGACCTTTTTCATTATTAGTTATGTGTTTCAGGCATTTTCTCCCCATCCTTCTAATATGCTGTTGTTATGGCAACAGTGTTTCTATCAAGAGATTCATATAAACTCCTAAACCCTTTTTGTACTTTTACCTGTTTTGGCACACTCAAGGTACTTAAATGCATATGTCCTTGAGTTGTTTTTCTTTCAACCAGAAGGAATTTTGTAATGATTTTGAGCAGAATTTCACTTGTGCGAAGGCTTTGACAAAAATTATTTCTGCTGTTAATTTAGATTGTGTTAAAAAATAGTACTTAAGAATACAATGTTGTAATTCCTCTAACTGTTCAAAGGTTGGACAAAGAGGCCTCCACAGCAACTTCCTTGCAACTTTTAATAATCGTGGATGAGTGGAGCTGGTATCATCAAGTTCACACAAAATTTACTGCAAAGGATTGCATTTAATTTTACTTTTGCACACCCCATTCATGAGCTCCTGCCTTCCTCTAACAAGACCCTCTGGAGGGAGAAGATGTCTCAGATATCACAGGATGTGCAGCTACACACATAGTGTGTCAGAGGTAACTGTTCATCCCCCATAATAAACAATAACAAAGTGGCACTCTGACAAGATCATGAAAAAGTCATGAGGAGTCCCAAAATAACAGGTGGCAGTAAAGTGTTATTGGGTCTCCTAACCAAAAGGAATGGAGGTGTGTGATATTACAAGTTACCAAATGGCTGAATATGGAAAACACAGCTTCATGATCTGCCCTTATGAATCCTAACCTCTGTGTGTCAATGATGAATGAAAGGTATAACTATTTAGGGGGGTAGGGTGTTTTTAATTTATTTGCGTGATATTTCACTAGTTGGATGTGTTAACGCAAGTTGCCTTATGAAATACCTTCTGGGCTTATAGCCTAGAAGCTTGTGCACAGTTCTCTTGTTAAAATGCTTGGTGCATTCAGTTATTTTTCTTAATTGTTCCTCAAATCTTAGTTTTTATTGCTCTGAACACATCAGTAACTTTTCTTACCTGTAAAAATGCCTAGAAAGCACCTCATGAAAAAATATGAAATAAACCATGATCAAAACTTGGCGCATCTTAGTAACACTTTATACTGAGTTGTGCCTTTAACTTTCTTGTGTTCATCTGGGGAACATTCCTCAGGATGGACTTCTTTGAAACGTTTCAGATCTCAGAGGGCAGTGACTGGAAATCCCAATTTTTCTACTAATGGTGTACTGCAATGGGCTGTATCTGCTTCTATAGTTTGAAAAATATAAACTGTATCCTGATGATAATAGATTTTCTATATTAGTCTTAACATAAATCTTAGTGAAAGGGTAATCTTGGGCTGCCTTCATTGCACATCACATAAAACAGTTTGCATTGTAGTGTTCTAGGTGTGCTGAAATATTCGTATGTGTTTGGGGTTTGGAGGGGAAATGAGGGTGTGTTGATATTTGGTTGAATTAAAAAATTTGATATTACTGTAAGCAAATGCATCTGAAGATATTTACCTGCATTTACCTTGGTTTCATGAGCTTTATAATTTTTAGTCTCTGCACTGGCTTTTGCAGCTAGCAAGCTGTTACTAGCACTGGTCTCAATAATAAGCTTCTATGTGACTTTTGTGTATAGTTTCAAGCTGCTGGAAGCCCTCTGAGAGAACTTATTTTCTTTGCCTGTTGCTCTTAGGCTATATCTACGTATGCGAGCAATTTGGTGTGCTAGTGGTGAACCAGTAGCTGAAAACAGTTGGTGCCATGGCCCTTACCTCTACATTGTGTGCTGCTTGTCAGGTTTGTTTGGGACTAGATTTAGCCTGGCCACCTGGACCAAGTGCCACCATCAAATGGGCTTTAAAGCTGACTAAAGGGTCAGTCATTGATTCAGACTCTTCTGTACCAATGAGTCTTGGGAATGCAGTCACTGAGCATTTTTAGAGGTGGTGCTGTTACTGCCCTCATGCTCTGTAGGGTTCCAGGAGTTCTGCAGGCCTGAGATGGAAGTAGCAACATGCAAGGCAAAATTTGGTGCAAATATTCTCAACTTGTATTTATCAAATGTTTCAGTATCTAATAGATGATTGCTATGAGGGGAGATGAGAAGGTGATTAATCTTGACGGTGTTTCTAATTCTCAGTGTGCTCTTTTTTTGAGGTATTTGCATTTATGTGTCTGCATGGTAAGCTGTTTACCTGATCACTTAGCTGGTTTTGGCTCCCCTGTCCCCTGTCTGTCTCCACTGAGATACCTCATACTTTATGCTGCCATATTGTACCCTGTGCTTTGTCCTCCATCACGTACCGGTGGAAAAACTCTCATTATGTGCTCTCAGATACATTAAACATACAAATGGGGAAAGACAGGAGGGTGAAGAATGGAAGATGAGAGTCAATTTTTCTGTCAGTCATCACTGGGCTGTCTCACTGTATTGAAATATCACCAGGCAAATTCCTTCTCCACACAATTATGCCTTTTTTAAAATAGATATGAACAAATTGCAGCTGACTGTAGTGTATTCTGCCCAGCTTCCACATCTTTTTAACCACCTTATCTAAGTGGTTTTTCCTTTTTGGGAATTGGTTAAGCTAATGCATGTTTGCATAAAAGGAAATACAACGATCGTAACCTGCTCTGGTGGGTTCCCCCCGTACTGGTCTCTTTACCAGTTGCACAGTGACACTAGGCATTCTTTATTGTGTACAATAAGCACTTACCAAAAAAAAAGAAGTAAGCTTTTTTAAAACCAATTAAATACAGTTCTGTCATTAGTGGTATTCATCATTCATTGGCATTTGTTAGCTGACCCAATTGGTTTGCATTGCAAAGTAATTTAATTTTCCATGGACGGGCTATAAATGTGTAACAAGCTATATTATTCATATGTAAATATTCTTCTGATTAAATCTGTCTTTGCTTGCTAATGGCCTAAAATGCTTTGATGTTTATTCTTCTATAAGCTTATGGACCAGGATTTCAGCCATGCTGCATTTTTTCAGTGGTTTATGTCTGCTCCCACAGTGTCTTTTATTTTTCACTCATTAAAAGTTACTATTGCAACACTTCCTGTGACTAACTAGGAGAATTGGTTCCCTATATATCAGAGTTCATTGTCTGTTTGATCAAAAATGCTGTTTTGGTGGATTTCTGAAAATCAATTGGAACACTTTTTAAAAAACATTTTCCTAGGTTGAAACTGAGATGAATATAAAAAATTCTGAATTCTGGCAAGAGAGCTTTTTCCCGTTCTTACATGGTGTTCCCAAGCCTCTCATTAGTGGGCTGTCAGTTTTATAGCCAGAAGGTAGCCTTCTCCCAAAAGAAAACTGTGGGCATTCTGTTTGAAACCATCACACTAGTTTTATTACTATAGCTAGTGATTATAAAGATAAAATTTCATGTTAAGCAGTACAGATGACTTAGAGGCTAATTGCCATCAGTTTACAAAAGCCTTTTAATTTTTTACTGCCTTCAGGACCTAGTCTTTAAAAGCTGGCCTGAAGAATGAAGATGCTCATGAATAGGTTTCCTTACACAGCAACCTTGTCATGTGCCATGTGACCTAAGACCAACCTATAGTTTACATGCTAGTAATTGTGTTAGTGATTCAGGGACTGGACAAATCAATTGTTACTGTCAATGTCTATTTCCATCATGCCCTGTATCTTAATTAAAGGCTGGATCATCTTGGATCTAGTGGCAACATGCTACAGACAGACAAGTGTCTCTGCTATCTATGGCAAAAAGACATGTGTAGTTTTGTGTAATAGATCACCAGAAGGCTTAAAGGCTAGGAATGTAGTTCTGATCTCAGAAGCAACTCATCCTGATTTACATCCATGTAACAGAGAACAAAATTAGACTCTGAATGTCTTAGGAGACATTATCCAATTAGAGAAAAGGTCTGGTTTGCACATTTACTATATATAATAGTATTTCTCTTTCTCAGTTACTGTTGGTCAGACCTGTCTGTGAAATGCAAATGGGTGTGTGGGGGAGTGAGAGAGAATGTCATCTCATAGAGGAAATTTGAGCAGGAATAGAAAGCTTCCACAGAGAATATATTCAGAGCGAATTTGTCCATTAGTCACTTACCCCTATTGCTTTTCCAGTTGCCTTTCATCTCCTCACTTGCATCTTCTGAACATTTTTGTCTTATGTATGTAATTGTAAAAAGGATAAACTTAGGCTATCAATAATGCCCTGCTGAAAAGAGCAACAGTTAATCAGAATTAATCCATGATTCCAAGAGAAAAGGTAGCAATAAATGTACTATCTTCCTATCTGAGAAATGGACATAACTATGTGGTAATGGATCCGTTGTTATTAAGAGACACTTAAGAAAACTGTGATGGCTTATCTTGTGAAGGCGCAAGGAGCACACTTGAGAGATAATTAGCTCTTGGGATCCTCTTATAGAGAAAAAGGTAGAGCAGTTTTCATCTTCCTTAAGACCTTTCCAGCTCAAGCTCTTCACAGGGAAAGAAATTAAGAAACTGGGTGTAGAATCCTAGATACACCAGTTATTCTTGCTTTTACATTATGAGATATTATTTATGTTAGTACAGCTGGAACAGACTTGTAAACAACTTGTGTTTTCCAGCCTAAGAGTCTGGGGAGAATAATGGAAAATGAAAACAGAGTTTCCATGTCAGTGATATTTAGGACCTATGACAAAGACAGACTCCTGGGAGAAAGGGTGCAAAGCTAGCAATATCCCTTCTGCTGCTACCCCTACCCAATGTCTATGATTGCAGCCATGTGATGGAGAGAGAACTACCTTTCCCCCACCCTGCCTCTTTGTATTGTCTCCCTGGCTATACCAAGATTGTGGGAAGCCTGAGTAAGATGAGCCCTGCATATATGTGAGAGTCTAATCTGATCAGAAAAAACCCCTTGCATGTAATTAGGAATAGCTAAGTACAAGTCTAAAGAAAAAATTGCTGCTAGTAAAGCTCCCATATGACTGGGATAATGCTGAAAAAGCAGCTTGCTTTGTAGGTATTAGTCAAGGATATATATTTCTGGGACAAAACATTAAATGCAGCCTTCTTTCTGGGCAGCTATTTCAGTTATGGTTCATTAAAGGAATTTCTTGCCCTATTATTTAAACTCTCAGGTCAGGACTACAGCGTGATGTGGAACTGGACGAAGTAGTCAGCTGAAGTTCTGTATTAGCTTGGATATGTGCTGCTTAGTTCAATGCAGTGCTTCTTTAGAAATCCCCTTAGCCTAGCTTTAGTCCTGATATATTTATGTGACACAGTAATAACATCTCAAGTACATAAACTAGTCTACTACCAATCTGCAAACTACAGACATAGCTGTTCCATTTCCTGAAATCTCATGACCTGTAGTTTCGCTCTGGTTGTTGGGGTGGGGTGGGAGGGGTGGGTGTTGAGGTGGGTTGTTAGCATCTGAAGTCCTTCACCAGGAAGAACAGCATTTTCCTGTTGATTATTGTTTCTTCCTTACCCTAGGATCTACTTGGGTTCCTTTCTATCTGTCTGCTAATAGTTGTACACCTCTGCTTTTTCTTCATTGTTCTGCAGCTCCACGTTGTGTTCAAAATTACTGTATATGGCCATTTTGCTTACATTAGAGATTATTTCTTTGTTCCTTTTGTTACTCCTAAACCAAGTTTCCTAAGCCTGTGCCCCATTTCTTACCATCCCATGCTTGTAGTTGTACACTGCATCCTGTATCCATGCTTCCCCAGGCCTCTGATATATCATATAAGGCTGCATTTTTCTGTACCACATTGTTATGTTAGTCTTAAAACCATACAAAGATACACAAAAGTAAAACAAATTAGTCATTGACACCTAGGCAATTAGAAAATTTCCTGTTACAGCAAAATGAAGCTAAAACTGAGTTGTATGCAGGTCAAGATAAGTTCAGATAGAGCAAGCCTGGTAGGTCTCAGTCCTGATGCCCTGCAAACTCAGTACAAAGCTTATGGGCTGTTATTAGCAATGCCAATACCATATCACAGGGCTAGGCAGTTACATACTGCATTGTGAATATATCCTGTGATGACCTTTGCTATGCTAAACTAAGACAATTGTTCAAAGGCTGTTTTGCATAACATTTTTTTCTTACAAATGAAAACAGCTATGGGAGGATAACTTTTAGTGTTTCCACAGTGATCCTATAACCTAGTAGTTTAAATCTGTAAAACATCAATTTCCACTGTGGTGTCATTATTGATGATTACTCATGGGTCATCATGGGTTCCTAAAACAGGTATGTTCCTAAGAAAAATAATTCATCAAAGAAATTAAAGCAGTTTATGTAACACACTTGGCAACTTTTTATTCTGTATGAGGAGTCTGAGGAGTTGCAGGCAGCTGACAATGGAAGGTGATGTGTGTAGGTGTGGCAGTGTATGGCTGGGCACATGGTGTGTGAATTCTGTGCTCTCATACCAGCCTTCATTTACTGCCAGGTCTCTCCTGAAAAGACATCAGCAGTGAAAAATGTAAGCAATATTTTAGTTATTCTACTGCTTGGCCCACTGAAATAGTGGAGAGTCAGAAGTGTTTATTTGAAAGTATAATGTTATGCAGTCACAGCAACTGATCAACCCTACCCTTGCAGAACTGGTGTTAGTCTCAAAAAGACATCAGAAAAGGGGACATTACTGTAAACCTTACTGTAAACCCCTCTGCTCCCCATTTCTCTTGTGCTCTTTGTAAAAGTGAAGAAAATTTCCAAGTGATCCCTTCCAAAAGCAGACTACGAAAGGTTTACAGGTTCACCCCTCTTGGCCATAGCTGGTAGTGTTTTTTTCCTAGGACTCCTTCTCTCTTTGCTGGCTGCTCCTGCATGTTGTTGCAAAGAACATTCCAAAAGCCAGCTTTTGTCAATAAATGTCCAAAACAAATACTTCTAGATCAATTTCTCTTGAGAAACATTAAAGTTTCCTATGTAAGCGATATCTAAAATTTAAGATTAAAGGAGAGGAAATATGGGGGTGTGGTGTTCAAAAGTAGACTTTCTTCAAACTTGGAGTTCCTGAAATATATTTCCTTATAGGCTGGTCTATCTGCTGAAGCAATGACTGCTATAGCTACTCTGAAAGTAGAAAGTCTCTTGATCAAGCTGTGTTTAAGAAACATACCAAAAGGAACAGGAATACCCAGCCTGTTGGGGAGTGGGCGGGGGCAGAAACCAAAACAAACTACTGCCTTACTACTGCCTTCATGGCGATCAACTGATATTACCATTTGGTTTGCCTGTGGCCAAAGTAGCAAAGTTGGGGGGAAGAGTTTCCCATGTTCAGCAGTTTATAGGTGTCTGCTGCCAGAAAGGCATGCTTGTATCTGTTCTTTTTTGACCCTATTTAAGCTGTGTGAGGACAGTGCCTAAAGAAATCCTTGATGCCCGTGTAATGTTAGCTGACTTGATGGACAGCTTTGAAGTATACGGTTGACCTGGATTTTGGGGCCTGCTAGATGGAAAACTCTGACAAAGTTACTGTAATTGTTTTGAGTTAGTTTTGCAGCTGAATGTATATGACAATAAAATCTGCTAATATCCCAGGTATCTGTTCCCTGCAGCATTGTTGTAAGCAAGGACACATCTGTTTTATGTTGAGATGCTAGCTTCATGATCTAAGGTGTGAAAATGACCATTAGGATATCCCGTCAAAGATGATTATTCAACTTATCCGAATTATGTGTAGAGCCTGAAGTTGTCACTCTCTGATCACATGAGAGGTCTTAAATGACAAAGGCTGTTACAGACCCTTCTGAGCAAGGTTCAGCTTCTGGTAAACCTGTGTTCTTCAATAACCATGTGTCAGGGGAAAAAGTGAGGATACTGTTCTGTCTTGCTCTCACAGCATCCTAAATTTGTGGGAGCCCTCCCAAAGGATCCCATGTGGCAAGGTTAACCTTTTTTTGGAATAGAATGCAGATCTTTACCCATGGGTCTCTTACTATGGTTTCTGAAGGCAATTTCATGCCTGACACACATGCTGCTTTTGTATTGATTAGTAACACAAAATGGCACTTCAAATTTTTCTCTCTATCTCAGGCTGGGGGGTATTCATGTGGTCAGAAAAACATAGTAATGTCTGCACTATGAGTAATTTTTCTTATTTTTGTCTTGCCTTATATTAGCCAAAGACAAAATCTATTGGTTTTTTCTGCCTCTACTTATTCGCCTCCTATCCCAGATAAGTGAAAACATCCTGGTATTAATTCCTGTTAGAGGAATGGGACAGGTGAGTATCATACTCACCTGTTGGGAGTATGATGTTGGGGAGATTCCAATTGGACATGAGAGGGAAATTTTTCACAGTGAGGACAGTCAACCATTGGAATAATCTTCCCAGCGAAGTGGTTGACTCAGCCACATTGGACACTTTCAAGAGTTGGCTGGATAGGATGCTGGGCCATCTTGTCTAGACTGCACTCTTCCTAGAGAGGTTGGGCTAGATGATCCTTGAGGTCCCTTCCAACCTGTGATTCTGTATACACTGGAATGAGTATTTTTATGTAACTTTTTGCCAGCTCAGTATCCCAGGTGACTGATTATTTTGTTTAGAAATAGAAATTACTGGGACTCCAGCTAATATTTCAAAACCTTTCACAGCACTTTTGAAATATTGAAAAGGGGGGAATGTTAGAAGCTGCCATTAGCTGTGGGAAATATTCAGTATTGAACTTCAAAATTATTTAAGTGATTGAAGGAACATTTTTTGTACCAAATACCCTTAAGAGGGCACTTACTCACCACTGCATTTGTTTTGAATATAATCTGTTATAATAATGTGATTTGAAAAATTTCTGCTGCACTAGGTTAACATTTGACTGCAATGTGTTTGGGCCAGTTATGGTTACCAACATCAACAGATACAAAGTATAAAACAATATTGCATTAAGTAGGTTTAATGTGTATAACAGTTCTGTCAATTTACAGGAGTGCAATTTCCACTCAGAACAGCAGGTGCAAAGCAGTTCCACACCTCTTAAAAGAAAGAGCTTCCCCTTACACATCTGGATTATGGTGTGATTTGGGGTTTTCTTTGGCTCTGCCTTTGCTTTTCTCTGACAATCATCAGCTGTAATAAACTTCCATGCTTCGTCCTCTGCAGTTGTTTTTGTTAGTAAATTATTTCTTAACTAGGGGTGCAGTAAAAGACTCTGAAAGATACAGAACAAAATTGGGCTATCAAATGCCTATTTCTTTCTAAGCCAACCACTGAGAAATGTTCTATTTTCCTAGAAAGGATCTTTTTAATAAGAAGTTCTGCCTTAAAGTGCTTGTTTGTAATGATCATGGCAGCTGGATGGATGTGCCAATGGTATCATCCGATAATTTCCTACCATGTTTACAGTGTCTTCATTTTCAGTTTGGCTAAACTAGCTAGGGTACCTTTTTATGTGTCTTCATACTGTCCCCATAAGGGACAGCCTCCAGCAATAACTGGGGAAATTTCTCTTCGCAGATAGCAACACACTGCCTACAGGCAATGCTGACCACTTTCATATTATCTCTTACCCCTTTAAAATAGCATAAAGCAGTACTGCATAGGTGGGGCATGTGACACATCTCCCTACACTGGATTACTTATGTATGAATATTGCTCTGTCTTCATAGGCCCTCTCAACTTTGCAGTTTCTGTAGCTGTATGAGTGTGTGAAATGCCTGAGAGGTGACAAGCTACAGAACATGATGCATGTGCTGTGTTTAGAAAGACAGGACTGTCAGTGTGTACTAAGGCAAAGCTCTAAGGAATTGATCTCTGCTTTAGCTGTATCATATATTTAATGCTTGTTCACAGATAAAATAGGATTTACCGTAAGATCTCCATTAGTCCAGACCTAGATCTTGGTGTCATAGTCTGCTTCTTTCCACATAAAACATTGGAAAATGAAAGTGGTTGGAAAATGAAAGTGGTTACTGTAAACTTGGCATTGCTATAATTAGAGTATGCCATATAACACTAGCAGTAATTTAAAAGTAAATATGTACATAACTTTTCTGTCGCATAAATGAACACAAAGTTTACTTATGGAATTTTCTATTTGGAATGAAAGGGGAGCTGACTTCCCCTCTTCCCTCCCCTTCCTTTCAGATCTGGCATTTTTATGTGGACTTGACAGTTTTCTTAACCAGAGACAGCTAAACTGTATCACCAGAGCTGAGCTCTTCCATGCCAGTTGAAGAGCTGACCTGCTTCAATTTTAAGGCCTTCACTTTCCATCTCGTATTAATTTCTTTCATCTGAATCTAAAAGAGTCAGAATGTGCCTCAGAGGCCCGTGCACAAATATTAAGATAGCGTACAGGCCACAGACTGAATAACTAGATAATCACCTTGCAGATTCAATTCTGTAGCAACACCGGAATTTATGGTGATAGCTATCCAAATCTCACATTGTGAATTTATAAAGGCATAACTGGTTATCATTTCAAAACATACTGAATGCATGCACCCTCATAAAGCTTTGTGGTCATGCAGTTGTACAAGTAAAGGCAATTACTTTCAGTTACTTCTAGGCAGCAATGGAAGTTGATTTTGTTTTTTTTTTAATACTCCGTCATAACTGAAATTCAGTCTGTACCCTGGTTTCTCTCTCACAGATGTCTTCAGCTGAAACCAGCTGACATATCCCAGATCCCAGGGGGATCTGGCTTTTTAATAGCTTTCCATATCTTGATAGCCTTTGTTTAATATTCACCTAAACAGAGGCCAGTGATATTAAGAAGCACATATCTCTAGGATAATATTTAATTTTTGTGTCACTAGACAGGATATAGTTTCTGACATTGGAATAATAAAATCTTCTTTTTGGAGTTTATGAAATATTGCTTTGTACCTATATCACCAGGTAAAACTGAGTCAAATGAGATAAGCACTACCTCTTGTGCTGAGGTTAATTGAGGAATACATTTAATTACTTCTCCATAGACGTGTAGGACTGCTGTCTTTTTTTTTTTTTTTAAGGCCTTGACCAGCTTACTGAATACTTAGGTAACAAAGCTGATGAGGGCAATTCCTTTTTTCTTTCAATAAATTAAAATAAAAAGTTGTCTGTTTTTATATATCTAAAAAGCATATAATATAATAATATTATGATATTAAATAATACATAATTTAATATATAAAATATAATATAATATATATGATATAAAAATATATATTATTAAATTTGTTCTGACTTGGTAATGAGGGACTTTTAGGAGTTTACCAGCTTATGGAAACGCTTTGAGTTCTATGTCTTTCGGAAGAGGTGGTTCGTAGTGGTTTTGGTACAAACTAATTCTGCATCCCTTGTCTTCATATTTTGTTGCTAGTGCTGAGGAGATCTTGGGTCTTCAAGCATTCCTAATGTCACTGTCCAAAGCCTTTCCAGGTACCACTGGGTGAAACTAGTGTAATAGGTACTTGCTGAACAACAGTACTTAGCTGCTCCCTTCCTGCTACTAGGAAACAAGTCAGTTTTGGAAACCATAGGTTTTCTCAGTGCACTGAGCTGACACCACTTACTTAACATCTGAGAAATTCCTCCACTGATTAAGCAGATGTGCTGGTGTCCTAGGTGAATGTTAAAAGCTATTGCCTATGTGCCATAGCAGGCATGCAGAACCAAAAAAGCTGTTTCAATGGGTGGCAGTGGGGACTCTTGGTTGTTTAGTAATTTTTTTGGCTATGTTTTAACTGCTCACGCTGAAATTTCTTGTGTTGCTTTCAGTGGAGTTTTAAGGGGACTATTTCAGCTAAAAAGATCTTGCTGCTCACAAGTAAAATCCCTTCTAAATGGAGAATAGGCTGGCTGTGTCATATGGTCTCATGGCCAATGTGAAATGTTGTAGACAGAGATGGTCCTGAGGAAAGCTGCTGTAATTACCACTAGCAAGCATGAACTAGCAAGCAAGTCAAACTCTAAATACTGCTAGAATATTTTCTACCCACTTTAGTTGCTTTTATTGCTAAAAGGCAAAACTGACATCTTCTTACACAGGCTGACTTAAACCAAGGTCTGAACCTGACCTTCTAGATCTTATGTGGTGTCTTGCATGAGAGCTACTTCACTTGTACGAGAGGTTGCTTACAAAACTCTGGAGTAATACAGGTCTCAGCTTATGCAAGTTTTGCCTTTGAAGACTGTTTATGGTGAAGAGTTTAGCAATACAGAGCATAAATAAATAATGTAATGATACTCATAATGGAATTGCTCAGACATTAATTACAGCTTCATTAAGCAAGATTACTCACTGTGATCTCTGCACTACAAATTAGGTTTTGATAATTTGACCTATTCTTAATTTTAATTTAGTGAATTAGAAAAATAAATTGCCAGGGCAGAATGCTTAGAAAAGAAAAATATTTTTCTAATATTTTTTGAAGTATTTATTTAAAATTATAAAAATTACCCTCATGTGTCTGTTTATTCAGGACAGGCAAGCTCATCTAACATATTTTTCAAGGTAACATTTTATATTAAAACCTTTGGGACTCTTTAGTTATTTTCTTTCATTTTTAGTTCCCAGTCATCAGAATTCTCTCCCAGTCACAGTTCTTTTCTTACAAAGTACATAACAAACAATTTTTGATGCAATAAATTTCTTGCTAAACTTTCTTCTATGCATGTCAGGGAGTTGCAACCCGGTCTGGTAACCCATTCTGGAATTATTTCTGAGGAAATCTATGCTTTATAGAGATCTGTTTGCACACAGAATCAGAGATGCCATATCTCTTGTATAGGATGCACATTTTATAATATTTAAATGTGAACTAAATCCTAGTCTATTACCTTAGAGTCAAAACTATCAATCTTCAATTATGTAATTGACTAAATTATATTCATATGACACTCAAAAGCTATAGGAAGAAAATATGGCACAAGGTAGGATCCTGAATCTCAATTTTCCATTCCTTCCAGACCCAGTTATTACATACATGGCCTTGAATAACTTGTAGAAGTGTAACTTATTTTTTGTATGGTTACACTTGTTTTAACATAGCTCTCTGCTGTTTTTTTCCAGAGAGCAGTCAGAAAAGCCATCCTTTCTCAGTGAGAGTAGATTCACAGTGTCAGTCAAATGCCCCCACTCTGAGCTAGTCTTTATTTATAGCATTTTAGCTGCCTTCTCCATTATATCAGCCCTCAGTGTGTCAGCTGGATATCAAACTGCTGAATTAATAGAAAAACTGTAGTAAAAAGTACTAGCACAAAGGTGATAAACACTTCCACAAAAATTACCCTCAGCACTAATCACTTAGGCTTTGTGAGAAACAGCACACTGAAATGTTCCTGAAATAATCTTACTCTGCCTTCAGCTTTTTAAAAATAGCCCCAAAACATGCATAAACATCAGATGCTGTGAAACAGACCTCCCCTGCTAACTGTTTGTAGCTCTAACACATATTTACACAGTTATGGTATTTGAATGCCTGTTAGTATTATCTGTATTGTTTAAAAACGTCTGTCAGATGTAAATTGATAAACCTTTTTCTCATAGTATCAGCATTTCTCCTTTTTCATCTGCTATGGCAGAAGTGGAAGTTTTCATTATTATGACTGTTAGATTCATTCCAACTGCCTGAGCCGTAAGGTTTCAGGGCAAATACATCACTTTTAACAATAACTGGTGGTGTGTCTGCTTACAAACACCAGAATGGAGTCTCAGGATGATGGTAAATCCTTTAGAAATTTAATTTATCTTTTTCAAAGATGCAGTCCATTGAACATGCAGAGCAGAGCAATGGTCTCTTATCATTCCTCTTCCCTCTTGCAGAAGTATGTATTTCACAAGAAGTCAGAGAGAGACTGTCTTGGCAAGTCTGTAAGCACGTGGATGGGGTTCATGCAGAATGGCTAAAGGAAGAATGAAAGATGCTTGAGTCTCCCTGCCTTGGGCTTGATATTGGTGACCAGGCAAAGCTGGCTTTCTGTGTTATATCAGTGACGGTGACTTTCCTTCTAGAGAATATCTGAGCCAGAAGCATGGTACCAAAAGCAATAGAGTCTGCAGCATTTCCAATCCCAGCACTGGTGGTCTGTCATCATAGTCATATTTATGGTTCCTTTTATCTGTCCTGCAGGTTTTCAGGTGGTTTTTTTTTTTTGGGCCCACAAGTTACACTGGCGGTTTGCCCAAGCTTTGAGTTTTTCCTTCCAAGAAACAAATTGAAATTCTTATGCTGTCTCTTGTCTCTAAGAACTTGATGTTGAAATCAAACACCAAGTATTGCAAGATATATGGTGAAAACCCCAAAGCCTGCAGTGGCAAGTAAGTGGCTTTTATGTGTCCTTTCCTATTTAGATTTTAGATCAGCTTTGTTAACTGTGGCCATCTCTGTCTCCCAGAATCTCTAATTTACATAAATACATTTTTCCCTCCTTCCCTTTAAACCCAAATCTGTTCTTACTCAAGACCATTTTTTCCAAGTTTTCTAGCCTTATGCTCTATGCAATTTTGTGGATGGATATAGATTCGTACATTTTTGTATGTAGTAGGATTCTCCAGCTTCCTTAACCTATGTACTATAACAGATCTGACCCTTGTGCTGAGTTTCTTCAAAGCTGCTAAAATCAGATCTGATCAGCTAATGGGTAATTTAATGTACCCAGTAGTATAGGAGATTTTTGGTTATTGAAGGCAAACCAAACTGCATGGAATGCATTATTTAACAGCTTTTTGGAATTTGTTGCATCAGCCCGCGATGGACTGTCTGGCATCACCTTCTTGTCGCAGAAGATAGATCAGTCAAGACCTTCTCCTCTCTCATTCTCTATCTGAAGTAATGGCTGAAGGTTGCAAGCCTAGACCAAGCATGCTATTCTCAAAGAGGTACTGCAGAAGCCGTGGATGTGTGAGGTACCCCAAACTCCTGTAACACCGTATAATCAATGCTCATTCCTTTGCTGTCATTCAGAGGCTGTCAGTCTCTTGCAATGCTGACATACGCCCCCTAGGAGCCGGTGTCACACTGCTCAGCCTCTTCCCTTGCGCCTTGTCACCAAACAGCCAGCCCAGTAAAGGCTTTCGATTGCTGCCACTTTGGCTTGGTTTTAGAGGCTGAAAGCCTCTGCTCTCTATTGATTTATTTGTATAGTAGCAGCAGGGATGAAATAAGGACCTGCTTTTCTATTCGCCCTTCTTTCAGCTTCTTGCAGCCCAGCAGGAGTTGGTGGGATGTGGACTACCTGTTCTCAATCCAGCTCCTCCCTGGTGTGGTGCTGCAGAGAATGCTCTCCTCATGCTGTCCCTACTACAGCCAGCTGTAACAGCAGAGTCCCTGACACTCTCAGCCAATGATGTCTTTAACCATTCAAAGCTGATGTAAAGAGCTGTCAAGGGGAAACCATCTTGCAGCATTCTGTCATGAGTTCCATTGGTCTGGCAAAACCATAGGACTCCATCTTTGAAAGCCAGCTAGTAGTGTTTATTTACCTGTTCATTTCCATAGTGACATGGCGGTCCCCCAGAACACTTACCAAAGACAAGGGACAGCCCCTGCAACAACTAAACTAGACAAAAGTACACTGTTTTTCTCTAACACCTGAAAAATCTATACAGGGAGAATAAACTACTAATCCAGCACTGTGCTATATATTGGCCAGAACTAGAGATCAAACACAGATTACTTTTTTTTTGAGGTCCAGGCTAATGTCTATTAAAAGGCATACTCTCCTTTCTTTTTAGGTTATATAATGGACTGCATGAACGCTCTCACATTCTTTCTAGCTTGCATTATTGAGAGGTGATTAAGTAATAGGACTATCCCTAGAAAACCATTTATTTTGATTAAGGTTTTAAATTGAGATATTACTGTCAGTAAAATACAAATATTTTTTTATTTTTAACTTGCTTTCTACAAGTGGCTGCACACCCCACCCCACCCCCCAGCATTTTAAGAGACAGCCTGTATTTGGTTGTCATATAACAGGACTTCCTTCTAAGAACTGAAATTATGCTCATTTTTTGCTTACAAGCTAATCAGAACAGCAGCAGACAATGTTTAATAATGATATTTATTATGACGTTTTGCTAAACAGCAGATGTGGGTTTGCTCAAGCTTGTAAATGTCAAGGAGCAGAGCACCTAGCAACCAGTTTGCAAGATATTTTCAGCATGCAGAGAAGGTTCATGGAGCCTGTTGACAGATGTACTTTCCTTAGTGCTCAATAACTGTCCCAGCTGCAGCCTCAGATAGGCTGTCTTCCTCACCTTTTTTTTTAATTAACAATCCACCTACTGCAGTATGATAGAAGAGGTGTGCTCCAACCAGATGTCTTCTATCTTGCCCAGGTCTCTGAAACCAGTTCAGAGACCTTTTATGTAGGGAGGGTAGTGGGCTAACAACTTTCAATGTTAAATCCTTGCATTTAACATTGAACTAAGA
Source organism: Phalacrocorax aristotelis (assembly GCF_949628215.1). Classification (NCBI taxonomy): domain Eukaryota; kingdom Metazoa; phylum Chordata; class Aves; order Suliformes; family Phalacrocoracidae; genus Phalacrocorax; species Phalacrocorax aristotelis. The sequence continues at coordinate 86,307,188 of NC_134278.1, forward strand.
TGGTCATCCAGTCAATTTTTCTGTCCAAAGGCAAGATTTGTAAACCCTGACAAGGGTTTCTTTCTAAAAACTTCCTGTGATTGAGATCCTGCCTGTTCTCTGAGCAGTCAGCTAAGAGAATCACTGTCCTTACTGGTAGGGAGACATTTGGGTTCTCCCTTTCCTCATAACTAACCTGAATTTTTCTTTGTGAAGACTTAAGCCTAATTGTTCCATCTTCTACTTACCATAGGTGTGGAGAACACGTAGGATTGCAAGAGCTGCTCTTGTGGTCCAGAGCAAAGGTCTGTCTAACACTGCAGTTTTCCTCCAACAGCAGTCACAGTAAGATGCCTGAGGAGGAGTAGAGCAGGATAAGCATACATGATAGTGTAATCTTACAAAAGTGTGGCCAGATGAATTTTGGCTCACAGGGTTTTCTGAGCCCGTTGTGGCTTACCTACTTAGTAACCTGTAGTGCATTGCTCTTCTAAGTTCTCAGTTGGATTATTTCTGTCCTTGCAACGGGTTTTTTACATTTTTGAATACTTTTATGTCTCGTCCTTTTTCAGATGACTCCTCTTCAGAGTGAACGCTCATTTCATCTTCCCTCATAGGTCATGGTTTCTAGACTTCTGATTGTTTTCTAGTTGATCTATGCCTTTCTTATGGCATAGTTTCTTACACTGGCCATATTATGTCAGCCAAGCCTTCACCCATGCTAAGTACCTTCTTTATGTCGCACTTATATCTTATTGATCTCATTATTACCATGATGTGTTTTCTGGGAAGCATGTTCTGTTACAGATAGCATAACTGGGATTTTTGGCTATGATTTAAACAGGATCTGTGACTTGCTTTTGAAGATGCTTCCATTCTTATTGAACTAAGTGGGACACAAAAGCACTCACTCTTCAGATGGCTATGTTTGAAATATGTAATGATGGAGAATATACATATCCCTCTGCTTCTGAGACCCATTCTCAAGGGTTTTTTAGCCACACATTCCAGCCTGTCCCTGCAAATTTGGAAGGGATGCTCTTCTTTTGCTTTTTATGTAAAAAGATGATCTCGTGCTTTCCCAACCTGCTGTCAGCTAAGTGGTATGTTCACTGCCCCTGCAAGTGGCATGTCCAACATGTGAGTGTTACTGTATGACAGTGCACTGCAGTGTATTTAGTATTGTGGCTAAAATAGGAGAAGGTAATCTGTAAAAACCCATCTCCTCTTCACATATTTATGTATTTTGTTGTGGGGGACATTCTGTGAGTCTCCAAATGAGTGAATCAATGTATACACAACAATACTTAAATGACTAACTCCTGCTTAGTTTCCTAAGCTTCCATTGAGTAAATAGCTGTTAGACTTCTGTGTTGTAATAGATAGAACCTTGAAAGTATCTTATAGATATGCTGCAATCATATGAGGGCTAACACTGAAAATCATACTTGCTTATGGACACTGGCCAAATAAAGATTTAAAGGGGAAATTCAAATGGCTGCAACATTGACAGAAAGGTAAGACTAGCTGAGTCCAAGGGAGCCCAAATATATGTTTGGGGCTGTTTTCCCTTTTGCCAAAGGAGCTCTGCTGTTCTTCACAGAAGTATTGAGAAGCAACACACAAAAGTTTGTGGCTTTCAGTGGTGCAATGATGGGAAGGATGGAGTGACAACAGGAAAAAGGCTTAGTCCTGGATGCTGTGCTGTGCTCTGTCCTTGTCAATGAGAGTATGTGAGATGTGGATGAGTCAGTAGGATTACTCTCATCTCTAAGCATTGTTCAGGACTGGGACAATGTTCAGTATCTCAAAGGACAGGTGTCTCACTGAGTATCTGTGTGATGGAGAAAGCTTTGTCTCTGAGAGGAATGCAGAGAGGTGAAAGCAGTCAGAACCAGGTGTCCTTGTTCTAAGCGGCTGCATAATTTAGTGGTTTGATGCCCATGCTGCTTTCTCAACAGCTGGCTGGTTTAAGGTGACATTTTTGTTTAGAGCTGTGTACAGATTGTCTGGTCATATGTATCTCAGAGGGAATTTTTTAAAGAAGGATTATGTTTGTGGAGGAAAAAAATGTTGCTGCCTTTTCAACCTCCTTCCTCTCCCTGCCCAAAAGAAATCAGCAGTCAGAAAACTCTGACTTGGTGTCAGTTAGAAAACATTGGCATTATTCTGAATGCCGACAAAATCTTGCTTCTCAGTGAGCTGCAGCATTTTCCTTCGCTGTTCCAAATCAGTTGGTAGGAAGGAGGTTAATAGATCTGACAATTTTGTGGGTCCTGGTCCTTAGCAAGTATTCTGTCCTGGCTTTTACAGCCGTCCCAGCAGCTGAGAGTCTGTCCCAGACGTTAGAAACTCTTTATCACCACTCCTTTCAATCCAAATCTTATTAGCTTTCATTTGCAGAGAGGTTGCCCTGACATGGCAAAGATCATGAGCTGTGTTTTTCAGATGCTGTTACTGCATAGCAGCTGAGTTGGCCAATGTAACTTTAATTTCCTTTTGGCATCCAGCCTGAGGGAACATGCAATGAGCAATTTCCTCAAACATAGTATCAGTAGGTAATTCATCTTGTTCTGAGCCAGCTACATGATCTAAGCAGGGGACAGTATGATTTTCAGCTTTGATACTCTGAAACAGGTATTGGAATATAAAATCAGCCTCAGTACTTAGATGCCTGTATTTCCCCAGGGGGCATTTCAAGTGATACAACTGGTTCCTTATCCTGATATTTTCTCAGAATTTCTTTATACTGCAGCTATCAGCAGGTTCTTTACAAAGTACTGTATAGTCTACCAAACCTCTGCAAATATTTTATTTCATGGTAAGGAGAGACAGTTTAGAAAACAAAACAAAACCAGGCAGGATGGTATTATATTTTCAAGTCTCTAGAATCAGCTCCTCCATTATTAATTGACCTCCTTAGTTTCTAATCTTGATCTCTATAAAACCACACTTATTTTTCTCAATATTTACTTCACTTGTCACTAAATTTTAGTGTTTTTATCTGATTCTTATCTTTACTTCTCTTTATCTTTCCATTTGCTAGATTGTTCTAATACCTCAGTTTTCCAAACCATTCCTCACCTGCTATTCTTCCCATTGATCTTTTTTTAAGCTGTGTAAGCATTACTTGTGATACCCTGGGTAGATTTTCAAGATTTTTCCTGAGCTGTAGATTTTTATACAGCCTCCCCCTCCACCTGCATCATTGTATGTCACAGTTCGCATGAATTCTTTTTCTGATACCTGTTACTATTATATTGCCATGTTCTTTGAGTTCAAATATAGGACTTGCTTTACGATAAGGAGTTTGCAGTAACTGCTACTGCTACTTAGCTGTTGTTCTCACCTCCTCCATCCATTTCTTTCCCTTTAGGTTGGATCTCTGGGGCTGAGACTTGCCCAGGTGAATCCTTGAACCTGTTATGTGTCAGGGACAAAAATGTAGGTCATTATAATAAAAAATCAGCTGGTTTAATCTGATTTCTGTTTTCATGACCAACAAGTGTTCAGTACATTGGTTCTCAGTCCCTCCCAGCTGGAGTATTTCGACTCTGTCCATAATGCACAGAATGTTTGTGATACAGAAACTTCAGTGTAGATTACTTGCCTCTTCCACCTCCTTTCTTTCTTCTCCACTGGTGGGTTCCCCTTTGTGGTGGTAGTTTATTGGGGGTTTTCTGCTCCTTTGTCACTGTTTGGGCACCCACCTGGCTTTGAGTTAGGACAAATTTCATTATCATTGTTTGCTTTGCATAAGTGCACTTTGCTTTTCTTGATAATTGGCCCTGATCATTAAAATCTTCCTCCTTCATGACTCCTGCTCTGCTCTTATCATATGTTAGGTCAGGTGGTGCCTTCAGTTCCTGGGTTTTTTTTTAAACAATTTTCTGAAGTCTTGTTTGGCTTCCCAAGCCCACCTGTGCAAACACTTTTTACAGAGAAAGGTGAGTTTAGAATTATTCTTTAGCCACCTTTAATCTGAATTAAATATGACTTATTGTCACCATGCTAGAATAAATCCCTGACAAATGCAGGGATGCACACTAACTTGATGGTCAGTCTATTCAGCATCACCTGTATTGTCCCTGGCCCCTACCAGACGTTTCAGATGAATTCTGATGCAGAATTGCATATTCATAAGTATCTTTTTAACCTCAGGCAGGTAATAGTTGAGTTGGTCTTTTTTTACTCCAGAATTTGTAAATGCAAATCTTTTTTAATGGGAAGTCTTAGTTCTCCACTGAATTAAATTGTTTTCCTTGAGTAATTTTATAGTGACTTGTAAAATGAAGTATCATCAAGCCATATATAAATATATTTGTACTTGTAGCAACAGCCAATGTATTGCCTTAATTTTTCAACAATGAATTTCTACTTAAGGAAGGTACGTTCTTTACCTTTCCTCCTTCCTTTGAAGCAGCTGACTTGATTCTTCCATATTTATTTTATACTCTGTGTACATTTCCCAATCCAGAGGTAAACCCACATCTTTCATTCATACCACTCTGTAAAATTTTTGCAAGATTCTAATTATTCTTCGTCACTGATTCAGAATGTTGTATATGTTTTTTGAGAAGGGATGTCTACGTTAACCAAGAGCTCAAGGTGGGGCAGGCAACTAATTTATATTCATTCCCTTTCTCCCATCATAATAGAATTTGTGGTTTATATTTTGCTTTATGTTTTCCTCTCTACCTACTATCAAGCCAGTTTTATTTGAGCAGTTCAGCTGCCCTTGGTTTGTGCTGTTCTCTTATTATTTTGGAAATGGCTCCAGCTATTTAGGAGTTGTTAATGATTTTGCTTCTTCAAAAGAGAGCATGAACTAAGTAAGCATGCAGATAAGGCTTCTCTCTATCTAGGTAGCTACTGACAATAACTGGCAGGCAGGGTGAAAGTAAACACAAAAAATCCAGCCCCTCTCTTTGGGTTAGAATTATTTCAGTAGCTGTGGCACCTCTTCAGGACAAGGGAAAACCTACCTCCCAGCAGGAGCCTAATCATAAGCGTGAGGGAATGGGGAGCAATAAGGGGTTTTGGCTGCTAACAGTTTCATTTAAATTCAGCTACTATTTTAAGTACAGAGTGTGAAACACTCTGATGGTACAAATTCTCTGAGGAGTGGAGCAACTGTGTTTATTTCTGTTGTTCCAACAGTCAGTTGTGAGCAAGAAGCAGTATCACATTGCTGCACCTTTTTTCTTTTTTTTTTTTTTTTTTAACAGAAACTACTTCTGGTCTACAGAACTTTCTTGACAAAGGCAGCACAGAGTTCTTCCATTGCTTTTGTTATTAATATCATGCTAAAGAGACCATATGCCTTACCTCTCTTTCTCTCAATTTCTGTGGTTTGACTTGTACGAGCACAAAAATACCAGAAGACATAAGTGTCACAAAAATAATTCAGGAAGCAGAAAAGATGAGGCTTGGGAAGCTTTCAGTCCTTTTTCCAATAGCCCAAACTTTGGACCCTTAGTTTAGTCTTTCAACATTTGAGGTTTGCACATCTGCTTGAGCTTGCCAGTCATCTTTGAATGTTTTCACATCATACTATATTACAAAGCTGTTGATATAAAGTGCATTTTGTAAAATGGTATTGAAAAACGATAGGATTCCATTAAGTAAATGATCAGAATTAAACCGATGACTAATGTTTAAACTGTGTTCCAAAATTAATTTTGAGCTCCAGGCAATAATTGCTCATTATTTTGAATCATACAGACCTCTGTTAATTTGTAGCCCTCAATGCTGGAGTGTGATTCAAGATCAAAGCTGCCCAACATGTGCTAGATGGAAATATATCATGCTAGTATGTATCTGTGGGACAGGGCGAGCCTTTTGTTTGCATCGTCATAGCTCTTAATAACTCAAATTTTTTGTGAAATGGATGAGAGATTAGGAGGAATGATGGAGAGAGGGAGCTTCTTTCAACACATCACTGAGTCAAAGCTTACCCCAGGTGAGGTTTGGTGGTTTTCACTTAAATGTATGCAAAACAATAATTTGTTAGCCCTTGGAATGATTTCTATCCCTTTGCTGCTGCATGTGCTTAAGGTAGAATAGGTACATGAGAAAGTGGGAAGAACAGATAGCTCTCATATGTGTGTTGCAAACTGAATGTCAGTGACAATGTCTGTGCCTTTAACCTCTTAGTTTATTACTGTAGCAGCAAGGAAACAAGAGACATCTGCCCTCTTGGATTCAGAAATATTCACATAATCCACCAACTGAGAGAAACTAGAAGGAAAATAAAAGTGGAAGTGAGGTCTTGCAGCCTCCAACTCCTACAGTATAATAGCAGCAGTGACACTAAGGGTCACTGTGGTACAGCGAGCAGTGGTCTCTTCAATTCAAAGAAACCCAAACTGGCCCATACTCTTTTCTCTTTTGCATGGTGCAGCATAGTCCTTCTGGAGGTTGTAGTCCTTCCTTCACCTTCCCAGTCAAGTCAGCCTGGAAATCGTTTCAAAGCTAAGCTTGCCACAGGAGATTTGCACATGGAAGTACTTCCTCATGGCATCAAACAACTTTGGTCCAAGCCAGTTAAAAATTGAAAGATCAGGTAGAGGAGAAGCAGTGATTTAAAAATAGCAATATCTCTCACAAAGTGTTACAGTGGGTCAGTATGTTTGATGGCTGTAAGAGTTTTAAGCTAAACAATGAGGAATCTCATTCCTTATGATCACAAAAAATTAGGTATAAGAATGTTTAAAGTGTATTCTAATAGTGCCCATCACTTTATGGTACGCAAGCTATATACTCTGTTGTATGCAAGCTGTGTGGCTGTGATAAGACTTTTACTGTCTTGGTTTGGGCTGCTTAATACAACACAATGAAAGGCTTGGGTTTTGTCTTAGATTTACCCAAGAGATTTCCAAACTGAACTGCCAAAATGTATTGAGCATAAACATCAGTACTGTAAATATTCTATATAAAACATGTAGAAAAAGTGCTCTTCAGAGGGGTTGAATGGGTGATCAATTCCTTTCTAACAAACAAAAACAACAACAAAAAAACCACAAACAAACAAACAAAAAACCCCAAACTCAACCAAACAAAAAAACCCCACCCCCAAACCTGTAAATTTAAATTTTCAAACTAGGGAAAGTTAAAATCTGATATTAAAGGATCATAGCCACAATATACACGCTGTAATACATCTTCATTGATCATCTACATGATATAAAGTTTGTAAATAAAGCAGTCACCCTACACCATCTCTGTCTACATGGGTTAGCTTAATTCAGCACTGCCTGTTTCATCTCTTCAGGAATATAGCAATACTCACTATGGGAGTGAATGATATTTCTTCTAAACCTTGTGTGTTGTGACTTCTGTTCAGGCTTTTCCCTGCAAGGTTTTTGATTTTTTTTTTTCCCTTCCCTCCTCATTGGTGCACAATTTGCTTAACACTTTTTTAATACCACTAATTTTGCTCTGTAAATTTTATTGCTCTCCAGCCATTTGGCTTTCTAGCAAGACCTTGTGTTGTGTGTTGATATTGCTCTTTTTTACTGCATTCCGTTTGGTAGAATTATTGTCAACAAGTTTTTCCTCATCCTTTCTCTTGCTGAGTTGAGAACTGTTTCAGAAAAGCTTAAGTTCTGTGGGGCAGTCCTCCTCCTCCCTGGTACACAGGCATGGGATGGTCTTCATATTTACCTTATTCATCCAGCTTGCATTAAACCCACCTAATATTTGCCTTGAATGACATTAGTTGTATTACTGCTTTTCATATTATTTGCCTTCTCTATTCTTGATATTTGCCCATGCTTTTTTTTTAGCTTTTTTTTTTCACAGTCTGTGCTTTTTCTGCTGTTCCCCTATGGTTGTTTCTTATTTGATTGTCTGTTGAATCAGAACAAGCCTGCCTGAGTGTAAAGAAGGTCTGTGCTATATGCACAGCTGCAAAAGAAACAGGCCATTCTTTTGTTATTGTACTTTTCTAGAAAAAAGTGAGCTTTGACAAAAAGAAAAATACTTCTTTTGAAGAATGTGGATTTTGTTTGAAAAGTCAAATTAACTGTCAAAAAAATCAAACTCGGTTATTTAAAAATTGATTTTTGGTGCTCTTTCTGGCAAAAGCTTTGTTTTTCTGGGATGTAAAGAAAATATTTTCTCTGTAAGCTTGCTGTGGGGATTGGTTCCTCATCACATGGGGCACTGTCTGTAGGTGAATGGACAGGATATTTCATACTTCCAAGAAAAGTTTGAAATTTTGCATAGTCTGTCTATCTGGGTGATAAGTGAGGGCCTGGGACTATTTCAGAATGTGAGATAGACCCTTAACAGCTGCAGACCTGTGCTTCCGGGGGTGCTGTTTCTGCTGTTTCCAAGGTTAGTGATCCAAGACAAGCTCCCATTCAAGTCTGTGGGTCAGATCCTGAGCTGATGGAAATGGGGGCATTTCAATGCAGACATCATCTTGGCCTGAGCTGATTCAGGCTTTTCGTCAAAGTTTTCCATTGAAACAGACTTATAAGATATATTAAACCCATGGCCTCTCATGTTGGATTGTAGAGTTGGGTGATAACTGCAGTACACAGCTTAACTCAAAAACAGTTTGAGTTTTTCCCCCCTTTGTGATTCAATTACTTTGAGAAGTGCGGCACAAACAATGTAACATCATAAGGAGAGGCTGCTCCTATAACTGTAGCTCCTTAACTGCAATTAAGATAACTGGCAAAAGGCAAATCTCAAAGGAGTGCTTAAAAAATGTGCATAACTCTACTGTGGGAGGTAAATGGAAAGAAACTCACCCATTTTCTGGTGAAAGGCTTGGTTTTATTGTTTCAGTGCAAACCTTGCAGCATTTCTGCACTGCATATGAATTTGATACAGATGTGCCCCATCTGTCTTCATGTTCAATTTAGGTGTTTTATTAGATGAGGAAAGACTGTTATAAAGGATGGGACAGCTTAAATGACTGATCTTGTTTGTTGTGAATCCACTGTAAAATATTTAGATATTTTCAGTGCAAAAGTCACAAAAGTTAGTACAATTTTATTGAATTCCAGATCACGTTCTCTGCTTAAACTTTGTGTCATGGTTTAGCTGGCAGCTCAGCCCCACACAGTCGCTCGCTCACTCCCCACCGGTAGATGGGGGAGAGAATCAGAAGGGTAACGCTCGTGGGTTGGGATAAGAACAGTTTAATAATGAAAATTAAAAGAAACAACAACAGAAATGCAATGTAAAGGAGAACAACGAGAGGTGCAAAGCCCCGGGGGAGGGGGGAAGGGGGGGGAGAGGGGGAACGAACTGCAGAAACAAACCACACATGCCGCAGCCGCTCGCTGTCCGATGCCCCTGAGCCGCCAACTGCCCCCCCCTTCATATACTGGTCATGGTGTCACATGGTATGGAATGAACCTGCCATTGGCCAGTCGGGGTCAGCCGCCCCCACCATGGCCCTGCCCCTCCCAGCGCCCCCCCCCCCCCCCCCCCCCCCCCCCCCCCCGCCACACGGCAGAGCGCGGGAAGCTGGAAAGGTAGCTGACCCCCACAGTGGGGAGAATTAACCCCTTCTCAGCCAAACCCAGCACACTTTGGAAAACAAACAAATCTGGAATTATTTTAGAGTTCTTAGCTCTTAGAGGCATTACACTTGCTCTTCCAAATTAGTCCAAATGTTCATCCAGCGTAGAAAATAGTCCAAAACCAGTAGCTACTTGGGAAACACACAGGAAAGGAGTATGTGAAACAGGATGTGCCTAAAATATCTCTCCGTATGTATTTCTTTTAGCTTTTGGTATTCTGCTGAATACTGTTATCCAGAGTGGGAGGCTGTGGCTGGACCATCCTGATGAATACCCACCAATGATGAATGAGTCTAATTTCTTCTTCAACCTATTTATAATTTAGTTTCCACAACATTCTGTTGTGGAGAGCTCTGGGATTAAACTATGCATTGATTTGGGAGAAAAAGATCTTGTTTGTTTTCAGCATGCTGCCAAGTAATTTTGAGTCTAAGCACAAGAAATGCAAGCCTCTTAAACCTCACAAAAACCATTTCACTCTTGGGCTGAATCTGCCATTCTGCTAATGCTAATGCTGAAGTTTCACATATGGTTTTGAAGGGCTCAAAACTAGAGGTTTCTCAGTAGTACCAGTAGTCCTGACGCCATCCACCTGAGGGTGTTGAGAGAGCTGGCTGACATCATCGCAAGGCCACTCTCCATAATCTTCGAGAAGTCGTGGAGAACAGGGGATGTCCCAGAGGACTGGAGGAAGGCAAATGTTACCCCTATCTACAAGAAGGGCTTGAGGGAGGATCTGGGTAACTATAGGCCCATCAGCCTAACTTCAATACCTGGGAAAGTTATGGAACGAATCCTCCTGGGGGCCATCACAAGTCAAATGAAGCACGTGATTGGGAAAAGCCAACATGGCTTCACTAAAGGCAGATCGTGCTTGACAAACCTGGTGGCCTTCTATGACAAAGTGACTTGCCTGGTTGACATGGGGCAGGCAGTGGACATAGTCTACCTGGACTTCTCCAAGGACTTTGATACGATCCCCACAGTCTCCTCCTGGAGAAATTAATGCGTTATGGCCTAGACAAGTGGTCTGTGCAGTGGGTGGGGAACTGGCTGACAGGCCGTACCCAAAGGGTGGTGATAAATAGCTCTTTCTCAAACTGGCAACCTGTCGCTAGTGGAGTCCCCCAGGGATTGATATTGGACCCAATGTTATTCAATATCTTATAAGTGATCTGGATAACGACATCAAGTGTAGCCTGATGAAGTCTGCTGATGACACCAAGTTGAGTGGGGAAGTAGACACTCCAGAAGGGAGAGCTGCTCTGCAGGGAGATCTGGATAGGCTGGAAGAGTGGGCTAGCAAGAACCTTATGAAGGTCAACAAGGACAAGTGTAAGGTCTTGCACCTGGGAAAACATAATCCGGGAGTGCAGCACAGACTGGGATCCACCTGGCTGGAGAGCAGCTCTGTGGAAAGGGACCTGGGGGTCCTGGTGGACAGAAAGCTCAACATGAGCAAAGAATGTGCTGCTGCAGCCAAGAAGGCCAACAGGATGCTGGATTGCATCAAAAAGGGCATCGCCAGCAGAGATAAAGAAGTCATCATCCCTCTCTACTCAGCGCTTGTCAGGCCACACCTGGAGTACTGTGTACAGTTCTGGTCCCCTCTATACAAAAAGGATGTGGACAGGCTGGAAGGGGTCCAGAGAAGGGCCACCAAGATGATCAAAGGACTGGGAAGCCTGGCATATGAGGATAGGCTGGGAGAACTGGGTTTGTTCAGCCTTGAGAAAAGGAGGCTCAAAGGGGATCTCATCACCACGTACCAGTACTTAAGGGGTAGCTACAAAGAAGATGGAGACTCCCTTTTCACAAGGAGTCACATGGAGAGGACAAGGGGGAATGGATACAAGTTGCTCTTGGGAAGATTCCGATTGGACATGAGAGGAAAATTTTTCACAATGAGGACAGTCAACTGTTGGAATAATCTCCCCAGGGAAGTGCTTGACTCGGCCACATTGGACACCTTTAAGAATCGTCTGGACAGGGTGCTGGGCCATCTTGTCTAGACTGTGCTCTTCCTAGAAAGGTTGGACTAGTTGATCCCTGAGGCCCCTTCCAACCTGAGATTCTGTGATTCTGTGATTCAGTAACTTGTGATATCTAAACGTAGGGCCTGCATCCATGCTTTAGATATTGTATTTGGTTTTGCTTTGACATTGTAAATATGCCTGCTTTTCTGAAGGAGAGTGCTCTTGCTCATGGAGGCAGAGAGATCCTGTGCTCTGTTGTGGCGTTCTTGAGGGAAATCTTTAGGAGATTGGTTGTGTGTCTGAAAATACCTGCACCAAATGGTAAAAAATAATTAAAGATTTCTAACAAGTCACATCATCCATTATGCAAGCATTGCTGTTTAATTTTGCATTATCTTTTCCTCTGCCAGTTTTGCCTTCCTTCCTCAAAAATATCTGCTCTTGTTTAAAAAAAAAAGTCAGGCCTCTCCTTCGGGTGCTGGCTGATAGATGGCACAGATTCTGCGTATCTGTGTGTTTATCTCTATGGAATGGTGGGTGATGGTGAAAAACAAAAGCATGTCTCAGGAAAAATTGCATGCAGTGGGTCATCGATGTATTCTTTATACACAGCCACTTGATTACAGTTGCTTCTGTAATATAGTATAATAAGGCAGAAAACGCAATTAGCAGTCCACCAGGAGCAGTGATGATGATCTTTGTGTACTGCTGGGGTGAACTTATATCAGGATTTAGTTAGGCTGGAGGCTACTGCATTTACTGGATGTTTTCCTTCAGTAGCAATAGATACTGGCTTTGTTCCTTTAAGGGGAGGAAACAATGTGAAAACCTAAAGAAAGCGTGACTGAAGGTTGTTAACAGCAGCAGAGGACAGATAGGCTCAATTCAGTTTGATTTTGCTTTGACAATTTACTTTATAATTACAGATCTTTTTAACCTAAAGCCCAAATGACTATAGGAATAGAGCAAATATGCTACTTAGAAAACCCCAAACACTGAACTTCACAGTAACTTGGGATTACTCCGTTCTGTTGTTTCTAGGTGCCCTTGAAGTCAGAAATCTCTAGTAAGGAACAATATATTCTTTTCTGTAAAGATATGTTTCTGTACTTAACTGTATCAAGACCTCAATTCAGGTAGTTCACACAGATGCAAGTATTTGCAATATTTGTTTTTCTACTTTCTTACTGATATTTTTCAATCAAGATTGTATTTTCTAAGCAAGAATTTATTCAGAGCACTGTCTTCCAAAATGATTTATTTTATTTCAAGAGATGGACAGGTCTCAGTATGACTGAAGAACTTTTCAGCCTGGAGTAGAGCTATATGTTTGGGAACAGTCGTGCTGGTGATTATTTTGGAAAGTCATGCAACTCTGTATTTTAAGAAGCAGGACAGTGTGTCTTGCTACTGAGCAGCAAGGTGTGTATGTTCTGAGCTGTCTCTCTGCTATTTGTTACTTGTCAGAGTTGTGCTATTTTGTCTTCCATAATAAGGGGATATAACAACAATCAGTCCTAGCACTCAAACTGGCTCCCCACTAACAGATTTCGTTGAGTTCATATGACCTTCTTGCTGGCTGCAGCATTGTCAAGACTGTATAAATCACAAAAGTTTTTGTTTCACAATAGGATGAGCAGTTCAACACAGAATGGAAAATTTCATTGTCTTGAGCAGGACCTCAGTGTTCACTGTGGAAGTACATCTATGGCTGATGTGGCATTTGCTGATCCACTGCCTGTTTCACCCTTGTCAGCTGTAGGGATTTGCACCTTCACAAAGGGAGAAGCCAAAAATATTTAATTTAGATATAGGTAGACAGAGGCTGGTAAAGAAGAATCATTATTGCCCCATTTCACCTTTGGAATGTGTGCAAGCCTGGTCCTCTCCCCCATGCGTAACTACGCAAATGTCCTGCTGCAGGACTGGGAATGAAACCTTGAATTAACTAGAAACTGACCCTTCCCCTTGCATCTTCAGTGTGCTGTTTTTACGCTCTGTGTGCCATTGTTCCCTGACAAACCCAAACCCAGCCTTCTTAGAAAAATGCAGGTATTGAGGCTCTAAGTTGAAAGTGTAAATTGTAAAATGCCAACATAAAGTTGCTTTTACAATTTTGATAGTTTGACAAAGTTGCAACTGTGGAAACAGCAGCTTATAATGGGAAATGTTGGTGAATTCTAGTTGTGGTAAGTATAAACTGGATTGTATATGGTCCCTAGTAAGAATAACAGTAATGGGATTAAAGAACAAATCTACAACGGTCTCTTTATGGTGACAGAAAAATCCTGCTGTCTTCATGAATTATGTTAGCCCAAAGAGTCCATGCGAGGACTAGAACACAGAAATGGCAATCTCATTTTGTTTTATGATATCTGTTACCTACAGCAGTGTTTGTAGCTCCTTTCTGACCCTTGCCAGAGAGACTAATACTTTTTGACATGCCTTGGAGTTTTCAGCATTGCTCAACTTGAGCTTTATTTAGTTAGGATTTTTTTTCTTTTTTTGGCAGTCAATGTTCCCTTGTTAAATTCCGAGCACTCTGGCACTCTCAGTTGTTTCAGTGTAATTTGTTCATGTTCACATTTTTTTTCCTCCATGGAAAATTAAAAGATGCTCTTACTAATGTATCCATTACTCTCTGGAATTGTGTCCAATAAACCTCCTCTCCCACTGGGACCCCTGGTTACAGCCACATCCAAGAGATGCTTACTTCAGTTTTATTGCTCTCTTGTAAAGCTATTCTGTGTTTCTGCAGGTAGGGCTCTCATTTGAGCTGCAGAAATATTGGTTGTGTTGTCCTTTTTGCTGAGTACCTTTGAAAGCATAGCAAAGACTTCTCATCCTCTCTAGCAGTATGCAAGCTGCTGCTACTTTCACACAATGGAGCTCCTCTTGTTGTAGACAGATTTATACACTCAAATTGTTACAGGACTTTGTTAGAGCTTCAACCTGTATTGGATCTGGTTCCTTTGTACATAAGCCTAAAAGAGCGAGCTGCAGGTGTCCTTCCTGTGGGATTTGGCAGCTTTGCAGGTTCCCTCCAAAACATGTAACTTCATACAAATATCAAAAGGAGTTGCCTTGGTAACGAAACCTCTGAGCCTTCATTTAATTTCAGAGGAGCAAAAGGTCATATGCCCAGTCAGCAGAGCTGTGTGTCAGGTACTAATGGTGGGGGGAGAGTTAGTAGGGCAAAAGGCACTTTTGTTTTTAAATGCCAAGAAAATTGAAAACCATGTGAGAAGCAAATGATAAATTTCCTTGTTGAAGATAATGGTCGAAGAAAGTGCTTTGCTTTTATGAGGGAAGAGGAGTCCATTTCCCAGGAAACTACCCTGTCTGCCCCTTTTTAATCTTGCTGTTATTACAGGTGATGTTATCATCAGTGTGGTCATGGGGACATACCCTCATGTCCCTAACAGCAAATGTAAGAGAGACAGCCTCAGACACCACCAGCCCACTGTAGCTCTAGGGAATTATGTTGAGACCAAGGAACAGTCACAAAAATTGGACCAGACCTTTGGCTGGTCTGGTTGGCACTGCTGCTCCACAAAACATGCTAAATCTACCCCACAGTTCAGCATGGAGAGGTGTAACCTCACTTCCATGAATTGTTTTCCTGCCTTATAGTGATTTACTTTGTGTATCAGATAGCAAGTGAGATTTAAAATCCTGCTCAATTAAACACAGCTGCTTGGAAGCTGAGCATATTGTTATCGCATAGAGCAAATACAGCAAATACTGAGGAGCTGGTGGTCATCTCTGCACTAATAGTGTGATAAAATGGGCGTCTCTTCCTTGTTATGGCACGGAATCCTCCTTGCAACTGCCTCTGTATGCAGAGAAGCTGCAGTGGCAAGCCAAGTGGACACTATAACTCTTTGAGGTTGGTCCACAGGGGTTGAGAGTGCTGAGCAACACCTTGCAAAGAGTGAAAAGCCCAGCTCTCTGCCATCCTTTTTTAGGCATTTTTCTGAAGTTCTGCTCTAGTCTGTATTGTTCTTCAGAGGAGAGTTAGTGAGAAGTGATTTGGGGGCTGTAACTAAACTGTATATGCACAGATAAACCAGCAAAGATTAGAGGAGAAGGGCTGTAAAGGGAAGAGTGCTCTGAATATCTCTTCTCAGTCTGCTGACCCACACCTACCTGTCTGGTCAAACTAGAGCATTGGCGTCACACTTCAATTGTTGTTCTTCAAAATCCAGGTAACTTATGTGTGCCTCCCTGCCTTGACCAGAGAAATCAGGAGAAATAGAAAGAGAGGAAAGGACAGACAGACTTGGAGCTATCTGTGTATCAGTATCTATGTATTTTGTTTGGCCATCAACTTGATATTGACATAGCCCTCAGCCCTTTGGCTCTGGTTCCTTATCATGTCTGTTGTCCTGCTTAACAAACAGAAGTGAGCGTGGTTACCATTTAATCTACCACTGTTCATCTGACACTGTTTCTGATGAGTCATTTCCTTCCTCATAATTTTCTGACTCTCCATATAGATTGCCAAGTATAAACACAGATTTTGAAGAAGGCAAGCAAACTTGAAACCACCTGTCGTGGTTTAGCCGGCAGCTCAGCCCCACACAGTCGCTCGCTCACTCCCCCACCGGTAGATGGGGGAGAGAATCAGAAGGGTAACGCTCATGGGTTGGGATAAGAACAGTTTAATAATGAAAATTAAAAGAAACAACAACAGAAATGCAATGTAAAGGAGAACAACGAGAGGTGCAAAGCCCCGGGGGAGGGGGGAAGGGGGGGGAGAGGGGGAACGAACTGCAGAAACAAACCACACACGCCGCAGCCGCTCGCCGTCCGATGCCCCTGAGCCGCCAACTGCCCCCCCCTTCATATACTAGTCATGGTGTCACATGGTATGGAATGAACCTGCCATTGGCCAGTCGGGGTCAGCCGCCCCCACCATGGCCCTGCCCCTCCCAGCCCACCCCCTGCCACGTGGCAGAGCGCGGGAAGCTGGAAAGGTAGCCGACCCCCACAGTGAGGAGAATTAACCCCTTCTCAGCACATTCTCCACCCCTTATTCCATACCATTTACACCATGCCCAGGTCCCATATGATGCAATACAACCGTACCAACCACCACCCCTCCCCTTCCCATCCTTTAACATAATACACAGACATCATTCCCTTAGTTCATGGACCTTCCCTGTAAAATGTCCATTAAAATGTCCATTGAGTTCACCCAGTCCATGACTCTGGGCTCCATCTGTTGTATCAGTCTTTCAGGGTGGGAGAGATGGTGTGTGGCGTTGGGTTGCTGCATACCGAGTCAGTCATCATTCCATCACTGCTGCACGGCTTGTTTCACAGTTTATCTTCCATGGGTTGGGAGGCTCGTACTCTGATATCATTGATACAACACAGAGGTGACACACAGTATTATATAGCAGTTCACATTGTGCCATTCAGTTCATTGACTGTTTTCGCCCAAAATCAAGTCCCCTTGAGGCACACATCGGATTTCTCCATCCTCCCGCATCACCCACCAAGTGCACCCAGGTCCTTGAGCAAAAGCAATCCCACGAATGGGTTTGCCTTTGCCGGAGGCAGGAAGAACCCCGACTGTTTTGCCCAGCATACTTTTTTGTGTGCACTACAGGGGCTCTATCCCCTTCCACAGTATGTAGGATTTCTGACTGGGCAGGGCCAGCTCGGTTGGCAGATCCCCTCGTGTTGACTAACCACGTGGCTTTTGCTAAATGTGTATCCCAGTGCTTGAATGTTCCATCCCTCCATTGCTCTCAGTGTAGTTTTTAACAGTCCATTGTACCGTTCAATTTTCCCAGAGGCTGGTGCGTGATAGGGGATGTGATACACCCACTCAATGCCGTGCTCTTTGGCCCAGGTGTCTATGAGGCTATTTTGGAAGTGAGTCCCATTGTCTGACTCAATTCTCTCTGGGGTGCCATGTCGCCACAGGACTTGTTTCTCAAGACCCAGGATAGTGTTCCAGGCAGTGGCGTGGGGGACAGGATATGTTTCCAGCCAGCCAGTCGTTGTTTCTACCATTGTAAGCACATGGCGCTTGCCTTGGCGGATCTGTGGGAGTGTGATATAGTCAATTTGCCAGGCCTCCCCATATTTATATTTCAGCCATCGTCCCCCATACCACAGAGGCTTTACCCGCTTCGCTTGCTTGATTGCAGCGCATGTGTCACATTCATGGATAACTGTGCAATAACATCCATGGTCAAGTCCACCCCTCGATCACGAGCCCACCTGTATGTTGCATCTCTCCCTTGGTGGCCTGAGGTGTCGTGGGCCCACCGAGCTAGAAATAGTTCACCCTTATGCTGCCAGTCCAGATCCACCTCAGCCACTTCAATTTTGGCAGCCTGATCTACCTGCTGGTTGTTCCCATGTTCTTCAGTGGCCCAACTCTTGGGGACGTGAGCATCCACATGCCGTACCTTTACAACCAGGTTCTCTACCTGGGCAGCAATATCTTGCCACAATGTGACGGCCCAGATGGGTTTGCCTCTGCGCTGCCAGTTGCTTTGCTTCCACTGCTGCAGCCAGCCCCACAGGGCATTTGCCACCATCCAGGAGTCAGTATAAAGATAGAACACTGGCCACTTTTCCCATTCAGCAATGTCTAAGGCCAGCTGGATGGCCTTTACCTCTGCAAACTGGCTCGATTCACCTTCTCCTTCAGCAGTTTCTGCTACTTGTCTTGTAGGACTCCATACAGCAGCCTTCCGTCTCCGATGGAAGGGGGGGGAAGGGGGGGGGGCGGGGGGAGAGGGGGAACGAACCGCAGAAACAAACCGCGTGCAACGCAGCCGCCTGACACCCCCGAGTCGCCAACTGCCCCCCCTTCATATACTGGTCATGGTGTCACATGGTATGGAATGAACATGCCATTGGCCAGTCGGGGTCAGCCGCCCCCACCATGGCCCTGCCCCTCCCAGCCCCCCCCCGCCACGCAGCAGAGCGAGGGAAGCTGGAAAGGTAGCCGACCCCCACAGTGAGGAGAATTAACCCCTTCTCAGCCAAAAACAGCACACCACCTTAAGAGCAGCCAGTTAAATTGTGGATAAGCCTGTGCTTAATAGTGTCCTCAACAAATAGGACATTGCTCACCACCTACCAGCTCTGTCACCATTATGTCATGGGTTGACAGAGTTTGTTGAATCTGCGCAGAGCATTTTATTAAAAAATATTTTATCATGAAACTGGCAGTTTTCTAGGTCATATTATCCCTGCCAGCTAAATGGCAAGATGAGAAACAGGTTTGATGAGAGAACAGGCAGAGAGTATCTGTCAGTGCTAACTGTTCTACAGGTGACTGGATGTTCATTCTCCTGACACTGGCTCTTGACTCAGCTGTGACATTTAAAATAGAGAACCAGAAAACCCTGCCTTAACCACTTTAAATACGGTATGAAGAGGATTGGAAGAAGGCAGTATGTTGTTGTGTTACTCTTGTATTAGAGCTAATGAGAAGAAGAGAGGCTCAGGTATTCCTGCTTGCTCAAAACCCTGATTTACTGCCCTACTAGCTGCTCTGCTCTGCCTCCCTTCTTGATATAACCATGACTGAAGAAACAAATTTCCCCTATGAAGAATGTGTGCAAGTGGTCTGCTGTGGTCATGAGGAACGGGGGAAGCTTTGCCGGGTTTCAGTTCTTCTGTAATTGGGAATAACAGCCTCCTGTGATTCCTTCTCTCACACTGTGGAAATCCACAACATTCTTGACTGTCTTTGCAGCTCAGGACAATCCTGCCTGTCAGGGTAGGTTATGCCTTTTCCTCTACAGCCATTGTGTGATCACTGCTAGCAACCCTGTGCACAAAACCCTTCCCGGCATGAACCACATGTGGCTTTGAGGAACTTACTCTGTTTGTATAGGTGTGGGATTTTCTGTAGCAATGTGAAAACTGGCATGCTGGGTGCTTTCACAGAGTCTTTGTAACCTCACTATGCCAAAGGAGGAATGAAAAAGGCACCTCAGAGTAACTGTGGGCTAGGCTCCCTTAACTGTGAAGTGAAAACCTGTTTGTACAGAGTAGGGTTTCAGATCACCAAGGCTTGCAAAGCCACCACACATTCTCATAATCAGGTTCAGGTTAAGTGGGAGACATCTAAAAAACACCTTTTTGGAGGTGATCATTATTTATAATCCATTAGGTGCTGTTGTCAAAACAGTCCTATTAGGCAGTTACTGTGCAGAAGAAGGGTTGCTTTCTGCTGCTTTGACACCTTGAACTACATGCAGTGCTGCTGTGTTTGGGGCATGAGAGACTTCTGCAAGGCTAGCTTGATGCCTTATTATTTCTTGTAAGTTCTAGATAAATGTGCTGAATCCTAATTACATTTTCTTTCATTTGTAAAAACAAGGAACAGGACAGTACGGTCTGCCTGGCTCTCAAACAGCAGTACCAGCACTATTTTAGTTCATAGTCACAAGGTTGGTTCCCCCCTCCCCTGTCCCCCTTCCCAATTTTTAATGAGACGAGCTTATATAGCACAAAATTGTACTTGGAAAGCATTTTAATTCAGCTTGATTGGAGTATCATAAAGATCTTAAGCTTATATATGTAGGCAGAACTGGAAGCAAAAATTATCCAGCAGCATTATCCGTTAATGTCTGTTTCTATTTTTGTCCTGAATTAATTTGCTTAGAATAATAGCTAAAGTCTTATGCAGTATATGGAGAAAGAAACACTGATGGTTCGGTTATCAGCCAAAGGAATAAATACATTTAATTTAATGGAAACTTTGTTAGATTAATTTGTTTAATGTCAAATCAATATTTTGTTTGTTTTTAGCTAGAAATAATTAAACAGGATTGATGGCTAACAACTTACCAATGGGCTAAAATAAACCATTGGCAGAATAGATGAGTTCACACTGAACAAAGAAGCGAAGTAACTGTTAAGTATCTTGCATATATGTAAAGATAAATGGTTATTCATCTTCTGAGGTATTCCGCTTTTCAGAGCTGAAAACTTTTAGAGAGGGCAGTAATTTAGGGTGAATATTCATGGTAGTAAGGACAAGGAACCTGAAGCCTCTTTTTTACAGCATGCATTGAAAAGAGTTTTTTGTGTTGCTTATGAAATATGTATACAGTTGGGGATATTGCATTATTATTGGGTTTCAGTATATTCACAGTCATCTTTTATTTTTCTTTCTGCAGAAAACCCTACACTTGATGTATGAAATTTAGGCAGGCTTGTAAAAGATTTTGAGCTAAATATCAGATTCTAGAAACTACAAAGTAAGATCTGTCTTCTAGTGCTTTTGGGTACATCTACATTGTCTCATAAAACAAGTGCTGTCTGTATGTGCACCTATAATAAGATCTTCAGTTTGGATTTTCATTGGTCAGGTGTATTATTTGATATTATGAAGATGAGCTGAAATTACTATCTTCTTTCCATCTGCATATCAAGCAGAGACCCATTTTTTATTATTTATCTAGCACATCTTCAGGTTATTTGATAATGCAGCTGCTGGTATTTGTTCCATGAAACCAATTGTTTTCTGAAGGTAAGTGCCATGAGGCCTTGTGCTGGTTGTTTTTTATAATGACAGTTTTCCTGTGAAAATAGCAGCATACATACTCAGGTTCATAAATGTATGCTATTCAGAGCTTTATACTATACAGTCATTTGCAAAGGAAAAAAAAATACCGAGCAAAGCTCTCCACAAGCAGTGGGTAGAGCTCATTCATGTAATGATATCACTTTGAAATGGATGCTACTGAAAAATGCATGGTGTGTAACTAGCTGCCATTTCCAAATGTCATA
Source organism: Phalacrocorax aristotelis (assembly GCF_949628215.1). Classification (NCBI taxonomy): domain Eukaryota; kingdom Metazoa; phylum Chordata; class Aves; order Suliformes; family Phalacrocoracidae; genus Phalacrocorax; species Phalacrocorax aristotelis. The sequence goes on from NC_134278.1 coordinate 86,328,459, forward strand.
GAATTCTTTGCCCTTAGAGAGGGACAGCAAAAACTAGATCAGGTTAGCTTTAAATTTAATATGGCTTGCTCTAATGGTACACCCAGGCTTAGAGTTCAGAGAGAAGGAATGGATATTGATTCTGTAAGTCAGTTTTCTATTAATCTTGCAAGATTTTTAATAAACTGGGTAAATTGTTTAATATACATTTGCATATTTTTTAGCCTGTATCTTTTAGTAGGTTTTATTTTTCTTAATCTATTAATGAATAGCTACTGAAGTAATTGCAATAATGTGGGCACTGAATTTCATCTAAAATATATTAACTTTTTGTTTCATGTCAAGAAATGAGCCAGACTTAAAGGAGGTATATTTTGTGAGAAGTCATAAAAGGAGAGATATTAAAAGCTGACAGGGCATGTCAAGCGTGGGGGTGGGGTTGGCATGGAGGGGCCCAAGAATAAATACATGGGATCAGAGGAGGGAGATTGAAAGTAAATTAACCATCTAAATTACCCTTCTCATTTAATCTTTACACAAGTCCCCCATTCCACTGAAAATTTACTCCGTCATTAGAACATAAAATATAAATATCTTTATCTTGTTAAACAAAAACTATTTACAAATAAGCTGGACCTGGGCAGAGTTGAATCTTCCCACTGTTTTCTGCAGCACATCACCAAAATGTATTCCATGGCTTTTCCCTATAAAAGGTGCAGTTGCTTTGATTGTGTGTAACTCACATACGCTCCCATGAATAACATTAAACAAAGGCGTGCCACTTTCTGTTTGCCTTGGCATTCTCAACAAACTAATAAGAAGTATCAGTGGTATATATTTTTAGATAGATACAGAGACACAGATATGGATATAGATGCATGCAATAGCCTAATGTGCATTTTTTTTTTCTGGTGTCTGCGTACCAGAGGCATTTTCTTAATGAAAAATTAAGAAGATTCTGTTCTAAGAGATTTCCAATGGCTACGTAAGGCAATCTGAGCCAAGTGTTCATCTTAGTTTATCAGTACTAGGAGACAATATTATGTGATGTGTGGGCTTGGACAGTGTACTATTTCCTGGATAAAGGTTTATATTAAATAAAAACTGAGCCTTAGTTTCCCTTGGGGAATTTCAGGAGAGAGGCGAAGTGTTTCTAAATCTGCTAAATCCCTCACCTGAGGGACTGCAGATTGCTGCCTGGTTGCACTGAGCCTGCCTCAACAGACAGCATGAGTCGTCCTTTGCTTCTCTTGATTCCTTCACCTTGCTGAGTCAGTTCTTCCTATATTGAAGAAGAAATGAAAAATCCTAGTTTACAGGAGGATTTTTTTTTGTCCCTAGGTAGGCCTTATTTGGGGAAGAACTTCCTAAGTGGAAAACCTATTTGGAGATCTACCCATCCCTTTTCCTTCAGAAATTTCTCATAATATCGTTTGAAGAGACACTTCTTTTTTTTTTTGAATGGACCAAATCTGATGCCTGGATTGTATAGCTTGAGTAGGAATAGAATCTTTCATTTAGGTTGAATGTGCTTTAATGGGATATTTTATAGGTGATTGGGTCCTCTGTTTTAAATTTCAGTCCGAATTGTGGAATGGGCTTTGACCCATACTGCCCTGATCCCCGCTCAGTCAGGTCTGCTTTGGCTAACGCAGCAAGAAGGGAGACTACCTGTGGAATGACCCAACGTGCTAAGTGGACTCCCAAACAAATGTCATTTTGATAACATAATGCTTGTTTATAGCATGCTGTGCTTTTTAGTCTGGTTTGGGATCATGGTGCCAGCTTGTGAGCACACAAGGCATTTTTATCTAAGTTGATAGAGCAGACAAAGGACTAGGAAAGGAAGCAGGGAGGTAAAATGTCTTTTCCTCTACATGGACAGAGACAGGAGTAAAATCCCATAGTCCTGAATCCCAGCCCTGTCTTCTGTCTCAAGACCTCCTCTGCTGGAATCAGCTCCCTTGATATCCCAGATGTCATAAATTTCAAGTCTAATTGACTTTCTTGCTCATCCCCTCTCCTTTCTTGGGCTGGTCGAGGCACATAGCCCGTAGGTTAATTACTTCATCCTGACAAGTCAGTCATCAACTCCTGGGAGGAATGTGTGTAAGAAGGGAAACCGAAGTAGTCTTACTCTAACTTAAGGGCATTTCAGACTAGATTGGAAAAAGGCAGGAGAATGCTGCAGGAAGCATGTAGAAATGGTACCACTCAGCACCTTCCCCAGGGCAGAAACAGGGTACAAGAAAAATGTTGATTATATTTCTTTCTGAAGTAAAGGGAGATATGCTCCTGTATTTGGGGTTTGACAAGTTTTGGTTGAATCCAATATTTATATCTGTGAATTCTGGCTCTGTAGGGATGGTCCAGCAGCTGGGGTACAATGGGGTTAAAAGATGATGCTTTCTAGATGTTCAACTCCAGGACAGAGTAGCTCTTTCAACCTCGAAAGGTCGTCAAACTCAGTTTCAACCTCAAGGCCAAGGATCAAAATGTTTTGATATTTTCTGGTTGGGGAGAGTTAATCGGTGTCAGTACTACCAATTGTCTATTAGAGAGTGGGGACTCTGTGAGGCCCAAGGAGGAGTTTTACCTGGGGTCCTTCTGGATGTTTCCTGCAGTTGCTCGGTATGCTGTCCAGTTTCCTTTGTTTGGGCTGTAGGCTCCATGGGAGTGATTTCATTTTGGAAATGTTTGCATGTTGGTATTTACAGAGTGGGGTGGGACACACACCCCAAAACCCCAAACTTCTTTGGTCTTCCAACTTTGCGAGGAAGGTATTGGGGTTTTTTTTTGGTTTGGTTTGGTTTGGTTTTTTTTTTACTTCTGGCCAGCTATAACTGAGACTAGAGTTTAGCTTCTTCCCTCCCCAATGAGTCTCTGTACTTTCATGGCTTGGGGTTTTTGATTTCTAATTCTAAATCAACATTACTATTATGGGAGTAAAAATGTGGTGTAGCCAATCACATATATTGGCAGCTGTTATGTCAGTGGGTAATGCAAAAGCAAGGATAATTTCTAACTCACTGCAAATCACCTGAGGGCTAACAGTTTTGCTAGCATTTGGCTCTTCAAAAACTGTTGCCTTCAGTCTCTTTATACTGTCTGATGAAAAGTAACAAACTGGGAGTGCAAGCACATTCACATTCTCCACCATTAGTGGATGATGAATTAGGTGTCAGGTGAGGTTGTTTACTTGGGATGCAAAATGGAGGAAAACAACCCTATGAAAGGAGACAGTCCTTCAGGAGGAAGACAACGGATGAAGGAGCACAAAGCTGTCGTTAATTCTTTGGAAAATATTATTTGTCTGAGCTAGCTTTCTGTGACAGAAAAATTAGATTTAAGTCAGAATATAAAAACATACCAGATACTGGTAATTGGATAAATGGGGGGGGGGGAATCTATGAACAATTTTTTTCTTGTGGTGGAAGAGAGATCCATATAAACAAGGCCTAGTGTATTTCTACTACAAACGAACTTTCTATGGACTGAGACACAGTGAAGTCCATAGCTTATTTGGTAGTAGGAAGAGATCAAGGAAATATTAAATATGCTGCAGGGAGAGGCTTGGTAATGCAGGAATTTTCTTCTTCTAAAGCTGGATTGAAACAACTTTCATGTAAGTATTACAGCTGACCCATCTCTTCATGCAGAAAATGAAACCTTGAGCTCTCTGTGGATTAAACCTATGGAAGGTTATATATATATATAAGGTCTTGATGGTTTGCTATATTATTCTCTCTTCAAAGTCTAGCCTAGTAATTTATGTGTGGTCTAACTAAAAATACAGCCTAACTAAAAATACAGCCCTACTAAAATAAATATTAAAAGAATTTTTTTTCCCCTTCCAGAAGCTTTTTATTTTCCTTGGGTGCAACAATAGTCTTCATCTCTACTTTGATAATGATGTTGAGTTATGCTTTATTTAATGTTAAAAACTTTAATTGAGTTTTCCCTGAGCTGGTTGTGTATCACTGCTTAAAAAATAGTTGTTTATACAAGAACTAAAATTATTTTCTGACTGGTTGATTGGATCATTGCAATTATGTTAGATCCATTGTGTACACAGAGAGGTAAGTCTCACATTTGCTGGATACTGTTTTCAATGCATCAGCAATGAGTATATCTGGAAACATTTATTATTGCCAGGATAGTTTCCGAGAGCTGTGACTGATGGTTGAAAGTTGCTGAGCTGATTACCTGGAGCATTAATGTATTGCTGTCCCTTAGCCCAACCTTGGCGCTAAGCCAGAATGGTATTACTACTTCATAAGATAATCCTCTGATAGCAAAACATTTTGAATACAGATTGAGTAGCAGAGTAATGAGAGAAGCAGTCTGGGTCAGATCCTCAGCCATCATAAACTGGCCCCATTGGACCGTGGAGGTACGCTGCATTTTGATATTGTTCCTATGAGAGCTTCCCACTGGACAGGTGCAGGTGAGGAAAGCAGTTCTCTCAAAGTGTAGGCTACAGATAAAAAACAGCAAAAGGTTTCCCCTAATTATTTTTAGGCCACAGGCCTGGCAAGTCAAGCTGGTTTCTGCTGCTCCTGGGTACAAAAACTGCTGTTTGAGGTGTGTTGTGGCTTACCTGTAGCCAGCAACTAAGCACCACACAGCTGCTTGCTCACTCCCCCCACAGTGGGATGGGGGAGAGAATTGTAAAAGTGAGAAGACCCATGAGTTGAGATAAGCACAGTTTTATAATTAAAATAAAATAGTAGGAGTAATAATAATAATATACAAAGCAAATGATGAATGATACAATTGCTGACCACCCGCTGATCAATGCCCAGCCCACGCCCAAGCAGCAATCGCTGCTCCTCAGCCAGCTCCCCTCAGCTTATATCCTGAGGATGGTGTCATGGTATAGAATATCCCTTTGGCCAGTTGGGGTCAGCTGTTCCGGGTGTGCCCCCTCCCATCTTGTTGTGCACCTGGCAGAGCATAGGAAGCTGAAAAGTCCTTGACTAGTGTAAGCACTACTTAGCAACAACTAAAACATCAGTGTGTTATCAGCATTATTCTCATACTAAATCTGAAACACAGCACTGTACCAGCTACTAGGAAGAAAATTAACTTTAACCCAGTCAAAACCAGGACAAGGTGGGAGATAACTGTGGCTGCACCCCACCTCTCCAGTTCCCTCTGAAGCTGCCCACTAAGGCTCTATGTCTCTGCCCCAGCCCTTCCTCTTTTCTCTTACTAGTCAAGTCCTGTGACAGAAGTAGCCTTGCACAGCCTGGCCTTGGTGAACTTTCACCACATGATGAGAGGAAATCTAGATCCAAAGCTGGCTGCTTACGTAAATGAAGAAATGCAATAGCAGGCCTGGTTGAGACAGTGTGTCTAAACCCATGATGATCCCTATACAGCATGGACAGCTCTCCCACTTTTTTGGTTCCGTGGCTTTCTTTTCATAGCAGATGTGCTTTCAGTTATCTTTGAATCAACAACACAAGCTCAAAAGGCATTATGAATGATAGGGAGCTGCTACAACATATTTCTCCCTTATCCAAGGCAGTTGTGACATTTTCGTTAGCTGTAGACACAACAGAAAAGATATCAAAGGTTTTTACCATTCAGGAGATCAATTGTACCTCATGTGGGCCAGTATTGTGCTTTACTTAAGATCACCCAGGCAGAAAGTGAACAAAACCTGCTATGCTTGTTGCATGACCCTAACCCTAACAGAAACGGCTCTATCATATCAGGGCACCATTGATAAAGGGCTATGCAGACTAAAACTTGTCAAGAAAGATATAATCCTGTGAATATTAATCCATTTCACTCAGAGGCAAGAACCTCTGGTGCTTTGTAATTTTTAGAATAAAATAATTGAAATTCCATGGTGCAGGCTAAACAGGAAACCAATTTTCAAGCAGACTTTAGCAGTGAAAGAGATACTCATTTTCTTGTTTTTAATTTAGAGGTTGGGTAACTAGAAGAGAGGCAGAGAATGTAATTTTTTTTCCCCTGCAATTTTTATCCTTTGTAATTGAAATACACCTGGCTGTAGCCTATGTTTTCATAACTGCCAAGTAGGCAAAAATGGGATTTTTCAGAATGGATTAGAGGGACAAGGCCTGTTGAAAGGCACTTTGGGCAAATTGCACTGAGAACAAAGTACGTGCTGAACTCTTACTGCAAATTGAAAGGAGAAAGGCTTTTACTTCTATTTGTGCCAAAGAAAATCCTTCTTAGTGATATATTCAATCTTCAGGTCTCATTCACACAGAGCTGGGTGGGTTTTTCCTTTATGCATTGTGTTTTTACACCTACTTCTTCCAAAGGAAGACTCCTACATTGAAAAAGGGATGCACATTACTTGAGACTGCATCCAGCAAGGGACTTGGGTAATGAGAAGTTGGCCTGGCAGCCTCTGACACGCTCAGGTGGAACCCATGTCCTAGAAAGAGCTTGGTGTTTGAGAAGGAACTTTAATTCTATTCCAAACCAGATAATAAGATTTAAAAAGAGGTGGCATGAATTGCAAATCCGTTCCAGATCAAAAATAAAACATAAAAAGCTCTCTTATGGCACCCTTTCTTGGTAGCTATTTTTATTCTGTTGGGTTGAATGCTCTTTCCCTGCTACCCTGCTTAGTTATGTGCATTTTGCTTATGCTGACAAACCTGCAGATTTAGGATGAAAACAGTTTGCAGATGATTAAGGATGGTGTGCCTGGCAACTTCTTGCTAATCTCTCTTATTGTGCCCTTCATAAAAATGACAGTCATTGTACAAATCCCAGTTTAAATCAACACCTGCAAGTGCTAATCTCTGAAGAGGAAAATGTCAAATACCTCCTGCTGTGTGCAAGGACTCAAATTGTATGACATCAAACATTAATGGCTACCTAAATTGTTCACCTTTTTTCCTTTTCCAATGCTTTGTGCTTTCTTTTCTATCATTCCTTATGCCATTAACCATTCTCACATAAATGGTGTCTTAATGGTGGTAGGTGTCATGAGGAGACTTACAGAGCAGTGTTGTCACTTCTTGCCCTGTGGTGGAGCTGTCAGTGGTCCTAGTTCTCACCTAGGCATAATGTTGTGGACGCTGCCCTGAGCTCTGGAGTCAGCCTTCTTCCTTACTCATGGGGCCTCTTCTGAGAAATGTTTCAAAAAGCTCTGAGTGTTAGTTGCATATTTAAGTGCAACATAGCACTTGGGATGACCAGTGCTAGGAATCCTGGAGCCAAAATCAGTAGTAAGTTTAGTCTCTGTTTTGGGACTGTAAACCGAGAGTTGAACACTTAGAGTCAGCAACCTATCCCATGCCCATGAATGCTTTTCTTGCTGATTAATAGTAGGACACACTGGTTTTAAAAGCCTTTTCTTTGCTTAAAAGTGCCAGAGGGGAAAAGCAAATGAGTAAACTGTAAGACTGAAAAATTGCTTAGAAGCGAGAACACAGTGTGTTTCAAGGTAAAAAGGCCTTACCTGCCCACTCTGCATCTGTTCCATCTCTGCAGAAGTATGTGCTCTGTTTTTTAAATTAAAATTATTGGTTAGACCATATTAGCTCATAAAGCTATTTCAGCATGTAGAGAGAATTTCTGTTCACACCAACATCCTTGGTCCTCTTGAAAGACAAGTTGCTTGCAAACCTTAGTGCATTTGGGACCTTGATTCTAGAAAGTACTGGAAATCGTAGCTTTTTCCGTGATGGAGACTAACAAACTGGTAAGGACAGAAACTCTCTATATAATTTTTACAACTTTTAGCAATTTGATTTTTTTTAATAAGGTACATGCTTTAATTTTGTTTGTCATTGCGTTAGTTCTGTTGCTAAAATACCAAGCCAAATTTCAAAAATCCTTAGTCTCCTTTCATGCTATCGCAGCCCAAGGAAGAGCCAAGGAATACTGTGTCACTAGCATTGTCTAAGTGTCTAATTGTCATAGCACTAGATATGCCTAAGTGCACTGTTTCTTAGTTTCAGACAGCTGCTTCTGAAACGTGTTCTAGAAGCTCTTCAAATACAAGCAGCAGAGAGTGTCAGGCAGAAGCAGTTAGAGCTGGGGGATCCCTGTAATCTTAAGAAACAAATTAACAACGTATTAACAGATCAGAGCCTACAGCTGCAGTGGATGAAAGGCTTCCTAGGAACAGACACCTGAGTTTTAGTTGTGTTCCCTTAGCCATAGAACAGCATGAGAGAGGGATGACTGCTAGGGGCACAGTATTTCCACGTGGATGGCTGCAGATACCCCAGGAATGACTGTGTCTGTGGAACTGACCTTTATGGGGTTTTTGTGAGATAGGGAGACCTCCTCTTAGAGGAGAAGTTCTGTTCTTCTAAAGATTTTTCTGCGTGTTTTCCAGCAAAAGCTGCTTTCAACTGCCATCTCTGAGGAAGTGCCCTTGGAGTGTGCCTACTCACACTGATTTTTCTCCTGTAAAAATACAATCAGAAAGAATATCTAACAACCACCATCTTTTCACAGCTCTACAGCTGGGAGGACTGCCATTGTTCTGTCATTTCACAAAAAAGCTGTAGTTTCTTTCTGTTTTATGGCAACTTTTGGAAGCCAGGAGCAAATAAGTGTTAGAGAAATAGCACGTGCTTACGAGTAGTAAATTTGCACCTTTATACCTAATACTTCCAGTGCCAAATTCTGTTCACATAAACAGTCCTGCTGGGGAACACCAGGTTTGTGTGAAAGCATGCTTCAGGCTGCAGTCTGCTTTAGAGATGTTTACTACCAAATAAAAACAGTGCAGAACTGCAATCTGTTCTGCCTCCATTCCATTGGTGAGATTTCTGTTGACCTCCGGAGTTGTACTGTCTAAGGTTGAAGGCAGCACCTTTTCTTTTCCTGGGTGAGGCAATTTAGTTCATTTTAAGGGATGGAAGCATCTCACACCTCAACATTTTCATATTGCAACCAAGATTAAGTGTAATTCAAGCCACCTCTCAGGAATTTGCGTGGTGAATCTAGTACATGGATTCAACCTTATTGTGGCTCCAGGGAACTGCATGATAAATCAACAACTGTTCACTAACTGGATTTGTTTGCAGAGGCTTAAATGCATCCTGTAATGGTGCTGTACTGAAAAGGTGCTGTATTCCAGCCCTTACAAATGTGCAGAGACAGCACTAGCTGATTATTTAGAGAGCTGGTTTAAGGTGCTTTTCTAATATTTGACATAGTATCTTGCATAGATGTGGAGATTAATATTTAGGCTACTGGACACCGGTACCAGAAATGCAAACTCTTGCAGGGAAGCCACCTGGAAGGAGGCAGATAGAAGGCAGTGGGTTTGCCATGACAAAGAGAAGTACATCTAATTCACACATCCTCTCAGCTTTCGTATTTCCCATGCTGTTCTGTTTGGGCTTTGCACACATTTTGGCCCCACCTCTTCTATGTGTCACTTCTTTCATGCTGTCTTTCTTTTGTATATTGTCTTTGGTTTATCCATCTTTCACTTCTTTCCCTCCTCCATCCTCCTCTTCATTCTCATTGCCTTCTCACCTTGCCTTTCCTTTCCCTCAGTCTCATACGCTGTTTCTCTTCTGCCCTCTTACTTTGCCACTCTTCCTATGTTACTTCCATCTCTACGTTTTCCTGGCCAGCATGCAAGGGTCAACTGGTAGGGTGTAATAACCTCAGCTATATCCAAATGAGAACAGGGCTGCGGTTTCTTGAGTCGTCAAAACCATTGCATCCTCCATGTACCCCTTGACTCTGAGAAAGGAAATGTCCAGCACGTGGTTCCTCCTGCACTAACTGATCCAGGTAGTGTTGTGCAGGGCAGCTCAGAAGGGGAGCTGCAGCTCAGTTTCTTCTTCAGGGAGGCTCTGAGACTTCCATCCCTTCCCAGTGAGGCCCTTCAGGTACAACAAGGACCTGAACCGTGATATTCAGATCAAGGTCTCACTTAGGAGCACTTAGGTCTCCTGTACTGTTTTGTAGAGAATGTCAGGTCATGATGTACTCACTATATATTTGGGGATTTTTGCCCTTGGTCATCTTTGATCTACTCTAGTCGGAACTGGTTAAATTCATTACAGAAGGTACAGGTGCTATCCTGCCAGAGGGGTATGTACTACAGAACATGCCTTAGGAGCAAAGAGGTAGAACACTGTGTCAAAAACTCCCTGATTTGGAGTTTCTGTAGTTCAAAAAAATTCAGCCGCCGTGTTTAGCATTTGCTTAGCCTACAAAACTTAGTTATTATCTATCATGGGCTTGTAACTTATCCATTAGCTGCCAAGCCCTGCTGATAGACTTTTCAGAAATCTGTCACCCTTTGATAAACTGCTTAGTCTTAGCCTTTCTCACTGTGTAGTCACAGCAGATTGTAATAGGGAAATTGTGATGGGAAAAACCAAAGTGTAACAACTTTTTTGCAAACCCCCAAGGGGAAATGAAACTGCTATGCAGACTATTTCATGTGTATGTTTCTTGAAAATAATTTTCTTATATAAGCCCTGCCTTTTTATTTTATTTTAAAAGAAGTATTGGTACAAAGAACTGAGAGTGTTCTACCGGGTTAGCAATTCCAATGCCTTCCTGCTGAATGTATCACATTACAGCCTTTTTTATAAGTTTAGCAAGCTATATTTTAAAACCTATTTCCCAGCTATAAGACCTCATTCCTTTAACGCTCTTCTTTTAATGCTTAATCTTTTAATTTTCAGTGTAATCATGCTTCAGTATGGATTATTAATACTGATTTGTTCTTATAACAATACTATACCTGGTCTTAACTGTCCCTTCCTTGTCAGTGCTTTCCCCTAGATGTGTTTTCCATGATTCTGTAACTGTGATTTTCAGAGCAGCCGTATCCCTTCTGTTCTGTTCCTTTGGTTGAAAAAACCCGTCTGAACTTTGCAGCCTTTGGGCTGACTCTTGGTTCCTATAACTGTCCTCATTGGTTTGGTTTTTTTGTTGTTTGTTTGTTTGAAAATACCTGCAGCAGTTTCAATCTTTCTTGAATCCAAGTGACCAGAATTTTTCACGTTATTCCAGATATTCCTCAGTGCAACTCATCAAATTCTTGACTAAAGAGAGACCTTGCTTTTGTCAGAAATGTTAGGTAGTAATAATTACCAATGACTCTAAGCAGAAAGATAGCTAATAAATATTTCAATCTCAAATGCTCTTTCACTTTAACCTTGCAGCAAATACTGATTTTAAGACACATTTTCCTGTAGATGTGTTGAGTAGTTCCTATGATGTTATAATTATAACTTCTTTCCAGAAGGCTTTCCCCCTTCTAGCATTTGCCTGACTTTATTTTGTGCATTCATTAAAGAAATTCAGATCTGACATCTTAGCCAAATCCTTGAAGGTCAGGAAAACTGCAATAAGCCCATATGCAGGTAGCCACAAAGCCATCCTTCTCCTGCTGTCGTGAGGGCCAGCTCACAGCCCACTCCTGCTTTGATTTCCTCGTGACCTTTCATTTCAGTGCTCAGCCCTGTTGAGGCTGTCATGAGAGATGCTACAGAAATGAATGAAATAATTTCCTAAGCAAAGAAATGCCAGTCCTTAAACAGGCAGACAGGGAGGGTGAGGGATAAAAGACTAACAATGGTCTGTTCTTGAGAAGGAAATGCTAGTTCCTCTGCCAAAAGTTAGAGTCTCTGTAGACTCCAGTCAGTTGCTTCTGGAGGGAGCAAACGTGGGGCTTTGCACTTCCTCATAATCTTTCATGCAAATGTTCCAATACTCGGTGCCTGATTAAATTAGATATGCCTAATTTATATAAATACCCCTATTTTGTAGGTGAGTGCAACACTGGGAGTGGCAGACCTGAGAGGGAATTCAGTCTCTGAATTCATGTATTTGAACCACAGAGCTCACTTCCCTTTGAGGGCATGCTATCATCACGCACGTTTTCCTTTCTAAATCCTATTGTCAGCAGCAGCATCTATCGTGTATATGTGGGTAGTTTTATTAAGATGACTAATATATTAATAGCAATCACTGTTCATTTTAAAGATTATTATCAGACTACTTAATTATTCCCCAATGGCATAACGGGTACACTCAGCCCATGTCTATACAGCAGTCTCAAGCTGTGATAGTCACCTGTTAACCATGGTGATTCAATGTGTGATTTTTTCCAAAGTACATACAAATGAATGACATTGGTCCATCTGCACTGGGCTATTTCAAGAAGAAATGGTACTTGCAAGGTAGTAGGAGTGGAAATAAGATATTAATCAGTGGCTGGCATTTGCTGGATTGGATGAAACAGAAAAGAGAAAAAAACAAAACAAAAACAAACAAACAAAAAATAATCCTGGACCCTTCCTGAAGGAGGGGCTGTTTTCTGGCTGTACCTCTCAGTGAATTTGTTTCAGGAAAGAAAGGAGAGGAGGACGACAGTTGCATTAGGATGCCAGTGGTGTCTCTTGGCCAAGCAGCATACCAGCATTGTGCCATGCACTTCGGGCTGAAAGCTCAGCACACAGCTCTTCCTGCTCCCACTGGATGGTTCAGAAACTGACCTATAGACATTTTCTTGAGAGCTAGCATAAGGGAGGTTTGTTGATTTTATCGAAACTGATTTGGTTAAACTGCTAAAACTTTTTCCCTATTTTTTTTCCAGTTCGTATTCAAGGCCTTTGTAGGTTAAAGACAATAGTTACCATTAGTACTAAGCTGCTTTCATTCCAAAAGCTCAAGTGCTTTGCAAGGATGAGTAAGTGTTATCAATCTGATTGAACACACGCCCAATTACAAAGACCTGAAGCAGTTGTTGGAGAACCTAGTGAATGAAACTCAGGCTGTATGGGCTCAGAGACCAGGGAAAGCTTCCTTGACCCACTCCTGTGAAGCTGTCTCTTGCTTCTCAGAGCTGGAAGATGGCTGTGCATATGTTTATCAGAGTGAGAGGGCATATAAGGAGTATAGGTTGTTTTATAACAATTCTTGCACTTTTGGAAATTAACTCTGTAGTATTGAAAGTGAAAATAGCTATTTGTTCTTCAGAATGACTTGATTTTCTCTACTGAAAAGCACTCTGTCTTTGCCCTGAACTGGTTTAAAAGGAGCTGGAATGGCCATATATTTAGTATAAAACTGAATTATGTAACTGTTACAAGTCACCTCATTCCTAGGATAAAATCTGTTGAACATGAGCACTGTTGGTCATAGAGCTGTCCTGATTTCTTGGCGTTATCCGAGCTCAGGAAAATGGGAAGGGTCATTGCTGCTGACTTAATGAAATTGATTTGTTGAAACAGAGGCTTTTGACAAATCAGCTTGTCAAATCAGTAAAGCAGTGCCATCCAGGCCATTGAGTACATTTTATTAAAGGGTCTGTCTTGGAAAGGAAGAAAAAAATCCAGCAACGGAACTGAGGCTGTAGCTGTTAAGATAGTAAACATGTAGGGATTTCTTGTGAGGGGTTGAATGTCCTCACTTGTTTGTTAGCTCTTGAAAATGTAGATGTGGAAGGATCATGATTTCTTAGCTGGTGGCTGGGGTCCTCAGCTAAGAGAGAGGAGTTCTAGACTCTAGTCTCTTTTCCAAGACCTTGCTATATTTCTTATCAGTGATTCCTGAATATGAAATGCATGTCTGTGCTTTAGATTAATTACAGGCTAGGGGATTTCAGGACTGCATTTCTGAACAGGCCAAATTCTACCTCCTTGAAGTTTTAAACCCTCTTTGAGATATGGTACCATTGCATATCGGGTCATAATGATCAGGAAGAGGAAGTTGACGAGGCCTTCTACAGACAGCTGGAAGTAGCCTCACAATTGCAGGCCCTGGTTCTCATGGGGAGCTTCAACCACTCTGACATTTACTGGAAAAGCACACAGTGAGGTGCACACAATCCAGGAGTTTCCTGCAGAGCATTGAGGATAACTTTTTGACACAGGTGGTGTAGCAGTCAACAAGGTGAGATGTGCTGCTGGACCTTATACTAACAACCAAAGAAGGTCTAGTTAAGGCTGTGAGGGCTGAGGGTAGCCTTGGCTGCAGTGACCATGAAGTAGTAGAGTTCAGGATCCTGTGTGGTAGAAGTGGGGTGACAAGTAGGATTATAACCCTGGACTTCAGGAGAGCTAACCTTGGCCTCTTCAAAGACCTGCTTGGAAGAATACCATGGGTTAGGGCTCTAGAAGGTGGGGGGGTCCAAGAGAGCTATTCAATGTTCACATACCACTTCCTCCAACCTCAAGATCGGTGCACCTGTGTGAGGAAGAAATCAAGCAAAGGAGCCAGGAGACCTGCATGGATGAGCAAAGAGCTTCTAGAGAAACTCAAATGGAAAAAGGAGGTTCACAGTACGTGGAAAAAGGGGCTGGCCACTTGGGAGGAATACAGGAACATTGTCAGGGTGTGCAGAGATGTGATGAGGAAGGCCAAGGCCCACTTGGAACTAAATCTGGAGAGCGATGTCAAGGATAACAAGAAGGGCCTCTTCAAATACATCAGTAGTAAAAGACACAAACTGTGGGCCTGCTGCTGAATGAAGCGGGTGCCCTGGTGACACAGGATGCAGAGAAGGCAGAGTTACTGAATGCCTTCTTTGCTTCAGTCTTTACTGCCAAGGCTGGCCCTCAGGCATCCCAGCGCCCAGAGGTGAGAGAGAAAATCTGGAGAAAGACAGAATTCCCTTTGGTTGAGGGCAATTGGGTTAGAGATCATTTAGGCAGACTAGATCCTCACAACTCTATGGGCCCTGATGGGATGCACCCATGAGTGCTGAGAGAGAGCTAGCAGATGCTGTTGCTAAGCCCCTCTTCATTATCTTTTAAAGGTCATGGAGGACAGGAGAGGGGCCCAAGGACTGGGGGTAGCCGATGTCACTCCAGTCTTCAAAAAGGGCAAGAAGGAGGACCTGGGAAACCACAGGCCAGTCAGCCTCACCTCAATGAGCCTTAGGTACAATACATAGGGTTTAGTTACTAGAGTCAGAATGAGATTTCAGTAGTTTCCAAAACTGAATTAGATACACATTCTGCTTAGGTTGTTTCAATATGGAGTTTTGAGTTCTTGTATCACTTCCATGCTGTTAGAAAGCTTTATTCAGGTTTGGAGATAATAGAAATGTTCATGTTTTTTTACTCCTCTATTTCATGCTGTCACACTTTTCATTAATGGCTTTCACAGACAATTCAACAGGTTAAGTAAAAAAAATTTAAAATAATTTTTAAAGTTTTTTTCTCAAATTCCATGGGCCAATGAACAAACCTAGTAGTGCAGTGAATTGTCAAAAAGTCCTGGCTTTACAGCTGTTGTACAACACACAAACATTAGCTGTAACCAACTGTGCTGTCCCTGGTGAAAAGATTTGTGAAGGAAATTTGGAAAGGGGGAGCCACAGAGGGGGCTGGATTTGTTTTATAAACACTTCTGAGCGTGCTGAGGCTTTCGGATGGAGTAATTGAACATCTGGTTATGGACTATGTTCATTTCTATAGTAGCAAACAGAAAAGTTGATGACAAGGTTAGAATAAAATCTCTTACCATATAGAATCACTGAAGTGATTATTTACATATTTTTTACAGCATGGCTGGCATCACTTCAGTGAAACCTGCGTGTTTCACCAGCTGTTAGAATATTACCCATTCTGAGTAAAGAGCTCAGAAGAGAGGCACTGAAAGATTTAGAGCAATGCCACCTAGTGATAAAATATAATCTCCTGAAATAAGTAAATCTGAAGTAAGTAAAGGTTTTAAGATGTTTACTCCTTTACTGTGCTCTTTGGCAATTCCACTTATTGGCATTGAACTTGGATATCAAAAATGTCTTGAGGCATAGTTAGATCTTTTGCTTAGCACCAGCTTTTATTTGTAGGTATGGCTCGTATCTCACTGAGAGCAGCGGGCAGAGCTGACCAGGAGGAGCCCTCTCGCCTCACTTCTTTTCTCCTCTCTTACACCAGTTAGTGGCTGAATGATGATACCACTACTTAGCAGGAGGGAGTGGATCTGAATCTGACCATTTTTAGCCTTTGATGCCTGATACTGAATCATTTTTTCCCCCTCAACAGCTGCTTGAATAAGGTGACCATCTGTTCCTTATTAAAAAAAAATATCCTTTATTCAGTGCTTAATGTTCTGCAGCCTATATCAATTGAATATAGGGTGTACTTTGTCCCACATTTCATCAATAATCACACAGAGGAGCCTATACAAAGATACAATGGCATGATTTGGTAAGATCCGTGATTGTTGCATAGCAAATAGAACACTGCAGGGTTTTCTTTCCCTTTTCCAGTGTTAATTTTTTCTGGTTTTCATATTTCTTTTCATTTTTGTATTTCCTAGTAACACAAACAGTTATTCAATATCTATAATGCATTACTGTGACCCTTTAATAGCCAAAATTATTTGGGCTTTTCTATATTATATGTCTCCATAAGGAGATTGAATCAACACCTTTCCCACTGAGACTGATTTTGTCTTCTGATGTTCTTCCTGATGTTGGTGATCCTGCTGCTTAATTTACTCATGTAAGGTATCACCATGATTCAAAGGGATGGCTCCTGAGAGCAACCTGACCAGGATATGGCTAAAAGAACCTTCTAAAACAAACCTTTGGGCAAAACAGCAACTCATGTTTGGGGAGCCAGATGCTTTTTCTTTTTGATGTTTTTAAAATAATGGTCTGTGGCTCTGCCA
The DNA here is from genome assembly GCF_949628215.1 of Phalacrocorax aristotelis. Classification (NCBI taxonomy): domain Eukaryota; kingdom Metazoa; phylum Chordata; class Aves; order Suliformes; family Phalacrocoracidae; genus Phalacrocorax; species Phalacrocorax aristotelis. The sequence continues at coordinate 86,345,049 of NC_134278.1, forward strand.
AGACCAGTGTCCTATCATATATATTAGGTGAGATACATGTACAAAGGCAAACCTGTGGTAAAGCCCAGACCTTTTGTTTCCGTTCCCATATAAATTCCTTTGTCTTAAATTTGAAATTCTTGGTTTCAAATGAAGTGTCAGCCTCTCCTTTCTTTGGTATTGTTGTACTTTCTGCTCTGAAGTGAAATTCAAATGGAAAATTTGCTGAATCCCAAGTTCTCTCTTTGGGTGCTGATGCAGCTCTGCTCCCATTAGAGGTAAGCGTTGCAAAGAGCTAACAAATATTGAGAAGTATCTTGAAGGCCTACCCTCTGCATGTCCATCCGTCCCCATCACCCCACCCATCCCTTGAAGCCAGCATGGTAGTTCTGATGGAAAACATGTTCTCACTCCTTAAAATACGTCTGTGTAGCAAAGTAAAAACAAAACCAAAATCAGACCCAAATCAAACCCCCAGATAAGCTAAACTTCAATCTTGCCATACCAAGATGTTTACTGAAGACTTAAACTCTCACCTGCTCCTCATAGCTTCTTTATTTTCTACAAGTAAAATTAAGATGTAGTCAAACACCAGGTTTTTGCAGTGGTTTAGAAATGAGCTCTTGAGAAGATCACTGCACATGTTTTTGTAATAAGTATTATAGTTATCTCACAGCAAAAGTAATAACAGGTAGTGCATTTCTTTATGAAGAGAATGATGATATGAGAGCAGTGATGTGTTTTTCCTAATGATTTATTTGCTCATATTTTTTCCTTTTTTTCTTACACTGTCACAATTGACTTTTATTTTTCAGTTATGAATGTACAGTGGCTTTTTGGTGAATTATTTAGGAAGCCATGATACTGCTTACTGTGACAATATGTGTATATACACTTCATAATGATTTGGGAAAGGACAGCACTACAGAAAAGAAGGTGTAGGAATAGATGTGTTTGTTTTCATGCCAAAAATCTAGACAAATTTATTTCTGCCAGGGGAGAATTTCAAAGAAGAGATAGGCTTTGTCATCAATCTCCCACCGAATTTCAGTAGGCTTTGTATGGCCTGCCTGTTAGAAAATCCTCCATTTTTCTTTACAAAGAGGTTTATTGTTGTTGTCTACAGCCCAGCTCTTCTAAACATCAGACTGGAATGAGGTTTCGTTGTGCGAATGGTCTTAGTAATCATTATACAAGGTGCATGTGAGATGGAGGGGAAAATTTAAGTTTTCATTTCTCCCTATGCCTTTCCCATTGCTAACGTGTCTCCTCTGCACCAGCTGTGGCCTCTAGCAAACAGCTCTTTGAGGCATGATTGGTGACAGAAGGTTGGGCTGGTGGGTGGTGGCAGCTGCACTCAGTGCCACCATGTCGGGATGTGGCATGCTCTGACCCTCCCAATGCCCAAGCCAATATCTGCAGAAGACTATCTGCAGCATCCTCTGAGCTTTGTGCCCCAGTTTCTATCCTGTGCTAGCATCCCAGCTCCAGCACCTCCATACCAGGAGTGTGAGAAGGTCACTGGTTGCAAAGGGAAAGGTTTTTAGGCAGGGCCTGGGAATGAGAGCTGAATGTGACAAAATCTAAAGGTAGCTATGCAGAGATCCTGAAGGAAATGAGCCTTAACCAGAGGTAAATAGCTATTAACATAAAATTCTTATTCTAGCATGATACTTTAAGCTATTTTAGTGGTTTTCTTTTTTTTTTTTTAATAGTGAAAATTAAGACTTTTCTTCATTTGTGATAACATGAAGGAAAAACTGCTGGTCTGCAGCCTTTTCCAGGGAGGGGGGTGAACCACAGGCCTGTAAAATTGGTACAAGAAAGAGCACAGACAAATTCACCTCAGTCATGTACCAAGCTATTTAACTCTGACAGTACTTGGCAGCTGAATTACAAGAAAAGTGACCGAAGGAGCCCAGCAGATATGGTGGAGATTTTTTTTTCCTATCTTTGACTCTACTTTTCAATGGGCTGCAAGGCTTTAATATGAAATAGAAAATACAGAAATTTTGTAAATGCCATAAAAAGGATATTTATATAATGAAGTATTGAAATGTTTATTTTCCTCATTGTAATAAACTGCATTGTTAGTAGACAGCTGTTTTGTCCCATGTTCCAGCCAAACATTCACAATTAGTGCTATACCAAAGTTGAAGAGCTTACTATTAGTTGTGCCACACCTGTATGTTGTCGCCCATTTCTTTTTATCAGAGAGATGAACAATTATAAGGGCTTAGAAAGTTCAACAAACTGCAATTACTATTCTGTCTTCTCCACCTTCCCTAAGCCTTTCTGTAATTCATTTGGGATGCAGCTGGGAGCTTCCTGATGCAAACAGTTAGATTTGTTAGTAATTCATGAAAGTTTTATCACCCGTGTGGGTGGATTTCTTAGACACCATCTTGCTGGATCTTTTGATGTTCCCTTTTGAGCTCTGTTTTCAGCCTTTCTTCTGATGCATGATCTTTGTCCTTATTTCCACCTATCTAGCCATTCTCCTTTGCCCAGTGTTGTAGTTTAGCCCCAGTCAGCAAGCAAGCACCATGCAGCCACTTGCTCACTCCCCCCTGGTGGAGTGGGGGAGAGAATCGGAAGAGTAGAAGTGAGGAAACTCATGGGTTGAGATATAGACAATAGGATAATAGGTAAAGCAAAAGCTGCGCATGGAAGCAAAGCAAAACAAGGAATTAATTCACTCCTGCCCATGGGCTATGGTGTTCAGCCATCTCCAGGGAAGCAGGGCTCCATCATGTGTAACGGTTACTTGGGAAGACAAATGCCATAACTCCGATCGGCCCCCCCTTCCTTCTTTTCCCAGCTTTAATACTGAGCATGATGTTGTACAGTGTGGACTATCCCTTTGGTCAGTTCAGGTCAGTTGTCCCAGCTGTGCCCCCTCCCAGCTTGTTGTGCACCTGGCAGAGCATGGGGAGCTGAAAAAGTCCTTGACCAGTGTAAGCACCACTTAGCAACAACTAAAACTTCTCCACACTATCACCACTGTTTCCAGCACAAATCAACAACACAGCCCAATGCTAACTACTATGAAGAAAATTAACTCTATCCCAGCTGAAACCAGAACACCCAGTCATTCCCATGGTTCACAGACCTCTTTTTACCTTGACTTTCTTTTGCCCTTTTTCCTTAAGTCTGCTGCTGTTGTTGGGTTTTGATTTTGAATTTTTTTTTAACACTAGTATTTCCAGGTCTTGCTTATAAGCTTTCTTTCATACATTGTTTTCTTCTAAAATGTCACTAAGACCATCTGCTCCAAACTGACTCCACTGAGCAATTCTAGTTGTTTAATATTATTTGCACAGACCTCTTTCCCAGACAGATTCGGTCTTCAGCAAAGAACTCAGTAGCATAGAACCCTAACAAGCATGGTAAATGTGACAAGCTTATCCTTTTAATATAACGAACCACATATTTTCATTACTTTTAGTACCTCTCTGCCATGGCTGCCTAAGCTGAACATTTGTCTATGTGGCTATTAAGCAGTGGCTAAGAGTCAGATTCCAGAAACGACTTCAGCACAGGGGTAATCATGTTCCCATTTAGCAAACAGACACGTACATGATGTAGTCCCAGTGAAATACATGAGGCTTTAAGCATGGGCCTAAACTTAAACATATTCAAATGCTCAGTTAAACACTCTCTTCTTACAAGGACTTTATGTTTTCTGGCTTGTGAACATATATTTTATATTTAAGCCATTTTTCTCAGTCTATTTCAGTGTGCAAATTTGTAAAGTAAGCATGGGAGATTACTTTCACTGTTTATATCAACAGTTTTCACCTTCTGACTATCAGACACCATGTTGCTTACCAGCCCCTTGTGGTGGTGCAGCCCACCAGGCCACTCTGAGATCCCATGATGGGCCCTGTTGTGGTGTTATCTTGGCCATAATGACTTGGGCATCAGGCAGCCTCTGTTCACACCTGGGCTATCTGCTGACTGACTTGTGTATCGGCATTGTGGCCAGAATGTCAAATATTGACCAAAGCCAATCATCTCCATTGGGACTGTAGTGGGCTGTGTGACCCTGTATCTCTCCCTGGGCTGGGATGCCTCTCAGGGTAGATTTCATGAGGATTGAAGGATTGTCTGATGAAGATTTCGCGAGGACTCAAAGGTCTGATTTTGTGAGCTTCACCAGCCGTGGACTGATGAATGCCAGCACACAAAAGTGAGTAATTTATGAAACTCACAGAAAGGGAAATTTTATTCACAGGTTAACCTTGGAGGGGGTGTTTGTGTGTGTGTGCAATTTGACTACATATATATATATATATGAAAAATCTGTATTCACATAAACTGTTGACCAAGTCTGAGACTAAGATTGGACGTAGCTGCACCTAGACTTCTCTCTGAAAGGAGTTTAGAAAGCAAGGGGGTCTGTTCTGAACTTCAGTAGGACTCAGCAGAGGGGTCCTCCTTATCCCCTGCATCCACAATCCCTCTGAATCATTCTAACTCAAGTATATCTCACTGTTCCTTTGTGCACTTCTTCTATGTAAGTAATAGAGTGAACCTTGCTACTCCTGAATCTTTAACTAAGCTGGTATGTTGATTGTAAAAAATTCTGTCAAATTGCTGTATTAAATTGGCTGATGCTGTTAAGAATTATACAATCTAATACTGTGATCTATCTCAAAAATATTCATAGGTCTTGAATTGCTAACCAAAGCTGTGTAACAAGTCATATTCCTGTCAGTTCGGTATAGTTGGCAGGATACACAAGGTTGTATTCACAACAATTTGGTGTAGTCGGCCATATCACAGAATCACAGAATGGTAGGGCTTGGAAGGGACCTCTGCAGATTGTCTTGTCCAACCCCGCTGCTTGCGCAGGTACACCTACAGCAGGCTGCACAGGAACACGTCCATGTGGGTTCTGAATATTTCCAGAGAAGGAGACCCCACAACCTCTCTGGGCAGCCTGTTCCACTGCTCTGTCACCCTCACAGGAAAGAAGTTTGTCCTTATATTCAGGTAGAACTGTGTTCCAACTTGAGCTCATTGCCCCTTGTCCTGTCATTGGGCACCACCGAAAAGAGTCTAGTCCCATCCTCTTGACACCCACCCTTCAGATATTTATAAGCATTGACAAGATGCCCCCTCAGTCTCCTCTTCTCCAGACTGAACAAACCCAGGTCTCTCAGCCTTTCCTCATAAGGGAGATACTAGAGTCCCCTGATCATCTTTGTAGCTCTCCACTGGACTCTCTCCAGTAGTTCCCTGTCTTTCTTGAACTGGGGAGCCTGGAACTGGACACAGTACTCCAGATGTGGTCTCACTATGGCAGAGTAGAGGGGGAGAATAACCTCTCTCAATCTACTGGCCACACTCCTTTTAATGCAGCCCAGGATACCGTTGGCCTTCTTGGCCACAAAGGCACATTGCTGGCTCATGGTCAACCTGCTGTCCATCAGCACTCCCACGTCCTTCTCAATAGAGCTGCTTTCCAGTAGTTCAGCCCCCAGCCTGTACTGGTGCATGGGGTTGTTCCTCCCCAGGTGCAAGACTTTGCACTTGCTCTTGTTGATTTTCATCAGGTTCCCCTTGGCCCAGCTCTCCAGCCTGTCCAGGTCTCGTTGGATAGCAGCACAGCCTTCTGGTGTATCAGCCACTCCTCCCAGCTTGGTGTCATCAGCAAACTTGCTGAGGTTACACTCTGTCCCTTTATCTAGGTCATTGATGAATATATTAAACAGGACTGGACCCAGCACAGACCCCTGGGGAACACCATTAGTGACAGGCCTCCATCCAGACTCTGCTCCATTGATCATGACCCTCTGAGTTGTGTTGTTAAGCCAGTTCTCCGTCCACCTCACTGTCCACTCATCCAACCCACACTTCCTTAGCTTGCCTGTGAGGAGGATATGGGAGACAGTGTCGAATGCCTTATGGAAGTCAAGATAGACAACATCCACTGCTCTCCCTTCATTGACCCAGCCAGTCACGCCACCATAGAAGGCTATCAGGTTGGTCAAGCATGATCTTCCTTTGGTGAATCCATGTTGACTATTTCTGATAACCTTCTTTTCCTCTACATACCTGGAGATGACCTCCAGGATGAACTGCTCCATCACTTTTCCAGGGATGGAGGTGAGGCTAACTGGCCTATGGTTTCTCAGGTCCTCCTTCTTGCCCTTTTTGAAGATTGGAGTGACAAATCTGTATTTGCGACACCCTTCTGATGTTACTTATGTCTGGAGGTAATAAATGGAAGGAAACCAAAACGACTTAAGGAGGAAATTACACCTTTCCTTGTCCCATACATCCTCTTTGCTTGGCCCAGCTGGCCTCCAGTCAATGGACACTGAAAACCAATTGTTATACTATTCTTTACTATTTGCATTATCGTGTCACTAAATTAGTACATACCATTCCTGTTCACTCTGACACTTGGCAGTGTAACACTTGTATAGTTAAATGTGTGTTGAGAGGATTGTGCCTGCAACTTTAAGGCTAAGTAACTAGAAACTGGACTAAGCTTCCAGTCTTCAAGTGTCCTTTAAGCTTGAGAAGTCCCTGCAGTCCCACACAGTGATGGCATGAAATATTTCATCTTAGATCTTAATTCCTGTGCCTGGTAACTGCCAACCTTCCTAGGTTCACATATCTTGGATACAAAGTGGTGCCTGCTGTAGTCTTCTTTCTTTACTAACAGCATTTAACAGATATGGCAGATCAGGAGCCATGTGCCTGTAAATAATGCCGCCATTGTTAATACATTTGTAACACTAATAAAGCATAAATATAAATAATAGTATAAAGCAATGAAAATGTTCAGTCAAGTATTTTTAAATAGGGCAAATGATCCTGAAATCATCCAAGGCAGCTGTATACCAAGCTCTTTAATCTACAACCTCCACACAGAAACGCTGGTTTTGCTTGGCTTCATCAGTTGGCTACAGTTACTTGTACATCCATCTTTTCACCATTGTGCTCAAATGGCCCAGATATGTTTTATGAAAACCCTGTTTAAGACAGTCATGGCTGATATGGCAATCAGCCCAAAGAGGGGCAATGGTAGCTGTGCCCTCTCAGAACTCATTTACTGTGGTTTCTGCTTTGCTTTCTTCATACCTGTGCCACTCAGTATCAAAACAAAGCAATTTAAAGCTTGCTGTTACACACTATCATAAGGTGATCCACAGCAAGGCTAATAAATAGACATTCCTTTAGAGTGCTCATTCTGGAATCTTTCTGAAGTTACTTTTACTCTGTAGCTGAAGTGGGCCAACTCATAGCTGGGAGTTGGTCCACTCAACTGCCATGGCAGTTCCTGATAGCACTTCACTCTATTCTTTTCATACGGTACATTCAATTGCACAGGTTCTCTGGTGTTCTTGATATACTGAGAATATAAGGCTCTAGTTTTTGCTTTTCTTAAATTAGGTCTGTTCATACCTTGTCCTAGTAACTTCTAAACAAGATTGTAAAAAAATACTGTTTCACTTTTTCAGCTGTGGGCTTTTTAACATGCACCACATTCTTTCTTTATGAAATCTCCTTTCATGCCTTTTTAGTCCCATTTCTGTTGCTCTAAACACAGGGATTATCTTTAGGCCTGCTCCAGAGTCCACTTAAAGCATGGTCATATGCTCACTTCACGGCTTCAGAAAGATAGGTTTAAGGGAGATTCAGACTTGTGTAAAAGGATGCTCATGTGTTTTACTCTCTCACAACATGTGAAATTTGTTTACTGCAATATTCTGTTTCCAGCTCTTCAGAATGCTACTGCTAGTGCATCTGCTAGGGTAAACAATTAAAGGTGAAAGCAATTTAAATCTTGTACTTAGGACTCAGTTGACTTCACAGCGAGGAAATGAGTTCTTACAATTTCTCTGACATACTAGTCTCTCTTGGCATGGAAGCACCCTCTGCAGTCCCCAGGGAAAGAAACGCCTCCCGTAAATGTTAGTACTTTGTTGACCTCATACTGAATGCCAACTACTTGTTGTAAAATAATCATAGTAGTTTAGTGATTGTTTAAAGAAGTACCTAGCAATCCATTTGGGATCTGGAATTGTTAAACTAATTTTATATCACACTTTAAACACTGTTTAGTTTTGACTGGTAAAACTAGTAGCGTTGTTTATTTGCCTTCTGTTAGGTGAGCCAAAATTTATGGGGAACATTAGTCTTTTTTACTGGACCAACTAATGTAGTTGGAAAAAAAAAGCAGGTTTTTTGATCCATCATTTCTACAACAATCCTTGTGTCTGGGAGACCCTTGATATTGCAGGACATGTCAGTAGATAAACTTGATACAAAATCAAAATGGTCTTTATGAAACAGACTAAAAACTGATATAAATGCTAGGTTCTTAAAAATAGTTGCAAAATGGGAATCATTGCTGAAGCTGATTTGTTTCTGGAGAAGTTCCAGAGGACTGGGGCCAAGAAATTATCTCTAAGATCTTGCTAAATCCATGTAAATCCATCAATATAAATTCATTACTGATAAAGTTTGTAGGTTAAAGGAGGAGATTGTAAAATATAAAACAGTGGAGTGCTGAGTGATCTGGATTGTTTGGAAAGCCACATGCAAGTAAATTGTGTGCATTTCAATAATGTAGGGTAACGTATATCTAGGGACAACGATCGTTGACCATGCAGGATATAATAACTTGTCCCAGAGAGCGGCACTCCTGAAGAGGGCCTGTGGGAGATTAGAGGTGTACGAGTCAGCACCGTTACTCTGCTGCACATCAGGGACACTCGGTGGTAAGGGGACTGAACGAAATCCTTGGCTGGTGAAACACTGGGTACCCAGTAAGAATAGAAATGTGATGTAACATCTGTTTAGCACTGGCTTGACCTCTGCTGAAAAAATATCTGATGCAGCTATGGGTCACAATTCAAGGAGTAAAAAGATTTAATGGGAATGGTTGAAGGGATGGAAAATGAGGCTTACATAAAGAGACTCAAGGAGTGCCATGTAGAAGGCTTTGTCATCACAACCTTAAAGCTACCCTCTGGGGAGGAAACGTTCAGTAAAAGTTCAGTATTTTCATAGATAAATTAATAATAAAACAACACCTCACCTTATTTTAATAATAAAAACAACGCCTCAACAGCCAGTGCAGGACCAACCAGTATTTTAAAGAGAGGTAGAGTTACAACTTCTTACAAATGGCAGGCAATAATTTGAACATTTCCACAATGTCTGTAATAGATCAGTCTTGATTTTCAACTCAAGATTGGTACATTAAGAAGAAAAAGGACTGTGGACCAGAAGCAAGAATTAGTACAGATAAGCCCTACAGTTTACATAAAGCACTAGGCTAGAAATCCCAGTGATCCTGTCTGGCCTTAAACTTTTACAGTCATCAACCCTAATGACCATTTTTCTTTAAATGGCCTCTTTGAACTGAGTTTCCTTTTCTTGGTGTTATTCAGATCTGATTTTTTTAACATAGTCTTTCCTAACCTAATCCCTCTTTTTAAATATTTGTTTTTAAAAATCATCACTGTGTTTATTTTGGCTAGGGTAGAGCTAATTTTCTTCATATGTTTTGTATTTGTGTTGGGAACAGAGGTGATAACAGAAGGATGTTTTTGTTACTGCTAAGTAGTGCTCACACAGAGTCCAGGCCTTTCCTGCTCCTCACCCTATCCTACCAGCGAGCAAGCTGGGGGTGCACTAGGAGTTGGGAGACGACACAGCCAGGACAGCTGACCCCAACTGACCCAAGAGATATTCCGTACTGTATGATGTCATGCTTAGCAATAAAACTAGGGAGAAGGTTAAGAGGGGGGCCCCTGCTCAGGGACTGTCTGGGCATTGGTCAGATGGTGGTGAGCAATTGTTTTCATTTGCGTCACTTGTCTTTCTTAGGTTTATTTCTGTCTGTTGTTGTTGTTATTACTACTATTGTTATTATTATATTTCAGTTGTTAAACTGTTCTTATCCCAACCCACAAGTTTTCTCACTTTTACCCTTCCAATTCTCTTCCCCCATCCCACTGATGGGGGGAGGTGAGCAAGTGGCTGTGTGGCACTTAGTTACCAGCTGGGGTTAAACCACAACAATCACATGGACAAAACCAGCAAAGCTTGACACTGTGAGGTTTATAAGCTAGAGCCAGTTGGTGCTATCTCCTCAGCGTTGCAGTGTCGCTGCCATGTAGTTCTTCAGTGGCACCAATTTGCAGAGTGGTACTGTCAGCCTGCAGTCAGGCATGTCAGAAGATACGCCCTGACTGACTTAGTCACGCTCCTCACCCACAACCTGTGATGTGGTCCTAGTTTCAGAATGTGCACAGGATCCTGTGTTGCTGATTTGAGGGGGCCAGGAGGGCTGCTCCATTGCCTTATGTTCCTCTTTCTATGGACTGGCAACAAAATGGAAAGAGGCATGTCAACCAAGGGAAAAGACCTCTGGGGGGAAAAAAGGCTTATACATATTTTCACAGACAGGAGTCTGAAGTAGAGAAAATCCCTTTCCCCTGCTTCGTTTTTATTTTCCTCTAGTTTCTGATCCCTAGGAACAGCTATGGATGGAAACCAGCAGGGCCTCCATTGGTGGTCAAGCAGTCATTAGCAGTATTACTGACCCAAGAGTCTCATGGGCCCCAAGTCACCTGGAAACTGCTTTAATACTGGGAGATGTGAGGAGAGGTGTTGCTGAATATTGATGAAAACAAAAAACTTGGCTTTAAGAAATAACATTCAAAAGTGTTTTTAATAACTGTCTATGCTTAAAACAGGCATCTAAAAGCTGAATTCTATTGACATAGTCCCTTAATCAGGCTGCAAAGATGTTTTCCTTCTCTACTGTGCCATTTCTAATGTTTTACCTTTCCCTCATGTTTGATTTTTTTTTTCAACATCAGTCATTCATTTACAGCACTTCTGTTGATTTAAATGAGCTTTGGATCAGGCTCCAAGTTACAACTTCCCTTCTGTTTGAATAGGGATTTTCTTTTATCCAGAGGAAGGAAATCAATAATTTGTCATGACAAACCAATGCTCATTTGGATTCACAATCACGCGGTGAGCTCTTCTGTATTTTCTATAGCATTTTAGGATAATGGAAGGGTCTCACTTGTGAACTTTGCTATTCTCCTTTGTTTTCCCAGATCGATTTAAATTCTGTACTCCATTTTACTATTTGTAGAATGGATTACAGTAAATCTATCATTTTGTTTGTTTTAAAGTCAGTACTAACTTTCCATGCTTTCTGTGCCCCAAGTTTTTCCCAGGGGACCATTCAGGGATCCATCAAATCATTAACCTTTGTTATGACAAATTAACAAACACATCTGTAGGAACAAGCTAAACTTTACCTTGATTTAAGCTTGCATATTCTGTACCATTCGTTTCCATTGGGAGTTTTGCAGATAGCAGATTATTTTTTACAGAACAGAGTTCCTATCCCCTTAGGTGCTGTTACCTCTCTGAAATCCCACCAGCTCCCCATCCTTGGCTGTCTCATCACAGGCAACACCCAAGTGCTTTCCTGCCAGCGATTTCCCTGCAACCCCATGTTTGGGGATTGCTCAGGGACCCCACACCCCTGTGTGTCCCTGCATAGCTGAGCAACTTGGCAGTGCAGACTCATGGTCAGAGCAGCGTGGGGGGCCCTGGGCCTGAAGTTTTCCACCAGGGCTGCCTGACCACCTCCCTGGCCTCAGCTTCTGCAAAAAAAACAGGGTGGTGATGTGTTGCTGAGTGAGTGGCTGGTACAGGGTGCAAGCTAGAACAGGGTATGCAGGGGGTTCTCCCAGACACTTTGTGTTTGCTTGGCTCAAAAGAGGAGCCAGATGCTGGCCCCGGCTGTGTGGTTTTTGCCAAAGCGGTTAGCCCTCCTGACCCTACAGCCACGTGCGTGTTGGGTCCTGCTCGGAGGTGTCTGCCTCCACTCGCGCCCGCCCCGCCCCAGCCCCACGTGAAGAAGAGCTGGGGGGATTGCGGCAGGTCCAAGGGCGAGCCTTGGGGGGCTGCTCTTTGTGCTGAACTGGGGCTGGTGTATGGGTTTAATCTGGGGGGCACGGACTGTGCGAAGTGTGTTTGTGAGTGCGAGGCGTAGGTGGGGTGGTGTATGGAGAGGGGGGTGCGAGGGGTGTAGGGGAGGCGTTAGAGGTGTGCGGGGGTGTGTGTGTGCGTGTGAGAAGCGTGCTGCGGGGGGGGGGGCAGGGGCGATCCTTCTCGCCCATGATTGGCAGCGCGGCAGTCTCCCCTCCCGGCTGGTGCTTCCCCTCCGGCCACCGCTGAATGAGCGGCGAGGAGGGGCCGGGGATGCAGCGCCGGCCGTGCGCACACACCCGCGCTCCCTCAGGCGCACCCCGGCGCCCCGCAGCAGACCCGCGCACCCCGGCCAGGCCCCGCCACCCCGTTCCCCTCCTGCCTCTGCCGCTTTAATTTTTTTTTTTTAAATCTCCCCACCCCCCCCAATCTTTTGGGCGCTTCCCCGCCTCGCCCGACCGCCGGCGGCGGGCTGCCTCCGCGGGCGCGCAGCGCGGGGCCATGCCGGCGGGGCCGCCGCTGCTGTGGGGCGCCCTCCTCTTCCTCCTCCTGTTCTTCCTTGGCGGCCCAGCCCGGGGAACCGTCTACACCAACCATTTCTTGGTGGAGCTGCACGGCGGGGGCCAGGCGGAGGCCGAGCGGCTGGCGGCGGAGTACGGTTTCGGCGGGGTGCGGAAGGTAAGCGCCCCCGCGCAGGCTCGGGGTGCCGGGGAGGCGTGTGGTGGCGGGGGGGCGCGGTGCCCTTCACCTTGGGCTGAGGGCATGTGGCGTCCTCCCGTGAGCATCCCGGCGGCGCGGGGGTGGCCCCGGCACGGTCTTGCCGCCACTTACCTAGGCAGAAGGGACGGAGCGGGTTGCCCGGCTCTCCCCGCCTTAATCCTCCCTTCCTGAGGGGACCTTAGGAGTAGTGGTGCCAAAAGCCATTGTAAGTGCTCCTCAGCAGCGGCCGTGAAGGGTAATTTCCTTGGACTGGAAAGCAGAGGAGTTTCCCACATGGAAGCGTGGTGCTTTTTGACTTACGATGTAAACATCCTCCAATTGAGCTCCCATCCTGCCGGGTCGGGAGTTGGGGCTGCGCGCAGGAGCGGCCGGGGCCGCCCAGGGCTTCCCGTGCACGGCTGCAGTTGAAACTGCTCGGAGCACTTGAAAAAATAATTAAAGCCGCATCTCCACGGAGAAGCTTGCACGCAATTTAAATGGAAGATGTCATAGGGATTTTGACACTGAAGTTTGTGAGGCAGGTGGCTTCTTAATATCTCTGTTATTTTCACAGAGAAACGGGATGCCCCTAAGCTGAAGAAACTGCTTAATATTAAGCGCGATAAGCAATCAGTCCTTATGACTAATGAATGTAAGCTGGGAAAGTTTAAGTGTTATTGGAGGTTTTTTTCCTCTCCTGAGGTCCTAGGAAATCTGAGGTAGCCACAGTGGCAGGGAGTCTCTCCCCGGCTCCTGAGGAGCCCAGCTCCCCTAGAAATCTCTCCCATTCAAATAATAATTAGATCTCTAAATATTCTAGGGTACTGTCAGATCTGGGGTGAGGACAGAGAGAAACTAGTAGAATGCCCTGGTCAATATAATTCCTGGCAGACTTAATGCCCAAGCACCACTCGGCTTGGAGGAGCACAGAGGGAAAGCGAGCTGCGAGCATTGCTGCTGCTTGTTTGGGTTTTTTTCTTTCCCTGGTAGTTATGTAATGAAAGCCTGATCCCACTTCCAAGGAAATGAATGAGAATGGCACCCTGACCTTGGGTGAGTGAAATGTATTAAGACCTTGATTAAAAAAAACCTACCTCCCCCCAACCCCCCCAGAAAACCTATATGAAGTGAGACTCCCGTCCTTGGGCTGCCTTGTCCTTATTTCTCTAATTAGCCCCCACTGGAGTTGAGACAAGATCATGGTTGCTTTGACCTAGCCAACTCCTGCTGCTGCTGCTAAGATGTTTTTGTTCTGAGTTTACAGCCTTGTCCTGATAGTGACAGAGCTGGGCTGCTGATGCCCTTGGGAAAGGATCCATTGTGGGGATTAGGTCGTGTTACGTGAAACTTAGATATGGCTTTTTGGTCAACAGTTTCCCCTTTCTATTCCCCTCCTGTTTGCACTCCCTTTCTCCTATCCTGGGGATATCTGACTGATAAGGCCTTGCAAGGAGTGAAAGGTACTTCTCTGCATAGCTGAATTTCTTATTACTTTTGCTAGATGCTTTCAAATGATCCTGTGACCCACGTGGGGAAGAGACAGGAAGAGAGGGGATTTTGTAGTCTGAAGAAGTGCAGTGTCTGGGCTGTTAAAATCTTCCTCCCTTCTACCATGCCTCTCCCCAGAGTGCCTTGAGCACATTAGGAGACATACAGATTCTTCAGGGGTATCAGTCTTGTAGTTTCTCTCGGTAGAGAGCTGGAGGGAAGTCCCTCAGGTGTGTAAAAGAAGAGTACCTGCTTTCCAATACACGCTGCGGAGGTGCTGTCGCCTGTGGATGCGGGTGTCTCTAGGAATGAAGCCTAGCAGCTGTGGCGTGATGTGCGTGTGTGCTTGCAGGGTGGGGGGTTAGATGATGGCGGTGGCTCCTGTACTGAGCACGTGCTGTCCCAAGAGGTTTCTATGTTACATCATCCTGGTCCCTGAAAAGCTAGAGAGCGTCTCAACCCTCCTCCTCAAACGCCAGAGAAAATAGCACCCTACTATCTGCAAGGTGGTAATTTCAGGGAATAGGAAAAGTTCATAGGGTTTGGCATTTAGCTGTGTTTGTCAGAGAGGCTGATAGCAATCTCTGTTCTGCAGGGGAAGTATGTAACTGGGCTTGGGTGGCAAGTCAGGCATTAATAAAAGCTCGTGCCACCTACTCCAGTGTCTTTTCAGCATTGCTGAAGAGTCTCCTAATCTGTTTTGCTACCATCAGGCTTGTCTAGCGTCTCCACTTACGGTCTGCAGACGGTATCATGGCGATAACAACAGTGCAGAAAGTTGAACGTGGCCATGTGTTTGTATGAAAACAGAGCTGTTAGTGGTAAGCTCTCAGGGGAAAGCACCATGTGTAGATATGCTGTCTAATGAAATATTTAAAAAATACCAGGGAAAAACCAAATTATACCATGTGGAGAAGTGATCTTTGCATACTTCAACTACGTGTACTGTCTGGACAATATGAGTTATTTCTTATACCAAATTCAGTTACCTTTTCCCATATCAGAAAGAGCCATTGTCAGAAAATAAGCACCTTTATTTCAGTGCAGGTACTTTCCCAGTAGGAGCACAAGGGCAGATTCAGCTTTTTTCTGTGTGTGGATTTAAGACATGTGAGAGAGATTTCTTTTATGTATGCTGTGTATCACAGACCTCTTTTAACATTACTTTATAGAAGCTGATTTTTAAATCACGTATTCTTAATGCACAAGGTTTTTACTTAACAGTCTCTGAGCAAGTGCATGTTACATTTACTTAACAGATTTCTGTAGAAATAAAAGAGAAAATATTGCCTTGAAGATTAACGTTATAAACTGTGTGATGCGCTTTCTAATTAATTCTTTGGCCATGTTTCCTACCATCATTCTGAAACCACTACAAGACCTCAGGTGGGCTGAAAGATGTCCTTTAAATTCAGTGCTTGATGAATTGATGAAGAAGGGCTTGATACTTATGTAAACAGGTACATATAGGATCCTAACATGAGACAGAATCTCAAAAACACTGGCACATTTTTTGTTTAACCTTGCCTGAATTAATCCCGAACACAGACCTCTTTGCAACTCTGATTCTGTTCTTTAAATTTTTAATATTTGCAATTTTTCAATCCATTTGTACCTGCTAAAATTGATATTTATGTATTCCTAGTGAAACAGATACTGTGATAGAGCATATTCTATTCTTAATATGGTTAGCCATACCGACTTCGAACATTCAGGAGTCATGAGGTTGCCCCCCTAATAGCTACATGTTAAATTGTGAGAACTGTGAAAGGAACAACTTCCCTCCCCCCCGCTTTTTTTTTTTTTTGCTTCCTGCATGGTTGCTACCAGAATACATTTCTTAATGCATGCTGAAAAAAAGCTGCTTTCTGACCTTGCCTTCTAGCTTTTAATTAATTTCTAACAAGGGGAGTTGGAAGAAGCATTTGGAAAGGTCTCCTAATTGGAGATCATAGTTTAGACATCTCTCTTCATTTCATCAACAGCACTGAGACAATCTACAAAATGCCACCATAGCTAAATATTCCACTTCTGGTAGTGCTGAGGTAAAGGGTTTTAAACACTTGACATACAGTGGCCTCAGATTATTTTAAAATAAGAACCAAACAACGATTTCAAAACATGGAGAATTTTATGTGCCCCAAAGCTGGTGTCTTTTTCCCTTGATGATCACCTGATCACCTTTCCCTCTAAATCTTGTAAAACCCAGCATACCTCTCACAGCTGTGTCTTTTCTACTTCCCATTTTCCCATAGGAGGCTGCTGGTTGAGGACCAAGCTTTCTGGAGCTGGCCAGAATTTTCTGGATGAAATGTTGGGAGCTTTGGGTTTTTTTGCATTGCACAAATACAGCCTTATCAAAAGCAAAACTTAACAGATAAAGAAGCTATATTTCTTGCTGCAGCAGCCCGCTTCTCTGCATCTAGGCTGGGTGCCTGAGAGGTGCGAGTTGATGTGATGAAGGCAGACCAGGAAGTAGAATAATAGGTTTGCAGCCTTGGGAGCTCTTTGCAGGGATCTCCTCCAGGTATCCTGAAATTTCATCCTGGTGTCAGCACACTAAAGCTCTGAAAATCCCTTCCTGTGTAGATCAGCTCCTAAATCTGGAGAAGACATGTTTGCCTAGCGTGATATTTAAGGTGGGAGGCTATGCTGCTGCATGGCCAGAATGCACTGTGATGGTCGCACAGGATTCTGTGCATGTAAAAAATGCTGGCTACGAATGTGTGCCTGTATATATGTTTATATGCATGCATGTGTCCCTTTTTCCCTAATTACTGATGCATGGAGCAAAGAAGAAGAAAGGTGAATTCTTAGCCAGGCTCCTGGCTGACCCTGTGTGCATGTGTGTATATTAACCAGCCAATTTGTGCACATATATGATGGTCCATACTTTACAGATAAACATGCTTGTGTTGCCTTCACATGTACTGCTAACCCAAGCGCTCAAAGTGTTAGTTCTTACCAGGTGAAGGTAGCATGGAGGGTGCAGATATGCTCCAGTGTGGAAACAGATGCTGAAGCAATGGAGCATCCCATGCAAAGAGGAGGCAGAGCCCAGGCCTCACCACGTAGGCCCACTGTAGACCAAGGACTTAAGATCAAGCCTCAGACTGCAGTGTTTCTGTGTACTAATATGTGATTAATAATTAATTAGCTTTGTGGTTTATGCTGGCCTAGAGGAAAGGATGTTTGTTGCAAAAGTAATCCTTTATTATGGAAACAGAAAAACCTCTTGGAAATGGAAGGTACAATGTAAATTTTTTGAGGAAACCAAGAGCTTTCATTTCCTAGATTTCACTGTTGCAATTTTGTGTTACTAAGGTAAAAAAAAGTAAATTCCATGCAAACGCTGATTGTGCAACTGCTGAGATTTCAGTAGATCATCTCACCATAGCAGTGAACGCTTCAGTTTCCAAAAAAGAGTCTGAGCTGATGTGTTTAAATTAGGGGGAAGAAGCAATTAACTGGCAGGAAAAGTTTAATCCTGCTGTGGAAAGGCACACTGCTGAGTAGTGAGAGAGACTGCCCTTTTCCTGAAAAGCCCTGGAAGAAAGTAACTGGGGAGGTGCAGAGGGAGTAGCCATCTGTGTTTGGAGGGACTGTTGTCAGCTCCTCATGGGTAGAGTCCAGGCATATCACTGGGCACAGACGGGGAAGTCCCGTTTGCTCCTTTTTACACTTGGGAGAAATGTTAGTGGAATTAAATCAGAGCTTTCCTGTGGTAGTGGAGTTTGACACATATGCGGAAATATTGTGTTTCTTATGCTTTTTGATTTGGGCTTTTTTTAAAATTTTATTTTGCATTCTGCCTTGGATGCAGAAACAGCCTCTGTTACTTAAATGTACTCATTTATGTACGTGAAAGCTGTGAACTATCAACAAGAAGAATAATGTAAACCATAGGCTCAATTACATCCCTAACCCAGTTTCTGTAGAGCTCCTTCTCTACCAGAGACTCAAACTGACTGCTTGTTGGAGGTGAGTGTTCTGTTGGAGGTATAAAATAATTACCTTGTCAGGTGTTCATAGCATTTGTTATGTAAGTGTAAAACAAGAAGGTCAGACTCTCCTACTGTAGATCCCAGCTGTAATTGCTCTATTACTGTCTTCAATACATGATGTGGTTCTGTTTCTTGGCAAAACATGCACATTAAACCTTACCTTTACAGATATGTTTTGTTTTGTTTCTGAGCTACAGCTCAGTAAACAAAGATGTGAAATTCGGGCTATTTATAAATCTGCCTGCATTTATAATTTTTATTTATTTCATATCGCTTGAACTCATGTTTGAAATTGAACATGTAGAGACCCAGGAAATGTGCTGCAAGTAATTCTTTTTTTCACTTGTTTTTTTTTTTTGATGCTGCGACCGAACTGGGGATGTGCGGTTATTTTTTTGATTTAAATTCTCTTTAGTTTTGCCCTGTCAAGGAGAAAAATAGAAAACACATGAAGAATCAAATAGCATTTCCAGAGTGCTGTGATCCCAGCACACCAAAATCGACTAGCCTGCAGTCTAGCCCTGAGTTCCTGCCCAGTAAAAGCTTGGTGTGGTGTGGTGTGAAGGCACCAGAGCCAGCTTTCTGCTATGAGAAGTAGCTCCAGGCCTGAGGGGCTTAAGCAGCTGAGGAACATTAGTGCTTAAAGCTTCAGCTTCCCAGGTTATTTCCCTCCTTTGTACACCTCTGTGTAAAAGAATCATGATGGCATGTGGAGAACTCTGTGCTAAGCAAATGAGGTTCAGGATTTGTACTGGGAGAGACAGGATTAGGAAACGGATCTCTGGCTTTGTTTCCTTCACACCGAGTCTGCCACTTCCTTAGCTATTTCAAAGGTATCAGCACTAGATAAACAAAGATCACTAGTATGGTATCATTGTCCTGCTGTCAATTTGGGATCTCCTTCCTTCTGCCCAGATAGCTTTCTTGTAGATGACTTTCAGGCTATTTCTGGACTCTGCAACATATGGATATGTTCATATGTATGTGTTTGAACTTTGGTATCCTGTATGCTGTGGCTCTGTCTGGGGCCCTGTTTGAAGCTCTCATTCCTCTGAGTAGGGTTTTCACGTGTTGAGAGCAGTCTGAGAGACATTTGTAAGAGCCAATATGGATATCTGTTGCTATTACCTACACCAAGTTGAATTTGTCCCCAGACCTGAGGTTGCAGAGCTGTGCAGCAAAAGGATAACTGTTTTTGTAACAGTATCCTGCCTTAAAGACTTGGTTTTTGGTATCAGGCCAGAGGGACAGATCCTATTGCTGTGCCTACAACCAGATGGTTTAGGTTACTGCGAATGAGGTAGAGCATTTTGTTTCTATCTCGGGAGTTCAAATCCAGAGTAAAACTCTAGGCCAAAATGAATTGTCAATTCACTCCCAGCTCAAAGTTATTCCATTTGAGAACCTGTGGCATCCTTGGCATTTGTTTATTAGCAGGCAAGTGGTCCCAGAGACTGACTGTGCTGCAGGGTTTGGCTCCTTCAGAAAAGTACTGAGGTCCATTGTGGGGTGCTTGAATTTGTTACCTTTTAGAAGAACTAACCTGTGTTTGTAAGAACTATCCTTCTTACAAAATACAACTGGTGACAAGATGTAACACCCTTACCCACTCTTAGAAAACTTTTACTGCTGTAACTGTACTGATGTAGTTAAAAAGGGAAAAGAAATCCACTTGCAGTGCTGTTACTATCAGTGTAGGAATGCTAACATCTTTAACTCATTCCACATCAGAACATTATTCGCAGAAATTTTGCTTAAACTAGAGCTTTTACCAGTAAGACCGTGTTGATTTAAAAAACAAAACAAAACCGAACCAATAACAAAAAGGGAAAAATATAGTATCAGACTTCCTGGAATAGTTGTACTGGTAATACTTCATAATGTAGCTAAGGAGAATTTTGCATGTGACTCTCCCTAATCCATCTATGGAATTATTCCAATTAAAATTAATCCATGCAACTCAAAATTTAAAATGCTGGTAATAAAGTACTTACAAAGTAGTTGTTGAAATATATGTGGAATTTATTTGGTAGATAGTTTTAGTAAGTAAGTCCGGAGAAATGTCCATGCTCATGGAAAATTCTGTGACCTGGAAGTCAAGCCAAAATGAATGATAAATTCTGTCAGCTCTTATTAAAATATTATGCCTGGGAAACACTCTTGAGCAGTTCCAGTCCGCAACATGGGTGGCTAGTTTCTGTGAGAGCTGTAGTAACAAACTCAGTGCTGTAGTTAATGGATCTAAAATTTACCTTTGTCCTGTAATGCTATCCTAGTCATCAGAAACCCTTTTCTTTTTTTCTTTTTCTTTCAACTTTTTCAAATAATTAAATGGGTCAGGTCTCTATAGGATGCTGGCTGCATGGTGGCTATAAATATTGCAGTGAGCAGCCCAGAGCTTCCATCCATCACTGGCCTCTGGTGGGAGGAAGCCAAACTGCTTGACTATTTGTCAAAGACAAGGTTTCTCTAAGTAACCTGAAGCAGTCTGGTGTGTTGCTTTTGTAAATCAAGGCAAGTTCTACACTTAACTCACCTAAGTTCGTTGAAAAAGCTAACCCTGTACTACTGAAATGGGGATTTAATTTCAGCTCAGCAGTCCCAGGCTGTGCTTTGGGACAGAGTGCACTGTCCCAGAGAGAGCTGGTTCTGGTGGTGTGCCGTGAAATTCTTCATGACCATCACACACAGTTTATCAGCCAGCATGAAATCCAATTTGGTCATGGATTTATGACAGTAGCTCAAAAGTCTGAACTCAGCTGAACTCTGGCTGTGTTTAGCAAGTAGCCGGAGCTCAGACCTAAAAAGGGAAATTATGAGCTAGCCCAGTCTTACCATTTGTACACTGGGATTGTAAGCAAATAAATTAGGTAGTGATAGCTGTAGTTTACACACTGAAGGACTGAACTGGCCTGTAATGTTTTTTGTCATGTATTACCTACCTTCTCAAACAAAACTTCTGTGTAAATGTTACTTTCTTAACTTCTTTGTCCACAGAAAGCAAATGGAAGGTGTGACCTCAGTGTTTACATCAAACTAGTCAGCAAGTGTGTTGCAGATATTCATGACTGAACCAGATTATTTGCTTGCCTGATGAGTAAAATGGTAATATGTCAGAGCTGCTTTCTCCTAGCATATAGAATCAAACTATGTAAACCTGAAACCCAACAAGTATATATTTAATTATTATTATTATTAAGTAGAGAAACTGGTACTGTTATTAGATGGGTGTTGGATATCAAAGTAGAGCCAAACAGGTGAATTTCTTCCTTGTATGGCTAGCAAAAAGAGGTGGGGTATAGCCTCCCCTCTCCTGATGACAGAGGATCCTCCTGTCTGCCTGTTCGCTCTTTATGAAACACCAGTGAAATGAAGGGGTGTGATTCTGAAATCTGCTCTATGGATAAGCACTGTCTGTCATGTACTGTGCAACACTGAGTGCAGCAGAAGCTTCTTTTTAAGGCTTTTAGCTGCAGCCAAAATATAGTGAATTAGCCATAACCAGAACTGGTGGATTCCCATCGGTCCCACAGGGACCTTTTGCTTCCATGTGTCAATTAATTTTAGAAATGTGTGTCAACTAGATTTAGTGATTTACAAGTTACTCTGAACCAATTGTAAAGCAGAATTGTCAGTTTTAAATTTGGGTAAAAAATCAGAACCAGAGCATATTTGCAGATTTGTAAGAATGGGTTATTAGAATTGGTGGAATGACAGCTGTGGGTCAGGACATCAACTGAATTTTGGTCTTCACAGCATTTCAGTCTATTAATTTTTGCATTACCATTTACATTCCAAAACTTCACAGGCAAATGTACTTTTCTTAACTGTAAAACCAATTTCTCCTACAATTCAGATATAGTTCAGAGTAAAACCTGTACAGAGCAGCAAGTGGATTATTTTTTCCTCTTTCTTCTCATGAGAATTAAAAAAAATCCCCTTTTTTTCCTTCTAACTGAACATATTAACATTAAAGGAGTTGTGCCTTGGTAGGGAAACTGGTATTCCAGGCTCTAAAGGCTGAAATGTGCTGATGTAATAAAAGCAAGATAACATATCAGCACACATTGGATTGACCACAATTTCTGCCAGCAATAAACTTGTCATTTATTAATTAGTAGTAACAAACAGTAGAAGGCTTACTTCACAGCTGCCTTGAAAGGTCAATGAGGTTGGTCCTGGGCGGAAGAGGTGGTGGTGCTATTTTCTTCCTTTTCTCATCATTATTGCAGGCATCAAGGTAGATTTGGGTCATCCTTTTTCTTCAGTCTAATACAGAGCTCTTGAAGCCACTCAGAGCAGTTAGTCTCTGTTGTGAAGTGATGGTCGTACTGTTGTGTACTGGAGCCAAGAGGAGTGCTCTGGAGTTCACGATGGCATAAGTAATGGAAGAATTTGCCTCTGACCTGGTCTTGTAATAGTGGGGATTAATGTCTGTGACTTTCTCTTAGCAGAGTCAAGCAACTTTACAAAAATAAGGAAAACAGCAGTGTCCCAAAATTTCTCTTTTCCGTGGCTCCACTAAAAATGTTTTTCTTAAAGCTTCCTTGTCTTGCTCTTCTCAAGCCTACTATCTTAAGTTTAAAAAAAAAAAAGGGCAACAGTGTACACCCCTCTCCCACCCCATACTTTAATGTCACAGTTTTGTTTCTAATTGTTACCTATCAGCCCCTCTCCCAGGAAGCACATCTTTTTCTTCAGGAGTTGATTGCTTCTCTGGGAATGGGAGGGCTTGTTCAATGTGGTCTAACAACAGAAACCTCTCTGTGAAGCACTGTCAATCGGCTACGGCTTGGCAGCATAGCATTAAACAGACATGGAGAAAAAAGTAAAGAATAAAGCTTTGGAATAGAAAGAGAGCTACAAATCTTCCTTAAGTGTTGGTAAGGGCTAGCATCTTTGCATTAGTGCAATTCACCTTTTCTCTGCTTCCTTGAATGGCTCATATCAGTAACCAACTAATTTTGGTCTGAGCTGCTTTCATAGCACTACTTCATTATAGCTTGAGTTCATGACATTGCTTTTTGGTGCCACATTAGCTGAGTACTTGCACACATGTTTGTCCTACACACTTTGCTACGTGGACATAGATTTAAAAATAATGCTGAAGTGCTCTGCTAAAACGTCAGTGAGTAGCCATGTCTTGCCCCCTCTCCATTCTTAATATACAAGAACCAGTAATTCTTGGCTGGGACACGCTACAGCTTAATGCTGTTTTGAAAATGGCAAACTTTATCTCATGGCTTTTATCTCAGTGTTTCTAGAGCTGATGTGCCACCAGGTTCCAGTGTGACTGTTTGGTTACGTGCCTAAAAGAAGAGCTGGGTTGTAGATCAGGAATGAGGCAGAGGCCTTTGTTAGCAGTGCTAATTGCTGTCAGCAGCATTGATGCAGCTTAGTTAGAACTGTACTGTGGTCACTTCAATTTGCAGACTATAACTAAATGAAGTTATTTCTTATAATATGAATTTTCCCTAAGGCAGTTGTACTGATATGAAGAAGAGATTTCCATCATGTATTATTTAAACATATTAAAATATTTACTAAGTATCTCTTGCTAAAGAGGTATCTGATTATATACATATATATTGTATGTGTAGATACACCCATTAATATATGTTGACAACGGTACTTGGCATTTTATAATTATAGTTTTAGAGCACAGTCTGTAGTGCTGTGCAAACATTAATTAAATGAATTCTATCAATAAATAAAATAAGTAAACAAGTACGTATTAGGCTATACCATTTTATATGCAAAGCAACTGAAAAAAACAATATTACAGCTGTAATTGCCTGAGATTCTCCTAATACTAGGAGGTGCTGAAGTTACCCAGTGTATTGGGTTTGTGTGGCAAGGTTTTGGTAGCAGGGGTCTACAGGGGTGGCTTCTGTGTGAAGCTGCTAGAAGCTTCCCCGTGTCTGACAGAGCTAGTGCCAGCCGGCTCTGAGATGGACTTGCTGCTGTCCAGAGCTGACCCTGTCAGCGACAGTGATAGGGCCTCTGGGATAACATATTTAAGAAGGGGGAAAATAACTGCACAACAGCAATTGCAGCCAGAGAGAGGAATGAGAATATGTGAGAGGAACAACCCCACAGACACCAAGGTTGGTGAAGAAGGAGGGGGAGAGAGGTGCTCCAGGCACCTGAGCAGAGGTTCCCTTGCAGCCCATGGTGAAGACCATGGTGAGGCAGGCTGTCCCCTTGCAGTCCATGGTGGAGCAGATATCCCCCTGCAGCCTGTGGGGGACCCCATGCTGGAGCAGGTGGATGCCTGAAGGAGGCTGTGATCCATGGGAAGCCTGCACTGGAGCAGGCTCCTGGCAGGAGCTGTGGACCCGTGGAAAGAGGAGCCCACGCTGGAGCAGGTTTGTTGGCAGGACTTGTGACCCTGCAGGGACCCATGCTGGAGCAGTCTGTCCCTGAAGGACTGCACCCCGTGGACAGGACCCATGCTGGAGCAGTTTGTGAAGAACTGCAGCCCATGAGAAGGAGGGCTGTCTCCTATGGGAGGGACCATATGCCGGAGCAGGGGAAAAGTGTGAGGAGTTCTCCCCCTGAGGAGGAAGGAGTGGCAGAGACAATGTGATGAACTGACTACAATGCCCATTCCCCATCCCCCTGTGCTGCTAGCAGGGAGGATGTAGGGAAATCAGGGGTGAAAATGAGCCCAGGAAGAAGGGATGGGTGGGAGGAAGGTGTTTTAAAATTTGGTTTGACTTCTCATTACCCTACTCTGATCTGATAATAAATTAAACTAATATCCCCAAGTTGAGTTTGTTTTGCTCATGACAGTAATTAGTGAATGATCTCTCCCCATCCTTATCTCAATGTACAAGCCTTTCATTATATTTTCTCTCCCCTGTTCAGCTGAGGAGGGGAGTGAGAAAGTGGCTTTGATGGGCACCTGGTGTCCATCAGGGTCAACCCACCACACCCAGCATCTCTGAAGAGCAGACTCTCTGAGCATTGGCCAGGGCTAATCTACAAGGTGTATTTAGGATACAGCTGGAACTCATGTGATTTTTAGTCCTGGCTCTGTCCTACAGCAGAGAGGGAAGGCACAAGTTAAATGGTCCTGGATAAAATTATCTTGGTGAGAAGGTTATTTGAGGTGTTAAAACTTTCACAGAGTATTATAATCTTGGGAGATGCTTTGAAAACAGAAAAGAGCCTTGAAGGAGTGGCAGGATACATAGAGGAGCCCCATTGCTCCAAGCAGGAGACTGGCACGAATAGCAAAAGTTTTGTTCACCTTTGGTCATAAAATGTAGAACTGGCAAAATCACTTTTGGGACACCGTTATTTTTTTTTTCCTTGTTATTCTTAAAGCATTGACTGTTACAAGCTAAATGAACTACAGTTAGGTAACTGGTTCAAACACTGACTGGCTTTCTGGCTGTGATGTTATTAACACTGCACAGTTAAGGAGCAATAATTCCTTGAAGTCACTACTAACATGAGCAAGTTAAGTCTAGAAGAGTGCCCCTAAAGGGTGTTTGGAGTCTTAATTTCTGTTTGTCTTTTTCTGGGTTTTTTTTTGGGGTGCTTTTGCGGGGTGTGTGTTTTGTGTCTTTTTCTGGTTTTTGTTTCTTTTTTTAACAGGGTAAGTAAAATTCTCCCGAATTGTGGAAAAATTTCATTTTGTGCTACTGATACCTGTTTTAAGAATGTAATTGATTCAGCTTCTGATGGAATCATATTTATTTATTATTCTAAATGATGTGAATGTTTATCTGTTATGTGTGTGGTTGTTATGGAGCCATGTAACTGAATGATTGTGGAGGGGTCTGTCTCATTTTCCCAGTGGCTGTTTGTTGCTGCTAAAAATGACAACACAACTCTTAGATGCTCACAGTGACTTTTCTGGGTGCTGACCTCCAGGATTCATCCTGGTGCCTGGGGCTTGGATGAGGTGCTCTTCTTGCAGGATCCTCCACACCTATGTAAGAGGACATGATGATTGCTAAGCCTTCACTTCAGGCTTTCAGCCAAACAGCAACAATCACCCACTCCAGGTAATGAGCATCTGTATTAATCCAGACAGTCCAATGTGAGTGCTAGGGTATAAGCAACAACATTCTCCTCTTCTCCAAATCTGGAAAGTGTCCTGCTTTCAGCAGTGCATGTGGTAGAATTGATAATGGGTTTTATGGTTACTGGGGAGTAACAGATAAAACTCTGAAATACACAGATCCATTCACATAAACTAGAATAACTCTTTTAAAAGCCTCAAATGGCTTCCACAATTCACTGATAAAACTATCAGCAAATCCACAATCTTGTCGCTGATAACTTATATGACTGTTACGTGCTTGCTGGATGAAGCTCTTCAGTGACAAACTTAACAGCAATATAAATACAGTAGAACATTAAACCTTTATGATTCATTCAGTTGCAAATCAAATTCCAAATATTGCAGACCTGCAACCAAACTAATGGAGCAGCGTTCTGTAAGTAGCTGGAAGTACTTTGTGGGATAATGTAAGAACAAAACTGATGAGAAAATGAGAATTAGACATTTAACATCAGAACTGATCTACCTGAATGTGGACAGCTGTGCTCCTCTTAGAGTGTAAGAGGTGCTCCTGGGACTCAACTCTGCTCATTTTAACATGGTGACCTCAAATAGGTCAGATGAATCATGCTCTGAAGGTGCCTCTTTTTTTGCCATGAATTGTGGGGGGGAGCTCAGATGGATTCCACATGGACAGACTGGACGTGTAAGTGTAACAGCAGTCCATGACTGGTTCCATTTCTTCCATTTACTTCCCTGTATTTACTAAACCCCTCATGTCTGACTGTGGGAAAGACTGTTTAAACTTGTGGTTGGTGCATGCAAGAGGGACTAGACAAAAGGCTTTATTTTGGATAAAATAAGATCCAAAGGAATGTACTCTGCAAAGTCTTTAGATATCACATTTGACTTTATATGGTTTCTAGAGGAAAAGACATTTCACTGTGGGCATGAGGGAACCTTTCGGAAACCATTGGAAACCACTTCTACTGGCTTGAGAAAGACACAAAAGGAATTCTTAAGCAAGGTTTCTATGTTGTTACAGGATAACCAATATCTTAAATCACAATAACAGGTAGCCTTGGTACTATGCATAATACAATATTTCCATTGGCTTCTGGAAAAAAGGAAGAACAAACAGATTGATCTCTCAACCAAGTAGTCACAGTCCTTTCTTATTACCATGGCCTGTTGCTGATTCCCTTAAAAGGTGGCTGGGTATGCAAATGAACCAGAGCTGAAAACATATAAGTATCTAAGGCATTCTGAGTTGTTTTGTGGGAGAAATGTTGTACTGTGTGTTAATCAGTTGATTTCACAAGGATCATCATCTGATGATGTTTTAATATGAGATATACATTTTGGGGGTGTTAAAACTATTGCTAGCCACCTCCACCTGCCAGATTTGCCAAGACAAGCAGATTGGGCTTTGGTGGAGGCAGCTAAATAAGACAGAGGTGCAATGAGAAATGAGCCAGGAAGACTGAGTCATAACACTCAGACCCGGACTTGACTGTGCTTCAGGGCTGTTTGGAGCTTGTGCAGATCCCTAGGTCCACCTGAGAGCCTTATGCTGAGCCTTCAGAGTAATTATAGCACAGTAATGAGAAAGTGTGAAATCCTTGCCTGGGGCTGTGGGGACACAGTGGACTGGATTTCATGTTGGGTAAGCTCTGGCACAGCTTTAGTTCTCTCTGCTATTTCGCATTTCTGCGCTAACATTTGAATTAATCCTTTCTTGTTCGTGCCTTGTTCTGTGTTATTTTGATGCCTGGGTCTGCCTGTGTTTCTAGCTGGCTCTACTCTTACGTGGCCCTCACTGCAATAGTGAGTGCCTTTGAGTTCAGACTTGGATCCCATCTGTGTATTTAAAAGTAAAATGATTTCTAAGGCTAATTGGAGTGCGGGAAAATGAGAGAAAGAGTTTAAAAATTCATATTGAATATTTATAAGGATCCTCAGTGCATTTGGTGAAGCTGGGATGAAAAGGTTTCTAAAAGGTTTCTAATTTCTGCTGGGAGGCACTTTGTTGTGCTTCAGCTATAATGGCAACTGAAGGAGTTGTTTATGGGGCCTGTGAAGGCTCCAAATACATTTACTTGTGCCAGGTTTAGGTAGTATTTTCTGTTGGTGTAATTAGTGAGCAGTAATGGGTTGAAAGAACTCACCTGTGCAGATTTATGGCCTCTTTTAAAGTCAGGAGCTGTGCTTGGGTTCTGTGGGGGAGAGATGCTTTGTGTTACGTTTTTTTTTTTTTTTAAATCTGGGGCATGAGTATTGGCTTTTTCCCTCGGAGCATATAAAGGGTTTCTTTAGCACCAATGTTTGTTTGAACCCTCATGTGCCTGGCCACATATTCATGCTAAGGCAGGCAAGGGGCGCTGAGGAGGGCGTTTGTCAGTCTGGTGGGATGAGGGCTTTCTGTGAATCTTGTTCACTGCCAGATCCATTTATACTGATTTTGGTGATGGTTGAACAAGGTGACCCTGGGATAACTTCTTAAAAATCACCCTTTGCTTGTATTATTTAAATGATTTTGCTCAAAAGAAAGTTGTTATAGGCTGTTGTCTCCATTGGTAACTTGGGAGAGGAACCTTAACAATAGGTTCAAGTAAGCTGGTTTTACAATATTACAGTATCAGGGAGAAATAATTGAAAATTATGCACAAAAGCTAGCAGTGTACTGTAGGGGTGCTGTGTTGGATGATGCAGCTTGAAAGGCTGCATGGGAAGACTAGGCAGAGATCAGTCCAATTAAAATAGGTAGGGGCAATCCAATCTGTTCTTAAGCTTTCTGTGGGTACCATAATTTGCTTGAGAGATATATGTAGATAGAGCCCTGAAACAAGTGAGTAAAATTTAATGTTAAAGATCAGCAAGATCAGCCTGGGAACCAAGGTTCCTCTTTATTTTTGTGTTGTATTTGTCACCCCTTAAAACTAGAGACAGGCTGTGAATGCTGGAACTCTCACTGAGATCCAGATAAAGTACCAATGCCACTGGCAGCTTTATTCAACATATTTTAAAATTATTTTTTAATTTTAGCATTTATTTCTGCTTTGTAATACCTTTGCTGTCACGTGATGCTGATGCTTTTACAGTTGTTTTCAGTGTTAGCTCTGCCCAAGGTGGCCCCAGTGCTGCTGTTTTAGAATGAGGAAAGTGTCTGCATTTAGTCTTTCTGTGGCTTCTTTTCTTTAAACCCCTGCACCGCTTTGCAGCTGGTATTGATGTCCTTTGCTTTCACACAGGCAAAACTACATCTGGTGCCACTGTGTATATTGTCCAAGACAAGACCAAAAAAGAAGGGCAGTTTGATTTTTCTCTGTCAAGTAGACAAAATGGGATGGGAGCCATGTGTACTTGCCCAATCCTAGATCAGGTGCCTGTGAGGAGCAGGCTGCCTTATACCTGATTTTTCCTTCTCGGAACAGATCAGTAGTTGAGGGCTCAGCAGTAGACAGTGTCTTCCCCCCCTGCCCCCCTCCTCCCTTTCAATACCAGGGAATGACTGCCCAGAAGCAATGCCTGGCAGGGCAGAATTGCAGCTGCCTATTTACAGCCCTTCTTCCTGGGAGTAGCATCTGGGGCAGCACAGAGCAAATTTCCTGCTCTCTTTTCTTGCTGGGGAAAGATTGTCAGATATAAGGAGCAGAGTGCACAAAGGCTGGGTACCACGAATTTAACTTATTTTTATGTCAATAGTAATTACACCTGGACTTGTCTGGTGGAGCAGTAGTTTGAGAACAGCCAAGATACCTGAGTCGGAGGTATCAGTGCTAAAACTTTGTGCAGTATGAAGCATTTCCTTCTTCCTTCTACACTGAACAGTACATCGTAGCCATTTTGCTTTCTAGTTAAGTGTCTTCCATTTAAAGAGTTTTTCTTTCCTCCATTTAGTTCAACACTGGATTTTTAAAAGTTATTTTCCAGTCCACATCCTTTTCAGGAAGGAGATTAAACAGGATTTTACCCTTACTTTAGATATTATAGTTAATAACCACAACAAGGCTGCAGATCTGAAGAAGGGGAGGAGATAGGTGGATATATACGGTTTTGCTCTACTTGCTTATATGGTTTTGCTTGTATGTATTTTTCATCAGTAATTTTATACAAATATTGCAAGAAATGAACTGCCTGTAATTCCTGAGATTCTCAGAGTCCTACTTTGTACTGGACCATATTTATACATCAAGGCAATAGTAGGCCCTTTTCTAACTCTAAATAATCCTCCTCACTTGAATGTTCAAGTCCTTTCCAGTAATTAGAGATCTTACATAACTGCTAACTTTTCTCTGAGGGCAGGAAGCTTTGCTTCTGTCTTTCTGTAAGAACCTGAGCAACCACGCTGAATGCATTATTTCCCCATGTTACATGCAGAGCCTGCTGCTGAAACAGGAATTTTACTCAAATATGATTCCAGCTTTACAGTAAGAATATTACAGAGTAGCTATTGCTGGTGATACTTTGGAGTTTTTTATGTACAGGAGCCCTTCTGTTTCCATTTCACTTCATTACATGCACTGTTCATTTTGCTGTTTGCTATTTTGCTCTAGCTCCAAATCAGAGTAGACCTCCTGGAAAAGCTAATAGTGGGAATGTAAACCCCACTGGGAGCTACCTCTGTCCTGCTGTTTGGTTGCTGTAGAGGAGTTACTGACTCAGTAGCAGGAGTTCATCAAAACCAGAGCACTCCAGTGGTTGCTTGTGATATTCGCAGTTTCAAGACGTGTGACATTTTAGGCCCTTTGCTGTCATCCAACTTCTCTTGCACGTACTTTCATTAATTTTAAGGATTTATTGAAGAGTTTAGATTCTTCCTGCAAATTGTTATGTTTCTGCTATTACTGTTTTGCAATCCATGGTGTTTGATCATGCCACATTTCAGGTATTGCTTCACTTAGCTGCCTTTGTCTGGCCCCCCAATTTCATTGAACGAGTATGAAAACCATGTGAACTGTAAAATATGAGTTCCTCAAAAATTACTGGAATGTCTGTGGAAAGAGTGGAATAGTTTAAGTCAAACTTATTCATGATTTTGTCCGTAAATCTGGTCATTGTTGTACTACCAGTAATTGCTTTTGCTTATGGTCAGACTTGAATACACTGGCTTTAAAAGTTTACTGTATGATATATCGCTTAATTCCAAGTGGCATTAGAAACTAACCCCATACAAAAAAAGAACACTGACTGTGTGTTATGTATTTCTAGATACCTTCAAAATTGCTGAGAATCTTCCTTAATGGAAGAACATCAAGATCAATATTTGACTGGAATTGATTTGAATGGTTGATAATGAGATAAAAAGAAGGAAAATGGCCTGATTTCATTGAGAGAATTAGAGGGGTAATTGGACTACAGCTTGCGCACTGCAAGATGGTTTTCAAGCTGTAACTGATCTGGCTATTTGGATTTTTTTCCCCTGCATATTTTTGAGTTGTAGAGTTAATATATCAGACATGGGGGAGGGGCCATTTCCTGGACAATCAGATTGCCCAACTCTGGATTATGGAAACATCTTATTATCCACTTGGTAAAAATGACAAGGTTACACTTGTTAAACATAAAACATAAATTTGCTTTTAAAAAAGAAATTACCTAAACCCAGACAGAATTTGAGTCTTGAGAGCTGTGGCTCTGAGGATGGATGTGAAGAGTAGACTTCTGTGGCCACTGCCCGTGTGCTTTCGTAGCCTCATTTCTCCTTCTGCCTCAGCTGTTGTATTCTTTACATGTGTATGGAGCTGATGAAAAATATTCTGGTTGTTTGCCCAGAAGAGCTCTCCAGTCAGCCCTGCAAATCAGCTCTAAGGGATCATAACGATTTTGATGAAATCTCCTTAACCTTTTATATACACACTTAAAAAGAGGTCTTTTTATCGGAACAGAATGCTTTGATTTTTTTAAAAGTTAGTTTTCATTCATGTATTGCAAGTCATAGACAATGGAATTTTAAAAGTGAAAATAGAATGCTTTGATTTCATTAATATTAAATGTTTCAATTAACATAAAAAGGGCTTTGTAGAGGAAAAAATAAAATTTGGTTGCATTCCAAAAATGAGTGAGGTTTTAAACTTTCAGAATTCACTGCAAATCTTCCATTCCCACACCAATCCACATGTACACCAAAATATTTTTGTGGAACTGCACCAGATATAGTGATAAATCTAATGAAACATGAGATAGGTCCATAGAAGGAAAATTATATTTGTGAACTGCATATACCCATATACAGGAACAGAATCTGTTTTATGGCAGCAAGATCCTGCTACCCCTGTTCAACCCAGGTTTTCACAATGAATGTTCTATCTAGCTGTCAGTCTCACTTTTTCAGTAAAGAACTCTGAACTGCTAAGAGGTTTATGTTATCATGAAGTATAGATAATAAAAAGGAGAGGAACAGGGCTGTCATGGCTGTTTTGGAATATCTCTTTGAAGTAGATATTTTACATGCAGGATAATCTAACCTTTGAAGTTGAAATGTTCACAGCATTAACATATAAATTCCCAACAAGGGCCCATTTTTTCCCCAACTATTGCAAAGAGAGGCTTAGTTTAAAAATACGCAGTTACTTGCTTAGATTTTAACATTCAACCAGAATCTCCCTATTAAGTTGGAAAGGGGAAAAAGCTTTAGAATTTAATGGAGCTTTCTAATTGACTGCTGGAGGTGGGGTGCTGTTCTCCTAGCACCGTGTCTTTTAGCCTTCTTAAAGCTAAATGTCTACTAGCCTTCCAGTCACTCCCTGCCAATCCCGTGGAGAGAGATGCATTTAATAATGGATATGCAGCTTCCTTCCCTGGCACCTGCCTTAGGTGGGGCTGGAAAGTCCTTAGGAGGTGTTTGCTTGCTGCCTAAATGTCTTAAGACCATAAAGCTGTGCAAGACTGTTCCCATCTGAACACTGCGAGCTGTCTGCTTTCTTAATATTCTTTTCATGTTCCATTTGCTGATATTTGGAAGAAATTCCAAATACCATATTTTTCAGAGAGTGGAAATCACTTTCCTCTCTGCCTTACCGCTTACGACATCAGTTTGGGTGCATTGTAACAGCTCAGAAAAACACTTGTGAAATGCCTTATTGCTGAAGAATGACTTGTGGTAGTTTCCAATCATTTGCAGTTTATTTTGTTCTTTTATTCTGGCTTTTTCAGGAAATAGGAAATAATCCTGATGTGATTGGGGAAACACTTGGGAAGTATTGGCACTGTTGACCTTAAACATAAGGTGAAAATAGTACCGAGTGAAATTATGCATTGTAAACCTATAGCAAATAACTTTAATGCTGCTGGGCACACTTTTCAAAATTAACTTAGAAGTGACATTCTCAAGAGTGATTTGGGCCCTTTGACATAACTCTTCATGAGTCTTGTTGCAGACTCTTGAGTCACTTCGCAGGTAAAAGTTTTCCATGTCATCCTTATTAGTAGCCAATAGCTCCATGATATTTTTTTCTCTTTCTCAGCTCCCTTTTTTAGATACTGGATACTTCTTTTATCATAATGGCATTGCCAAGGCCAGAAGACGACGCAGTCTTCAACACAAGCTTCATCTGGAAAAGGATTCCAGGGTGAGTGTTTCATTGTTATGTGTATCTACCATGTTTTCTTTGTGACACAGACACAGAATATTTTTTATGAGATCAGAGTGCTGATCAAATCTGTGGTTATGGCTACCTTTTTTCTTCCCCATGCTTGTTGCAAGTCTGGTGACTGCTGTACGCACACACATCGCAAACTACCTCAGCTTTTATTTTTATTTCACTAATACTCTTATGTTCTCTGCAATGTATCCTCTCTCCAGTGAGACTCAGTGATGCCATAGTCTTCAGGACGTCTCTTTACTGTGGGGAGGGGCCATCCAGGATCCCACAGTTGTCCCCCTACGCATCCTTCTAGTCTGTGGGTCATCCAGCCCAGAATTCCTTGTGGTGTGAATGGTGGCATTTTCTCTGCAGTCACACTGGGACTTTTTCTCAGGGAATTGTATACATTCCAGATGCTAAGGGAGTGTATGCTGAAAACCTCTATTTCTTTTAGTCTCTTGCTCGCAGTTGGCAAACAGTGTGCTTGGTTTTCAGAAGTATAAACCACTCAGAAAGGAAAGGCCCCTCTTGCAGAAGGCTATGAGCTGGCCCTAGCAAATTCTTCTTTTTTTCCAGGGTTCTTACACCAGTATAATAATGGGCTGGAGTGGGGCCAGGTAGCACAAAAAGTGTATTGACTGCCCAAAGAAAGTAGATAAGCCTGAGGAATGATATCATGACAGCAAATAGATTATTTGTTAATCCTTCTGTAGGTTTTGACCTCTCTGTATTGTGAGCAAGGGGGGGCGGGGGAATCTTAGTCCAGACAGAATTCAATTGCCAGATATTATATGGTATTGGAACACCTATGAAACTGAAAAACTGAGTAGGAAGAAAAGAAAAATAAGGTAAATAGGATTATAATTGTTGTTGTGACACCAGAGCAAGCAAGGTCTGATGAATTCCTAGCTTAATTTTCCTACTTCTGCAGAAATTTCAAGTGTTTCTGGGCACAGGTCCAACTGGGAGGAACATGACTCCTAGGTCCTGTGGCTGGAAGCCCTGTGAGTGAACTACACAGGTTCCAGGTGCTGCTTGCCCCCATCACTTCATCCTGAGATGCTGAGTGCTGGCAGGTTCCCTGGGCTGCTGCTGATCTTCCAGTGCTCTGAGGTGCCACTTCCTGGTCCCCTTCTCTAAAGCTGGTACCAGCTATGAGGAAGAGACCCATTCAACCTGCTTTGAATAGAAATTCTCAGGCTTCCCTCATTTTGTTTACCAAGGAGGGATCAGAAAGTAAACCATTCAGAAATCATCTACAATTAGTGGATACTAATTAAATGTCCCAAGAGGGGTGTCTTTCATTTCCCTGAACCACTCAACCTTGTTAAGAGCCATTTCAGAAAAAACATACAACTAAGTGAGTACAGTGTGAACTAGTGACTGAGTAGAGTCATTGTGGAGGTGGCTCTGTACTGGAAATAAATATTTCTGTAAGCCCCTGAATATTTTCCAAATATCTGTGATATTTGTTTGAATCCACCAATTCTCACTGCAGCCTCAGTATTACATGGCTGAGCACTCCCATACTAGTTCCAGACTGGCTCTGGCGTTGACTACCTCTAGACTAAGTGTCTGCACTGCTATTAAGAACAGCTTAAATTAATCTACCATCTTGTGCAGAGATGTTCTCTTTTGCAGTCATCTGATATTTGCAGTCTCTAGACACTCAGTTGACTTCTGTCACACGCAATGAAATCCCATTTTTGCTGTTCATCTCCACTTTGTCCTGGTGCTGTGTACCCATGGTTCGTCTCTCCTTGGCTCTTCCTTTGATCTCAGGGAATAAAGCCCTGTGTTTAAATAACTAAGAATATCTCCAACGTGAAGAAAAGGATGATCCTGGGTGTATCCTGACCTTGTGAATTATACTGGAGGATGGAAGCAACATTTCGTTTCTATACATAACATGACATTTTCTCATCTAGCCCTCTTACTTACTCTGTCCTGCTGGATAGTCCTTGAGCTCTTATGAGGTCAGCTGCTTTTTGTAATACAGTTTGAGAGCAATTAAAATCATTACTCTTATTTCCCTTCTTTATTTTTTTTGTGGAGTTTGGAGAAGTCATTAAAATTCCTGTTATATTTGCATATAAGTGGAAACAGGAGTTGTGTTGACAGTACTTAATTTCAAACTTCAAAAATAATTTCTAAATTTAATGGCAGCTTTCTAGACCATTTACATTTAATTTCACTTAGCAACAAATGTCAGCACTGTCAGGGTTAATATGTTAATGCATGAAGCCAAGAATAAAATGTTTCTGTTGTCAGGCTAGCCAGGAAGCAAACTTCCACTACAGGGCCTTACAAATCTCTCAGGAACCACTATGGTAAATGCTGTAGTTGCTTAGCCTTACCCAAATGTTGTGAGAAAGTGGGCTGCAGTTATTCTGTATACTTTCTGCTTTTAAGGAGATG
This sequence comes from Phalacrocorax aristotelis, assembly GCF_949628215.1. NCBI lineage: Eukaryota > Metazoa > Chordata > Aves > Suliformes > Phalacrocoracidae > Phalacrocorax > Phalacrocorax aristotelis. The sequence continues at coordinate 86,381,225 of NC_134278.1, forward strand.
ACAATTCCTAGCTAATTTTAATTATTAGTTGAAAAACAGCACAGATGTTCACTCAATTAATTAATGTTCTTTAATCAAGTAAGTCCCTTGAGAAACCATGTCAAATTTTCAAGAGTCTGAGGAGATACATGGCAGAGCATTATGCTAACAGGTTAATGCACCATTTTCATGCTCTGCATGTCTTTTAAAATCCTTGAAAAAGCTTTGTTGTGTGAAAGTTACTGTGTGTTTTTACCAAAATAATTTGGAGATATGCTAAACATACATAGTGGTTGGGCGATAAACATCATCGCTGTCAAGAGGGTGGGAATGGAGCATTATTAAGATGCTTTCCTAGAGATCAAGCAAGAACTCAATCTTTGTTCTGAGGAACAGCCTCAAATTTTATGGATTTGACATTATTTAGCACATCAGTATTGGTGAAGCCTGAAGCAGTACTGGCAGCAGGTGAAGGCATATGTAATAGTGTCATATAGTGTGTTGTGCTATTGAACAGTTCAAGAAAAAAGTGCAGACTCATGAAGCACCATGGCTTTTGCTGGTAGTACAGTCCTCTCAAGGATCCTTACTGTCAGGATGGCAAATGCCACAGTGAATTGAACTACTGCAAATGAAGACTGTTTACTCTGAGGTATGGAGAACCTTCCAGGAGAGGTTTGCTCAGAAACAACTCTTTTGTGTCAGTTGCAAATTCCAATGATTTCCAGGTGCACTTCTATTTTATTATTTTACCATATGTACCTTTGATGCCAAATAGATTTTGGGTGGAAAAAAGTCCCTTTAATGTTTTTACATGCTAAAGCTGGAATTTTTGATAAGACATAGCAGCAAGATATCCAGCATTCTCCATGCAAAATTGCATTTTAATCTGCTTTTATCTGTTAATTGTTTCAGCTGAAATTTCTCAGACCGAAAAGTCAGCCATTAGGCTTGGTTTGCCTTGGGAAGCTTCACTTAAGTAGCTGCTGTACTTTTCCCTGGAGCTGCAGGCAGGGAGGCAGGCCTTGCCATGACCCATGGATGCAGGCAGCTGGGAGGAGGTGACAACAGGGGGCAAGGGCCCCAAGTGACATAAAGCCAATGAGGAGTCTGAGTAGACTGGGATGGACGTCAGCGTGAAGGTGAGGAGGGAGTAAGTGGGACAGGTTGGAACAAGAGCCCAGAATCAGAAAAAGGTTGAGTGATGTGGGTATGGAGCAGCCCATGAGCTGAGGAGGACATGGAGAAGCACAGAGATAGACTTGAGAGATGGGGTGTTCTGCACTGACATCAAAGCATCCTGCCTCCTGAGTGCAGTCATAATACAACCTTAGAGCTAGATGACCTTTTCCAAGGGAGCCTTCCCTGCAAGCAAAGGGAAATACAGCTTCTGTAAGACCAAACTTTGTTTTTAGTTATGAGGAACAATTGTATTCAACAAAGCATGTTTCATCAGCGTGATTGCTCTGGAAAAGTAAATCAGAAATACAGAGGTACTCATACTGTCTTGTTTGTTAGGTTTCCTGCCTCTGGAAGTACAGCAGAGGCAGGATGGAATGCAGAGACCATTCCTGCTCTACCATAGCTGTGAAAGAAAACCATGGGATTTGCTTCATTTTGATGTTCAAAACAGACTCAGATTCTGGCCTCCTATGGAGAGACGCAGCTGTATTATTAATAAATATTTTGAAAAGTGGCCACATCAGTAAAAGGAAAGAAAAAATGCACAGCCTTTGTTACCTTGCAGAGGAATACTTTTCTATTTTGCTGTTGTTGGGTATCTTCTGTTAGTAAATAGTCTTCCACTGAAGGAGCAAGAGTTGAAATACAGTTTATTCTCTCAAAGATTATTTTGCTTTCTTTCAAGTTTTAGATAAAACCATTTTCTTCCCACACAGTCTCTCCTGTCAGACAGCTGCCAAGATTAATCCCAGTCAAGAAAGAGGCTTTAATATACAGAGAAGAGCTGAGTCCCATTACTGGTATCTATATGCGAATGCATCTGTGTTGGTGTTGGGGGAATAAATGTATGTGTGTAGAAGGGGGGAAAAGTGAAATTAAAATCTTCCACTGAGAGTGAGTGAGTTTGGAACTTACATGATGGCTGCTTTGGAAGTAAACATCCCAGGGATGGCAATTGTTGCAGAAAGGAATTAGAAAGGGAGACTTGTCTGATACCCGTGCTGGTACAGGAGTCTGGGGAGGGCAGATGCATAGCTTCCTTAATGTGTAGTCTCTAGGTGCCCAGGGTTAACAGTACTCCCAAACTGCTTTTGTCATGGGACAAGGGAAGGAAGGGGGGCTGTAAATGCAGACGATCTAAGCTTTTAATGAAACAAATAAAAATCTTCCATATCCCTCCTCACCTCAGATCCTTCCCATGTCCCCTTTAACATGACTGGCATGCGGTTGGACCATTGCAACCTGTGAAGGCAGAAGTGTCTGTGATGCCAGGCAGGGGGTTACCAAGTACTGCCAGAGCTGGGTATTTCATCCATGGTCACCTTACAGGGGGGAAGAGGGCTGGCAGCTTGGAAAAAGCTCAGCTTAACAAGCAGCAGCCCTTGGTGATGGTAGTGTAATATAAGTCAACTTTCAGTGCCCTTTCTGGCAGTGTTAATGACAGGCTTTTGCCTCACTCCCTTAGATGCCAGCACAGATCTTCCCCTTTGCAAAAATGAAAATCTTACTGGTAAGATCAGGAGAACCAATTTTCCCTAGTTCTCCAGTAGGTGTAGAATACAGTGACCTGGGGATGCAAGGGGTAGGAGCTCTGGTAGCTTGCCTTGTAGATTTGTTCAGATCTCTGTAATTGCTGTGGAGGTGTAACGTGTTTCTCTAGTCTTCTGGTACTGGAGACACGGAATTCTGTCCCTGGAATGTAGCAATAAGAGCATCTTACAGTTATTTTTATTAAAATGGCTATATTTCACATTTTTACTTCTGCTCCACACCCCACATCTTGATTACCCAGCTTCCTGGCCAGTGGCAATGATTTTTTTTGTCCCTGGTAAGTTTTTGATCAAACTTTGGAAGGTGTCCTAAGATCCTTCCTCCCTGTAAGAAGAAAGCTGTCTCGCTCCCAAAAGCGAAGGGGCAGTGCTCCCAAAATCCATCCCATAGGAAAGGACAAGCATTGACCTGTGCGCTGTTGTAATCCTGCTGTTGACTCCCTTTGTGGGTAGAGGGATTAATTTCTATGCAGTTCACCACAGCAGTGACCCCAGATCTATGCAAAACTTTCAGCCTCTGTGGGGATAAACATTATATGAAGTGAATGTAATGCCCAAGACTTGCTACCCTGTCTCAAATCTTGGGGGAGGCTTCAGGTCCCCTCTCTAGTTCTCTGCCATGCAAGGAGGTATGGATGTATGAAGTAGGATAGAGACAGGAGAAAGTGGCAGAATAAAAAGCCCTTCATTTTTTCAGGTCTTTTATGTAAATTCATGCTGTAGATGGTAGAGATTACAGACTTTCCAATGTGGTTTCTTTAGAGTTTTGTCCTAATATATGCTATTATGGAGCTGGCGTGCTGGTAGGATTATGCCCAGGAAAAGTTTGGAGCTGCCATTAATTTTATGAGACTAGGGCTGCAATACACAAGCATTGGTGTTATCCTTTTGGAAGGAAACGGATCATTAAGTAATAAAAGCTCTGCTTAAGTACCTGTAATAAATATTGAACAGCCAAGGAAAACTCATTAGAAGAAATGTCTTCTTCCCAGTGCTGAAAAAAACCCAGACACCCTCAAACCTATACGCTGTTGGTTGAAGCTGCATTGCCAGCTTGTTCACCAAAGAAGAATTGAAGACATTTTTGTCATCAATCATCTTGACAAAATGAACCATATTGTGCAGAAAACGGGCAGTGTGTTCCATGAATGGATCCCTGGTTTATCCATTTCTGGTGTAAGTGGTCTTATGCTTTATCCAGCGTATTTGAGGAAGGGGTTCCAAGAGTCTCTTCAACTCACAGAGGGAGGCCTGTTGTATTAATAACTTTTTTAGGTCAACATAATCTTAAACTGTGTTTGTTTTGCTTCCTTGTACAGCTCAGGGCCCTTTTTGAAGATTTTTATAATTCTAATTCATAATGAAGCCAGTTGTCAAGCATTACGAGAAAAAAACCTGATTTTTCTTGAGGGAATTCTAGTCACTTGTATGTTATATCATCTGATAATTGATCTGGTGTATGTCCTGTTACTGAGAGAATTTAACACTTAAAGCATTTTGCTTTTATGATGTTTAGACCCTTTGTGGATGTTGGTGGATGGTTACTTAAATGTACAGGTTCATGAGTGGGGTTATGCAAGAAGATGAAAAGGAAGCAGCAGAAGAGAGTAGCAGAGATTACAGCACAGTGTTAAAAAAAAGTCAGATGTACTCATGATCAGTTCCTAGGGAGGTGGAATTCAACCTGCACTTCAGACATGGAAAGAGAAGGGTCATACAGACAGTAGGACAAAGATAAGTAATTGTAGGAAATGTGCTACATGTGTTGTATGATCTTTGTAATTCCAAATAAGAAATCAACAGGGCTGCAAAGAGGAGATTTAGGTGTCTGATAAGTGAGGAAGAAAGGTTTTCCCACTGCTTTGCCCCTCTTGCACTGCTGATGGAAGGGTACTGCTGTGCCTCCGGAGCACAGAGGATAAACTAGTCTTAGGCCATTAAATTGTTTGTCTGTGATGTCAAAAGATAGATGCTGGTATTCAGTGAAGTAGCAAGTCTGGTTCATGACTCTACTACACACTGTATAGTAGCCTGGCTGTTGTCACTGCAAATAATGATTCCCTGTGATTGCTTTTTGAAAATGGAATCTGAGAGATTCCTGTTTCTTGTTGTCTAAGGTCTTTGTAGACTATACATGCACAACAAGGGTTGATGAAGATCTAACTGTTCACAGAAAGCCCTGTTCAACTAGGTTTTGAATGGTTGACCAGCAGTGACTCCAACAGTAAAGCATTTAGCTGCTACTTAATTGAGATATCATGATTATTGCATAGGAGTCAGTTTCTGTAATAAGAATAAAAAGAACACTCTTTCTGATATAAAAAATGAGTCCTGGAGTCCTTCAGATACTTAAGCTGTCACTTAGGTTGACACAGTAATCCCCTTCACTGCAGAGTGAGTGTATGTAAGCATACTCACTGAATAATTTCCCACTTTTCAAGTTTGAATTCCTGATAAGTGCAGCATTGCTGGTTTGTATTTGGACTGTATGCATGTTTGTATTTGTGATGTGCAGTACAGTTCTAATGTGAAATATCACAACACTGCTGAGTATAGAAAATTAAGTATTTCAATTTGCTACTGGAGCAAATGCAGTTATATCCAGCATGATGTCAAAGCTAAGCTGAATTGATCTATTATTTCTATTTGTAAGTAGAAAAAAGAGCTACAAGGAGAAAAAAACCCAATCTATCAACATCAGCATTAAAGAATGTTGGAAATCTTGTATAGTTATATAAAAAAGCACCGTTAACGCCACATAATACTATCAAAATGACATCAAACATAAACATACATGTGTCTTTTATGGAAATAGTGTATAACTAAAATTACAAGGTAAGATAAAACTATTTCTATTAGGAAAAAATATAAATTAATGTACTGCAAGATAATAGACTGATAAGTGAAGATGATGCTGTGCAGATTAATGTGGAATTTTCTGAAAATAGAAGTACTGAGGTACTGCAGTCCTGGTGCCATCAGGGGCTGTGGAGTCTGTGTGGTCAGTGGTTTTAACACAAGGTTAGACAGTGATCATAACTGACTCGGGTGTCGCTGATTCCTCCCTGGGGCCCTGGGACGGTTCAGATGACCTCTTAAAGTTGCTTCCGGTCACTTATTATATAATTTTTATATTGCTAAACATGATATGTGGGGAAAGGTGGGGTAAGGCAATAAAATGAGCTTTATTCCTCAAAAATACTTCTAACCATGTAGAAGTTCAGTAATTTAAAAAAAACCTGTTGAGACAGCTGACCACATTCAGCCTCCACTCTGCTGCCTGTAAATTGCTGAACTGGCATTAGTTAAGTTTCTGCTTTATTTTTGAGGTCTGTTCTCCTGACTGCAGCATCGCTCCCCAGCTCCCTCTGCTTTTCCTGTCTCCCTCTTGTTTCCAGCCTGATGAATAGAGTTTCTGTTTTGTGGAGCAGGCTTTGCCTTTGTTATTTGTGCAATTTTCAGCTTTGACTCATCTGTTTAATATTATAATACAAGCAGTGGCAGTGGTAGGAATATATAGTTTAGTGGTTTTTGTTAGTAGGGTGGTGAGAAGAATGAAGAGTGTGAGCCAGTGACTTTGATTTAATATGGAACCTAGTGTGCTGCAGAAGTTTGCTTTGGTTTGGGACAAGTTTGGTTTGGTTTTGAACAAGAAATGCAGTGCTCTGATATGCTGAGCTAACAGTCACTGAAGGTTGTGACTATCTCCGCATTCACTGGATCCAGAAATCCACAGATGTAATGTTGGTTGTAATTATGCCTTTCTCCCTTGGGAAGCTTGAGTCAGCTGCAGCCTGTGTTGGTGAGATGAAGGAAAGCAGCCACTGGTTGGCTTTGCCTTCTCTGGGCTGTCATCGTATCAGCATCTCCTGGCCCTGTGTGGTGACCCTTTTCCTTCCTCCTGCCAGGGCTCAGTTCAGCACAGCTAGGGTTGACTGGGAAGAGTCAGTCATGGCCTCGAGCACTTGTGCTTGGTGATGGCAAAATATGCAGGGGCTCAAAAGTGCTCTCCCTTCCCAAGTCACCAATATTGGAGCTATGACAGAATCCAGACTGCCCATCTTCAGGATTAACTTCACTTTCAGTTTAGAAAGCATGTGTATTCGGCTATACTTGCTTGTTTTCAATACAAGTAAACTGTGTGCTAGAAAAACTTCCCCAGGAGCAATGGAAGACATTTTGTTTTCATTTGGCAGATCCCTAAGCCTAACAGAAAGTTTGGAGGCTGGAAAACTGCCTTTGAGTTAAACTCTTTTGAAAGATTGTAAATATATTGGTTGACACATACTTTGGGAAGAATATAGAATTGGTTAAAATATTGTACCTGATAATGTATGATGCCCATGTATTTTAGACTGTGACATGGTAGATTTAGAATGAAACAAAATAGATTTATAACAGTGTATTTCTATTCTTTCCTGACTTCCGAAAATCAGCTGTTAAAACAGTGACTGGGTTTCTTCTGTGTACAGTTAGATGACCAGAACAGTTTACTGTAAATGACATTGGCAATAAATAAAAGGATAAATAAAAGGCAGTACAGCTAAGGGTGTACAGTTAAATCAATAACAACATAAGACTGGAACATTTTTTGGCATAGTTTTCTGGGGTATTGAGCATGCTGTGACAGGACTTGCGTCACAGGGTTGTGATGTTAAAAAACCCCCGCCACCTTTTTACTAAGAGACTCAAGCTAAAATCACTGATAGAATGGCATATGTTGTTATATCACAAAATAAATGTATTATATAGTGCATCCAGTCATGCCATTTAACGTATTTAATTGTTCTTTAAAATTTGATGCGTGTTTTCTTTGTGAATAACGTTTTTGTCTATTGGTTTATTGCAATCTGTTCCAAAACACTGTTGCTACAAGCATTCTGTGTTTCCAGATCTTCAAAGTGTGTATGCAATATCTTAAGTATATTAATTTTTTTTTGCCACAAACTCAACAGCCCAGAAGCCAACAAGGAGTTATAAATACACCTGTGAAATCATTGTTTGTATGCATGATGCATTCCATGAATACAAAAAGGGATTTACAAAGATCAGAGAAAGTTGATTGCAGTATTTGGAGACACAATGGAAATTAATCTAAATATAAACCTTTAATTATTTCTGATAACTTTTCTGCAGTAATTATTTGATGCTGCATTGGAATATGGCTTTTCAGCAAAATGGGTACCTCTAACATCTGAGAATAGCCAATAGTAATTAAAATGCTAATATGTATTTCATGGGTTGGCAAAGTTGAATAATGCTTCTTGGCCCTGTAAACTTCTATACTGAGGGGGAGAACAGGACTGGGTAGAATAAAACATTGTGGAAAGACTAAGAAATACTGTAACATGTCCACATTACATATTTTTCCCAATTAGTTGTATAATATCAGCTCTTTACTATCATAAATGGACTCTAGTCAATATTACAACATTGTATGAAGTGATAGCTGAATGGCCGCATTTCTGTGAATATGCTGCTTTATGTTTTATATTGGTAGCCATCTACTGAGTGCTGAAAAGAAATATGTTGTTATTTGTACAGACTTTAACATTTCATAAATGTAAATAGTCGGTCTCCATTCACTTTACTGACTCCAAGGATTATTCTTTCAGAGGAACACAGAGTAAAGGATTCCTGAGTCTTGCAAATGTGAAGTCTTCACAGAAGAACCAGACTTGCCAGATATAATTATTATTTTTGTACTGGTCTCACAGCAGTATCACTAAGCTGATTACTGCTGGGCTGTACCTTACGTAACACTGCAGTTACATAGCTGGTTCTCCTTCACCACCTTTGCACATTCCTTCCTATTCTTTTCCTTTGGCGGAGGCCAGATGCATTGGTTGTATCCTCATCAAGAACCTGAAAAATAAAACCACTGGGGTAGGAGACGCCCTGTGTTTTGTCTTGGAGTCTGAGGCTGGGTGATTGATTACATTTCTTCCCATCTAACTTGGCTTTCTTATCTGGCAGATAAGATAAACTCAATCCTGAGCCCATCTTCTGTGTTAGGCCACTGATTTCCCTGGTGCTCAGCCAGCCTTCCCCTGCAGATATTCTGGATCACTGGATCACTTTTGTCTTAGGTGCGGTTCCACCAAAGTCAGCACTGTTATGCCTCAAGACATTTTCTCTCCAGCTGACAGCTGCTATCCCAGCTTCTCTGTTCTGGAGAAGCCATGTTCTAGTCAGTGTCTGCAGAGTGTCTCAAAAATGTAAGATACCTTTTATAAACCTTACAGGCACCATTATAACTGGTGTTTCTTCCAACTGAGAACAGGCTGAACTCTTCTTGTAATCATGAATTTTATGGATCTGATTCCATAAGGCAACAAGCAATCTCTGGCAGAGTTTGGATAAAAATGCTAATTCTCTTAGGCAAGGAGATAGACATAATTAAACAGTGCTTGCTTTATTTTTTTTTTTCTAAACTCTGATGCTCTCCTGGGAAAACATTCATTGGAATCCATTTTATTTGTTTAGGAATACTAACTTTTCTTGGAATAATTCCATTGATTGCTATAGGAAGAGGATTTCTGTTTGGACTACTTATTTTCTGAAAAGAGGAAGGGAAATTTCCATGTTAAACACTTATTTCCTCATTTCTAGATCTAACCATATGAATATCTCATAAATCTCAAGGGTCCTTCTCCAAGTTGTGCAGGGCATGTTAAAAGAAAGCCTTATGAATATTTTTCTGTCGGTCAATCAACTAAAATTATTACTTTCCTAAAGAAAAAAATAATTTATAAGACTTCAACTAATTTCATTTCTGATAGTGCAATCACAAAGTAACAGAAACAGAATCTACATTTTCATATTTGAAATACTGAATCAGGACAAAAATATTTTATTGCACCAAGTTATTTTATTTAGAAAAAAAAGAGCTTAATTTTATTTCAACATTTCTGGTTGGAACCTTTGTAAGGTTTTGTTTAATGATAATTTTGACTGTTTTCTTCAGTTTCATTATTTCTTTCCAAATGAGCATCTTACTTCCAGACATCCGTAGGTCTGACTCCAGTTTCCACAGTGTGAAAAGTATGTTTCATGCAAGGAAAAACAGCTAATGAGAGAAAACCTCCGAAACAAGCATCTGATTGTTGGCCAGGACTACAGCCTTCTGCTCACTCATAGAAATGGGTAACTTGCTGCTCACTTCACTGCTGCTCTTAATTGATGACAATGTGTTGGGTGGGAGTGTTGATCATCTGGTGGGTAGGCAGGCTCTACAGAGGGACCTGGACAGGCTGGATCGATGGGCTGAGGCCATTTCTATGAAGTTTAACAAGGCCAAGGGCCGGGTCCTGCACTTGGGTCATAACAACCCCATGCAGCCCTACAGGCCTGGGGAAGAGTGGCTGGAAAGCCGCTCGGTGGAGAAGGACCTGGGTGTGTTGGTTGACAGCTGGCTGAACATGAGCCAGCAGTGTGCCCAGGTAGCTAAGGTGGCCAACAGCATCCTGGCTTGTATCAGGAATAGTGTGGCCAGCAGGAGTAGGGAAGTGATTGTGCCCCTGTGCTTGGACACTAGTGAGGCCACACCTTGAATATTGTGTTCAGTTTGGGCTCCTCACTACAAGAGGGACATTGAGTTCCTGGAGCCTATCCAGAGAAGGGCAACAAAATTGATGAAGGGTCTGGAGAGCAGGTCTTATGTGGAGAGGTTGAGGGAATTGGGGTTGTTCAGACTGGAGAAGAGGAGGCTGAGGGGAGACCTTATCGCTCTCTATAACTACCTGAAAGGAGGTTGTAGTGAGGTGGGTGCTGGTCTCTTCTTCCAGGTGACTAGTGATAGAATGAGATGAAATGGCTTCAAGCTGCATCAGGGAAGGTTTAGGTTGGATATTTGGAAAAATTTCTTTACTGAAAGAGTGGTCAGGCATTGGAACAGGCTGCCCAGAGAGGTAGTGGAGTCACCATCCCTGGGGATATTTGAAAGATATGTAGACGTGGCACTTGAGGGCATGGTTTAGGAGGCATGGTGGTGTTGAGCTGATGGTTGGACTTGATGATCCTAGAGGTCTTTTCCAACCTTAATGATTCTATGAATCTAAATGGCTAAGATCAGACTTAAAGGCAGCAGTGCCACTGTGAGGCTAGAGCCTCTCACAGCTGTGCAAACCTCTTGCTCTCTGATGCCAGTTAGCTCTAGCAAACCTCCATGGGGTCTTTGGTCCGTAGATATTTGGGAAAAATTCAAGCAAAGGGGATTGGCACAAGCTAACTGTTTTGGTCACTAATTCACTGAACAATGACAATTTGCTGAACATCTGCATCAAAAGGTTTTTTTTAGTCCTGTTTGGATGATAGTCTAGGAAGTCATTTTTATCCAAAACTGCCTGGAGAGTTTATCACAAACAAATCCAGGGGAGATCAACTCACCCTGCCTTTTCTAGAAACACCTAAGGAGGCTGAGATTTCCTTCAGTTGGACCATGCTTAGTGGCTTCTTAAAACCTCTTCTGAGGAGGTAATGGGAGCCAAGAGATGCAGTCCTCTAGAGCAAGGAAGCATTTTTTACTCATAGGCTATAATTCACTGAAAACAAAAAAAAACAACACCCAGCAGTTGAGACATACAGAAGATGAGCTATGAATAATTTTTTTTTTTTTCTTCCAGGAAGCTAGTTGGAGAAGAACCTGGAAAAGGGGATATAAGTGATAGGGTTTGGTTAGTTGTCTCTAAGAAGGAAAACTTCTGCAGTGAGCAACTCGCCTTAGTGAAAAAAAGGTTGTTTGATTTTGGAGTTGCCATATGCACTCTCAGTAGAATTTGGTGATTGATTATGGAATTTTTTCACTTTCATGTGTCAGGTTTGGAAGAAAGTTTGAGTGTATGAAATAAATGCAAGTTCCAGGTTGAGATTGGAAGGTACGAAAAAGGACGTTTCTTTTATGAGTATGAGTCAAACTGACATCTACTGCTGTCCTGCCGTTCAGTGTGGAATACTGAACACTTCGGCATACAGAAAGACAGCTGTTTATCTGAGAATTTTGTTTGTCTGAAAAATCTACCCATCGTGGTTTTCTTCTTAGCACTGTACTTGAGAAGTGTGTGCAAGGTGAATTACCTACCTGACTTGCAAATAATGAACAATTCAGTGTAAGCCAGAAGTCAAATAAATCTTCCCAAATGCTTTCTATCTGCCTACAAAATAGATGACAGTGAGAAGGGGACTGCTTTGGTGCTTTAATACTTGCAGATCTCCCACTGAAATTATCTGTCTGTCCCTCTGAAATAGTTTGTGGACTTTTGCAGTATATAATGAAATAATCTTTAACTACACGTTTCAAGTCATGTTTCAAATATGGGTTATTCCCATTTCAGAAATGCTGGAAGTAAATAGAGGGGGCTTTACATTTTCCAAAAGGGTCATACAGCAAAGCAGAGCAAAAGTAGGAGTAGATTCTAGATGCCCCATCTACTGTTCCAAAGGAAAAAGTGGTGAGGGGAGAAAAAAAATAAAAAAGGTTGGATTAGAGTCTTTTGTGGTCTTTACAGCACCTGGGCAATAAGAAAACTGAGATGAGAACAGTGGGGAAAAAATAAAACCCAAGAGATTAGCGCAGATCCTCTGAAGCCCAAAAGATTTGCACAAAGGACAGTAACCTTAAACTGTAATTACTGTTGTCATTTAGTGTTTCCGCATGCATGATCTGGAGGCTCAGGGGAAATTACTGTGCTAGAGGCTATCTAAGCATAAAATAATAACAGAATTGTATGGAGGCATTTGTCCCTCAGTATAATCCAGTACTAGCAGTCCTGCCTCTGCTGCTTCTTTGCTTCCCCATGGCTCATTCCGGCTTTTCCCAAGATAGTGCTTCCTCGTCCTGGGTTACAGCAGCAGCAGATGGAGAAACGCATTTACCTCTGTAGCTTTAATAGATATTTGAGTGAGAGGTCTTTGTGCTCAGGAGACTGTAACCTAAGTAACATTTTTTTCATTTACTGTTTCATTCTTTGCTGTTCAATAAGCAACTAATTATTTTCATAATCTATGCACAAGTTATTTGAGTGAACATGCTGTAGTTTATACATTTAAAATATATAGGTGCAGCATTTCCTAGAAGGTAAAATCCAACACCCCCCTGCCTTTGCATTTTCAGATGGAAAGAAATAGGAAGGCAGGGAATTGTGTGTCTTTGTGCTACTTTAGCCCCAAAGATATGCTGATCGTCTGGGAAACCTATGGTCTGTCAGAGAGATGTATCTGATTTCTTAGCAATTAGGGTGTTGTGTAGGTGTTGCACAGTTTTTATTATAATATTTGTTCACGGAAATTCGAGCTCTTTGGGGTCTCTGCAGGTAGGAAGCTGACATTTAGCTCCTTTCAGTTCTCCTGCCCCAATTGTCAGGAGCATCAGTAGAACACCAGGACAAGGCATTTTAGCTCTGATCCCAAACTGCAGCATTGTCTCCAGGCCGAGGTGCTGTCATCTTTGAACACATTACCCTCAGAAGGAGATGTGGAATGAAATGGTAAGTAGTTTTTGTCCCCTTTGTGAGGTGATTTGAAACCTCTTCTAATGTATTTTGCCTGATTGAAACAGCAGTTACCCACCTTTATTAAAGGAACTGGTGATTTTGATGAAGGACATGATGAATTATTTCCTTGAGATTTATGTGGGGTTTTTGTCAAGTCCTGAGTTAAACAGAGAGGGGACAAATGAGGGGGGGTAATATGAGAGAACTTTTCTCAGTTCTGCCTTTTTTTTTTGCTGTGAAAGTTGACAACAGGAAAGGGATTTTTTTCTTTTCAGCCATGTTTTCCATCAGGCCCTCAGATAAGTTTTTACTGGACATCACAGTAGCTCTCCAACACTCTGTTTTCATAACAGATCTCAAGAGAAAACAAACAAAACAACTATCTGCTTCCTTCATCACTGACCAAACCATGACCTCAGTTCCATGATTGTGTAAGGTATGAGGAGCTTGTGCTTTCTTGCTCTCTAATGTTGCCTGCTTTCTGAGTTATGATAAAGGGAAAAGAAATGCCCCTGGACAGTTTTCATCTCCTGTAGGCATCTGTGGATGAAGAGGGTACCTGGTTTAAATGGGAGGGAGGAGAAGTGTGTGAAGCAACATGCCTCAGCTGTGGGGATCACCCTGAATTTTTGCAGTATTTCTGTGGAATTGGACACAGGTGCTTAGGCTGACCCTCCACAAGGTTCAAGGTCGGAATGCTGGAGAGGAGCCACCTGTGAGCCTGAGCCACCACTTATGAGGTGCTCCAGCAGTCTACCTACACTAGGAGGTCCCCAGGCCATGTCCATGTGCTGTTGCTGCTTGCAGAGCCTGTGCGTACTGATTCACCAGGCTCTGCATGCTATGCCAGCTTCGTAGTATGCACCCCTTTGGGAACCCCTATTTACTCATTCCCCCTGGGCATCTCAGCATCTGTTCCTCACCAGTGGGTTGCATATTCCAATTTGATTACTTCTTTGGAAACAGACGTTCTCCCCTGAAGCAAAGAATAATAATTTGTCCTCACAAGTTCAGTCCAGCAAGTTTGAACTTGAGTTCAACCAGAGGGAGGGTTTTAACAGTTTTTCTCCTCACAGGGATGGTGTTAAACGCAAGAGAGATGTTTCTTCAATTTGCAGCAGTGAAAATCTGAAGTAATTTCCCTGAAATGAATGGAGTGAGTCTGTATTTACCCTTGGTCAAGAGGAGGTGGAACCTGGGTCTTTGTACTTCTGGAGAATTGAATCTCAGCCAAGAAGCTAATACCAAATGTGCACTGTTGTTCCACTGTGGTGGTTTCACCTGATGTTTTCCTGGGTAGTGTTCTGAGCTTAGGTATTCCTGAACCCCTCTGTCCTCACTGTTCCTCTGACACCATTCCCACTTCTCTTGTTGCAGAGATAGCTAGTGTTGGGATAGGGAGTATTACTGCATTTAAAAAAATTGTCTCTAAGCTAGAGCATTTCCCTGATCTCATTTGCAATTCAGTCCAGGGTGGCATGTGGAGAGATGAAACAAAAGCGAATAATTTAAACTGGGTTGGCTTTTCCTGAAGGGGAAGTGAGGAATGATGAGGGGCCCTAGCTAGTAGGGAGAATGGTAATTTTCAGTCCTTTTCAGGGACCTCAAGGGTTTTTTTTCCTATTTTTTGTTCAGGTTTTCCCATTTTGCAGAATAGTGTTGTTACCCTCAGTCTCATGAAATGACATTTTGAGCGAAGACTTTGGCAGTTTCTCCCCTTGCATAATTCCACTGTATCTTTGGCAGCTCTTCCTTGTTTGTAATTTTCCTTTCATGATAATCATTCATAAGTACAACGCACCTCACTCTTAAAGAAAAGGCCCAAAACAAAGGACATAATCTCTGACGTCATTGTGTTGTCAACATCTTGCCAAGTCTGTGATTCTGTCATTTAGCACTGGATGTTTTACACTTCTGTAGACTGCAGTGGCCCAAGACACTTGAGTCTTTATATCCCAGTTGAGGCATCTGTTCAAACTGCCATAAAATCAATCATTCTGCAGTAGTTATTTCCCCAGATCTCCCTTTTGTTACTCTGAAGTACTGGTAGTCTCAAGGCACTTCTTCAGTGCTTGCGGTAACACAGGTTAATGCTGGCATTTTGGAACTACGTAGAGCTCCTAAATATCCGTGCATCAGGCACTGTTAGTATTAACCAGAGATTCATCACTTTCATACCAAAGAAATGTAATTTTTCTCAAGGAAGCTTTTCGGTGAAGTTTTCATTCTGTGGAAACCATAACATGAATTGGGTCTCAAAGTTTGGACACAGAGAGTGATTTCCATAGGATTTGCATGCATCATTTTTTATTGCCTCCTGTGTGAAGCCTGAGCAAATGATTTTCTTCCATGACTTGCTAAACATTTGTCTCAATGGCAATAAACCAGGAAGAGCAAGAAGTATATAATGATGATAGCAGTTTACAGGAGTGTATGGAAATCTTCGGTGATAAGCAAAAGCATATTTAGGGTTTAGTCTTTCTCAGTCCCTTGGGGTACAGCCTCCTTTCAATGAGTATGAATAGAGAGGTTCCTATTAATATTGATGCAAATTGTGTATGTGCACTGGGAGGAAAAAATACTCTGAAGTCTAATTATTTTATGCTAATAACTGAACTGAAAAGATACTCCCTCATTCCTGGCCAAACAAGCAGCAATAGTTCAAATAATTTGCAGCAGGATGATCATTTTATCACTTTATTTAAACTAGCCTGTGCTTTGACCCAGTGGGGACAAGGGAAAATTTTGGCACCAAAATCCCTGCTAGTGCACATACAACTCCACTTAACGAATTTTGTAGTCTTTTGGGGCCAGTTTTCATTGCTCTAGGCAGTGGATAAATAGAAGGGCCTGTAACAAATCTGAACCAATTCAATGTCCTGGTCCCTTGAAATCAAGACAGAAACCCCTTTGTTTCTAAGATTTTTGAAAATAATTTTAATTGTGCAGATGGGCTTTGGAGAGAGGGTTGGCCAGCAGCCAGCGTGACAGGATGCTGGAGAACATGGGTAGGGGTGTAAAAAGCCTCTCTGCTAAGGGGGTTGTTGAGGAAATCCACAAAGAATATTCAGACCACACTTCTGTGCTGTGTACTGCTCTGTGATGAGCTAAGGAGAGTTTCAGCTGGGATAAACTGAGTGTATTAATACTTGTCTCAGTTCCACAGGTTTTTCCTTCAGTTAATTCTCGATGTGCTCTGTTACATCAGGGCCGGCTCTGTCCCTCAGCATGACGTCTCTTCCCCTCTTTGTTGACCCCACCACTGCTCTGTGTTAGGTCTCCTGCCTACAGTCATACGCTAGATGTGATCCCTTTGCCAAATCACTCGTGTCCTAGTGACTTTCTTGTCAGGAAAAGAGCTGCAGACTTTCCCTGGGGAACATGGGTTTGATACACTGCTCAAGCCAGGCACTAGGCAGTTCACGGGCAGAAGGGTGGTTTTCTGCCACTTTGTGGCAGCCAGATTCTGGAATGAGGTGGAAAAAGTGCCCTGATGTAGATCTCTCTGCCTTGGCCATACTCTCTCCCATGGTGTCAGGCACCAGAGTGCTCTGCAACTGTGCTCTCTGCAGGCTCTGTGGCAGGAATTGAAGGAGAAGATTTGAAGATTAAAAGAAAGGATTCTGACGTACAGCATGTCATGACAAGGATCAAGATCAGTCCTTTGGAAGTACCAAGTTAAAAACTGGTTTGGGTAAAGGACAGAATTATAGGACATGGACTGTTTCTTTCCTTTTTGTAAACCAATCTCTTATTTCCCAGCTTTTCCTACCTTTCTTCTTGATACAGAAATTGTTCTGTAGCAGCTGTTCTGTTTTGATGCTTCCTCTGTGGCAAATGGCCTGTCCCTGGCAGCTATATGCTGCTAACCCAATGCTGATTTTATTAACGTGCCTTGTGACAGGGATCCGTAAACCTCTGAAGCTAGGAGCTGAAGAAGTGCAATTGCAACCTTTACAGTGTACAGCCCAATGGATATAAATCATCAGTTGCTTCCTACTGGGCTGGGAACATAACGCATGGGAGCAAGATCCCTTGTCTTTTCTGCCCAGTGTATTTAAGGTAATAGAATAAAGAAGTAGCTGTGCTATAAACAGCCACTCTGCTGTTGGGTGTATGAGCAGATACATGAATGTGAGCAGCAACATAATTGCAGCTGTCCCTCTGTCATAAGATTGGCTTCTGGTTTGTGTCTGGCTTCTAGTTATGAAATTTCCTGAGAGAAGACGTTGTACAGCCCACGTAATTCCCACTAGGCAGCACTTAGGAAGATCAGTGGTTTGCAATTCTATCTCATCTCTACTGAGATAGCAACAGAGCTCTAAAGGCTTTAAAAATGGACAAGAAAGGTTCACTAATATATCACTACTGCTTACAAGAACCTTGAAGTTTAAGTATTGCAGGTTTGAAATATTAGAGTTAGCTTAGACTTCTTGGCAGTTGTTGCTATATCACTCCAGGCAGGCAGCTTTGTAAAAATAGGCGCTTTTTTTTTTTTTTTAAATTAAAGCTAAATGGGCCTTTTGCGAGTGTCCTTACCACCTGGCTGGGGAGGTGTTGACAGCACTGGGCAGTAATCAGTGCTCACAACCTGTCTGCATGGTGCAGTGGGGACCTGAGTCAGAACAGTGACCGCAGGAGATGCCGCAAGTCAAGTAAGTGTCTGTCTGTGCAGAGGTGCTCCCTTCCATGTTAACTGAAAGAGATGCCTTTTCAGAAGGTATTCTCCCCAGATTTAAACTGCATCATTTACTTACAGAGCAGAAGAAATAGGGAAAGGAAAAATTGTTTTAACAATGACAGTGCAGAATAGGTTACAGAGAGGAGGATTGTATTCTGTAAGGCACTCACAGAGTTGCAGCCAGGAAAAAAATCAAAAGGCATTTGTGCCATTTCTGAACCCAGATTTGGGAAAGCCTGGATTTTGCATGATGGAGCCAACCTTTCTTCACTGTCATGTCACCCCATGAGTCCAGGTTTTGAGGACCCACAGCTAGTTTTATGTAACTGTTTTCAGACTTCAAACAAATTTAAATCAAATTGATTTCCGCTTGGTTTGTGCACTATATGTAGGAGTACAGCACAGACATTACTCTGCCTTCTTTCCCTCCTAGTGCTATACCATTTTTATTCTGGGAAGTTGCTCTTCAGATGAGATTCTGGTAAAACTTTTGTATGAAAATTTTTTTACTGCCACTGGACCCAGTGGGGCCCATCTGCTTGGAAGGGCCATAAACATCAGAGAAAGCTGTAGTAAACCTCTTACTCTAAGCCTCACTGCATGAGAGTGGAACCTCAAACAGCTTCCACTGCTGTTATCATGACTGAGCACTGTCATTGGACAAGGGGGGCAGCTAAATAAAAATGTTTGGTTTTTTGACTTAGAAGCTGGTTAGAAAAGGAGTACATGTGGAAAGCAAAATAGATCACATAAAGGATGGGGCAACATGCAGTTCTTCAATGAGTGTGACATTATGGCATATTTACTGTTAATGTGGGAAGCGGATAATCAGTGCTGGTAATTCTGTGAGAGAAAATGTGAATTTTATTTTTCCAAGCAGATGTTTCAAGGCAAATGATGAGCTATTAGATGAAATGTGAGTGGGAAGGAGGTTGTGGAGAATGAAGAAGTAGTATGATGAGTTATAGCACAGGTCAGAAGCCAGCTTTTAAGTTCAGAGACTAGGGGTTTATTTTCAGCACATGCTGCAGAATTACTTTAAGGTCTTCAACCTCTGCTGACTCAGTTTCCCTAAGTGATGATGCATACCTACACAGGCATATTGCAAAGCTGGAAATAAGTTTGGGCATTAGCACAAATATTCATACATTTACAAGAAGCCTCTTCCGCATCAGGGTGGGTCAAGGGTATGCTTCAACAAAGAGAATAATTTTACCTGTCAGTTGAGTCTTCCCATACAAACCAAACTGAACAGGTTTTTTTCCAAGTGATATTTTCTCACAGTCTCCACTTATCTGGAGATTTACTTCTTGAAATAAATTAACTTAAAATCAACAGAGTTAGAGGAATCTTTAGCCTATGAGCACTCGTATTCCCTTGGGATGTATCAGATACTCATCACTTCTGTGGAAGCAGCAACCATACTAATGGAATCTTTAAAAAGGAGGTTATATAAAGGTATAGTCTGTAGTACCTCCCTCTTTGTAGCACCAGTTAGCTATTGTGGAGCAAGAGGAAAGTCCTTTGCTGGGAGACTTCCCAGGAATAGAAGAAACAGTCTAAAGTTATAAATTAACAAATGATGACAAAGAGGGAATTATTAAATCAGAAGATTCAGCATCATGTGAGCACCTTACTACTTTGTACTGCACAGATAATCAAAAAGCTAGTCTCAGTGCCAAAAGTTTGCAATCTTAAAGATGAACTGGGCCTGACTCCCATTTAAACTAAAACCCTTTTGTACCACAGATTGGCTGCTTTGGGTATCACCTTAAAGGTTGATGGTGGCATCTGTAATAAATGAAAATCACTCCATGAAAAGATTTTTACTGTTGAGGAAGAAGAAAAAGATGGCTTCCCTCCACCCCCCCAGCATGATGTTTTAAGAAAGGCTTTTCTGCAGTACTTGGTCAAGGGATGTGGGAGAAGGGAAAGCCGTTGACTTACAGCAACTAATTTTGCAGCCAAGAGGGGAGGATCTGCAGTCAAGAGTGTTCTCCATGCACAGCGCCCAATTTTCTTTTCTGTCACCAGGCATGCTGTTGTTTACAGCTCTACCGAGGGGTGGTTAGTCTGATTGATTTGAAGAGGCTGATTACTTCTGTGGTCCAGTGTAACTGGTGAGACAGCAAAGTGCAAAAGTTACCTACAAGCTGCTCATAAAGTATCCCTATGGTTTGCAATCTCTCCAGATCCACTGGAGAGACTAATGCATGCAGTTATAGCCCATCTCTAGGGAATTTATTTCTCACAAAGATCTTTGATTTTGTTACTGAAGTGACTATCCTTCTGTCTTGCAATGAGACATTGTTTGAAATATAAACTGCTTTGACTTTTCTGTCATTATATACAATAAAGTGTAATGTCAGCTTCTCATGTAGAATAAGAAGCAGATTTTCATTCCTTTGGAAACTTCTTAAGATTCCAGAAATGCTCCTGCTCTCTTTTTGGCTCATCTAAGCAGTGAAAAAATTGGAAATAAGAACAGTGCTCCTAGAATAGTCAGCACTTGTGGTAGTATATAGATCCCAATATGGCCCTTGCACCAAACTGATGAGAGAGCAGAGGCATGAAGCAGTTTGCTTGTTCTTGAGGCAGTATAATGCATATCAAGTTATCCAGAGCTGCTCTGTCAGTCTTTCCTCTTAATAAATTCTATCCTAGAGGAAAAAAACTTTGTCAGAGGGCACTGTCCTATGAAAACTTCTGTTTTACCAAATTGGCATTTTCCATTGCAGACCATCCATACTCAGCATTCATTTTATATTGCAGCCTAACAGCTCACTTGCATTTCAAAGTAGAAGCTAGAGGAGCACTATTGATTGCTTAGCTGAGCAGGTTGAATATGATTTGCAGCCTCCTTTTGCACATTGATTCCTTGTCTCTTTACTCACTGCTTCCTGAATGTTACTGAACTGTGAGAGGACTGCTAAGTGGACAAAAATATTGATTTCTTTCCCCCTTCTTTTATTTTTGAAAGCTCTTTATTTACCAAGCACTGAACTAATATCAGGAAAATGAAAGGTCACAAAATAAGGCAGAAGCAAGTCAGTTCTTACATATTTTTTTCCAAAAATATGAACTTGGTTGAAATGTGAGTTCTTTAAATTGTGTTTCCATCAAGAAAGGTTAATTGCCTGAGTGGAACCTTTGAGTTCAGGCTGTTCACCTTCATATTTTATTATTGCCTGATCGATGTTGAACTTCTGGGGTAGTTTCCTAAATGACTGTACCTCTGGTGTTAATGATTTTCAGTCATTTTTGCAGAGAAGTTAGTGAGCAGCCCCAAATATGCCAGATTTTCCCATGCAGGGCAGTCAGTAACAGAGCTTAATGGTGGCAGTACTTTGTCCCTGGTTTATTCTGCCAGGAGTGTGGCATTTTTGCAATATCATACCCAGAGAGAGGGGAAAGACATTCTAAGAGCAGAAGCTGGAAAACTGAGAAGACAACCCAAGAAGGATGTTTGGGGACAGCGTAAGGTTCCAGAGGCTTTAGTACTGCTGATGGTCTGTATAAACTTAGTACTGTTTTGGAGACAAATGGGGCTGGTTAGAGAAAGGGGAAAACTAAGTCTGCTCCAGAACAAGCAGGTCCTTGATATCCAGTGCCACTGCTTCAGCTAGTAACAAAACAAAAAAGAATCAGGAAGATAGAAGAAGGAAGGCTGAGAATAATGAAAAATGGATATACTTTACAGTGGACATGACTTTCCCTAGAAATCAAAGCAATTCTCATGCTGTCTATGCTTGTGACTATGAAAATAGCCATTTAAAAATGCATAAAACAAGAGTGATACAAGTATTTTAATGAAAAGAGATACATTTTTATTTTCATGAAGTCTTTCAAATGGAAAACAATTTTCTTCATGTGTCCTCATGAGAGACTGATCTTCAGTACAATTCATAAGGCCTAAGACCAACCATCAGCCTGACTTCTTAAAGAATACAGGCTGTCAGTTTCCAACATCAGACCTTGCCTTCAGAAACAAACCTGTGTTGATCCTGAGGCTTTAGAGGAAAAAGAACCACTACTTCCTTTGGTTGATCATCTCACTGCCTTTTTTCTTTTTTTTTTTTTTTTCTTTTTTATAAGCCGTGCAAACCGTGCCTACTATAGATATCATCAGTGGGACTGCCTTTTTCCTCTGGAATTTGTTCTGAAGTTCTTGATTCTTGAGGTTGGGGGTTGTGTGTACTCTTCCACTTTTGTGCACCCGCTGGTATAATTCAGTAAATCTGTCATTTATGCTCAATATAACAGAGTCATTTAACTGCAGGAGCTCACCAGTACAATTAACCCTGTTCTGTCAAAACGAGGAGCTGATTATCTTGGCATTCACAGGAGCATAGTGCACAGTTAGAGTGCTGTGGTTTCTGGCCCCCCCCGGGGCAGTATTGCAGTCAATTGATTATTTTGTTAATTTGTTCTGTATCAGTATCCTGCTGGTTTATTACCATCCAAGTGACTTTATGAACCATGCATAAGTACAAGTATGTTAAAAATCAATACTTGAAGCTTTTTTTTCTTGTAAGGATCTTATCATCCGTGGGCTACCTTCCTTGATACATGACCTTCATTCTGATTACAACACAGCTAGTAACTTTTACATGATTTAGTAGATGCTCAGATTTTGCTCTCTACTTAATCCTCTATCCTAACAAAGAAGGAATAAACAAATTAAGAATGAAATAAACAAAAGGCTGTTATTGCTGAGAAATAAGCCTAATTTTGAGACAGTAAAATTCATGCTATTTTTGTACAAAAATCTAATTTCTTCACTAGGTTCTAATAAGTATCATGCTTCACAGGCTCAAGTCATTTAGAGATGCTGTTATTAGAAGCCTGAGTCTTACAAATGCTGCTTTTCCTGCTTCAGTTAGAGTAACAAGTATTTAAAAGATGGCATGAGGTTGCACTGTGCATTGGTCTGAGGGCTGAATTTCAGGTCTGATCTTGACACAAGTACATGGAATTATAGCTGTTAAAAGATCAGAATGTTTTCTAATGATCTTCTACTGTTGCACATGCAAAGATGTTCTCTTGTGTGTGTGTGTTTGAAACATATTATCTGCGATGTGATACTTAATGCATTTATGTTACTGATGTCACAGGGAGGCCTGCTCTTCTTTAAGAAGAAAACCGTAAGATAGAAGCAGAATCAGATGCATTCCCTCTCCTGATCTAGACTAGATATGAAAGCACAAGTTTCTAATGCAGATACACAGTTGGCAAGAAGACTAGGATTCCCCTGAGTCAGCTGTCTACAGCCTTAAATGGGCACTTCTCCACTCTAATAATTGGATTTGTACCATCCTTTTCCAATTATAAGTTTGCTCTATTGGGTTTTTTTTCTGTAATATATGATTGTTATCTGATCTTGGGATCACTGCTTTTTAGACACATTTTCATCAGGAGAAAGGCAAGTTCTTTCTTCATGCAGGGTTATACAAGACAACTGAATGAGGCAATTTGTAGCTTATGTAAGTGAGAAGCTACCATGACCTTACCCAAACCTTTAAACTCATTTCATGAGAGAAGTGCCTAATCTTTTCTGGATGAAATTGTGTGAGTTACCATCATTACTGATCACAAGTAAAACCCCCTTGTTTCTGCAGTGAAAAAGAGGCCTCAGAATTTCTGAGACTGTTACTTCTGTGAATGGTAACATTCTCTATGCCTTTTCTCCATGTGAAATATACAGAAAACAGCCTACAGAATGGTTTTAGTTCAGATAAGGTTATACCTCCTTGGGTATATATTTCCTTGTCTCAGGAAATTATACTATAATGTAATATAATATGAAAAATAAATTATATTTTATTTTGAAGACGGAACAAATCGGACAAGTGAGATGATCCTGAAGAGGGAAACCAGCCTGTGCTATTTCTACAGATTGCTCCCCCATTTCCTCCAGGTTGTCTTAAAGAAAAGCCAGGGCTCTGAAGCATTGCTTTTTAATTAGTAGAAATCGTTTTGTACTAAATCCTAATTCAGTGCCTTAATGCAGCAGGTCCTGCAGAGCCAGCAAGCTTGTGTGGGAGCACAAGCGCATTAAATCTTTTTCTCTGGCATCCCCCTAAGTGAGGGTTGGCTTCTATTTGTAACTATTTTCTGCGGTGACAGCTTGGGTTTGCAGACGCAAGCAGAGAGGGAGGGGTGGTAACAGAGGAAGGCATAATGACAGGTGATTGCTCTGTTGTCTCCATGGCATCACTGAGCCTTATCTTAGAGGTATCAAACAGTGTGCTTATACGTTTTGTGACTCTGTTCAGATACCTGGAGCCACTAAGTACACCTAGTATGGGTCCTACTTAATCACTGCCCTCTTTCCAGCTTATTTTGTGTTAGGTTTTTTCTTTATTTTCAATCTGCTCTGCTTCTAATGAACTTCCACACGTAATGGAAACACACATATAAATGAAAGAACCTACCAATTCAATATTTTATCCTTTGGTACCTTTAGTTAAGGGGTTAGAATTCATACAAGTAGATTTTTAGAAATGTTTGATACTGCCTTTTCAGGGCACGGTGCCCCATACTGCTCACTATGAATTGATATTAGGTTTTCAGAGTTGTAATGAAGCAATATAGCTGTGAGGAAAATAGCTTTTAGCCCCCATCAGTTAGATCCCAGTTTTCATCTCAGCCTTATGCACCTCACTGAGCACTATCTTTTGAGGCTTCTGCTTTAATTAATGGAGACAGAAGGACACCTGCAAGAATGACTTAACTGACCTAAGATCTGATTTAGCCTTTGGATTAATTTTTCCTCTGTTGATTTTGACTGATACTACATGAGTTCCTGTGACACAGCAGTGTAGCTCCTGTATATGTTGTCTTAATCAGAAATGCCAAAGCCACACAGGTAGAAGTGGTTCTCAGAGTTACTAGATTTATTTAGTAACCATGCTTTTTTTCTCCCGAGAAAATGCCTAAGGAAATGTTAAGCATTTTGCTGCTGCCTTACTGCACATCCAGATGTACTCAGTTCATGGTTTATGCATTCCTCTCTGATGAAGAAGGCTAGATTTTTTTTATTTATTAAATGCTGGGACTCATGCTACCTTACTTCCAGGTGTTAGGCTAAAGAGTACAAAAAGCATATGCCAAACTTGGCAGCCCTTCTGCAAGGTCTAGGAATGTGCTAGCACCTACTACAACAACAATTACCACTGTTCAGTGATCTCCTTTAGGAGTGCTTTTTTACATGGGTACAAATAAGATGGTTATTGTCTGATATTTGTAGTTCCTGCCTCCAAAGATATTTGTGTGTCTAACTTTTCTTATTTTCTACAGTGCTTAGTTAAATGTTTTTGTGGATTTGCTGTTCCTAGAGGAAAGGATCTCTGAAAAACTATGGCTATCTGTGTTTTATAACCAGTATTTTTATATCTTATACTTTAGCCAGTCTGGTCAGTTTAGTGGCTTTTCTGCCATTTAATTTTTCTTGCCAATGTATGTATTTATCACTTAATGCAAGGATGATCCCTGAAAGTCAATTACTTTACAAGACATGTTTTTGAGAACCACATGAGTATGACAAAAGCACACAATGCCAGATATTTTTCTCCCAACAAATCTCTTTTTGGAAGGAAAGGCTATCTAATATTCTGGAAATGCCCTGGAGAAAAATCTGAAAAAGTGTGGTTGAAACCTGCATCCTCGTTTCATCAGATGCCTGTATCTTGGAACAGTGACATGCTGGGAATTAGTTAAATAATTTTAGCTTCTAACAACAACATTTTGATATTGGTGGCTATGAAGAATAAAAGTATGGCAAGAACATCCATGACACTAATGATACCTGAATAGAGACTTCTTCTTACGCAAATTCTCAGGTATCTAAAACATGTTCAAGCTGTAGGTTTCCTCCAGATTAGAACACTTATGGCTGTCTCTCCCCCACATAGCCACTGTAGTAGTCCTTGAGCTCTTTAGGTCTTTGCAAATTTTGACAAAAATCAGCCACAGGTTTAGAACTTGCAAATGATTGGCACAGACACAAATGATGTGGAAACAAGGCTAAAAAAATTTTTGTATGTGTGCTTAAGAATGTTGAGCTAAAGATGTAAAAATAAACCCTTCCAGGTAAAGAAAGCTGTGCAACAGGAAGGCTTCAGCAGAAAGAAGCGAGGATATAGAGACATCAATGACATTGACATCAACATGAATGATCCTTTATTTACGAAGCAATGGTACCTGGTAAGTTTTGAAAGGAAATCACAACAATCATAACTAAATAACTACCATTCAAGCCATTCTGTGCTGTTGCAATGTTTTGCAAGAGTTCTTTCCAAATATGTCACAAGAACTTGGGAATGGATCCAAGGCTCTGTCCTGTTGTTTTTAACTGTACCTTTTTTATGCTGGGAAGACCCAGCACATTTCAAGAGCTAAATTTCATTTCAGTCAATGGAAAGATCCTTAGAAGGCTTGAAAGAGAACTGTATTGGTGTCCTGTGGGCATTCCTCGTGTGCTGATGTGACCCCTAAAACTGCATATGAATCATGTCTTTGAGCTGTTGCCAGGTAAAATGTTATTATAGAATTATAACAAAAAGTTCTAGTACACTGGCTAGAAAAAGTTGAGGGTTTTTTGTCTTATGGATATTTAAATATTAATTTATTTTCTTCTGTCAAAAGCAGAACAGCTGAAAACTGATGGATGTTGGCTTAAGAAATTTGTCAAAAGAAAATAATATTTTGCTAAATTGTTTCATTTTTAATGTGTTGTATTTTATAAGGAGAAGTCTTTAGTTATAAAAGAAAAATTGATTTTTTACATTAAAGTAGCCAAAGTGATATTTTTCTATTTAAAAAGTTGATAAAGTAATTTTGGTCAGTTTTAATGTTGCAACCTGTTTAAGATTAAATAGTTAGTAAATGCAGTGCTGCCTCGTTAACTTAAGGGTCTTTTTGCTTAAGAATAGTGTTTCTTATTATCTTTCCTTTTAATCCATTTTTTCCATTTCTTATGTTTTATGAATCTATCCAATATGGCTGGGGTTGTTTTTTCCAGAACGAGAGTTTTCAGATGAATGAGGGCACATTAGCATGAATGGGACTTGATCCTTGATGAGACAATAAGCTAAAGTGTGGAGTAATTAACTTCTTTCTGGTATTTCAATGAAAATGTTGCAGTGATGAAAAGAAAATTTTTATGAAGCTATACTTTTTTAGATCATAAAGTACACTAAAATGTGTTTTGAAATTAAATGTGTCTGCCACAAAATTGGAAAAAAAAAGTGGCATAGTAAAAGCCTTATTAATTTTCCCATGGAACTTGAGAAATTTGTGAGTGAGGTTGGTGAACATGAGTGCCTGAAGATACAAGGGATTGCCTATACTGAAGAACCATAGAATCACATACACACAAGATTGGAAAGGACCATTGGAGTTCATCTAATGACCTTTCCTGCTTAAATAATGGCTAACTTGGTTATCAAAGAAGTTGTTTCTGGTACTAAACCCAGTGGTCATGAATTTCAGTAGATCCCTACTTTCAAGAAAAAAAGCATTTCCTGCTTGTAAAAGTACTCTGTAGAATCCATTGGTCTACCTTTAGTCTGGATTGACCCACTGCCCTGACATGGTTAAGTAGAAAAGTCCTTTTTTGGGGCCAAAAGATTCAGTCTTTAATCAAATCTTGTAAACCACGAAGAAGTGGATTTACCCAGGGTTGGTGTGTTTTTGGTTTGGTTGGACATGTACTCCAAATGGGATATATTTTCCACAGCAAAGATACATGCAAAGTTATATAGCAAAATTCAGTGGCTGTAGAAATGTGTTTATCAAGTAAAAAAAGCTATTCTTCCTTTTTCACTGATATATTAGATTAACACTGGTCAAGCAGATGGGACTCCTGGACTTGACCTTAATGTAGCTGAAGCATGGGAGCTGGGATACACAGGGAAGGGAGTTACCATAGGAATTATGGATGATGGTAAGTGAAGACTGCATGCTAATTTAGTATTTTTAAGTAGCTTTTTCCATGTAATCAAAATAAAAGATTTTAAAGTATTGCTTATATTGGTGAGACCACCAGCCTCTGTAAAGACTTTGAGATCTTCAGGGAAAATATGTTATAAAGACATCACTAGGGATACTGAAGCATGGATATCCAAGCATTAAAAGTAGTTTGCAGTTATCATGCAGGTGTCTTCCATGAAACGCTATAATGGCCATTAAGCCAAAGGAAAGACTCTCCTTGACTTCTGTAGGCACTGACTGGGGGACATAATTGCTGTGCAAAAAGTACTTAAGAAAATGTTTTCTGGGTTACATTATTCTCAAAGTCATACTTGACAGCTGAAATAATTAAACAGTTTCATGCTGAATGTCGTTAAGGACCTGCATATTAAATATAATACTAATTTGAGGCTAAGTTCAGGGAAGATGAAGAGAAAAGGCACAGTTGAAGTCACAGTTGTTCTACTCACGGGTTCCTTGCTGATGTACAGGAATTCTGTGCAGTGTCTTGATGCTTTTCTTTGGGCTAAATTTTGAATGCTTTCTTTTTATGTTGATTGAACAATATTTAAAATAAATAAATAAAATCCACCTGTTTTATAGGGTCAACTGAGATCTGTCCTTGCTTGTTTCTTTCCCTCATCTGCTTACTCCTAAGACAAGGGTTTTGTCAAAGTAAGAAAGTAGACTTGGACATCTGTATGTTGATAAGAGGTCAATCTCGCGTGAGAGATTATCCTGTGATGTCATGAGAAATTTCACTGATCCCATAGAGGCAGGACTTAGCTTTCAGAATAGCTAGGCATGACCGATGGGGATGATGATGACAAACTATTTGAGCTTCGGGTCAAATAAAGCTGTTGGCCTATCAGATAGAGCTTTTAGAGAAGGGACTACTTTGCATTATATTCACTTCCAGTAACTCTGGAAGAGAGTATGTGAATAACATGATTCTTCACTGAGACTTTTGTTGTCTGTCTCTGTTTGGATCAGTAAGGCTCTCTACAGTTACAAGGGGTCCCCTCATGCAAACCTAGTGCTAAGGGACCCTACATGATGGGAGGTAATGATTTCATCAGAATAACTGCGATAATATGACATTCTTCTTGCAGATAGAGTTGTGCATGTAATAGTATTGTAGTTGGAGACCCAGGGTAGAGTAGTGATCAAAATGTAACATGAGATTAGAGGCCATTTCTTTGTATGTTTTGACTGGATATATAATAGGTCAGCTTAACCCATCTGAGTATAGATATGCTGCTTCTGTACACCATCCGCTGGGATTTGTATATTTGCCACATGTAGAAAGGTACGGTGCATTAGAATGAGTATGTTCCACACCACTGCCCTGTTTCAATCTTTAGCACACCGCCATGGTGCAGAGCCTGTGCTCACATATTTGTTAAAATGGTCCAATCCAACATTAAAAGTTTTGTACACATAATCCAAAATGTTTGCCTTAGGGACCTCCCCAGGTCTAGTTTAGGTAATTTTCTGTCTACCTGGTTTACAATTTTCGCTAGTTAAAAGTACCCCTTTTTATATCCTGTACTGATCCAGTGCTTACTGATCTTGTTAGTTTTGGTATGCTTTGAGATGATAGAACTTATATGAAGATAAATTGTGATTTAAACTAATCTTAATAAGTAAATATGATCTAGTCTACAAAACAGGTCAATAAATTTTGTCACTGAGCTCACCTTTTCAATTGGCACTTGGATTTTGACCCAAATGGTTGAAATGCTGGGACTGCATCAGAAATGGTAAACCAGTTTAAAAGTCCACATTTAAAAACTGGAACCTCAATTCAGTCGGTTACATTATTAACCGTAATCATTTTCCTATGGTTGCAAAGGATTCTTGTTTTGTTCTGTGATCACTAGAAAATCTTTTCTGAAACTCTTAACCTTTGATTCTGTTCTGTCATTATCTTACTGCAGGAATTGATTATCTGCATCCTGATCTTGCATCAAATTACGTAAGTACATGCTGACCTTTTCTGTAAAATGTGGCTTTTCTTATTACAGTCCTTCTGCTACAAAATTTTAAACGATGAGTGGAACAGCAGTACAGCTGAACTGCTGATCTTACAGACGATACATTTCACATTGAAAGAAGCAGACTAAAAATGGGACTGCCTCTGCAGGGAATGGAAAGGTGACAAGGCTCTTTGTGGAGGAATGACAGTGCTGCCTCACATTAAATAAGATGGAGCTTGCAATATTGGATTTAGGACAGAAATGAGTAACCTGAGAATTGCCTCTAAATTCTGCTATTAAGATGCAGAATGCAACTGTCACTTGGAGGGCCACAGAGCTGTGGGCTGTGGCAAGGCATGTGTTAGCCTTTGAAACGTCCAGGAACAGCTTAATTCCTTTATAACAGTGCTTCAAAGCATGTGCAGGGCAGATTGTGTGTTCTCAGCACACACTGTGTCAATTGATCATTTCTCAAACCTAACTCAGGCTTCAGACCTTTGGACTAGAGGATTTTTATTTTCCTTAATTCTTCCAGGCTGTCCCCAACCCCATGTTGATACTGGCACTCCTATCTCCAGGTGTCTACAAGGGCTCGCAGCACCCATGGACTGTGGTACGCTGCTCTCACACTGTGCTTGTGGCAGTCTGTTGGGCAATGGGCATCAAGAAGCTGTGGCTCCTTGCTAGGGTGGGACATGCAGTGTCTCTGCTTTAGGTCTTGCTATTCTTCTGCAGTCAGTGGCTTCCTGACGGAAGCCCAGGCTTCTTCAGCTGAGCAATATGGTGTAGTTTGCAATTGCAATTAAATGAAAAGAACAACAAAGACATCTGGAAATTTTGGTAAAAATGTGAGCAATTCAGATAGAACAGCTCCAAACTGAGAAAGAGTAAGACAATTATTTTTATGAACTTGCAGTTTGGAAAATAATAACACACAGGATGAAAATCTATTTGTTGTTGCAAGTAGCAAAGCACATTTGGTAGAGGATAAATGGATATAGAAGGTGTTTACTTTGGGGAAGGAGTCTGGGAAATAGCGGACTATAGAGGTAAAGTGTAGGATGCCAGTTCACTCCTTATGAATGGCCTTAATAACTTGATAGCAGCTAATTAAACCCTGTGCCCTGGCTGCAAAATTCTCTCCCAAGAGGAATAACTCAGTAGGATGTTCCCATAAATTGATACAGATGAAGAAGTTTGTAAAAGGCAGCCTTTTTCTTTGCAGGAATTGTGCTGTGTGTGTATGTTCTGCATATGATCTGGACAAAGCACGCACTCTTTACTTGCTTTTCAGCAGCAGGTGTGGACAAAGTACGTGGGAATATTCTGGTTCTAAAACTAACGTTTCAAATAAACAAGCAAAAAGTCTGTACACCGTATCTGATGTAAGTCAAATAGGAACAGTTCTGTTGTTAACAGCAAACCTAGGATCATGCCCAGAAAACAAGAATAGGTTTCTCAGTAATACAGTGTTTTCCAATTCTAAAAACATTTTCTGTTTTATGGATAAATATTTGCCAGGCTTAGCAGAAATGTATTGTTTCTAGAATGGCAAGTGAGTGTTCTGGAAATTAATAGAAAATGACATGGAGAATGACAATGCACAGACATAATGCTAGAAATCAGAAAATAGTGGAGCGGGCCAGAAATCTAGGAGTCCAGAAAAGAAATATTGGCATGAAAATTGGAGAGGAAAAGCTGTCTGGGTATGGGGACAACAAACCTTTAATGTCAGTAGTGAAGGACTTGTAAGGAGACTGATCTTGAGATGAGAATCTGGAAAGGTTTGTTTAGGAATGACTTTGTTCAAGCAAGGAGTGGACAAGTGGAGCGAGGATCAGGCTGTGGAGGGACAAAAGAAGATTGTCTGGCCAGTGCAAAATGCAGAATTAGGCATGGCTTGTGCAGGGCAGATCAATAGCCAGGCACGGGGAGAAAAGGCTGAGGAATGAGTGGTTGGTAAGACAGTCATTAAAGGAACAGCAGAAACCCCAGCTGAAAGTGCACAGCCTTAAAGGAGATACCACCCCAATACTTCTGATACACAAAGATATGAGCAATCACATGAAATCTGTGGTTCTAGGCTGTCACAGCACTGGGCGGGGGGGGGAAAGCTTGAGTTTGTATAGTTTATCTTTTTTGCCTACGGCTCACTTTTAATTCTGTGCTGAATATACCAAAGGACACAGCAAGGAAAAGTACTGATAAATTAGCATATTATATGCAAGGTAACCAGTGAAAGGGTAAACTTGGTAACTGGTAAGAGGTGCTGGCACCTCCTGACACAGAGCTGGCTGCAGTTGCTGCGTCTGTGAGGTGGCCAGCTGAAGGGCAGGGTTGTCTCCTGCTCCGGCTGCTAAAATGTGCAATCTCCTCCCTTGCCCAAGTACAGCACAGCAGTTGCAGTGCTTGGTTCACCTGCACTTTGCCTCTCCTCCTCTTGCTGCAAGGCTGTGTTAGGCCTCCGTGAGTCCTAGGAGATGCTCTGACAGCATCTGCTGTGCCTCAGGAGACCTTGGGGGCCTTTTTTCCCAGTAGGTAGTAATTTGGGCATGAACTAAAGACAGGACTTAAATTCAGCTGAAGGAAAGATCAGTTTAGACCTAAAAATGCAATGAAAGAAGTCTCTTGGGAATGAGCTGTTAACTTGCTTCGGGCTGTCACAGCAATTGCAGTCACCCTTGGAAAATGCCACGTTTTTGGTATTTCACGAAATTTGCACTTTGAGGCAGCTTTCTTTTAAGTTATATTGTTTATTTTTAGGAAATGAAAAGCCTACAGCTTATGTTTCTCAAGTGTGCAAATGCCTACCTACCCTGGCAATGTCTGTATATCTTGCTTAGAAAATTGGGAACAATTAGAAAGTCTCTCAAAGGTGGTGCTTTTGGCACTGGAGCGTTTTCAAGTATAAAAACTTGGCTTTGATTACGTGGTTTAATTTGGCTTTTATGTTTTTGACTTGCTGGTTTTCTTGCATGAATAGTTTAATGGGGGTTTGCACTTAGACAAAACAGGGGGTCAGGGAAGAGAAAGAGCTTTCTAAAGAAAAAAACATTTTGCATTTTCTCCTAAAAATTGCTGAACTATGACCTATCATATGGAGTGCACTCTGTCCATATTTTTTGCAGCTTCTGAACTTCAGTGCTTGAATCAACCATTCCTCTTTTTAATATACTTCATATATGTGGAAAGGAGTGTGCCTGCTCATGGTCCGGATGGACAGCTCTCACAGCTTGCTGCAGCATAGCTACTTGCTTTTCTGGGATCAGGGGGTTACGGCAAAGCTGGAATTTTCCACTCTGCACCATGAGTGCAGAGAGACTCATTGTCAAATGATCAACACTTTCTTCCAAGCCTTGGAAACCCTGCAGAGGTTCAGCCTTCAGGAATTTTTTTTTTTGCCACAAGGAGAACCCTTCATTATGAACTGATAATTAAAAAGCTGAATCCTAATATATAATCCATGGTTTTCTTTCAAATATGTACATACAAAACCAGCAATTTTCAGGACTGACTTCTCCAAGATACAGCATCTGACTGAGAAAGAAAAGTGAAGCAACAAGGGCTGCATGTTAGACGAAACATGCTGCTTTGACCCTGATCTGCCCCACAGAAATCCCAGCTGATGTGATTGCCTAAGTAAAGTAGAGTTCACCTATAACTGGTGGCAAGAAAAATATCGCCCTTCCAAGACAGAAATTTGTTGGAAACCCTCTGAAGACCTTGAAAAGCTCCCAGTGTCTTTGCACTCCACAGGGAATGTAAAGCCAAACCATAGCAGAGTTAGGTTCACCCTTGCCTTGGCATCAGCGAATTATTTCAGTTAGCTTTATGAGATCCTATTCCTATGGCATGATTTTCAGAAGAGCCTGAGGTGGTTAACACTGCCATTTTCTACTGCGTTTCAAAGCATTATTGAGCACAGGCACTAGACTCTTAATGTCAATAAAGCTTTACTTCTTATACATCAAAGGTGTTTTATGGACAAACTCTGAATGCTGGCCATTGATGCTAGCACCTATTTTTAATTGCAGTATTGAAATAATACTTACATTATCACGAAATAAGGGACAGAATAAACTGTTTCAGATGTTTCAACACTAACTAGTTTTTAGATTGTTTGGTTTCAGTTGGTGTTTTGGTGTTCCTTTGGGGTTGGGTTTTTTGCTAGTAGGTTTTCTAAAATCAACACTAGCATACCAATTAAAAATTATCAACCAAAAACTGGGATAAATTCACAAACATCCTCTACTAGTACACTGAAAACCTAGTAAGCACACTGTTTGATGGATGCTGTTAAAGTAGATTGTGGCAGAAATTTCATCAAGAAATTGTTGAGACAAAATGAAACCTCTTGCCATGATAGAAGGATGGATCAAGTGTTTAAATGCCAGGCTGACTGATGCCTTAGCAGCTGAAACTGATGGCCTTCTATTGGGCTGTTTGCATTGCTCAGGTGGTTTCTGGCAGCTAGGAGGCTGGTTTTAGTATTTAGAAGATGATCGTTCAAGACATGCAAGACAATGAAGTTTCACTGGCATAAATTAGAAGTTACTGGGAAGTGAATGAAGTTATCTATTTCAGACTTGTCTATCTTTTTCTGTTATTCTGTGCAGGGTCAGCTTCTGGGCTCATCTCTCTGTTCTGTGCAATCTGTTTTTTTTCCTCTGAACATACAAAAGGCTGAAAAAGAGATGATGCCTCCCTCTGATAAGATCAGACAGGCAAATGAGGTACTCTGTGTACTTGGAAGGCTGTGCTTGGTTTACCACGTACAGAAAATGCTTCACATCTTGGAAAACATAATGGGATACAACAAACAGTCCTCTCCTCTTCCCCGGCTCCTCTCAGAAACTGTTTTTGCAGGTACTTGTTACAGTGGAGTTCATGTGCTGCACTCTAAATAAGATGACTGTATAGTTCCTCTTCTCTGTTTTATAGCTACTTAAATGAGCACTGCTAACGGGAAAGAGAAGCCATGGTGCTGTGTAAAGGAGATATCAGTGTCTTACTTCGTGAAAGATAAAAACGTTTTGTAATTATAGATGTTATCAAAGCTTTCTAGCTTTCAACTCAATTAAAAAGGTGGAACAGCAAGAGGAATTTGATGGCTCTTTCTCCTTTGGGTCATTTCGTATGGCCAGAGGGCATAGCAAGAGGCTTCTCTGCAAAGGAGGTTGCAACTTGTGAAGGAGATGTGATTGCCTTAAGGAGAGATGATTCGTGTCACATACAGAGCTGTGTTTGCAGCTGAAAACTGGATTTCTCACATGAAAGATGTTACGCTAACTGCTTTGCTATAGCCCATGGTGAGAGATCTGAATGCTGGGAAAGTTCTGGGACTTGATGCTTAGCACCATCTATACAGCTGGAATTGGCATTGCTCCACTGATGTTGGCTTCTTCAGAGAGGTGCAGTAATTTATATTGGCTATAAAATACCCCTCGAAGTACGAGTCCTTTGGAATCAGAAAGACACTAACATATTGTAGTTGCATTTGCCTGAGATTATTTTCAGAGCAATGAATGCTGCAAAAAGTTTCCAGCTTTAGTCTGTATTAGAACCACCTGAAAGGTATAATCTTCAAGTTAAACGCATGCCTGGTGTGCAAGCAATGTGAGATGGTGCCAAAGAGACTTGCTTTGCAAGCTAAAGACCGCACGTTGTCCTCAGCATTTATTTTTCTCTATAATCAATGTATTTAATCAGCTGCACACTGTGAAAGTGCAAGGTGGCTAATCGCTTTAATCATTAAGCAGTGGTATTAATTTTCACTTAAGGCATCATCCATGGAAAGTAAATTAAGATTGTTGAAATGAGAAATGCACAGGGTGGAAGAGAGCAGATAAGGACATTTCTGCATCAGTTCTGGCTGGTGGTTTTGAAACTGGCTTGTGCCTCTCTCCAGGGCTTCTCCAAGTAAGTTTCCGGAAATACCTTCTTGTATTTGGACAAGAAAAATAGCGGAAAGATGTTAGTCCTCACTGTTTGCCATGCAGGGACCTGGCGTTGCTTTGCTTTGTTTTGTTATTACCTCCCTTTCTGCAGACCAATTAGCTTTAGGAACTGGCCAGAAATCTTACATTAGAACAATATTTTTTCTAGAAAATGTGAATATTTTATAAAATTAAAGTGTCCATGCGAAAATAAAATTGAAATATTCTTATTTTTGATCAGTTCTGTCTCATTTTAAATATTTGAGTTCAAGAACATGCTGAATTAAAACAGCAGCAACAAAATCCCGCTCTGGTGCATGGTCCACTTGGGAGAACAGGGTCAGATACAGGGTCCCCTGGAGGCAGTGCACACCATGTAGTTTAAAAAACAGTTTCAGCAAAATTAAATAAAGATATTTTGTTTTCCCAAAGTGAAAATACCACATTTTGGGTTGAAAAAGGCAGAAAAATATTTGAAGTTTTTGCCATTTGGAAGGGGTTGTGGTTTTTTCCTCTATTTTTCAAAGAATTGTTGTTTTAATTGCTCATACTATTTAAGACACTAACCAGTGTTGAAATCCCTGAATATCCATCAGCACTGAAATAGAAGTTAATTAAAATTCATGCTGTAGTTACGTTTTGGCTACCAAGGTATCACCAGGGAAGTCTGAATTAAATGGTGTGTGTGGGGAACACTAGTCCCTCACAAAGCTTCATCAAAATTTGACAGGTGTTAGGGAGAGACTTTCAGGTCCAGTGAAGATTTTGGCAAGGGGAGTCTCAAACCCCCTGTTAACTAGTGGGTATGCAACTGGTTTTAAAAGTAGAGTTTCAGCCAACCCCTCTGGATAAGCCAAACTTGCAGAAGAGGAGAGCAGGGAAACACGAGGAGTCCTCTTTCTTCTGCAAAACAATAGCCTAAATACTATAAAGTTAAAGATGCAGATGATCTCTGATACTTTACACACCTCTCCTTCATTGTGCCTGTAAATTAATTTGGTTAATTTGAAGTTATTTAAATTTTTTCTGTCCTGATAGTTCATCTTGACATGGTGGTTTGCTTTGCGTTGTTTGATTTTAGTTTTATGCATTTATGTTCTCCATATTAATATTTTACTTCTTAGTAGCTATGTAGGTGGTTAAGATATTTTAAAACACCTGCCCTATTTCAGATTGCTTTGATTTAAATATAATGTTTTCATTTCTGTTGCATTCCCAACAAGCAATAAGCATAATATAGGAGACAGAACAGCAGTGCACAATGTTGGCCTCACTGAAGCCAATAGTAGTTTTTCCATTAAGTTCAGAGCAATCAGAAATTTGGCAGAATATGTGAATAACAGGTTTGTAATATTTGTTTTACTGTATATTCCTTTTTTTTTTTTTTTTAATCATCACAGTAAGAGGCATAGGCCTTCTAGCTTCCACTGAGCAAATAATGATACCAAGACCTTTGGAAACATGACTGCCCTGGATAACATATTTTACTATAGCACAGGAGCTTGTATTTAATGAAGCCTTGACCACTTCCAGTGCTGCATAGCTATTGTTTGGTGAAAGTTAAATGGGTATGGTAGTGCATACCGCAGTCACACATTCCTGTGCTGTCCCTACTCATAAGCTTCGACGTAGATTGGGGATTGCTGGAAACGTTCTGCAGGGAGACTGTGGTCTGGATCTTATTAAAAGAGGTGAATCTCTCTTTGAATATGTACAAAGGAGAGCAGAAAGGCTGTCTTATGTTCAAGGACTTCATCATTTCAATGCTAGCACGTGTTCTTTAGCATTACTTGTGAGAAACTAGGTCACTTTAATTCAGTGGCACTTAATTCAGTTGCAGAATTAGTCAACGGTGATACCATGTCTGACTGATGTGATCATGAATCTTTCAGTCAGCTAATGATGTCTAGGACATTTCTTAAATTTAGCATCCAGTAAATTACTGTGAAAACATTAGCTGTGATCAAATATACAAATCTTTAAGAGAAGAACCTGGGGTGATCATGTACTATTTAAAAGTATAAACACTTGCAAAATGTAGTTTGTGTGGATTTACATGAGATGAGAATGCCTGTTCCAAAGATCCCACTTTCTTGCCCCAAAATTTTGGATTTAGCTGTCCATTGGTTTTGATGATTCCATAGGGAGTAAACAATGCAAACTTTTTAATTAATGCAAAAGCATATGAATTGATCCATTAAAATCCCTGAGAACCCAGCATGTCTTGGCAGATATTAGTGGCATTATTAATACTTTCCTGGATGTTCTCAAACTATGCTAATGAGTTCAGCATGGAATTGGAATAAAACAGAGTAGATCTTGAAGATCTTCTAACTCTAAGGCATGTAGGTCAGCCTGTGTTTGCTTTTTGTGACAAAAGAAATGTAGATAATAGTTTGCAGAGTCTCTTCTCTGAAATGTTCACCTGCTTTTGATTCACCTACCGTGTCACTTTTATATGTCCATTCATCATCTTCTGTATTCATGTATTTTAGGTGAAACACCAGTTGAGCAGTTGTTAACCGTTGCTTCTCTTGTCAGCTGAGAAACCTTTCAAAAGAAGGAAAATACCCAGCCTCATCTGTTCTTACTTTCAGTTCCTCTGTATCACCAGAATAGCTCTCCCTGTCCTCGCCTTTCCATAACCACCGTGGACCAGGTCGGTCGGTCTGTCATAGCTAACTCCCCAGACAAACCAAGTCACTTTGACTTCCCTCTTCTGCAAAGCCATAGTTTGCCTGTTTTGTAACAACATGATTGGTGTAACCTGTTAAAGTGGTCACCCTTAATATCAGCCAAGTTTGTTTTATGAGTGTGCCGTTACAACTGCACGCCCAGTATTCATGCACTTTGCTGTGAGCACTGCTGATAATTGATTAGCTTTTAATGACTCTGACTGTGACACCTTTGCAGTCAGTGAGTGATGTTGGTGCCAGCTCCTGCTAACCACGCACAGCAGCAGGGAAGTGTTTGCTTTCCCAGAGCAAGTGTCCGCTCTTTGCCCAGAGCATGTCATGCTAAACAACTGGGTTCAAATGACTGCTGAGTTGTACTGCAGACTCCGAGCTATAAGTTTTCTTCCATTGATGGACAAAATTGTCCTCTGTCCACCACATGATGCCTAAGAAAGAGACCTTTATGCTGGGTGTGATGTGAATCCTGCCTACTGTGTTTGGTGGGACAGCCTGTAACAGATTTTGGTAGGCTTTGACAAGAGCAAGAGGCCTTAGCTCCTGTTCTCTTCCAGCTCATCCCTTCAGAGGCTGTAAGTACTGGCTGCCATCAAAACACTGCAAACGCAGCCTTTGCTGCAGCTCAGCACCCAGCACATATTTGATATACTGGCAAATTTGTCAGTTATTTCTTACAGGAATATAACTAAGAATAATGGACCTGAACCTCATTTCTCTGCTGCCAGCTTTATAACTCTATTATTCTCTCAACTTCAGTAGGTTACACTAATACATAACCAAAGTATATGAAAGGCGGGGGGGGGGGGAATCCATGTATTGGAAAGGGACTGTGGGCCAGGTTTTTAGAAAATGGAGTACTAAAGCTAGATGAAGTGTGTGTTCACAGTATTTTTCAGTAAAAGTCATTGCACTCTTTGTATTTGCTATTATGATGAAATAATTCAAGGGCTCATGTATCTCTAGATACTCAGATGCCTTTTTTTGTATCCCCCCGCCCCCCCGCTCCCCGAATTAAAGAAATCAAGGAGTTCATTCCATAGACTGAAGCTTTAAAGCTGTAGATTTACTACTTGGCCTGAAAAATCTTTAACTAGTTGCTTAATATATTTTTATTTTATTAATTTAATTGTCTTAGCAACGTGCCTCCCTAATGAACATTCAGTACCTGTTCAGTATGTTGCAGGTATAGCTTAAAGATTCTTGTGCACCCCCTCTGAAAATTAAGGAACTGTTGGCTGAGCAGAAATAGGTTTCATTTTTTTATAGGTTAACTTGCTTTTGCCTTTCAGAACTCTGGCTCTAAGTAATTAACAACTGGTGATGTGCTTCAGGTTTCCTCCACATCAGCCTGGCTAAGAATGCCAAGAGGTGAATTGTGAAGCAGCCTGTTTATTATAAGCACAAGTTCATTTGGCTGCTTGCTTTTTAATAAAGTCTCATACCTGCCTCAATTCCTTATGTTTTTTCCTATGTTAGGTGAAGATGCAGGGAAGAGGAAATGAAGGGTATTTCAATAAGCTGGTTTTATTTATAAAACTTTGTTAGGAAAAAAAATCTCCACTTCTTAAAAAAATCTACCCAATATAAATTTTCTCTGAGCCTCTGTGATTCTTTTTTTTTGGTCCTGTTTGACTGTGTACCTTGGAGCCAGGCATTAGTAAGCAGCCGCAGAGAGTTAGATGGTATTTAGCTGGATGCATTTGGACTTTCACTTGGTTTACTATACTGGGAAAACTTTCAATGGTCTTGGTACCAAAAATGGAATCGAAAATTTTGTGTCATCTTTGAAGCTTGAAAAAGTTTGTGCTTAGATCTACCTGTGTGGTATGCTTTACTGCTGTACTGCCTAGGTGCCTTATCCCCATGTGAAATAGTTTGTTTAGCTGCAGTCGTCTTTTCTGAAGATGCTCACACACTGAAGAGCACCAGCCAGCAGTGTAACTTGTGTTGGTTTCCTGATCTTGTCTGCAGGGGAGACAGGGAAAAGTAAAATAAGAGGTGGTGTGACACTGTAGTGCCAAGTGATATGTGGAGAAGATCATCAGTTACTTGACAAAGGAAATCTGTCTAATCTAGAGGAACAACACAATGTAAGATGATCTCAGTGAAGCAATTTTTCTGTGTAACTGTTACTTTAAAAATACTACTACCTTAATGATGATAAAAATAAATGTTAACAGGAGACTCCATGTCTTTTTCATCTGTTTTTTTTTGTTTTTTTTAAACCTAAGCAGTGAAAAAGTTTCAGCTTTGAAAAATAAGAAGCTGCATCAGAGGTGAGACAGTGAACATGTCTTCCTATAAATTCTGTAACTGGATTATTAGAATTTTTACCACTTGTTACCTCAAATATTTCTACTGTTAGAAATTAAGCAATAGTCACCTCTTGTTTGTAGTGATTTTATCCTCTTCTGTCTATAATTCCACTAGGGTTTGGGTTTTTTTTTGACCCAGATGCTTGATGAGTATTAAGGAAATTGAAATAAGAGCTTTTTCAGTGATAAGTAGAAAATGAAATCACCACTGCAGTGTGCTCTGTACTTGCTCATTCTGTGGCCAGGCAGAGCCTTTAATGAATACCTGAAAAACTGGACTATCAGGAGGGCTTACAGGCACCTCAGGTATTATTCAGGACCCAGCATACTTCTGTTTCATCCATTTCAAATGATACTCTGATGTATTATTCTGTGACTGCTTTGAAAAGGAGGATGGCAGAAAAGCGTGCTGCTGTCTTATTCATTAATTCAGGATCTGGGTAGTGTTGTCTGGCTGAGTATTTTTACTTTTATGACGTACATATAAGAACTGGGTAAAAGGCTTATGTTTCTGGAGGGAGGTGATGACATTCACCAGCAGGGACATCGGTCTTTAAGGTTAATATTTTTTAATATAACCCATTGCTTTGTGAATATATTCTCAGTGTTGACAAGGTCTTGAATGCAGCTCTGAATTCTCTGGATAGTAAAATAGGTCATGTAAACTGGTTCATGCAGAGGCACAGCCATTTAAGAAGTTGCAGGTGTTTTTTCATTTCCATTTAAAAAAAACCAAACCCACAAACCAAAACAAAATAGAACAGTGTGCTTCCCCTGGCAGAGAGGAGAGGGCTTACTGTATGACTACTGACTTAGCAACAGTGCCTCTGTTTTTCATTAATGACCTTTAAGCCTTAGAGCACCCCTCCTAGGCAAAATACCATGTTGCCTTCTTTTTCACCTCCTGGTGAACATATTCTATAGTCTTAAGCTTGTGTGTACAAAACTGAATTTCATTTCTTTTTCTACCACATGAGGTTGGTGTTATTTTAGTACAGTTATTCCAAGATGTTATATGTTGTAATTTGAGCCCAGGGGTTTGCTCGCTCTTTGGATCAGTAAAGTCGTTAAACAAGCAAAAGGTATCTTTCTGCCTCAGATCTCTAAGGATTTGCAGTTGCCTGAAAAGGGTGGGACCAGATGCCACCTGTATTAAAAATATTTCTCTTTTTTTAAGAAGATACAAATCTTTGGGCTCAATTCACTAGTGCTTTAATGTCATTGATAGAATCAGACTGTGACCGGGGGGCATGTGTCTTTAATTGTTTGTCTCCTGGACTAGCACGTGAGGATAAGCACTTTTCTTGAGTTTCAGAGAAAAAGAGAAGTATATGTGAATTACTCTTCAGAGGCTTGTAAAGCCATATAAAAATTTATGGGCTTGCTGCATTATTCAAGATACATAATTTTATTACATGTCTGAGCAGCACACGGGACAACTGATTTATTGTTATTGTCATATTTTACATAATGAATGTTTTACACAGAAGATTCTACTGCATGTATTTTAAAAAGTACAGGGCAATTATTTGGAAAATGCCAGTCTAAGCTTATTTTTAAGGAAAGCAGATTATACACAGGCAAAAGTTATCTATTTGTGTCATGGTATACAAGCCATTACTTAATGGTTGAAAGAATCTCAATCTGATCCAGTACTCTTCTCTTAGGCTCTTATTTGGGGTAGAGGCTAGAAAGCAAAAATAGAGATGCATTAAAACACAACACCATTCCTCTCTGTAATAGCATTTTTATTATATAATAGACATTATTTATAAGGAATTGTGTATAGGTGGTGAATGATAAGTATCAGGTTCAAATTGCTTTGCAACAATGAACTGGTTTTGATTGAACATGAGGGATAGGTTTCATCATGTTCTAATAATGTGTGCCTGATGACTAGTCTAAGCCTAGACCACAATCTATGATGAGTGCCTAAGACTGGTGGCTTGAGTTCCTCCCTGGAGGAAAAACCCCATGCAAATACCTTAGATATTGAAAACCAAATATTAGACACTTCAAGTTCAAGAGGAGTAACTGCCAGTAGACCAGTTTGGCATTAAAACTGGAAGCTGAATCGTCTGAATTGAAAAGCAAAATGTTTTCATCTCAGTGTGCTGTTGTAGATCCTCATCTGCACTGGCCTTGCTTGCCACCTCCCAGGTTCCTACCCTGAATAAATCTCCACGTTAGCAATAAATTCCCTCTTGCTACCTGCTGGGGAGTCCAGCCTGTGGAGGAGAATGGCAGACCACAGATTTTAATATTCACTTCCCAAAACACAAGATGAAATATTTTAGCTATGCACTGAAGCAGTTCCCTTTTTGCTCCAGCATTGAAAGTGATCTAATTTGTCACTGGTTAATGCTTTAAAAGAACTTTTAAAAGCTTGAGGCTTAGATATTTGGGGATTTGATCTTTAAATTAGGAACTTGAAGCAGTCCATTTGTACTTGTCGTTGCTGTTTCATTACCCGTTCCACTGCTTCCATAGTGTGGGTGGAATATTCCTTCATGAAGCTGAAACTCGCTGTCTTTTCTCAAAGACCCTAATGAAGATAAATTGTGCAGTCAGCAGTTGTTTTCTTTCCAAGAATTCTTCTTAATTTTGCACTTTGTGGATGGTTCCTGCTGCATTAGATACCTTTTTCCTTTGAGTGCAGTGATCCAAAATCAAGGAAATAAGAGCTATAGGATGTGTAAGAGTGCTGTACAACTTTGTTTATAGCCAGCCTAAAGCAACCTTTCCAGAAGCTGACATTTGGTTACATGGGACGTACAGCAGAGCTGCAGTCTGCTGGGGGGTGGCTGAATCATTCATACTGGAATCCTTTTGCCTATCACTGCTCTGGACACGAGTGGTACATCTGCACAGCTAGAAGGGCTTTTCCATCCATAATTCTTTGCACAAGGGAATTCTAGAGTCAAGAGGATTTGATAGCTACCACAAGGTGCCTGCATGTCTGATGTCCTGAAAAATCAGCCTCACCAAACCCCCTTTGAGCTTAGGGCCTATATAAGTAGGACTGCATTTCTTCCAGATGGGAAAAAACCCATAGCTGACCCATGACTGAGTTTAAATATTCATCTGTACTATATATTTAGAGTGAAAACAGAA
The DNA here is from genome assembly GCF_949628215.1 of Phalacrocorax aristotelis. Classification (NCBI taxonomy): domain Eukaryota; kingdom Metazoa; phylum Chordata; class Aves; order Suliformes; family Phalacrocoracidae; genus Phalacrocorax; species Phalacrocorax aristotelis. Next base: position 86,425,116 of record NC_134278.1, read on the forward strand.
CTTCTGACTGAATAAGAGGCTGGCAATATATTGAACTAATTACATTTAGTACTGAGTTAGACCATACCTACCTGAAAGAAATGGTATGAAATCACTGGAACGAAGCGTAGTTATTTGCAGTCTTCATAGTTTCCTGGCTATGTCTAGTCCAATGCAGTAGTGTAAGAAAGTTTCTTTGTGTTTGAAATGCATTTCTCTGCAAAGGTTGTCAAGCTAGACTCTGACAGAGTATGTTTTATCTGCTAATTAAATTACTCAGGGTCATTGTTTCTATTTTAACTTTACCATAGGATGTGGTTTTCCAGCTTGCCCTGCTAGGAGTAGAAACTGCACTTGTTAATAAAGAACAGGACTGGATCTTCTGTTGACAAGCTCATTTCTTTTTACTGCCATGTGTTGGAAGAAACCTGGCCCCTTGCACAAATCCTTGTTACAGCTCCCCTGGACACTGCAGAATCCAGACTTCATCTGTTGCATTAAGATGGGATGTCTGTGCCACATGGCTTTTGCCAGGCACTGGGTGAGGCCCAGAGTTGTCTAGCTGAAGATCCTACCTCCAACAGCAGCCAGTAGTGTGGATGCTTGGGAGCAGTATGGTCACCAAATCAGAGATTGTGTGGTATCTACCTGATTATGGCCTCCCAGCTTCTAGCATTCACTGTTTTATGGACTGTTGGAGAAGGATGAAGCACAGCATCTAATACCCCTTCCAGATGTATCTTCTGTTAATTTGTCTAACCACTTTTTGATTTCTTTCAGGCTTTTAACCTCTGTATTGCAGGGGGGCAGTCAATTCTGTAACTCATTACATGTTCAGTGGAAAAGTACTTGTTTTCTGCTGCTTCTAAATCTCCCCTCTGGTAATTTCTATGGAGTCCCACTAGTTCTTATATTATGAGAAGTAGTCAATAATAACTCCTGGTCCACCTTCTCTGTGCTATTCATGATTTATAGACTACTCACAAATAGCCCTTCTTTCCTGGGCTGAAAAGTCATGTTCTGTTTACTCTTAGCTCGTAGAAAGCTATGCCATTCGAAGTGCTGTATAAGCAGTTGTGGTAATTAAAAGAGGTAAATTAAACATACACCTGGGCACAGAGACATAGAAGCACTGAGAATTTGTGGATATAGCTGACATTATTGGAAGGCATCTTCAGGCTGAAAATTCAGGGCCTTTATTTAGAGATATGGAGAGATCAATAAGGATGCTCACAAAGGGATTCAGCCATGTCTGAGCTGGAGAACAGCATCAAGCCACATGGTAGGCATTTTGCAAATCTCTGCTCCATTCAAATGCTGCAAAATATTTATTGTCGTTGCTGAATATAAGCAACCAGGCTTTCTGAAACTGTCACCCCAAAGTATTACTGTACAGTAACTTGAAAGATACTTAGTTTTACCCTCCAAGGGTCAAGGACAACGTTGTTCCCGTTCCATTCTGGCACAAGAGCTTTTGAGAGTTACGGGTTTTGAATCCAGAACCCAAAGACTTTGGTGCTACCAATGGACTGTCTGTTCCTGTACCCCAGGAACTGTGAAACTGCTGAAGGGGAATGTTTTTAGGAGCAAAGCTATTCATACACGAGTCTCAAATTATCTTCAGTAGCATGCTCAGCCAAATCTGAAAAAAGAATACAAGTACACATTAATTAAGAATTAACATAATTCTGTTCCTTGAGTATGGTGTTTATTAAAATATAAACTCTGTGAACATACACTTGAGAAGAAGCTTCTAAATATTTTTAAAAGCTTAATTTTCAGTCACCCTTTAGTTATTTTTTCATTAAGAGAGAAAAAGAAGATGGCACTTGACTTCCTGAAACTTTCCATTTGCTTCTCAGCTATAGCATCACAAAGTTGCTGAGTGTCCTTAACTCTGCTGATGAGGCAAAATCAGGAATGATTTAGATTTATATGAAAAGCAGAGACATGGGATGACGTTTTTCAAAAGCGCCTGAAAGCCACATTTGTTCAGACAACTAAAGGAACAAGAAAATATGCAAAGGGATTTTAAAGCATATGTGCTGACCACCAATGCCGTTCTCACATTTGAATTTTGAGAAACTTACATTCTTAGGCATTGAAATGCTGTTAGAAATATAACTGTTTATTGTAGTAGCACAAACAAGTTTTTAAAAAATAATTGTATGATGGAACACCCAGGGTCTGGTCACTTCCGCCACTGCTTGGAAAACAGGGTTTAACCTTTGTCCTGCCACACCAAGTAGCATAACACCTAAATACTCTCCTAAGTGTTGATAAACAGTCCCTCAGTAGTAGCCTGAGCTCTCACACCACCTCACAATTACCCATGCTATTTGGAAATAGTAATGGTCCACAGGAGGCTTTGCATCCCAGAAACCGTCTTTCCCCAGGCTTGCTGGTGTGGGAAATGCACAGCACAACAGGGACCAGTTTGACTCCAGATGCATCTCACAGAACAAAGAGGGCAAAGTTTACTAATGATGCTCAGCTCCCCTTCAGTTTGTGTTCCACTTTGCTCTGCACATCTGCGTAGCTGCTAATTTACTGAACTTCTTTGTGTTTTGCAGAATGCCAAAGCCAGCTATGACTTCAGCAGTAATGATCCCTACCCCTATCCCCGCTACACAGATGACTGGTTTAACAGGTAAATGGGTTTTGATCAGCCTGCTCTTCACTTTGGTTTGCTTAAGAAATTATAAGTATCGGCTGATATTTGTGGCATGTCTGGTTTCTGCTAAATTCCGTGGTTGCTAAAACAGAAGTTGTTGTCTCACTACTGCTTGAAAATTAGAGGTTACTTCTCAGTTCATTTTTTCAGGTAGCCTCTCGATAATGCTGAACAACCATTTTATGGCTTATAAATAAAGTTGCTGCTTCAGAAAAGTATATGTGTAAGTTGTTTGAATGGATGATAGCCAATTACCATTTTCTGTCAGCTATCCTAGGGCATTATGATAGTCCAAATCTGCATATGCTTAATACAGTTTTGACTGGTTTCCCATCTGCTGTGTGTGAAGCGGTATTGGTGCTAGGTAATTTTAAAGGGAGTAAGCTGGAGACAGGAAAAGGCTTTGGGGTGGGGCGGGGCCGGGCCGGGGGGGGGAGTCTTGTCATCTGGTTATAGACTAACAAGGCAGAAAAACAGCATGGTGTAGAATGACCAATTTAAAAACAATTAAATCTTACATAAGTCCTGAATCATCAGTCTTTTCACCATGATTTAAAGACATGGATAGGATTTCAGGGCTCATTCTGAGATATTTTTAGCTGCTGGAGGAGTCAAAGTCCATGTGCTCTGACTGGGAACCTGTTCTGTTGTGTTTATAAACCTGGAATCAACAGTGCACCTGTGCTTTTTATCTTATTTCTCCTCAACACATCATGATTGCCCAAGACCCACTCCTCCTCCAACGTGTTCTGAACATAGCCAGTTTCCAGCAGGAGGTCTGGTCCTCAAGGTATGGTGTAAATAAGGATGGCCCAAAAGGGGAGGCGTCAGATTTTTAGGAAACGTGACCTTTTTTGTTTGCCAAAACTCATTTTTGTTTAGAATGGAACAGAAATGTATGTCAACAGTTTTTTAAAAACTCTGTGCCCTGGATTTTGCATCTGTCTCATGAAAAAGCCTGTTCTGTTAGGCTAACTGCTCCTAGCAAGATTTAATGTAGCCAAGGATTGAGTGTCCAAGGCACACCCATAAGTTCTGTGAAGTCTTCTAGATGCAAGTATAATTGATGTTGTTAACAAATATAATACAAATAATAAAGAATGCTTTACATTGCAGCAGCACCGAGGATTTGAAAACTTCTAAGGGTTTCAGGGCTCAGTCTTAGTGTTTATCAAAAAATATTTTAGGCCTATTTGATGTGGTTTTCATCTCTAACTTAGTATGGATGTTTGGATGGCCTCTGAGTATTGTATGGGTATATTGTTTTAATTTCTAAAGAAATCAATTTTAGTTCTGTCAGAATGGCACAAGTGCACAAGTGTCTGACTGCTTCAGCCTCAGACACAGGCTTCCTGGAACAGATCAAACAGAGTTAGGAGCTGTGATGTCCTCCTTTGTAGTCCTGCCATTTTCAGCCAAAGTAAGATGCCAATGAGATTTCTCCTTCGTTCTGGGAAAGGACGTCTGATACTTTTGAACTAGTATAAATCCAATTAGTGAAGGGAAGTCAGTGAAAGACCAGAGCTCATCTGCTGCCTTTCTTGCTTTATTTATGCAAAGGGTCTTTGGAGGAGAAAGAGATCACTTAGCTCTGGAGCAGGATGGAGGAAAATGAAATTTACCTTCAGTGGGTAATGATAGTTTCTATCATTTTCAGTGTGGAACTTCATAAAACTAAGCATGTTCTATCAAACCCCATTAACAGTGATTGTGCTATTATCAAGTATTTTATAGTGGGGCACAGTTTGCAGTCCTCACGTGTTCTGTAAGGTGGCCCTGGAGGCGGAGGTACCTCCTAAAGTCTCTTAAAACAGGCCTCGAGCATACTGGATGTGTGGCAAGGATTATGGTCTCTGGCCCCAGGTGCCTCTGGCTAACTTCATGCACCCAAGTGAAGAATCGAGGGTGAGCAGCGTGGTCATCTGTGACCTGATCTGTTATTGAGAACAATGCGATTGAGTTTTTCAGAAAACAGCAACACATTCGTCTATTACTTTTCTTGAGGGAATGAGGAGCTCAAGTCGGGAGAAGAAAAGCAATGCAGAAATCGCTCTGCCGATTTCCTTCATTATTCTTTCCAGAAAAATTTGATACCTCTGAAGTATAGCATTCCTTGTCATGAACCTTGAGGTTTCTTTAGTGAGACAGGAAATTTTCTGCCTTGCGAGGTAAATCACAGGACCGGCCTATTCAGTAAAGCATCCCTTTGCTGCCTGCACAATTCAAGAAGGCTTTAAGATGCAAGATCTCATGTTTTCTCCAGGCTAAGATGCAAACCAACACACCACATCCAGCTGTTCAGGTGTAGTAGTGACTATGTTTTAATTTGCATATTTCTTGGCTATACTGTTAATCAAGAGGATGTGCTCATATATAAGCTATTGTCATAACTTCTGACTCCCGAATTATTATTACTGGTAGGTTATAACTGTCTGCCTATGAATGTCTATCTGTATGTGTAGCTGCAAAGGTGCGTCTAAATAGAGAGTAGTTACACAGAAAAGCCATTCAGAGAAACCTGCAATAAAGGCTCCATTTGCTCAGTTCACAGGCAGTGATGTTTCTCCCATTGACTTTTCGGCATGCAGGAGGATCATACTCAAAATAGGATAGCGTAATATCCCTTTTTCCATAAAGAATATGTTGCTATGTGAGCAATTCAAGTGATTTGTGGAACAAGAAGCAGAGGACTTTTTTAAAGAGATGAACCAGGGGGCTTTTGTGAGCTGCCAGCTGCATGTGCAAAGTGTCATTAGACTTTAAGAAAAAAAGAAGAGGTTTTTGCATGGAGTATTTCATTAATCGCAGCTGCTCTGCTTGTAAGCACAGATCCCCCTTCCACTTTGTGCTTTTTAAGGCTGCAGGAAGCACTTAGGCCCGTCCATCTGACAGCCACTGCCCTGTGAAACCAAGCAGGGTGGGTTTTGGAAGGGGACAGTGTGGTGCCTCAGGCATGGAATTGCAGTCATGTAGTTTGGCTGCTGTTACAGGGAGACGCACATAGATGGCTGGGCAGCCAAGGGATTTATTTATTCCCGTGCTTTCCATACTGACTGCTTGACTGAGTTCATACCCACAGCTTGGGGACCAGGGCAGGGCACGCTGGGTGCAACATGGGGCAGGGCTATGTTTGAGCTTGAAGAGCCATGGGAGGAGTGAAGGAACCTGAATCAAGCCCTGTTCCCAAAAGCAGAGGCAGCTCCACAGCACTCAGTCGTTTTTAGGAATCACTTTGGGAACTGCCTGTGATTTTTAACACCCACTCCTCCTGAACCACATTCAGTACCTTGGCATGTACCATGTTGTGCAGGGTGGAAGTACCCAGAGGAGTCAGAGATAGCTTGGCCTTTCTGTACAACCCTCTGATTTCTTGTTGTGAGCATGCAGAAGGCACAACTTATGGCTCTGCGTCTCAGACCATGGAGATTACGAATTTATGCCATGATATAAATAACTAATAATTATATTTCCACTCCTGTAGGCTTTGTATTTTGTATACTCTCTCACCCAGATAAAAGTTAGCTGGGCAAAAATTATTCGTTAACTTGGAAGCCCATATTCTTCAGAAGTAAAGATGTCCTTTACTTATTATGGATCCAAACAAATACCATTGAGTCAAGGAAATAACTTCCCTTGGCTTCCAGACAGTGCTTATTAACAGGGTAAAAACACCTGCTCCCCTCCCTCTCATTTTTCAGTCAATACAATGGAAACAACATAATAAATGAGGATTTGTATAAACAGATTTAGCAGCTCTTTCTACCTGCAGTATTACGACACAAGTGTCCAGGAAGAGCCACAGCAGTACTGCTGGTTCTTGGTGTGTTTGGATAGAGGCAGAGTGACACATCCCACAAAGTAGGGGAATGCTTTCACTTGCACAAACGCTGAAATGCTCAGAAGCTGACAATGTCATGTGAGTGAAAAGCGGACGGCACTTGCCCCACATAGGTGTCCCTCTGAGCTTTGCGTATTTAACTGCTGCCCACTGCAAACAACTGAAGTGGTCAAGATAGGCAGATCATTCCAGCTATTGAGACTGCAGCTCTGCATAGCCCTCCCCTGGCGGACAGCTGAAGTTAGGAAGAATGAATCCTGTCCTTTGCTTGCTGTCTGCAGAAGCATTTCAAAGCAGATGAAAAAGAACCCAAATGCAAATCTGTGGCACCTCTGACTCTTAAAAAATGTGTCTGTAAAAGGGATGCACAATAGCATTGGCAATGAATTTTAGAAATAGTTTTCAAAGACAAAGCAGGGTCAAAATTTCATAACAGGTACATTATTTAAACCAGCTGAAGGCAAAACTGACTTTCAGTTGAATCACTGTCTCCCACCTTAGGTTTTCACAAATGCTCATGTAAGATGTTTGCATTTGTATAATGTTCGTGGAAAGCTTGCTCTGCATGCTACCCTATGGTTTACCTTTGAAGTAATTTGTAAATAGGTGAAAATATTCTTAGTTGTTTTCTATCCCCTTGTTTTAAACATTGAAACGATAGTGAAGAGGTGAATGTTGGAGAGAAAAGCTGTGATTTTTGTCTGTGAAATGGGTCACTTCATAGAAGCCACAATGGATTTATCAATGATACATGAGCAGCAAATAGGGCTAAATTGGAAAAGTCTGCAATTTGCCATTAATAATTCAGACAAATGCATTTCCACTAACTCACATGTGATTTTTTTTTTTCTCTCCAGTCAGCAGCACAGTGTCTAAACCCTAAGCTGCTGGAACCGGTGGTCTTGCAGTCTCCATCATGTGGGGAATCCACTAGGGAGGTGAGGTGGGGGAGAGGACCTTCTGATAAAATCTTTTTACCAGAAAGGCCCTAATACAGTTTTTTCCCTCTGAGAGAAAGGGCTCACCCGGCAGTGTCACTGATTTTTTGCACCCTAACATCAGTCAAGACAATTTTTTAACAAAGCCATTTATTCTGCTCCGTGGCTTGTAGCTAGCCCACAGGTGACTAGATAATGAATGCCTAGCAACAGTATATTTTTTTCAGTTCCTTGAACAAGGGCATGAGGGAAAACCTGCTTGATTGTTGAAAGAAATTTCTCCAGCAGCTGAAAAAGAAATCTGTATCAGTCTCCTCTCTGCCCCCTTTGTAAAAGGAACTCGCATGACATCTTCATCCTTTCATGATCAAGACACTCTGTACATTCAAGGCCAGTCATTTTCTTTTGCAGAGCTGCCTTTAAAAATATATTATTCCAAGTACAGCAGGAAAAACAATGTGTTGCTTCTCACGCCTTTATTAACATGACACTCTTGCTGGAGATGCTTAAAGGGAGAGAGAGAGAGAGGAAAAAAAAGATGGTTAAAACAAAAGAATTCTGCTGCCTCCCAGAATGGTTCATTTGGTTCTCTGTAGTCTTTATAATACAGCACTGCTAATTGCATGAATCCTTGGCATGCTACAGGAGCAATGCCAGTTTTAATGCACAGAGTGGATTGATGTGAGCAGTAGGATGGATTCATATTGATTCAACATCTTAAACTCAAAAAAACCTGACAGCAGCACAGGTTTCACTAGTTTCTCTGCCGCTGTACTTTTTTTTTAAAAAAAAAAAACCACTAGATTATGTTGTCCGTGGTTTATTTTCTGTGATGAATTAGGAGAAAGGAAAACGCAATCTGCCTTCCTGCAGGACTGCCTTAGAGCCACTGCCAGTTAAAAGGTCTCTGTTAAGAGCTTTAAAGCACTTCAGAGATGCAAGTATTCTTGAAATGCCATGTGCCAGCCTGAACCTGGACCTCTGTGTCAGAGCAGAGACATTTCCCACTTGAGCGGAAAGCACTGGAGGAGAGGGATGCACGTACCTTGGGTCTTGGCCAGCTTTGGGCCTGGCCAGCCAGGCCACAGCTCTGCTGCTGTGGAGTGCAGTGACCCCTGTGTCTCCCTTCTGCTACTCCAGCTTGATGTTGCACTCACCTCTTTCCATAGCACTTTTTTTGAGGGCAGGGATACACTTCTGATACATGTTTGAATAGCAAAAAGGCAATCGGACTTTGTTCTGTGGAGTTCAAAATAACGGGTATCACACTGTCAAGTCACAAAAATAAAGGGCTGTTTCTACTGACTAATAGTTGGTAACAAGGCAGAAGCTGTTTGACAGAGTTAAAAAGAAAAGGTCTGAATAACTTTACAGCTAAATGAGGTGCAAGTATGCATGTTAACCTCAGAGCAAGCATCATTCATACTGCAGAGGGGAAATGGATTATATCCTGCTTCAGGAAGGAATAAGCTCACCTGAGTATCCAAGTACAGCACTCAACAGTTTGCCATGGAACAGTCTTCCTGTGAAGTGCTGGGAGCTGACTGAGGCAAAAATAAGACCCTGGTGATCCAGCTCAATTCAGTGCATGCATTAGCTTGGGTTCACGTGGTGTCTCTGTCTTCTCTTTTGCAGCCATGGGACAAGGTGTGCAGGAGAGGTGTCTGCTGCTGCCAACAACAACATTTGCGGCGTGGGAGTTGCGTACAACTCCAAGGTGGCAGGTACAGCAGCAATTCAAGGTGTAAATGGTCCTTATGCCACTGTGCCTCAGACAGAACTTCTGCAGAGACAGGGAGCTCTGCTCAGGACAGGACTGCAGGGTGGCACTGGGCCATGTGTTTATTACTTTTCACATTAGCTGGGGAGAGGAATTTCTTCATGGCTTTGCCTTTTCAATTGAGGGCCTCTTTAATAACATTGCAGAGGAACAGCTTTGCTCCTTCTTATGTCAGCTCCTGTTTGTATACAGATTTTCAGTGCTTCTTCCCTGTGTAGTTGCAGAATAATTTGTGAGAAATCTCATTTTGCAGGAGGTAAAATATAAATTCCTCCTGCACTTAGAAACTATTTGAAAAGGCAAATCCTATGCTGCTCTTATTCTTTAGTCTCTCACAGTGCAGGGCCTGCAGTGCTGTAAATCTCTGTGGTTGTTGGTTTCCTCTATTTTAACAAACAATGCAGAGTGGAGGAGCAGATGCACAGAGTAAAAATGGTGGTGCCTAGCTCCTAGTGTTCACACCTCAGGTGTGTTGGGTATTTTTACTTCTAACTAGCTCTTGTCTGCACTGATAGAATGAATACAGTGCTTGGAGTGAGTTAGGCTCTTGAACAGCATGTTTAGTTTATTATGAAGAAATCCAGTTTTCCCACTCTTAAGATTGTTTCATGGTGAGAACCAAGGCACAGCAAGGAGAGATAGATGCTTATGAATTTCACTTTCATCCCCCGATCCACACCAAAACATCAGTGTGGATGCACCCATTACTTCATGGGAATGGTTCACAGTGTGAGGGCACAGGTAGCTCTGCTCTGCTTGGCCTGTTTCACCACAGTGTCAGAATAATCTGGGGAAGGCTACATTTTACTTGTCACCTACGCAATCAAAAGCTGAATCTCCATGGTAGAAGGACACCAAGCAACATTTGCTAAGCTGTTACCCCAAGAAATATCACTGAGAGTTAGTAACTGGCCAGGCAGGTCTAGTGCTTGTCTCCTTTCTTCAGTAATGGCAACGTCTCCTTCGGGTATGGGACGGTTCATAAAATTTACATTCTGGCAATAGCTACTTTTAGAAGAATGTGAATTGCAGCATGGGATTTTGGCTGGACCTCATCTGTATTACTAGTATAACTCCACAACTTCAAGCTGGTTGCTTAAAAGTCAAAGAGGTGAAAGCCTTTTCTGATGACCAACAGTCTACAGATAGTCTTCCATACTTGTCCATTTTGCAGCAAAATCCCCACTGATTTTTAGAAAAGACAGCCTTTCCTGCCCGAGGCCAGCGTGTACCTGTAGCACCACCGTGTGGTCAGTGGGAACTTGGAGGCTCATTAGAGCTGAGAGTCTGCTGCTGACATGATTCAAAGTCCATGTTTGCAGGTGGAACTGGAAGTTTGTAGCCATGGTTCTGGGGAATCATGTGTTTTACTTCCTGTACCTCTTTTTTTTGCCCTAAAGTAAAACCAGATGGCTTGGCTCCTCCTGTTGTTCCCCCACCTCCCCTGGGTCAATAATTCTGTGGTGTCAGTGCAGATCTGCATTTTACAAGCATGTGAAAGGATTTCTCACTCATGGAGTTTGACTTCATAATTTCTAGCTTGAATTAGTAGATCAGGAATATCCAGCTTTGGTCTGGTTTCTATTTGAAGTTTATACCACTTTTTCCAGCTTCACATTTGGCACATGGATTTTCTATTGAATATAGTAAAAGCACTGGCTTCTAAATCAGGGTCCTTGCTGCCATTCACACTGTTTGGCTCTGTGGTATTGAATTCTGTTCCATCTGCATCCTAAAACTGTTGGGAAAAACTGAACTTCAACACAAGGCTGCTACACATGAGAGTTGGAATGTGTCCCTGCTTACTCAGGTCTCATCCAAAGGCCACTGAGAGGTTGGCTATCAGTGAAACTGTCCTATGCGTGGGGCATGATGCATATGAGGGCTTGTGTTGCTGTCTTTGTTGCACTCTTTGGCCTGCTTAGGGCCAACACTTTGACATTTGATGAGGTTGGCATTTCCTAGGATTGTATCGATTAAACTCTAACTTGATTTCTACTGCAGTATGGGTTAAAGGAAGCAGGTTTTAGTTTGCTCTTTTCTCTAAATACTGGTCATATTTTGCTATTGTGTCTGCATGTTGACACAATGATATTTTTCCAGGAAATTGTTGTGTAGTGTTTCCCCTCTCTTATTAAATTCTGGAGAAGAACCAACATAAACAGAAAAATGACTTGAAAAACTAATGAAGTGTCAACACATCACTGAGTGAGGATTAGAGATGTGGGAGGGGCCTTAATCCTTTTACCTAGTTGTTACGAAATACTATCTTAAATACTATTAATAATTAAGTGCTATGAAATGCTGAGATTGCTGAATACGACTGTTTTAGTAGTGTTTTCAAATAGTAGATGGAAAATACTATGTATTTAGAAAGCTAACAATAAAGTGCTTTCTCTTTCTGGGCCACGCTGCATCGCTGTGGCTGGGTATTTAAGTGCTGCCATCCTGCTGGGTAAGCACACCCTGGTGAAATGTGAATGGCAAGTGCGGAATTACTGAGTAGGTGAAACTGCCAGTGAATTAAAATACCTGTAACTGGGGGACTTCTCCAGGTGCTGAGATTTAATCTTGTGCTGGGTAATGCATAACTCATGTTTATGTTGATTAAATCTACAGGTATTCGAATGCTTGACCAGCCATTTATGACAGACATTATTGAGGCTTCCTCTATCAGTCATATGCCTCAAGTCATAGATATATATAGTGCCAGCTGGGGACCAACTGATAATGGAAAGACTGTGGACGGACCTAGAGAGTTAACACTGCAAGCGATGGCAGATGGTGTGAACAAGGTAACAGTCTTATTAAATAATCTGGGTACTGGGACAGAACGATATGTACACACTTGCATTGAAACCAATGACTTAGGAATACATGTTCCTCCCATAGATGTTGCAGAACACAATGCAATTGTGTAAACTATCCCAACTTTCAGCATATTTCAAGGTCTGTTGATGTTCTCTCCGCAATATTATGGCATTGCTTTTGTTGTGTAGTCTCAGGATACTGTGCTCTCTTGCATGGAACTGTGTTTATCTCTAGTCAGCTTACATATGCTTCTCATATGCCATCGCAGTCAAAATGGAAGAGCCTGATCCTGTAAATATTCCCCAGGTTGAAACATCCAGCTGTACTACTAACACCATGTTGTCTGTTTTGGTGTGCTAACAATGTAATTATTGTTTTGGATTTGTAGTGTCTTTCAGGTCAGTCACATCACATATGGTCATTATTATAGCTGTGATTGAACCACAACTGTTCAGATGTCCAGGGAGTAATATTATTCCCCAGCAGCAGAAGCCTCTGTGTTTATTCCCACCTTTCCTACCTCCTTCTAGGAACAGTCTGTGGTCTTTGTTAAAGACACTCAGTATCATCCTGGAATCTGTTAAACAAGTACTCTATTAGAAGGTTGAGTAAAATATCTGTCACAACTTAAAAAGCAAACAAATCAGTCCAAACAAACCAACCAACCTTGCATGGCTCTGTCTCCATCTCTTCGGTCTCACACAGCCAGGACAACCACAGCTGCTCCTGGTGCTGTAGGGAATGAGCCTACTCCCCTTGGTTGATCATAGATGGGTTTCCGTACTCAAAAGATCTGAAATTCCTGAGAACATCTGGGGTGGTTTTGCATGGGAGCTCTGTAATTACTCATTTTTTCATCCAAATTATTTCTTCCTCTTACTTATGCCAGTTTCTCCCACTCTTCATCACCACCTCGCTGTGAGCAGTACATTCAGTTTACCGTATTTTGTGACATGATAATTAAATCTGCTGCTGTGGTAGGTAGTGAAGCATCTAAAGCTTTCTCAAATCCTGATCCTCAAATGTTTTGCCTGTAATAGATTAATTAGAGTCATCCTGATGCTCTTGACCATAAAACTGGCAATGTACTGCAATAACACAGGAAGACCTGTCACAAATTTTTCCTTAGTCTGCTCAGTTTTGTAGTATAAACTTTACAAACCTCTGATGAGCTCAAAGTCCCTCTGAAGTCATCTTACAGAAACTGTGTTTCTTCTCATGACTTTCATTTATCTAGTGTTTCTGTAAACATCCCCTTAAATACTCCTGTCCTGGGGAGAATCTTTCTTAGGCATGTGACACAGTTGCTATATTTTTAGCAACACCTTGATGACTTATAGTTAGTGGATACTTGATCTTCCTTCCACTAATGTTGGTTGGAGCAGACATAAACTCTGAATATAGAAAAATTGCTGTGTAATTTTTGTGTTATTCTCCTCCCATGCAGAACTTGTCTAAAAGTAACAGAAAAGGCACTAATAACCTTGGCAGAGGAATGCAAACTGAACTAAACAGAGGTATTTTACCCACTCAAGAGAAGCAGATTTTAAACTGTAGTCATGTTTTTTGTTTCAGTTTGGTATTTAAAAGCGCTTTCAATTAACTTGCTATCATATCGCCATATGCTTTTGTTTGTGGAATTACACTGGAATAAGCCTTCTCTTTTAATGTTAAGTATAGGAGAAGGGATTTTTCTCAGCTGTTTTATTGTCCGGTCACAGTCCCATATTTGGGAGTGTTGGATGTATTACTCTTTTAATGCCTTGCCCTCAGAAGTGTTTGTAATTATCTTTAAGAGATAATTTGCAACATTGAGATCAGAAGGGGACCCGAGATCTCTTGGGCTGAATCCTTGCAAAGGACAAAGAATGGTGACAGCAAGCTGTGCTCTGGGAAGGATTGCTTTTGTACCTTATCAGAAAGTATAAAATTAACAGGAGAGCCTTCAGTAGGAAATCAGTTCTGTCAAAGAGCTGTTGCAGAATTAGAGAGCAGAAGGAATGATATTGGATTCTACCTGAGAAGGATACTGTTGTCCAGGGACAATTACACTTAATTTTATAGCGGCAGTATCCCAGCTATCTCCTGGTAATATATGCATGCGAGAAGAGACAGCTCCACCCCAAATAATGCCCTTTGCATTGTTATCATAGCTTTAACCTTATTTTGCTCATTACATTTCCTGTCGTAGATGGGGTTTTTGGATATAGTTTGTTCTCCTCTCTTTTCATGGAGAACCAGATTTCCTAAAGCTATTTCAAGATGTCAGTGGATGCTGGGTACTCTCCAGGGTGCTTTGAAAAGCCCACTACAGACTTCCCTGCATGTAAAGGAAGACTAACCAGCCTTTGATATAATACCCTTTTATCTAGTTTAGGTCTATAATATATGCACCAAATTCTCTATTGACTGTACAAATGTAAATCTAATTTGTGATCATTTTTCAGAATAAACCCCCCCCTCTTATTAAAGAGAAAAGTGTCTTTTATAAACCAAGAGACAAATAAATGTAGGAATCCTTTTTCTCAGTCTAGTGATGATTCTCACCAGAGTGATGGTTCATGAATTAGTGATGAAGCTGAAATATTGGCAGGGAGGAAGCAACATGCTGAGAATAAAAATGTGTTATTAAACTAAAAACAATACTTTCAAATGTCCTAGAAGGAAATATAAGATCTCTTGCACAGAACAAGATTAATATCCTTGCTTGTAATACAATAAACTAAAAACTAATAAGTGTGAGTGATATGAAATTCTTACGGGGAATACGCAGTTAACTGAGTTGACAAACACAGGTAACATTTACCCTGTTGCCAGCATACTTGGGAACCCAGCTCAAGGAAAAACTTACTGACAAGAGTTTCATCCCTTCCCCAAACTCCATTCTACTGTCATGTCCTTTTGAAGGCCGCCTCCTCCTCCCAGAGCTGCTGGGATGCTGGGGGTAACTAGTCACCTGATAACGATAAGATGATGTTAACTGCAGAAACTGTGAGACTTCTTGCTTGGAAGTCTGGTTTTATGGCTTGAAGATATGCAGCCATAACCAGGTGGGCTGAGGCTGATATATCTTCTTACCTTTCCTCTTCCATTTCCCGTTCCTGGCATTTGTTAAGCTAATTCTTACCTTCTGTCTTAATCTTACCTTCACTTCAGTGTGCTCTTTGCTTGTAAGGTAAATAGCATAAATGAAGGCAGCCACTAAAATAATGTAACTAAGGAAAGCAGAATCTGTCCATCACATTGGCCACTCCTTTATGGGCTCTTTTACTAACTACTTTCTAAGGCTGAACACAAAGGGGATGGTGTGTGCATGAACTTGGTGTCAGTGTAATACATGTAATCAGAAGGTATTGGGGACTCAAGGTGCTCTTTGTTATTAAGCCACGATTTCACTCATTTTTAGTGCAGTCTACACTTTGCTATCTCATGACTTTTGTTCAGGGGCAGTAGTCAGCAGCATGACTGGGTCACTGAATAGTGGTGGTTGCACTGCAAAGATAAATGAGCTCACAGCCGGTGCTTGAGCATAGGGATTGAAAGAGTTTCATACACACAAACATCCACAAGCATTTTGGCAATTACCAGCACTGGTTTGACACAGTCAGTCTTACCTAATGCAAATTTCAGCTGCTAGAAAACACATATTTGGGATGTAATCAGAAAGGACTTAATACAGCTTCTAGTTTTTAAAGACCAGGTTGAAACTTGCAAGTATCTAGTACCTGCCTAATGAGGAGGTCTTGTACTCGCCCTTGGCCTGTGAGGCTCCCAATACTGTTCACCAGCTGTAACAGGGGACTGTGCTAGACTGCACCTGAGTCAGGTATTCATTAGGGTAGTCTACAACAGGCTAAGGGACAAATGCTGTTCTGTCTAGTGAAAGAGAAATCCAGAGAATGCACTCTGTTACTTGCTTTCTTTCTCTAAACACACTTGCTGGGAGCAAAATATGTATATCTTTAATGAGATTTTATTATCTGGCCCCTAGACTCCATCTGAGCCACATCTGTGGTTGGCAGCATGTTACGGGGCCTAGAGAGAAAAGGTATATGTTTCTTTACAGTCTCCGTAAATCGCCAACCTAACATTGTTCTGGGCTGTCCTGAGATATCTCAGCCCTGCACCAAGACCAGGCTGCTCATGCTCAGTTTCCTTGTTTCTAATAATTCTGTGTGACTTATTTGCAGATATATTTCTTTGATGAATTATGGAGGAAATTCATTGCAGATGCAGAAATATAAACTAAAATTTAGAGCAGAGCAACAAACCAGGATGATGGACTTCAGAACAAGCAGCCTGGCAGCACTGAGTACAGCTAACTATCTCCTCTGATTGGGCAGTACTTTCATTTCAGAGAGGGGGGAGTGAGCCAGTAGTAGCATTTTAGATATAGTATGGTTGGACAAAGCAATGTTTTGTGATTTACGTATCCCTTGTCTGACCTGTGCTTTACCCACTTTCAGGGCTAGACAGCTTGGAGGGGAAGGCAGGGATGGTAGATGGGATTCCTGTGACAGCACAACTCTCTTAAATATAGACATTTTGTTCTCTGGTACCTTGCATCCAGATTTGTATCAGCAGTAATCCTAAACAGAGAAGGTAACTAGCTCAAGAACTAATTCCACCCATGATTTATGGTACAGCCTTTCTTTAATGCAATATTCAGTAAATGTTTCTTATTTGCCATTTTATGAATCCAGTTCTTTCCAGCTTCAGCTGTTGGAATTTAAGGCAGTAAAAAAAAGTAATCAAGATAAGCTGGTCTCTACCTATTGCATTTTTATGATGTAAGCTTTTGTATTAGTAGGTTGTGAGGAGTTGCTCATGGACTGAATTAATTTCTTGAAGCTTCAACAGCTCAGCCAGAATATATAAGGCATGATCCATTTGTGCTTGTGCTGGTGAAAACGTTATTGCT
This sequence comes from Phalacrocorax aristotelis, assembly GCF_949628215.1. Classification (NCBI taxonomy): domain Eukaryota; kingdom Metazoa; phylum Chordata; class Aves; order Suliformes; family Phalacrocoracidae; genus Phalacrocorax; species Phalacrocorax aristotelis. The sequence goes on from NC_134278.1 coordinate 86,442,057, forward strand.
TCCATAATATGGTTCTACCTAAGAAAATCCTGCACAAGTAAGAATTGCCAGGGGAGCAATATTAAGAATTTATAGTCTCATCATAGCTCTGTAATTGGGCTCACCAATGAAAGAAGACAGGATGGTGTTAAAAATGAAGGGGAGTATTTCTCATTTGCTTCTCTCCAAGGCTACAGACATTGTGTTATTGTTCTCTGAAATATGCTGAAGATAGCATGTTAATAAAGTATATGCAGTTAGATACCTCTAACATCGTTTTATTTGCACAACAGCGGAGTGAGGATAGGGAAATTAGTTTACAATCTGGCAGCCATCTGATTACTCCATTTCTGAGGAAGCCTTACAAGCTTTATAACTTGAGAGCCCTTTACTATGGTATTGCTGTTGTGACTGGAATATGCATTATAATTCTGTCCCATGTCATATTTATGTAAGCTAAAATCAAACCTTATTAAAACACCACATGGGTATGTTATGTCTGCTCGTAATTCTGAAGTCACCCTGTTCCTCTGTTGGGATATTTTCAGGCTTTTGTAAAACAGCATGACCAGTTTTTCTGACCTGGTGATGGGATACACAACCTCTCACTGAGTACATGACCCAGCTTTGGTGATTAGTCTGTGACCATCTGCTTTCCTGCCAGAGACAGAGGAATGGGCATGTGCCTCTCAGGGCAGGATGGGAGCAAAACCCCACTGCTACTGATTTCTGTTGTGATACCGGCCTCTTCAGGGATGTCTTGGTCAACTCAGGACCTTGGCTGTTGTGGGTTTGTGCTTTGCATGGGCCTATGACAGGGTTAAATATTGCCCTTCACAAAGACTCAAATGACTGTCACATAAAGAGCAGAAAGCTGCGGCATCAATAGGTTGGGCCAACATGGCAATATTTGTAATCTCCAAATGTAAATATTTTCTTTATTGACATGTAATTTACTGTTTTCTAAGGAGGCAAGACAATAATGTAGTCTCAACAAGTATATTTTGCCATCTCACTCTGACCCCAGGAGTATTTTTGCCTAATCTCTGTGCTGCAACTCAGCAGCCATGTGCTTTTGCTTCCCATCAAGGCTGATGCTACAAGCGGGGAACTTTTGCACAGTGTTACAACAGCCACAGGTGAAGCAGTAGTGAGGCCAGGGTTCATCACACCAGTTGGGAGCTCTGGGCAGAGAAACCAGCATCCACTGGTGGGAAGTAAATTGGGTGTTTAGAATCTTTTTCTCAGTGATAATCTAGCTCAGAAATACTGAAGAAAGGATGGGATTGATTTTTGCAAATCTTATTGATACCAGAAGTATGCCTGCAGAATTACTTGGACTAGAGTAATGCATTACTACTTGTGGTATGCAGCCCAGGATCCAACAAAAAAGGAATGGATAATTAAAAGGTTTTGTCTCAGCATTTTCAAAGTTCCCCCCAATTTCCCTGCTGGACTGAACCCTAAATGAAACCTAATGCTCCCTCTCTTCACCAAAAGTGTAATTTTCCATTCTCTTCTCTTGGCTAACAGAAGTCCATCCAGTTTCAACAGTAATTTATACATAGAAAATGGCTCAAGCATTATTTTTAGCCAAAGGAGGTATTAACAATTATGCAGTTAATTGGGGGCTGGTGGCCAGGAGTTCAGTACTCTTCTGTGACCAAATCTAGAACAAGTTACATAAAGCCTTTTGTTAGGGTTTAACAACTATAGGGCTTAGTTCTTTAAGAATCTCATATGCAGCAGTCTCTTGTACTTGGGTGATTATTACTTGACCCAAATAGTTTCAGAAATCTGCTAGGAGGAAACAGGCAGCCAGTTATTGAAGGCAACAAAAGATGAAAGGGACAAAACAAGAAGCATGACTGAAACATGGTTCCAAGTGATGGTCACCCTCTGCATAGCAGCCAAGTGTTTAGCTGAGTTCTTGCTCCAACCAAAACAGCCTTTCCTCCTTCCCCATTGAATGCCTGAGGGTTAGACAGGCCAACAGCAAAGGGACACCACCTTTCAGCAGTGGTGAATTTGAGTCAGATAATCCAGCTGCTGTTTCTTCTATATTGAACCGCTCACGGGTGAGGCCACACCTCGAATACTGTGTTCAGGTTGGGCCCCTCACTACAAGAGGGACATTGAGTTGCTGGAGCATGTCCAGAGAAGGGCATTGAAGCTGGTGAAGGGTCTGAAGAGCAGGTCTTATGAGGAGAGGTTGAGGGAACTGGGGTGGTTTCGTCTGGAGAAGAGGCGGCTGGAGAGAGACCTTATCGCTTTCTACAATTTCCTGAAAGGAGATTGTAGTGAGGTGGGTGTTAGTCTCTTCTCCTAAGTTACTAGCCATAGAACAAGATGAAATGGCTTCAAGCTGCATCAGGGGAGGTTTAGGTTGGGTATTTGGAAAAATTTCTTCACTGAAAGGTTTGTCAAGCATTGGAACAGGCTGCCCAGAAGAGGTGGTGGAGTCACCATCGTCGGGGGTGTTCAAAAAATATTTAGACATGGCACTTGAGGGGATGGTTTAGGAGACATGGTATTGTTGAGTTGATAGTTGGACTTGATCCTAGTGGTCTTTTTCAACCTTAATGATTCTATGGTTCTATGACTTGTGGGTGTGCTGGGCAGGACAGACATCCTGGGCTTTTCCAGGGGCACAGTACAGCACCTCTAGTCTTTTGGAAGGGGCTGGACATGTGAGAAGTGCGAAGGCATTCAGCTCAGACAAGACAGCTGTCCCCCCCTGCGTGTGTGCAGTGGCAAACTTTGGAAATCAAAATATGTTTCCTGCTTAAAACTTAGGTGTCTGTGTGGTTAAATTGAGATTACTTGACTGGCTGTCAGGCATGTGTTTCTGCTTAGATTTTGCTTTAGATTTTAGCACTCCCTAAGAAATCAGTGTAGGAAAGGAGCAAAGGGATCCAGGAAGTCACAGGCTACCAGATTGCTCTGGGCAAATCAGCCTGGCAGATGCAGAGGTAGCTGGAGGAGCCAGAGGGGTGAGGGTTCAATGGGCTGTCCAGCTGGCACCATGACAGGGATGCAGGAACATGTGGGCAGGCTCCAGAAAACCCTGCCAGTGCAGGAGATGAGCAGCAGTTCAGTGACGGCCAAGGACTTGCTGCCTCCAGCTGGCTTATGCTAATAGCTAGACTGCGCATGCACAGGAGTGGTGGAGAGACCAAGGCAGAGCAAGGCCTCTGCGTAGGCTCCTGGATGTCTTGAAAGCCCAGCCCTGTGCTCCCTAGGCAAATGGTCTCACAGCTCTTCCACAGTCCGTCCTTGCCTTGGTGTTCCCCAGCCGGGGGGCAAGATGGCAATTTTGTGTTGCCTACCTGGGCTGCAAACTACACTTTCTGAGATAATTAGCAATCATTACTGAAGGATGCAGTTTTTAATTACAAAACACGTAAGGATTTTCAAGTAATTCAGTCCTGAAGAAAAACAAATGCTCTTTTCAGAGGATAATACAGTCAAAATTAATAGGGATGGAAACCGAGTCCTATTCGTAAGTCAGTAGGACCCATGGCAAAGACATGAAAAAGCTATAGGATTTATCGCTTTTCCTGGAAAACCAGCTTATCTCTGCAGACACATAAATTGCTATTAAATTATATAGGAGGTGTGGAAATGCTCTGTTTTCTTAAGGGGAAAAATTACAAAATAGCTATCGTATGTCACGCATACAGCACAGGCTGCAGTCCCCTGCCAACTCACCTTTGCAAGGTAGTTCAGTTAAAAAGTTTTTGTGGGATTAATGCTCTTCAGAAGATGAGAAAAGGGGTAAGAAAATTTCTCAGTGATATTTTTTGCTGGTAGCACAACATCTTAGGAAGGACACTGGAAACAGAAAACCTGCTGTTTCTGCAAAGAGATCTTCTCAGTACCTGTCTGTGTCTTTCCAAGCATATAGCCTTGCCCAAGACTTAGTTCTGCTTTAGCCTGAATTGAGCAGTGGGTCTCTCACCAAGATCTGTTTTCAGCTCTGAGATACAGCTTCAGATGGCTCGGAAGCATGGGTGCCACGCTTTGCATCACTTTTAGGGGAAATGAGCAGGTTTCGCCCGGATTCTGGAGGAAGGATACTCTTTAAAATGTGTTGTCCTGCCGGTCTTCTCTGTTCTTCCCGAATCTTTCTTCAAGCTCCCTCTGGTGTTTGTAGTGTGTATTACTACCAATGTTTCCGGTCCTGTTTTTAGCCTAAATTTAGAACAACCTGAATGACATCACCGAATTTTTTGAGGTTCATACAAGGTTGAGATGCAAATAGGAGTTTTCAATTGGCTCTAAATGCGACCCTTATTTGACCCAACTTAGATTTTTCTGGTTTAGACTACTGCCATCCAGAGAATTGAAAATTTGCTTCCCCTGCAATTCCCCTGTATATTTCTGCCTGGTAAATGAAACGATGCCTGAGGACAGCCACCAAACAGTGTGCCTGTGCAAACTATCCAACGCCTGTAGGTCTGGCTGTGGGAAAGGCAAGAAGCAAGTTGCATCACTGCAAATAATGCGCATAAGCTGCTATCAGTTTATTTCAGTAATGTTTCTCCTCTTTCCAGCCCTGGTTAAAACTGAAAGACAATTGAAATTAGAGTGCTAAGAGGTGAATTATGTTTTTTAACACTAAGCCACACTTGTGGATGTGACCTAAGGCCATTCTCACGTTACAGTAATTACATGCAGAAAACCTGTCCCCTGCAGCACTCAAGCAGACTAACTCCACCCACGAACTTGAGCTCAAATTTCAGTTCCTCCATGGATTGCCCCTGCTCCAGCAATCTGTTACACCAGTTTTCTGCCATTCTGCCACAAATCCCACTTATGGTGTGAAATACTGCACAGCAATACCCCCTTCTGGTAGCCTGGAACAATTTACCAAGGAAGGATAAGTCTGCTTCTCTGTGCCAGACACTGCAGAGGCTAACTTCCAGGCCCAAGCTACTTTTGTGAATTCATGACATGAAAATGAAGTGTTTCCTCTCCCTTTAAAGTGGCTGGAAGGGAAATATTTTTTAAGAACGGATCCATACATGCCAAACTTCCTATTCCCGGCACCGGCAGCAACCTGCCTTTTTGGGGCAGAACTGTGCTCGAGCTGCCATTGAGGTTGTCCAAAGGAGGAAGATGGTGACAAGGTGGCATATGTATGTGGACATGATGGCAAGCTTGGGATGTAGCCTCTGAAGTGAGTCCAAAGCCCAGGGTTGGGCCCTGTAGGGGAAAAAGTCAAAGGGGAAAAAAGGCATAACTGTTCTTGTTATGCTGATCTTTTTAATTTCTTTAAATCACTCGCTGTGATTATTTTGTTCTTAGAGTATATATTTTGCAACAGTATCCTCCTCCCTTAAAGCTCAAATGATTGATCTCATATTTGTGGGAGTTCTTAGACTGATTTCAATAAGTTTTTTCATAGTTGTCATCTTTACTATGAAAAATCTATGTCCTGTGACTTTATGTACCCCAGTGGCAGCAAACCTGCTGTGCAATTCAGTGGATTATAATGCAACTCACTAACATGCTTGAAATAATGAGGTTGCTCTGTTCAGTGGGGTATGGTGAAAAATAGAAGCTGCTGCTGGGAGCTCAGATTTGATTTACATTACTGGCAGAAACGGTCCCCTATTAAAATACCATTGCAGGTTGCTATGTTTGTATATTCTTTGATTTCCATTTCATGCTGGACAACGAAGAGGCTGGAGGAGATTTTTTTTCTTTTCTTCTGCCCAATGCATATAAACAGTATGTTAAACTGAGGCCTTGCGCCCTTCTGGTGCTGTTGGAAGTAAACATCAGATTACATTAGACTAAATGCAAGAGAAATGGTGGCTGTGCTGGAATCAGTGGGAGATCTGAGCTTTGGGTTCAGTAGCACTGATCTTTCCCTGAGTGTCAGGGTACTCAGGACTAACCCTCTTCCAGGCAGCCCCTACTTCTTTTAGTATGGGATGAGAAGAAGGAGCTGAGTTGACCTCTTGTGAGATCAACTTGCCTGTCTGGAAGTTGGGGAGAGGATATGGATTTCTTTCCTTTAACCAAGGGGGAAACCTTATAGCTGCCCTTAGCTTCAGTCTCTCCCATCCATCTCTTGCCTTCTCTGTGTAACATATGGTCCCATAACTATATTTTCTGTAGTAGGAGCTGGTTTGTCACAAAAAATAGCTCTGAGTCAGTGATACCTTTGGAGAAAAATCTATTGAGAGGCAGTTTTACAGTTTTTTAGCCATTGTCTGAACCTAATTGGATCTTACAAACCCAGTGTGTGAGATAGCCTATATCCCTTTTAAAAGGACGCTTTTCTCAAAGCACTTAGACCTTGACATAAACAGTAATGAATCCATAAAATATCGTAGCATCTGGCACCAGGAGCCTTCAGGGTGTCAAGCAAAACAGGAGATAAGTGGAAGAGCTCTGTGTACATAAGGTTGCAGAACTGGCTGTGGCTGCCAATGAACTAGATTTAATAACGTGCAGAAGTCACATTATTTCAGCTTAAGTTTGATTTCTATTTTGTTTGAACCAGTTTTCTCCTTTATAGATGCCTAACTTGACAATTAGGTGTGCAGTTTAAAGTAGGTGCAATCTCCTATTTGCAATTTAACCCAAGAGGGTCAATTTTCCTGTTTCACAGGGCCGAGGTGGCAAAGGAAGCATCTATGTCTGGGCCTCTGGAGATGGGGGCAGTTATGATGACTGTAACTGCGATGGTTATGCATCAAGCATGTGGACAATCTCCATCAATTCTGCTATAAACGATGGACGGACAGCTTTGTATGATGAAAGCTGCTCTTCAACCTTAGCCTCCACCTTTAGTAATGGGAGGAAGAGAAATCCAGAGGCTGGCGTGGTGAGTCCAGATACTGTTGTCCTGTTGCTTCTGTCTCTGTGCGGTCCCACAACCTATAATGACTCTGTCTGCTTTGGAGCAGCAGATGGTCCTTTGTTGAGATGGATATTTTCTCATCTGCAATACATGATCGTGCCAAAACTGTCAGCCGAGATGTGGGATTAATATTGAGAAAAGCAATGATCTTCCATCTCTTAGAGCTTATATAGTTGGTGTTTTCTTTTATCAGAAACCAGATTTAGTAGTTCAGTTGCAATCTGTAAAAATCTAAATGAAAAGCATCAACATCTTAGATCATACTTGCTTGTACTGGCAGAGCAGTCACGAACCAGACTTCTGCTATACTAGAAGCTGCACAGAGCAGAAAGACGTTCAGTCACCTACAGAGGAAATGTGATGGTTCAGATCACCCTCAGTCTCATACTGAGCAATGCGGAGCATCATACTCAAGTTCCCTACGGGGCCGTACCTACAACTGGAAAATATGCAATTTCTGTTCATGTGTAACTGGGATTCTCTTCTCCTGTACTGATCGCTGCTCTTCAGCACCTTCAGACTAGCCAGGACATAGTCTAATTAACAGAGTGGAAAATTCAGGTGTAATAACTCAAGGTCAGTCTTTGCAAGAAGCCTCTATACATTTTCCTTGGCCCTGTGTCAAACCCAAATTCACATTGTAGCATCCTAAATGCCCCTGTGTAGTAGCAGATGGAAAAATACTGCTTTCTGTCTTGATATCAGCTCTCTGCTGATATCAGCCAAGATGATCTGTGGCACCTCTGTAATTATCACCATAAAATGTACTTTTAACGTTTCCTTCTGGTCTCTTCTAGTAACTAATCTGCACAGAAGATAGCAGCCTGGTACAGCTGTTGGTTCTGGAGTTGCACAAACGTTGGAGGGCTCAATACCACTAATAATTCTAGTTTCAAATCCTTATGATAACCACAAGGGAATTCAAGGCCTTTGGTTAGTCTGTGTTTGTAGGAAATAAATGACATCCATATGAGTTTATGCCCTCTAAGTGGTAATGAACACTGTTTTCCTACGTGATAATTTATTCTTGCGTTCACACATTCTATAACTATGTCTCACTGTGTTTTTAAATTGATACACTATTCTAAAGAAGAAAACAGATCCTAGGAACAAACACACAAGTACTCTAAAGAGCAAGGACACAAACTCTGCTTTCTGTAATTTTCTGAGTCTGTAAGCTAGTTTCATTAATTATGTCTAATATCATTGCAGGCTACAACGGATTTATATGGCAACTGCACCCTGCGTCACTCAGGAACGTCTGCAGCTGCCCCTGAAGCAGCTGGAGTGTTCGCCTTGGCCCTGGAGGCTAAGTATGCTGTTGAGAAATTCCTTGTGAGCTCTAGAGAGGAGAAGGCCTGTAGTTTGTTTAACGTTGTTCATCATAGAAGTTGGCTGTCTGTGGCATGGGGCTAGAACGAGCAGCTAACAAGCTGCCTGCTACAGTAGTGACAAGCTTGGTAACTTAAGATGGAGTGACAGTCTTGCCAAAGCCATGTAACAGATATATTTTGGCTGACTCACTCTCTGTTGTCCTCACCATCCACTGCTTCCAAGGGTTTCTCTTCCCCATTACTGTTTGGATTATTTAATTTACCCACTTATCCAGTGGGAAATGCTCAGCCTACAAAAACATACACAAAAACCTATAGTATCGTACAGGAGTTAATCTTGTGCCACATACTGTCTGCAATGACAGTATGTCATTGTACGACAAGCAGAGATTAAGAGCAATCTTTTAACAACAGCTTTGGCGATCAGTGGTTTAGAGAGAGAGCAGTCAGTCTATCGTCTTTAATAGCCACAGGCAGATTTATCTTTTGTGAATTTTTCTAACTCTCAACTTGTCTGTATTTGGCATCTGTATCATCCAGTGGCAATCAGCTCCCCAGTAATAACAGTTTTTGGCGGTAGTGAGGAATGTTTCCTTTGTTTTTTCTTAACCTATTGCTGGTAATTTGTTTCTCTGCTATGTAATTGCTCTGTTATGTGAAAGAATAAATATCCATTGTCTATTTACCATCTCCATGCTATTCGTGACATTGGAGAGCTCTTGTATCTCTTGCTTCATTATCTTCTTCTCTAATGATTAGGAGAAGCTTTCCTTTCGATAACCTATACCATCTTTTTACTTTGTGTTAAATTATTTTATGAAGTGAGACATTTGCTCAGGTATGTAGCTTCAGTTGCTATAACCATGGCATGAAGTGAGCACTATGTATATGATTTTCTTCAATGGTATGCAGAAGAATGAAGATTTGGCAGAGGAGACAAAGTTTCTATCATTAGCAGAGCAATGATTGTTGTGCTCAGAGCATGACTTGGGTCAAGTGTCATTTTTCAGGTTTTATACACGTAAAACACACGTGCCAAGTGTTTGGGTGATCAATCTTTCTACTATCAAATTCATTCAGTGGGACAGCCACACTGTAATAAATAAATCCGGCCGTAAAGATATAAAGGTTTAATTATTTTTTTGACCACTGCATGTTTAACCTGGACTACAGCCTTAGTATTTCAGTAATAATTACCATTCCTCTTCATTTGGGCTATCCATGAAGACTGGAATTACTCTTGCCAAACTATCATGAGTAGAAATTAGACTAATACACCTGGTTTGCAATTGGGTTTCTAGCTTTTGCTGAGAAGGTCAGGGAATGGAAGATAAAGAGAACTGTCAGTGTCTCCTGTCTCCTTCCAGGCTGGCTCTATTAAACCTCCATTTTAGTGTGCAGAACTACTCTGGATGAGTTACAGTAGCCTTCACAGGAACGCCTAACAACTCTCCATGCAGTTGAATGCTGCCTGTCATATGTCTCTCAGCTCATATACAGTATAAGTCTGTCATGTCTCTAAAATCAGACCAATATGTGAAATGGGAAGTACAGTTTTGAGATATGTAGCAGCTCTTGAAATGTTTCAATAAGAATTGATGCAAGTGATATCAGTTTTTCAGCTATCTTGTGTCACCTTGGAAAAATGACAGTAATTGGCCATTCTGGTGTACACTCAGCGTGCACACATGCTTATTACTTGGGGCACAGAAAGCTGAAAAGGGGATCCTTTTTGGTTGATGGTTTGAATCAGACATATTGTAATGTTGAAAGAATTAATCATAAAACAACTAGAATAGCTGTAGTTAGGTAGAATTAGAATGTCAGTTCTAAAGCTTCCAGAATAATAACTTAAGTGCCCTTCCTGTCATCATAATCGCTGCAAATCTAGGAAGACAAGAGCTGATGATGAAAAATGATCATTGAATCTAGACAAATGTTATTTTACTGTATCCATCTGTGCTAATGTATCACAGGTGACAAACCTCTACCATACCTTATAATGCAAAGCTACAGCCACCCACAGTCCATACACCCATATTCACAGAATACTGAAATTCCTAACACCTTGATTGTTGTGGGTCATCGGCTTCATCAGACTGGGGCTTCCCTGGGTGAATCTTGGAAGGTCCATGGGAGGAGCAGGCTAGGAAAAGAGGTCAACAATTAAGAGGAAGGCTAAGCAAAATTCTGTCGTCATCCTTTTCTTTTTGTATTCCTTTCAGGATCTGGTATAATACCCTATTCATTTTATTTGCTTAAAAAATGCATGCAGGATCTATAATGTGTAGGTAAAAGTTGTTGTTTCCAAGAAGAGAGAAACAATCAGAAATGATTTTGCAATTTTGGGGAATATATTTTGGGGAAGTACTATACAATTAAAACCTATTCTTCCCACTGAAATCAGCAGAAGCTTTGTTATTGATATGTGTATAGATACAATTTCTGTGTGATTCATAGAAGCAAATTTTACCAAAAGGCTTACTTAAACACATTGTCTTTCTTCAATATCTGCTTGGAAATACTGTACTGTTTGTTTTCCATGTTGCTGTTCCACAGCTTGGATCTGACATGGAGAGACATGCAGCATCTGACAGTGCTCACCTCCAAGAGGAACCAGCTTCACGATGAGGTCCATCAATGGCGTAGAAATGGCGTTGGCCTGGAATTCAACCATTTGTTTGGCTATGGTGTCCTAGATGCAGGAGCAATGGTTAAGATGGCAAAAGACTGGAAGACTGTTCCTGAGAGATTCCATTGTGTTGGAGGGTCAATACAGGAACCTGAGTAAGTGAATAATCTAGTATATGGGTTTGGCTTCTTGTAGGAGATCACAAGTATGCAAATACATTGACAAAGACATAGATAGTCAAAGAAATGTAATGAAAATTTTTTCTAGGAAAGTCTAACATTACCAGTAGCATTCCAACTATTTCAATAAGTTGATAAAATAAACTACATGATCTTTCAGTTCCTGGTTGGCTGGAGGAATTCATTCTACAACTCATCTGTGTCATCATTGCTAGTGCCAGCAGTGTTAATAGCAACATCCATTTCTCCTGAGTACTTACAGGTATGTTTGTGCCAATGTTTCCGTGAATAAAGAGCCTCTGCAAAAGTGAAAATCTAGGAGGCTGGCACTGTAAATTACATGAACTGCTGGCACATGAAATATCTGGTCAGCTAGGTCATATCTCTGTGTGATGTATTCCAGCAGACAGTTTTATCTCCAGAAGACTGAAACAATCATCTACAGGTACCAGTGATTCAGTTTGAATGCTACAGCATTTAATTGTGTTTGGTTTATGTTCAAATCTCTAATTGCAGGCTAGGCAGTCAAATTATTTTCTGATTTACCTTCCTGTGCTAAAGTGAATGAGTCAACAAGTGAATTAATTTATACTAGTTGACTGCAACGGCTATAGTTCAATTCAATTATTTGAAATACTAATCTAATAATGGCCAATTTATGTCTATACCATTTGAAATTTTACTTCAGTGCCTTTTTGAATCATTATTCTATTGGAAAAAGAAAGCAAACCAATATGCCACCCTGGCACATAGCTCAGCCAGGCAAAACTTAAGTTTGTTCCCAGCCTCCAGGTTTGCATTTGCTGGATCCAAGGTTCTACAGCTGAAATCTGAGTTTTAATTTATCTGGCCTACATGTGGTCACAGGTAGGAAACCAACCAGAGTGTGCTGAAGCTAATTTTGAGCTATCTCTAGTTTGTTTATAATTTAAAGGCAGACAAATCATCTCATTTATCTTAGTGCAGCCCCACTTATTGAAATGTGGATCATCCTAGAGATCCTAGAGAAAATTTCTTTCTGTAGGCTTGGCTCCATGCATTAGACAATGTGGTAGAGGTATTCTGGGAACAGACTGAGCCAGAGTCGGGCAAGTGCTATGCAGTAGTACTGTCTCCTTCTGCCTTTGTTTTTCTGTCCTGTTTCTGGTGGTGATCAGATAGAAAAGCAGCAGTGATGGTGTGTTTCCTCCAGCCCCCAGGGATCTGGAACTGCAGTAAAGCTCCTCTATAGCTGTTGTGGTTGCCCAACAGGCTCCAGAGTTGAGACATACATTGCTTTGTATTGGGGTCTTTTATTGAGAACAGCATCCAGAACAGGCTTTGTGCTTAGAGCACACAGATTTGTAAAGAAGAGATTTTTTAAAGCATATAACAGCAGCCAGTTATTTAAACCAAGTCAGTCATGGCCTCAGCTTCCTAGCTCTACTGCAGTGAGTCTCAGTGTGCAGTCTGTATGGGTGTCCCACTGTAATTACCTGAAACATCTGTATGTTAATAGTACTGCTGTAATATTTATGTACCCAAATGAAACATTGACAGGAGATAATAAGAATCATAACCTGCAACATCTCCATTTTTTGAATTATACTGTAAATAAAACTAGTGAAGTCCCAGCTTCTCAAGAGGTGCCTTGGAAATGAAAACCACACTGCACTTCTGCAGGGATAATTGGGTTATTTTTCCAGTTTGGCCTTGCTGGAGCAACATTTTCTATATATTATATATGTTTATCTAGATATAGATATGTGTAGATATAAAATACATATTCAATATATATTTATATAGCTGAGTAGCTGATACAGAAGTGTGTACCATAGGAGCATTGTCAATTAGCAGGAACAGGCCAGGAAAGAATTGACAGGCTATAATATACAGGGTACTAAATACGGATTGCTTTCAAAGTGTAGCATTTCTCTGCTGCACGTAGAAACACTTCTTAGCAACAGGAACTGTGCCTGAAGAGGGATTTTTGTTGGGTCAGCAAAAAGAAAGAAATGGACAAGTCTGAGCCTGGCTGGTCCAGAGAGATACAAAGGTGATTTAGGACAGTCATAGTCCATTAGCTGAGGAACAGGAGCAGGAAAGTATGCTTCTAGAGAGCAATTAGCTCCCCCTGCTCACCTTTAAGGGGTACTACACTTCATGCAAAAGTGAATATATTTTTTATGTTATATATATCTATATATATCTCTCTCTCAATTGGGCAGCGGTACACTGTGAGGGTGTGGAAAACCCCTCTCCTGTTCTGCTCGTGTCAGGCTTTTTCCACCACCCCTGGTTCTTTTTGTGTCTTTGGGGAAATTCACCTGGACTATAGTAATTGATCTAGCAAAGCAGAGAGTATTGGAGCCTAATTAATAGGAAAGGAGGAGACAGAGCAAGCTGTTTTATCACGTGTTTTAGAGAGCTGAGAACTTTTGCACTTCAGCATTTATGAAGGTGGAAAGAAAAGCTGTCTGCAGCTGGCAGGCTGTCTGCAAAGCCGGTGGAGTGGTAATACTGCTGTTATTTTGGGTTATGGTGTTATTATGGGTTTTGGTGTTGATAGAAAAGACTCACACTGTGGTGTCCTCCCTCATTTACTGGAGGAGATAGAAAGCACTTACCACCACTGCTGGAATGAAGCACTGTTTGACAAAGCTTTGTCTGCTCTGTGAGATTGATGTGAGACATGAATTCAGATTGCTTTGAGGACAGTGCTTCCCATGCAAAGAAATTGCAGGTATATGGCAACTATGAGATTATGATCCTTCACCCCTGGCTGGCGTATAGTACATTTCTCTGTGCTTTGGAACACAAAATATGTCTTGAGGGTAGTATAATTTTACATTCAACTATTTTAGCTGTACAATATTTATGTTATTCCAGCTTCTGCTCCAGGGTATCCATAAGGTTCAGAACAACATAGGTTTCAAGCCTGGAAGCTAGGCTTAAATGAAACACTTTCACTGGTCTCTGAAGAATGCACTTTTTCATTACCAAATGGAAAAGGCTGGTACTAATTTCTTTTGAAAAGAAGCTATTCATTACCACAGGGTGGTCAGTGCCCTTTAAAAAGGACTCTCTTCCTTATTTTAATGCAAAACCTAGGTCATGTAGAATCCACTGGAAGTGGTAATGACAAGCCAACTGGAGTCTTTTGTGACTTACTCCCTTGTTTAATGATTGCAGTAATTCTTGGCTGTCAAGTATTTCTTTTAGAAAGAGGAAAGTATCACACTGCTCACAGCTTGCTGATGGGAAAGATGCAGAGACTTTTGTTTACGCTTCTAGTGTAGTTTGCCAGCCAGTTTTGGAGGCAACTGGTATCCTGACCCTGAGGGGTTTAGCAGGCGCTGGGCTGCTGGCAGGGCACTGCTCCCAGGCCAGGCACCAGCGCCCTTGGACCTGCACCGAGATCCTGAGCAGGACTACACAGGTCGCTGTGGCTCTGGCCTCCTCTGCGAGAGCTGGGAAGACTTGGATGCACCTTGCACAGGATTGAGCCTGTATTCCATCTGCAGGTCTAGCTTTCTGGTAATACTCGGGACTAATGTCCTTCAGTTAATTGTGAGTTTGCCTTCATAAGGACTGACTTACAATCACTAAGAAACTTGTGACTTCAAGGTGCAGCACTTGGACAATTCAGTAAACAAGTGCAACTTCTTTCCTCTGTGTGTGCATTCCTGCACAGGAGCACTTCAGGGATAGCGACTTTAATGGAAAAATATTTTTCAAATGATCTGAAACTAGGATCCCATGTTTGTGCTGGTTTCCAAGTCAGAACAAGGATGTAGGCTTTAACGTGACTGCACTGAAATTCTGTGCAACTGGCTCCCCTGACTCCAGACAGCCATTCACTGCTATCTTTTAAGGTGACTGTCTGACATGAATGAATACTCACGGTTCTACTAAATGTTCAGATTATTATGCAATTACCCAATATAGTAGTGATAAGTAAAGGCAGCTATTAAATGTTAGTAGTTCTTAAATAGCAGTGTGTACTTCTTAATTGTATACCTTCTCTTTGTGCAGGTGTACATTTCATAATGTATTTTCAAATTAAGGTTTTGATATAATTTTCTAAAAAGAGAATGTTCTCTTCCTGGCTAGGATGGCACCTATTATTTCCTTGCTTTTTAATGTATTACTAAGGAAAATAGTATGGGTTTTTCTGTGAGGCACCAAAACCCAGTAGTTTTAGAATTAGCCATGTCATGCTGTCTATATCCATTTGATTTGCTTAATTATCTTTTGAATTGCAGAAAGATACCACCAAGTGGCAAGCTGGTCCTCACACTTACAACTGATGCTTGTGAGGGGAAAGAAAACTTTGTCCGATACCTTGAACACGTCCAAGCAGTTATAACTGTGAATTCCACTAGGCGAGGAGACCTCAACATCAACATGACTTCGCCAATGGGAACAAAGTCCATTTTACTGAGCCGGCGTCCCAGGGATGATGACTCCAAGGTGGGTTTTGACAAATGGCCTTTCATGACCACACACACTTGGGGAGAAGACCCTCGAGGCACCTGGGCTCTAGAGATTGGGTTTGTCAGCAGTCTGCCACAGCGGGGCGTGCTGAAGGAGTGGACACTGATGCTGCACGGGACTCAAAGCGCACCATATATAGACCAAATAGTAAAAGATTATCAGTCCAAACTGGCCATGTCCAAGAAGGAAGAGCTGGAAGAAGAATTAGATGAAGCAGTGGAGAGAAGCCTGAAGAGTATACTGAGCAAGAACTAGGGCTGTTCTGCATGACAGTGTCTTTCCTTCCCCAGATCCCTCTACTCACCTTTCTACTATCCAAACCGCTGTTAGACATATTACAATGATCGTCTCTGTAGTCTAATTATCACACTTGATTTTAAAGTCTTATATCTTGTCAATAATTATTTTAATTACCACTGAAGCAATCCCTTTTTTACTCTAAACCACAAATAATACTGTCCCCTACCAAATACTGTGTACAGTTTGTGACTGTAAATTATTTTTCTTTTGTGTCATACAAAAAGGTAATAACCTGCAAACAAGTTGATGGCTTTTCCTTTCATATTTTTGTGGTAAATGTTGTTTGTATTTAAAAAAAAAGAGTGCATTTTAATATTGGCAGTTGGTGATAACGGGCACATTTTTAAAAACTACTGTGAGAGAGGGAATCACAAAGAGGTTGGCTGGAGAGATCTTTGAACATGTAACAGCTCCTTTCACAACATTGACTTCAGTGGGACTTTCCCCATTGGGTTCAACCAAAGTAGCACTAGGCCCTACAAAAATAAGTAATCCAGAGGTGAAGAAAATTTACTAATCCAATTTGCAGAAATCCACTTCTCTTGAGTGTTTTCTTTAATATATACACTTACACAAAACACAGGCTAACACTTCAGCCACAGAATGGTTCAACAGGCATGCAATAAAGAAGCCAAGTGATGCCTAAGCCCAGTGACAGGGGGAGGTGCTTTGCAAACCACAGGGTCAGGACATTCTAGAAGCACAAGTTTCAGTTTGGGTTGTTCTTTTTTAAATTTTGGCAAATTAAATCAATTCACCATCTTACAGCAGAACAAGCACATAGGGAATGAGCTGTATGTGTGCAAAAGTGCACGTGTTTGTCTCTATACTAAGATGTACTGTACCAGCATAAGACAAGGCTGTGTCAGCATTTCCAACCACAGACCCCTGTTTTCTGGGGTTTACAACCTGGCTGTTAGTAAATTGCTGTGGGAGAAATCTAAAGTACACAGTTTCAGTCCCAAAGCAATTTTTTATTCAAATTTCATTTTTAAAAATAGAGTTGTTATTTTTATGGAGAAAAATATGCCTAAGTTATTAATGTGTAATGCAAAGTTGGCTTTCTTGGGAAATAAAATGTAGCTTTTGGGAAGATTTGTTGGTAATCATTGCTATTTGCTGTTTAAAGAGTCAGTCCCACCCTCACATTTCATACATAAGTAAAGTCAGTCGCTCTCGCCCTTGGAGTCTGCTCTGGCTATTGCTGCAAGACATAACTTTCTCCTTGGTGGGGATTACTTATGGTAGTAGCCACTACATGTTCTCAGGTGTGAGATCCCAAATTTGACCTTTGAATAATAAAGGGTCTCGGTTGTGCAAATATTTAGGCACCCACTTACAGCAAAGGCTATCAGTGGACCTACTCAAATTCTAATTTTAAGCAGGTGCTTTGGATCTTTGCAGGATCCAAGATCTACCTTTTAGCAGCGACTAGTTTCAGAATTTTATTAAGTATTTTTAAAATGCAGAGTATTAATCTAAAAACGTTTTAGTAAGAATTGTCGTGGTTAATTAGGTGCATAGTAGTAGAAATGCATTCAGTAAATAAATACTTATCTAACAAATTGAAAACATAACCCAAAGGTTATATGGTGCACGTTTCACTTAAGAATGTACAACCTATGCTGTTATTCCTAGTGAATATCTATCTTTCCACAAATGGCCTGTTCTTTCCTTTACAAATCCAAATGCAAATAAACAGCTCAACTTACTCAAAGTGTATGTGAATTACACTCCAAAGCCACGACAAGCAGCCTTGGCAGACTGCTTGCAGGGTCCTTGTTGCATGCAGCAGTCCCTTTGGACAATTGAGTCACACTGGGATAAAACAGGAGTTGGCAGGAGAAGAAACAGGCCCTATGCGTTGTTTTTTTTTTATTATTTTTGAAGTGTTCTTGGTTATTTGTTCAAATACATTAAAGTGCCAACTGTGTTTAATTTGGTGATTTAAAACTTAGCTCAAGGACAAGATGGGTCCATTTCAAAGCATGAGGCATGAGCCAAAACTCACTGAAGTTAAATGGGTCAGGGACAGGTTTGCTTGTGCCTTTGGAATGAATGCATTGCGCTGACACCAGCAGGTTTCTATGGGAGGCACCCAGTTCGCAGAAAGAGCAGCATATACATATCTGAGGGAAAAATTTATTATATATATATATTTATGCGTATACCTGTATATCTAAATGCATATGACACATCTGTGGTATCTCTCTCTCTCTGTGTATACAATATGTATATTCAGAGTATGTTACATATATTTGATTATATATATAGAATTACATATGATATGTAACATATAATACATATACGCACATCATTACTTTTTTGTGTGTATGTGTTCAAAGAAAGAGGTAACTGGAAGCTTCTGAAGCACTTCTAAAATGTGGACAAAGTTTTGGAATACTAAAAGTCCATGTGGAAATCTTAAATGACCATGTACATGACTTTCCATTGCATTCATGTAATTTTGCAGTTCTCTGTTCAATCATTAAATATAGTAAAAAGCAGCAAAATAACTAGATGGTTGTTCATATTTTCATAATGCTGACATAATTTATTAAGTGACAGCTCACGATGGTGAGATACAGAAAGGGTGAGTTTTGATATAAGGATATATAAAACTAAGTGTATATACAATATATAGCTCTACTTCAAATTCTTCACGATTTTTGCATCGGGATCACTGAAAAAATCTGTCCCGTTAGACTAAGTTTTTATGGTATTGCTGATGGAAAATAAAGTTAATTTGTTAGTATTTATAATAAAGGGGAAAATGAAGCTTATGACTTGAAACAGGTGAACACTTCAACTAAAGCCCTGTGATGATGTTTTATAATATATGTAAAATAAAGAGCTGTTGTAAACTGGCAGGTCCTATCATCATTGCCTGGCTGAAGGTACATGGGAGGTAATATGCTGCAGTAAGTGGGATGACGTCCTACACCTCTGCTTTTTATACTGGTAAGGAAATTTGTATCCCATGTACACTGGATACTGAGAAAATAAACATGATCCTCCAAAAGAATTGATAGCAACAGATGAAGACTAACAGGTTTTATATTAACTTTGTGATACGGTGGGACATAGACGACTAAGGTGGCAGGCTAGGAAGAGCCTTGGGAATTACTTACATGGTTAAAGCCTGCTGGCTCCAAGGGCAGCTCTGCAGAGGCATGCAGTGATCCAGGTGCCAAACTGCTGCCCTCATTGGGGAAGGGGACACTCAGAGAGAGACATTTTCACACTGCGGTTCATAAACAGCTCTGGGTCCAAGGAAATACTACAACAGGTTGTTTTTATTTGTTTGGTATTTTTCCTCTGCTGCTTGGAGCCTGTTGAGCCATAAAACCCCTATTGCCTCTTCCTGCCTGCTTCCCACCCACACTATTGGGTACATTTTCGTTCACATGGTCCCATGGCACAGCGTACTGTCATTCTATAATTTCTTACCATGCCTGCAGCAGTGGAGGAAGGCAGGAACCTCCTGATCTAGGGCTGATTGCCACTAGGTGGGAATCTGTCTGTTGTAACCTAGGGCTTATCCCAGGCTCTGCTGAATAGCTGGTTGTATTTCACGATTATGCCTTAGCAGTAGCAGTTAAAGACTTTGCTGAGCATTTGCAGTTGAGAGGCTGCATGTAAAGCAGCGGCTAGCCCATCATGACATGTACTATACCTTTCAGCATTGTCATGGTGACAATAAAATACTAGTGTTTTGCTATCTATTTTTCCTGAAAAGTTACAGAAAGATGCGGGTAAGCTGTAGTCTATGGGTCATCACCATGTCTGTAGAAGGCAGGTCAACGATTGTAGCCGGATTTAGGGCTTAGTTCGTCATGTTCCTTGACAGCTGCTGATGGTGGTGCCGCTTAGCACCAGCTTGGGTCATCTTGCACCTTGGAATTGCTGCCTACGCAATACAGTAGGTGATGGCTTCAATTATGGGTGCCAATAAACTCACTTTAGGCATGATATACACACATGCTGCCAAGCTGCTGAACACATTTACAAACATGAGAAAACTATTTCTATGTCAGCAGTGTAGAGTGGTACTACCGGAGCACAAAAATAGATGAAGGGGGTGGTGGCTATTCACACAACCACCTAAACAAGGCTCTCTTGAAGTTTTGCCTCTTTGCCATTGACTAAAGTTTGCTGTATTCCAAACATTAAGCTGTATTGCCGTGAAATCACATGGGTGGGGGTGAATCCTCGGTTCTGTCTAGGTACTGCCTGAATCTGGTTACACCATTTTTTGCCAGAATTATTAAACAGCCTTCCTAGTGCAGCAGTTAGGCTTTTTTTTGGGGTGGTGTTTTCTTTTGGGGGGGGTGGGGGTGTTCTCCCCCTTTTTTCCACTTGCAGTAGTCAAAACCTGCTTTTACCAGCAGTTATTCTGAGCAGCTGCTGCCCCCTCACTGGAGTGGAACCTGCATACACATTGATAAATTCCTCCTCTGTGGTTATTTACTGTTAGCAAGAAAAGTCTGGCATAGACTCCCACAGCATTTCAATAAAACAGCATTAAAAAAAAATCCTGCATAAAAATGTGACTATGTGGGTCACCTGTCCCTGTTTCAAAGAAGAAGGTGCCACTTTACCAGCCATAACAGTCAGAGTAGATGCTACAAACACATTGAAACCCACTAATTAAAAAAAAAATAATATCCCAACACATTGAAGGAAAGTGTTGGGTGATATGAGAAGGTAGTCCTGAAGCACAGGCTCATGAGCTCAGGTAACATTTAGACCTGTCCTTCACAGCTGACAGGAATAATCAGCCAGGAAGAAAAAGGCATAACAATACCAAGAGCTGAAACAAAAACTTTGAGAACTGGGATGGGCGAAGACACATGTAGAGCCCAGCCTAGTAAAGCACTTCAGTCTGTACCTTGCTTTAGTGGGATTATTTTTATGCCTGAAGTCAAGCTGAGGCCTAAATGATGCACAAATCTGTAAATAGCACTCAGGATTTGCACATACACAAGGGAAGGACTTCTTTCCTTTTTTTTGAGTTGAAGATTTCTGGAAGCTGCAAAAGGCTGTTGGCAGAAGTGTTGCTTTTTTGCTTCCCCAGGCAAGAGAACATGGGAAGGCACCTCAGTCTAGCAACCCCCTGGAGCTCCATGGGACTGCAGGTGGCTGGGCTGCAAGAAGATCACGTGGCAGTATTAAACTCTGTTAAACACTACAGTCCAAGGAAATACCAAAACGCACAGTCTTTTGAGCTGGCTGCAGTCTGCTCAAAACCTTGCTGGCATTTGTAAATACCTTAGTTGTGCTGGTGAAGAACAAATAATGCCTTTAGTGTCTTTTATAAGGGTTAGCCCATACACACACTTTGGTGGAATTTCAAGTTTTAGGCTAAGAAGTTATGCAGTAAGAGCTTCTTTCAGATACAGAGTGTTTGTCTTTAGCTCAAAAAAAAAGGTCTGCCAAGCTCATCTCTATTTAAAGACTGCAAATAAGAAAGCTTTGGAATAGGTTATTTAACAGGTATCCAGCCCTTCCCCTGGAAAAACACCTGCACACCCGGACAGTTGATGCTTACTAGTAGGGACTATCAGTCCACGGTAAAGGCAACACAAACCCACAGTGGGTATCTTCTGTAGAAGGCAAAACTTTTATTAAATGAACCAGATGTCACAAGTTAACATTTGCATCTGTCTGAGAGATGGGGAA
The DNA here is from genome assembly GCF_949628215.1 of Phalacrocorax aristotelis. Lineage (NCBI taxonomy): Eukaryota > Metazoa > Chordata > Aves > Suliformes > Phalacrocoracidae > Phalacrocorax > Phalacrocorax aristotelis. The sequence goes on from NC_134278.1 coordinate 86,463,516, forward strand.
CCATATGGCAGCTATAGGAGTGGTAGAGGAATATGCAAATTTGTCCCAGATACTGTGGAAAGCCAGGCAGCTCTGTAAAAATAATTACTTTCAACTTGTACTAATCATGAAAATCGGTTGCATAGGATGTGCCTATTACTTGTTGCCCTGGAGTGTTCTAATGGTCATTGCACCAAAGCTGAGCCTACATCAGACAGAACTGCCATCAAGGTATCAATCTGTTCAATACCAAACAGCAAAAACCTCACTACTGTATCATTCGGTCAAGAAAACAAACAGTCATTTAATAACTATGCCAGACAAGTTGACTATCAAGGGGGTATGTACCACTTAAGAGCCCTTGTCACCTGGTTTCTTCTTGCTTGTCTTCTCTATCATAGTCTCCACAATCATCGCTGTCTCTTCATATGTCTGAATTCTGTCATCTGAAAACTTCTCGATGGACTCCACCACCTCCACCTTCTCGTAGCTCATGGAGCGAGGCAAGCCTGCTTCCCTGAACAAAAGGCCCTGCTTATCTTCTTGGTCATATTCTGTCTCTTGAAGGACTCCTGGCTCAGTTGGGCTTATCAAACCAGGGGAAGGAACTGGCTCAGGCTCAGAGATGTCCTGATACATTGTGATCTGCTCTATTTTTCCTCTTGTTTTTTTGCCCCATTCAAGTATGTCTTCTTTCTCTTCCTCTTTCTGTTTATCTTCGAGTTCAAACTCTTCCCTTCTTTCACAAATAACCCTTTTCTCTTTTTCTGATGGTTCAGCAGGTTCTGGCAGCTCAGGTATGGGCTCCACCTCACCACCGTTCATCACCTTCCCTTTGCTGGTAGAAACTGTGATTGCTCCGGAAGCTGGGACAGAGGGAACCAAGATGCAAGGTTCTTCATAGCGTTCCTCCTCTGTTACCAGCACATAACGCCCTTTGGGATAGGCATCGGGTTTAGGCTCTGGTCTCTTGCAGACTCTTATTTTCTCCCTCACAATGTTACACAATTTATTGAAGGCTTTACTTATCTGGGCTCCATCAGGTACATCCTCTGGGCCCATTTCTTTTTCCTCAAGTTCTAATCCTTCCTGCCCAGGTTCACATGTGACTGAGTCTTCATGCCTGAACTCCAGCTGATCTTGGTCAAAACTTTCCAGAGTTCCTTCATACATTCTTTCAGGCGAGAGACTGTCTGTTTTGTCTTTACACATCAGCTCCTTTTTCCTGGCAATTTTCTTTGTCAGAGCTTTTTGTCTGGGCTTTACACTGGCAATGTCTTGCATGACCTGGGTGATATCTAGGGAAAAATCAAAACAAAGCAAACAACAAACAGTGCTGAACACAGTCACTGCAAGTTCTAGAGCTGCCTCTCACCCTCACTGCTGCAGGTGGAGAGCTGCTGAATGCAGCAGCAAGTGTGAGCACAGCTGCTGTCAGTGCATTATCCCCTTCTGTTGCACGTGACCTCTCGGCCAAGTAGCCATTTTGCATCTGAGGTCGCCACTGGCATACACAGTGTGACGACAGGACAACTGTGCTTGTAAGAGAGGCAGCTGCACAGAGCATTCACCTATCAGGCCTGCATTAATGCTCCTGCTGCTGTAGTCAGGCTCAGCACCTTCCTAGACAGGAAACCTCACCTCCTAAGGCAGGTGCCCAAAGTTAGGGGCATGGCCTGGCAGTAGGACTAAGTGGAAATAGCTTCTCTGGTTTTTACAATTCCTGCTAGTGTTTAGGGAGGACAAAAAACACACAACTAACAAAAAACCAAAAGCCCTATTTAAAACCTTCATGCGGAATGCAGGGTTGCTGGGCAAGTGCTCCAGGCCTGACAGGAAAAGTTGAGTGTCATCACCAGCTCTTCCAGTGCTTTTCAAGATAGGCTCAGCAGGGGCACACTGTGCCTTTGTGTCCCAGGGAGGGTTAAGAGTGAGCCAGGCACCTCCTATCATGGCAGTTTTGGGTATGGGCAGATAGAGGGAGGTGTGTCAGGAGGGAGCAGCAAGCAGCTGGCACGCACAGAGCTAAGCAGCCGCCCAGCCAACACTGCAGTGCTGAGGAGCAACATTTTGGCATCACTCAAACACTGACATTGAGCTATAGGTCCAGGTAGAAGGAACAGCCTGCAGGCAGTCAGTAGCCACACACCCCATGACAGCTCAGCAGCAGCAGGTGCATGGGCAGACTGATTATTTCCATGGCACGAACAGCTACAGCAGAGAGGCAGAGGTCGGTACTGGGAATTAGGGGAACAAAGGGATAGACAGATATTGTTTTCCCCAATGCACCTGTTTTGTGCAATGTCACAGCTACAGTGACACACATAAAATGCTCTGCTCGCCTTACAGGTAGCTATGTGGTTAGAGTTGGGCCAAATCCTCAGTAGATATAACACAACCCTTAGCAGGACAGTAGTTATTTACAGCTGCTGAGGATTTGGCCTCGTGTATTATGGACCTGTTTCATATAAAATTGCCACAGTTCACAGAGCAGTTAGAAAAATTACAGCTGCACACTAAAGAAAAACCTCATTTGACAGTTTATCTCCATTCTCAGGGCAGTTTACGGCTAGTAAAACCCCATTGAGCCTTAGAGTTAAGCTACAGTAAGTCATCCCATATGTTAGTATGTATAGCAACTTTCTATGAACCAGTTCCCCTCTTTGTTACAAGTGGCCTCACTAGTCTAGTCCTGGCCATTTGCTTGTCACCAGCTTTACAAGCATCCTAATTCTAACAAGCAATCATATAACACAGAGGAAACACCATTCGGAGGAAAAACCATTCAGAGGAAGCCAGGCCATGGCACATAAACTGGCCCAAAAAAAGTGTCCTCTGCCTGCTTGCAGCACTCAACACACCCTGATGCTCTTTGCATGTGGCTAAAGTGTGGACCAACAACTTGCAACAAGTCAGCACAAGATCCCCCAGCTCTTTCTGTAGTTTCAGGTGCCTTCTCACTTTGCTCTATTGATTGGCCTAACTAATAAATTGCAGAAATTAGCAAAGAAACTCTTTTGTTTGTGGTTTTGGCCTTTGACAGCTTGTCCCAAAGCTGAGGTAAACTGAAATCATTGCATTTAACCTCGAGCCAGGCTACCACGGCTGGCTCATATGTAAGACAAATGGAAAAATATCTTAAAATGTGATGCTGCTCTTGACAGACACAGAAAGACATGTCACAGATTTACCTCTTCCCCTCGAAACTTGAGGCTGGACAGGTCTATAGATCTGCGTGAAGAGTGTGACTGGCGTTCCTGCTATAGCAGAGTTTAACCTGCCAAAGAAGATGTGCATCGGTCAGATCTCTCCCCCTCACTTCCAACAAGAGCAAGTGAAATGTCACAAAACAAAGCATGGAGGTTAAAGAAATTATTTCTCTGTGGTGATGAGTCAAACAGAATGACATGAGCCTGTTTCTTGTCTGGGGAAAATCAATACAGCCACAGCACCTTTGCAGGAGTCAGGCTGGTTTCCACCAGCAGGAGATGTGGGATGTTCCATTGAGTAAAGTACATCAGTAATTAAACCCTATAGCAACAGGTTTGCAATTTAGCACAGCAGTTTGAAAGGATGGGAAGATTTTGGCTGGGCAAACAGTCAATCCATGCCTACCAGAGGTCAGCGAGAGCTGTACATGCTGGGTAGTAAAATATGAAATTTGGTAGCTGTTACAATGTCACCTGCATAAGCCTGACTTCAGAAAGGCAAGAATAAAACTAAGCAGTCTTCCTTGGAAAATATTGGAGGAGTCAGTGGTATTAAGGGTTAAAAATTAAAACTGAGCGGCTGGCCTATATGCAAACCATTTACTGTATCTGTGGCCTTTCCAGTCTGCTCTGCTAGAATTTGAGAGAATATTTTGGCCTATAGGGAGGATACACACCTAGATATGCAAGAGATGCACATTTTGATTTTTGGCACTGAGAATTACCCTGATTAGATATCCCTAACCCGAAAGTAGTGTCCAAAATGAGATGTTGAAAATTGATGAAATATCTGTTCCCCACGTATAAGGTTGACTATTAGTGACTGTTCTTCCCCTGCACCTTCTGGACAACCCAGAGCAGCAGTTTGGGCATGCAGGAGTCTGGCCCTGCTGCACCTGCCTGCACAGGCAGCACCGGGTGCTGCTGTGAAAGCCCAGCTCCTTCTCTTGTGTGAGGCTGATGCTCGACATTAGAGGGAGCCAGCGCTCCTCTGCAGGTTTAAACACAACCCAAATCCCTGCAAATTTCTTATATTTTGCTCCTTTTCATCCCCTTGCCTGAAGAATGGGATTGCTGTGAAGAGTGTTTTGCTTTACAGGACATTTGCCCTGTCTGAGCTGTGTGAGGCCAACCTGCCTGTAATGCCCCAGCAAGTTTCACTAACACCCAGGCAGTGGACAGGGTGGTTCAGCTTGCTTTTGTATGCTCATTGACCTCCGTGCACCAACACCAGGACAGTACGTGGAAAGGAGATCGTATGGAAAGCAGGAGCTCAAAATGGCTCTGACCCTTTTCTGGGCAGAGGCTTGACCAGGTTTTGCACCTACTTAGCTTCCTTGTCCCTGGATATCTGCCAGTCAAAGGTGTGAAATTGCCGTGGCTTTGGGCGGTTCAAAGGCCCTTAAACGTACATTTTTTTAAAGATGATAAAGAGACATCACTGGCCCCTTTGGGACAGTTCAGAAATCCAGCCTTACCGGCTGTCCTCGTTCTCGATGATACGTTTGTACCGTTCCAGCTCATTCTCCAGGGACTGCTGGTAGATCACCAGCTGGCGGCAGTCGGTCGTGTACTTCTCCAAGGTCCTCTCGGCCTCCTCTATCCCCTTCCTAAGGTTTTCAATCTGCTCATTGTAAAGCTGAATTTCATCATCGTAACTCTCCTGGGTGTTTTTAATCGCTTGCTCCAGCATGGTTGTCTGGTAAACAAAATTGGTGGTTGAAAGAAGCAGGTCTGAAGCATTCAGCATACCCTTATTTCAAGGGTAACTAAAGGCAAGACATGGTTTATTACGATGTACAGTGCTGCACTACTGAAACACAGTGGCAGTTTCACTGCATTTCTTTAGTTATTCAAACCCAGTAACTCCCTCCCTGTCCCCTTATCTATCCAAAGGTTTCTGTTTCACAACAAGCATGACAGGATCAGCCTGAACCAGGGGACCAGCTGTTTGATGTCTTCTTCCCCATGCATGCGAGGCTGACATATGTCTCACTTTGTGACCCACAGCTCACTGTGGATGGCCTCGACAGAGCAGGTAGTGTCTTACGAAGACAACAAAAGGGCTTAACTGCAAAGATGTGCCCAGGCAAAACCTGTTCTTCCTTCTCAATGGTCTGCAGACCAAGCACTGAAGGTTAAGGGTCTTTCTTCAAATAGAAAGCTTCCCTTTTGAATTAAATTCCTTGGCTTTTTTCCTTCAGCAATAAAATGAACTGCTGTGCAGTTAAGGTCTCAGCGCCAGTCACTGGAGCGCATATCAACCAGGAGGTGGCGATGAATCCCTTGGAAAAACAAGGAGCAGGAGTTACAGGTGGGATATTTGGCAGTGTAATTCTGCTCACACTTTATTCTGCTATTTTTGGCTATTTATTATAGCTATTTTATTACTTAGGATTTCTTTTCCCCTTTCAAACAGATTTTAAAGAGATGCACTCACAGAGACCTAAGGGGGCAATAACTCACTAATGGATGCTTTAATTATTTATTTATTTCTGTATGCTACAGGCAACATTTTCAAAAACCTTTTAAAAGCCTAAATATAGGGGCTAAGTCCCTTGGTATTAATTCGGTTATATTGCAGTGTACCAACAGGCTCCATAGACCCCTTTAGTGTCTAGTGCTCACGAGGTGGGGTCAATAACCTCTCTGTGACACAGTTATCAGGTCCAGACACAGGAAAGCACAGAAGCTCAAGGACACCTCAGTCATCAGCTCCATCCTCCACTGTCACAAACAACCATGTCATCGACCTCCACTCACAAAGTGATTTAACTCTTTTAATCTCAAGGCATGATAAGGAATGAATTAATAATAAACTCTTTCTAAATGGGACATGAAGATTTTATTTTGAAAGCAGCAGAATTAATTCCCCAAAGAGGGCCTCTCTCTGTCTGCCACCAGAAGGATGATTTTCTCCCCTTTTTCCTATATTAATTCATTATCTCACTTATGACTGTATTGATTCTTGCCCTTCCCAGAGTGGATGTGTCCTTCCCACTGAAGCATCAGACATGAGAAAGAGACCAAGGAGAAGACCTGGGGTTAGTACTGTCCCTGAGTGCCTTAGTGAGAGAAGTTATGCTCAGGCAAGTTAAGAGCTGCTGCTCTGACTGTCCAGAGGAGTCCAAAATGCCACCAAAAGCTGTTTCATGGCAGTGTATCACTCCCTCCACCCTGGATGGACAATTCAAGGCACAAAGGAACCTGTATTTGGGGAGCATAAGGTGGTCATTCTCCAACCCTATCCACTAAGAAACATTCAACTGCACGTAGGCAGATCTGCCACCGGCAATTATACAAGACTGGTCTCTATTCACTGTAGTCTTTAGCTGCTCCTTCATCTCCAGCCACTCTTGTCCCTGGCACTGCACACTTGCTTGGAGACACCAGCTAGAGGAAAGTTGATTTACAGCAAGTTTGGCTGGGAGATGAGCAGGAGTGAAAGTCTTGGCCAGTCATTTTCTGCAAATCAGGAATTGGCAAAAAGCAGGTGGTTTTGGTGCTGGTAATGTCTAAGCACAGGAAAGGTGTTGATGTAGTGCTTAGCAGTGACAGGGATGAACCAGGATGCCAAAAGTAGCTTGACACCTATTTAAAAGGACATTCAGTTTTGATGACCAAGTCTGCCCAGTCCTTCTCACAGCAAGCTCAGCATTGCATGTGGGATTGATGGAAAGGACTGGGCAGAACCCTGAAGGTCCCCCATCATTTTTCATGGAGCCAGTTTCCAGCCTGACCTCAGTAAATAAGAAAGGGAGACCAGCCCCATGTGACATTTCCATCCACAGCCTCCTGCTGACTCCATCCCACGGAAGTCTAGTGACAACATGGAAACCGTCTCCTACTAGCTACTCTGCTAAGCAAACATGGCTTCATTGTGGCTACACTACCTACAGCCCTCCTTGACCATCTAAACCTGATGACTTGAGACCAAGAGAATGAGAATGAAACAGCTGATGAAGAAGATGGAAAAAGGAAAACACATCTCCAAGTCAATTGAGTTCACCAGATCCTCTACACCATGTGGCCATAAAACGAACAGAATGCATGAGCATCATGGTTGTGTTTATGGCTAGTTATGGCAGTACCTCTGTCTGCAGTTTGTATTTTTGTGCCTGTAGCTGGCAGAGGATGCTCTTGTATTCCTCCAGCTGGCTCTGCAGAACAGGGATCTTCCTCTCTGCTATCAGTTTTTCCTGGTTGGAAGAAAACAATGTGTGTACAGGAAAGTATGTTTCACTCTTTTAAAAGAGCCAAAAGAAATTCCACTACTGGAAATAAACTGTAAAGACAAATAGAAAATTATAAAAGACAAATAAAAAGATGGGTATTGAACCTCAAGTAAACCCTTGTGGCATTGCTTTAATAATAAAAGATGTCAGATGGCAGAACTGTAGAAGTACAGCTTATGTTGAAATTAGACCCTGTAGATGTAGCTGTTCATGTCTTCTTCCAACTAATATACTTTCTTGGCACAGCCACTCACATTGGTGGGAATCGCCAAGTTTTCATTTAGTCTGTACCAATTTATTTGATTTACAAATTTTTCAGCACATCTCACTCCTTCAGGACAAGATTTACTCTCTCTGTAAATACTTATATCCTGTTAGTTCCTCCTCAGATAGGAAGTACAACTATTTCAGCTACCTTTCAACTAGTCATTTTGGGGGCTAATACATATTTCCAAGGCCATAATTAGTTTTCCCTCTCATATTCAGTACTTACAGTTGCTGCAGTTTTTGTCTAAGCTTGGAGTGGGAGTTAGAGTCTCTGGGATGCTTCAGGAATAAACATTGACTCTTTCTTACTTGGAGCAGCGTGTATTTACTGACAGCAATACTTACCTCACATATGCCAGTTGTTATAGGGGACACGCGAGGGGTTGTCTGGATGATCTGCTGCAAAACATTGACATAGGTCTGGATTTCCATAAGGTTCTGTGGTAAAGTAAAAAACATTTTATCAGAAAATGCTATAGAAAGGTGTGCCCTACAATGTGCTCCACTTCTGGGGCTTATTCCTAGATATTGACTTCCTTCAGCACATAAAAGCCCAGTTCATGTTCAGACTTGGTTTTGGAATGTGGTTTTAGACCTGATTTTGAGTGCAAGTGTGCTAACAGTTTCATCATGCTGAGGGTACATTTGGCTAAGCAACAATATAGTTCATAGTCTTAAAGATTCCATGATTTCTGATTTCATGGGAGATTTTCAAAATAAGGACCAGAAATACCTTTGCATGTGGTCCACAAAAGTGAGCCTCTTCTTTCAAAAGCAGCAAAGATGGGGCAGTGGCCTGATACTAAGCCTTACAGCTGAGCCAGGAAGGAGGGGGCTGCATGTGTTAGTTGGCTGCAGTGTAATTATATGGTCACAGGCTTATTGCTGCTGATAAATTGGAATGCTCTGGCCCAGGAAATTGGAATCCCCCTCTGACGAAAGTAATAGTTCTTAGCATGAAATAGAAGACAGCTTGACCAGCATGTTAGGTTGCATCATGGTAACAGGTCAACAAATTCAAGACATTGCTACAGGTGTAGGCATTGAACCCTGAGGGAGTCAATTTGGATGCTTGCAGCCATCCAGCCGTTGGGCTTTACCTCCACACTACAGCTGTTGTGCCCACTGAAAATATATAGTGCTATATTTACCCACCAAAACACAAATCGGGTTTGCTTTAATTTGCCACTGGAACAGATCATGGAGAAAGGCAAAGCTTCGCACATGTCTCTACAAGGAAGATCTAAAGAAGATGGCAAATTCAGCCTGTTACCTTCTTGCATCTGTCCTTTGTGGCATTAATGTCATCCTGCAGGAACTGGGACTCAATCTGCAGCTCCAGGTTGCACAGCAGTGCTTCATCAGCTTCCTGCAATGCAAAGATGTGTGGTATGGTCAGTACATATAGCTGGAGTGCCAAAACCACAGCAGCCACTTACCCATAACATGAGTCATTGTACATGAGTGCATGAAGAATTAAAGCCTATTGGGAGAAACAAAAGTATTATGAAACCAACAAAGAATAGGCACCTTATTCATCATGTTCTCCTATTGTACATGCTGCTTTTCAGCACAAATACAATTTATTATACAGTTAGGCACTGGCACTGTCAAAATATGTTTACTATATGCTTTATGAATGCTGGGAGTCAAGTAATAGATGCTACGAAATACCAGTCTTTGATGCTAAAACTTGCAATGTTGCACGAATCTTAACAGATGACACCAACAGATTAAGGCACTGATCTCTCTAGTGTTTATGACAGGACCTGTGAGGTATCCTGACACCTTTTTGATATCCCCAGTAGAGAATCCCTTATTAAAAAAACACAGGATGGTCCAAAGTATTTTCACTTCTTTTGGTGTGTTCTCCAGATCTCCAGACCTTGAGTGACACCCTGCCACCACTGAAAGCAACAACAAACTCTGCAGTTGCACTGTCTTTGTCAGGGAATCACGATATAATCATTTAATTGACAGTAACACTCAGCTGAGCATGAAATCTCTAAAAAATATAAGACAGGAGTTTCAACTGGTTCACTCACTTTTGGTTTGCTAAGGGAAATGCTTGTGAGCTTACAAGTACCTCTGTTTTCAGCAGGATTTTCCTAGAAGCATAAAAGACACTATAGAAGGTAGAATGATGTCTTTTTTCTTTTTTTTTTTTGTTGGTTGAGCATTGCATTGGATAGGATTTGGGGCATTCCATGCTCTGGTTTCCCGCTGCTATAGCAGTATTTCAACTATTCATATAGTTCCAGACATTTTGTAACTTTTTGATTCATATGTATATGTATGTATGTGGCACCTCAGTGCCATAGGTAAGAACAGAACAAGAAATCTGAATTCCACTACCAGTATCACTCATTGTAGTCTCAAAGATTCTACAATTACTATTTCTCAGAAAACTTCGGTGTATTTGATGGAAGACCTAACTGGAAACGACCACATAGTTCATGTGATTGAAAAATGGTGGATATAAGTCCTGACTGTGATACTTTACAGCTGAAAGATCTCTACTGCACTCTAGGACATCTTACCAAAATATCAGATGTTGCTTTTACGAGCAGGAGATTTAAAAAAACAGAAAAATATTTAAAGGTGTCCCTTTAAAATTACCTATGTGCCATTACCATCTGTAAATACCTCAGTGAGTGGGTCACAGGTTGCAAATAAAAGACTGAGATCTATGGCCGCAGTGTATGACTGGTAGAAGGGGATTTTTCTTTTTGCACGTGCACAGCATGTGCTATTCCAAAAATGTGTAGATGTTAGCTGTCTCATTAAGCTGCTGAGCCTCCCAGCCAGAGGCCTCTCCAGTGGTCTCTCTGCTTTGTGAGACAGATGCATCCAGACCAGCACATTCAGAACCAGTCATCAGGGATGCCTGCTGCTTTTCTGCACTCCTCTGCTTTCCTATTGAGAGGAAGATCAGCAGGACAATGGCCATTTTGGGACGTTTGGGGGGAAGCCAAAAAAAAGGCCCTAGGCCCCTAGATAATACTGATAAGCAAATATTTCTGCATGTAATAAGCAAAAGCAGCATTTGGCTTTCCAAATGTTCCCTCAAAGGGGAAAAAATACTTTTGCTTTTATTCCCTGCTTTCAGATAGACCAGCTGCATTCATGCTGTATATCAGAACAGTGCACTGCCTACACATTTTCTTCTGAACTTTGCAGTATTTGCTATTCACTCAACTTCAAAAAAAACCATTTGGCTTTATGTGCTGATTCCAGAAAGCTGATCCATGTGATTAAGCAGCATTTTCATTTACCATGAAAAAGAAATCCCTTAGATCTCTCCAGAACCTCTGTTCACTGATTTTCCAAACTGATTGTCCATCTGTTGGAGAATCTGCACATGCAGGTTTCAGGGGACATCTTGGGCACTGACGGAAAACCAGCTGTGCTCCCTCCAGCATTTGGTGCCCAGGGAGCTGCTGCAGTGGAGTCAGCCCAGAGCAGCCCAGACAGAATCTGGAATAAAAACAGCTCAAGATCTTGTCAGCTGAGCCTGGGGTTGTCAATTCAATCCACTTTTCTTTAGCCACAGATTGGCTGAGAGGAACTGCAAAGATGGACCCATCAGCTCCAGCTACCCCTTACAAAATATTTGCCCCACAAATATCTTTTAAGAGCTTGCAGGGTGTCCAAGAGCTCTGCTAGTACACTAGAAAATAGTTCTGATGCAGGATACCTAGCACTCATTGGAGATAGAAATGCTAGAAAGCAAAATTTTTGAAATATAAAGCATGCATATTATTAATATGACAAACAGAACAGCTCCTGCCATTTGTATCAAAGAAATAAAAATTAATCTCTATTTAATCCACCTATAATAGTTTCCCAGTACAGAAGATGAAGGATAAGCTGTGAAAAATATGACTGGGGAAAGATATAATACCACTTTCTTCACTCAGATAAAAGCTAGTAGCAAGAGAGGATGAATCAGGCTTTCTCAGTTTCACAGACTGGTTTGGAAACTTCCTAGATATGTTAGTAAACTTTCTCTTTTCTCTGAACATTATTATTATTATTATTTCTCTTCCTATGGTATTAGTTCAGGAAAGTGCAGCTCGATATAAACATTCCTCATGTTTCACTGTGAAAGGAACCAATCAGTAGGGTTGGGGCTTCTTGTTTATTTGGAAACCTAATGGAAAGCTGAGAGTCTGTTCACGTATCATGCATGGGACTGAGGAGCTTTGAGGCCCACCAGACTTGAAGACTTGGACACAATCAGCGTTTTCTCATGCCATATCAGTTCTAAATATACTTTAATACAGTAACTGTATTAAAAAAAAGGATTAAGCCAGTATTCAGTAACAAACATGTTTTCTCTGGTCATATTCCAGACTCTTAGATATGTGCTGCATGGTATGATTAATAAATGGGCTCCTCCTACCTCTTTGGGTAGACTCTAATTCACTCAGAGAGAAATTGTCTTCCGAGTTAAAAAAAAAACAGTGTTAAAAGAGTTAAAAAGAGTTATTAAAGGCACCTACACATGTGCCAGATCTTCAGCAAGGGTGAATTTGCAAAGTTTGCACTGGATGTGGAAGAAGGAACACGTATTTCAACGTCAGGTCCCAAAATAAATGCAGGAGCCATTTGCTGATGCTCTAAAAGGAGTGTCATGCAGTAGATCCTCCTAGTCCTTGGTCTTACTGAAAAACTAATGAAGCTTTTAGCACAGCTGAGGCTGTGGGCTGCGATGGCATGTGCTACATAAGCAAAATCAGCAGGACAGTACAGAGCAGGGTGCTACACAGTACATACACACTGCGGCTCCGCCATTTGCATGAGGCTTAGGGAGGGGGATGGAGGGGAAGAAGAACTATTCTTCAGTGCATAATGACAAGGAATGTCTTGCTCTGACATATTATCTTTCCGCTGCTTCTTCAAAGCACATTGCTGTAGTAAATGAAACCAAAGGAAAAAAATTATAATGACCCTTCTTTTTCCATTCTTCCAGGCTTACCTTATTAAGGCGTTCAAGAGTTTCTTTTAGCCTCTGCTGATATTCACGTTCATTCCTATACCTGCAAATAGAACAAAGGAGACGAAGTTCAACCACTCATCCTTCTGCAAACTGTATTGTAATCTACACTATCATGCACAGTATATGCTTTGCATTAAAGCAGACTATGAATCCTGAAAGGGCCCAAAAGATTTATTTATGCATTAGCATTAATTTTTTTTTTTGTCCCAGACGCTGAGAGTAATTCCAGAATTGACTAACTTCTTGTCCTCAACTTACATGGCAGAAGACAGAAGAATGCAACACATTTGCTATCACTTTCTCATAGAAAGCCCAATAATAGATTATTTACAATAAAAGTCTATTCGATTAGTGTTGGACTACAGTGACAGCCATTCATAAGTCGTTACTATGTGAATATTTGCTGCAGTGGCACATTAGCGTGTAATTACATTGTACTTGGTTTTCTGTTCTACCTGATGTTGTTCAATAAGCGTTTTCATGACAGACAATAAACACAAAGGTTGCAATTTCACATATTGATTGTGTATGAATAATGTTGTATTAGGCTGTTTTGATAGATCAAGCTTTATGTTCTCTTTAATAGCAATTCATATATCAGTTTGGTTAAATTCACATGTGAGTCTTAGTAAGGACTGCATTCAGCCAAACTATTCTTATGCATTTATAAAATGTCCACAAGTGCATAATGTGCATGTTCCTGTACCGAGTGAACAATGGATGTATGTTGTGTTTATCTTTCATTTGAGGAAACGGCACCTATTCTTCAAGAATTAGGGTACCGTATTTGTATGCTAGATACAGTTATCTTCTAGGAAATCCTTTTAGCTGCAGAGTACCAAACTTCATAACTGTCGATTGTTGTTGTTTATTCCTTTCTCTAAATAAACTATATATAAAATGTTTAATAAGAGATATGGTTTAATGACACTCCATTAAATAAAACAAAACCAGCCAAAAGCATCTTATAGTACAAGGCAATGAGACTTTGCCATCAGTACTGAACAAGTGGCTCACTCCATCTGCTGCCAGTGACAAAGTACATAAATACAGTCTATTCCTGTTTATCCCTTTGCTTTTCCTAAAATAATAGAGATACAGAGATATAAAAAGCTGTGATTTTCTCACTTTCTACAAGAAACTCACGGTGGGTGAAATCAACCCTGGTGGCAAATGTCCTTCACTTGCAGTACAAGCAATAGGCATCAACACAAGTATGAACATGGCTGTAATTCAGAATTTAACATAAACCCTCGCCTGCCTTCTGAAATCATTGATTCAGCCCAGATATGCTGATGGCATCTAACGGACTTGCTCCAGTCAACAGGGAACTTGTCAGTTCCTGGACTGAACACAAGTATCAAGTTATAATGGTTATATCAACCTCAATTCTTTCTTTTTATCTCCTGAAGGATGAACAGCCAATGTTATTCTCATCTCTTTCAACATTTCACTCATTGACTGACCAGGACCACATAGGAAGAACTTGGCAGAACAAAGTAATGGACTCAACTTGGTTCTCTGGTTTCCCAACATTCCCTTCTTTTGAAAACCCATAATACTAGCAGGGTTGGTCACTGGTCTGTTTTCAATTCTTACCATGAACAGTAAAGAAACAAGTGAAAATTATGAGGTTTTAGTTTATTATCACTCCTACAAATAGCTGGATTTCCTCACCTGAAGTGCCATTTTCTGACGAAACAAAAACAAAGTCTTTTTGCCAAATTGCATTAACACAGGGTTCACTTCCAAGGATACAACCAAGAATATTCAGCTTCAAAAGACAGACTGCCTTTGTTTCTGTTTATTAAGTATCTCACCTCCAAACAATTTTCTATCCATTATAAAATTTTTGTGTGCAGTTGACGATAAACACTTCTTTAACTTAGATACTTTCTGACAACTGAGCAGGAGTGAAAGAGATTGTGACAGCTTGTGAAATAAATATACAGCTACAGTAAAAGGCTGGATTTACACTTCTAGTAATATACAACTGTCCAACAGATTCAGGGTCTGCATTTCAGCCATAATGTCATTCAGACCTGCTCAAACCTGCCAAGTTGCTAGATCTTCACTCAAAAATTCTTTCAGTGGCTGAAACACTCAGCTAGCTTTTCTTTCACTTTCAAATAACTCAAATACCTGCTATGACACACAGCCATAAATCCACTTGGCAGCCTTGAGAGAGTTAGCATTGTTTGATTATCCTTTGAAGGAGGATTGCTTTTAACTGATGTTCAATCTACTCCAGAAGCTTAGTGCAAAAGGGCTAAGGATCTCTTACAAATGCTTCAGAGGTCTCATGATGCCTCTGCTGAAACGTATCTATGTAAGTGCAATGGCTGAAAAATTGCAGCCCTGTTATGCTTCAAACCTGATTTCAATGTTCAAGTAATTAGCTAGACATGTTTAAAAGATGCCATGTTTTTCTTAGTTGGTTCCTGGTCAGCCTTTCCTGAACCTGAAGAGCCATGAGCCTCATTTGCTTCATTTAAAAAAAAATAAATAAATAAAAACAAAACCAAAGAACACCAAACCTTCTCATCTAGTCAAGTAGCTTTAGGGGTGCAACCAACCTTTTTGGACTGTTTAGAAAAATGGGATATTAACAGTTTTTAGCATAGGGGAAAAGAAATGGAGTGGAGGGGGCTGCCAGGCTGAAACAAAGATGGGTAAGAGCTTTAAAAGTTCCCATTACCTCACTTCTCTTAGGTTAGCAGCTCTCTATTGGGGCACTAACAGATTTACAGGTATATGTTAAGCCCCTCGTGCCCCCCTATAGCTCAGGGCACTAGCCTGGTTAGAACATTGGGCATGCAGGAAGGAAGCCTGCTAGGCTTGTTTCTCCACCTGCGAAGCACAGCTCCAGCAATGGTGTAAATCTCTTCTTCCACCCCCGCTTGCTCTTAAAAGATGGGGTCAGGGCAAGGCCCTTTTTATTTAGACCCTGCCTATGCTGCAGTGCAAGAGCTAGCTCACCTCCAGACAGAAAACAGTCACAATACACCCTCGTGATGCTCAATGTGGTGTCAAGCCTGTGCTTTAATATAAAGAGAAACGCTACCTCTCTGTTGAACCCTACTGAACTCTTCCAGCAATATATGAAGACTCTTGGCTTGCCACAAGCCGAGGCTAAATTTTCTACTACTTTTGTCCTTTACAGTTTCCCTGAGGTACTTCGCTAGCCTTTTCTTGTTAGAGGCTACAGTAATTTGGGTGCCAAAGAGAACACAAACTGCAAAATACTGGTCCTGCAAACATGATGGACAGGCTGATAATGCTTGTATTTTATACTGTGAAAGCTAGGATGAGCCCTGTGAGGGCTCTGCTCTGATGATTTATGAACAGATTTCTACCTGCATTATTGAGAAGCTGCTATTAAGTGTCTGACAGCCACGGGGCAAGATTTCAGCAGTCTGAGGAGGGGGTGGAGGGCAGGCAAGACATCCTCACCTACAAGCTGCAGTAGAATAAAGCACTCCCTATCACCAGAGAAGTAGAGGCAGCACAAAGACAACACCTGCAGACAGGGCTTGAAGACAGCTTTGCTAATGGTCACCAGCTATGGAGTCCCTACTGTTCCCCATATCCTGGCTATCGTGTTTTCCTACTTGTTTTTGTTTTCTCTCACAGGTGTTGGCTCTCCACTGCAGCCCCAAAAGGTGTCAGCTTGACTAAGCATCGCCATGCGGTGCAACTTGGAGAACACTGTGACAATTTCTGTGACTAGTGACTTCCAGGGAATCATACTGCATGCAAAACCCACAAGATTAGCAGTAAATGGATTTTAAATGAAATGATCAATTAGCAAGACTTTTAATTCCTGAAGTTAATTAATCCTGTTCAGCCAAGGGTGCTAAAATCTAGGTTTCAGCATCTTTCCTAATATCATAGAGAGAGAAATACAGTCCTTTCCCACAGCCAGATGCAACATTGCTATGATAATGATGCTCAATAAAATTAGCATAATTAGTCTTTTTATGAGATGCATCCAAACAATTCCTAGTGATGCTTTTTTTGCAACTTCAGGAGAAAGAATTCACCACTGGTACAGAGCCTGAATTATTTATGTTAATGTGAAAAATCCATGAATGTGGCTACAAAGGATTTAAAAATAGATTTTAACATAAGATTTACTTTTCAATGGTTCATGCACATTTAATTGCACAGACCCAGTAGTCCCAGGACCCACTGTGTTTAAATGTAGCTTTAAAAGCTCTACTTACATAAATGTAGCTTTAAAAGGTTACTTATAGATATAAATCTATTTCATTTCCCAAACTGTGAATCTGAATAAAAGAATGGCTTGTAAGAGCTAAAGTTCTTTGCATTAGTGAAGGACACAGGCATTTCTCAAATAATTGGTACACAATGCTCCACTCTAAGAGATTTTGTTAATCCTGGTGTGCCAAAAGTAGATGCTTTACGTTTCAAACTGAAGCAAGAAACCCAGACATTGCTAGTGCGATGACAGCACTGCCTGCTGCTGACTGAGCATAGACTAAGTTAGGAGAGCAGGTCTTCAGCACAGAAATACCCCTGGTTTCCAGTAGCATGGCAAGGCCCTAACATGGCACAGAACATGGCAAGGCCCTAACATTCCTCCCATATTTTCTTTAGAGACCTCAATTTATAAGTTTAAGTAGCTGAAACCATAGCCATCAGGATGGCTTTGAGCTAGAAACAGGGTGAGAAGGCAGAGTACGCTGTGTCAGAGAACTGGCCTTGTTTTAATACCTGTAACTTCAAACCCAACAATTTTTTTCAGACTCTGAAGAAACTTTCCTGTCTTTAGGTCAAATTCAACAGCTCCCAAGAGAAAAAATAAACCCAAAATTCAGTTCTTGATGTAAACTGAAGGCAATTTGGTTAAAGAGCAGCCACTGCTTTTCCATTGTTATGGCCCCATGTGTCTTTAATTTTTAAATTGCAATGTTGTTGGCTCAGATATAGTTGAAGTTTCCTTTTTACTTTCATTTATGGCTGCTGAGTGAACATCCGGGGATTGTATGACAAGGCATCATCCATTTGTTTTTTAAGAATTCACTAACTACCCCTGTAAAAGGTCCTAAATCTCACTTTCAAGAAGCACAGACCCCTTCTCTGGGTTTTTCTCCCACAGGATTTTCAATGTCCTGTATTCTTCCCCACCTATTTACAGCTTGCATAAAGCACCTCTAATAAAAAGTAAATTATCTTCGTGTCAGATAGCTAATCCTGCTGCTGCTGAACTATACAAGCAGTTAATCCACTAACTGCTCAGGTGGATGCAGAAATCCATTAAAACATTGCCAGTACAAACTAATTTTTTCTTACCAGTTTTTCTGATTTTTTTTCCTTGCCAATTTTTCTTGCAAGTTGTTGAAATCAAAGTTGTGTATTTCATTGCACTGGCTCTTCCCCTGCCTGAAATACTCCAGACAGAGATAATGCATTTTTGCCGAGCTATACCATAGCACTATATGCTTCTCTACAGTTTGCACATATGTTTAACTAATATGCCGCTGGACGTTTAAGTACTGACTTTAGTCAAAATCTCATGGACACAGTGTAATAAAAACATATGAACAACAGCTAAATTATATCATTGGCTCATAGCTGAATTTCCTGCTCATAAATATTGGAATACAGAACTGCCTAATCAGGTGCTTCTTACTCGCTGGCACTGAGTCAGGGCATCATGAGCATCTGACCATTCCCAGCATTAAGTCTCAGTGCATCTGGATGGGTTATTCTCTGCTGTCAGATGAGAAAGAGAGATCAGGGCTTGGCAATTCTACAGCTGTGCCATAGCTCACAGTCCCCACGGGCTATCTATGTGGCAGCCCGCTGAACTGGGTTGAAGATAGTGTTTTTTAAATTTTATTTTTTAGCTGACTCATTTTCTTGATTCACATCTCAGGGTGGCCCCAGGAATAGCTGTGGTGGCATGGCGGATCAGGCAGTGTGCACTGAGCAGCATGCAGGGCTGGGGAGGGCAGGATGAGGGTGCATTAAGACCGTTCAGCTGCTCATAGTGATGCATCATCAGACTATGGCCTAGAGACAGAGATGGCCTCGACATCAATTATCATGCATCTGTTTTCTGGCTCCTTCCAGTGGAAAAATGACTGGAGACAGAAAAGGAAAATATTATCAGTCTTACACTTACTAGTCCAGAAGGGAAAATCAGTAGAGGATCAGACAGAAAAATCATGTCATTTGGGCAAAGTTGGACAAAAAGTCTGTGACAGAGACAAGGGAGGAAATCTTGAGGGATGTGGAGGGTTTCTGCAGTAGCAAGACAGTGCTCCAGATGATTTACCTTCCGCTGTATTAAATTTTTTTCCGACAAGGGTGCTAAGCATTGCCTGGGAGTGGCTGCATTTCTACCAGGTCTGCATTTGTTGAAAATATTTCATTTTTCTCCTTCCCATCACTGTTGTTAAGAAGTGTTTCTACGATAAAGCATGTTATACAGAGTTAATCCCTCACCCTTTGGTGGGGAGGATGAAAAGCTCCTCTTCAGCCTCCATGCTCCAGCCAAATTTTCCTGGGTGAACTAGCCAGATAGACATTTTGGGGAAAAGAAACCTGACCCATAAGTAACAGGAAGCCAAGAGAATTCTCTCCTGTGAGCAGTCCTTTTATGAGCAATACTCACCGAGTTTTGTTATGTAATTTATTAAGCAACATCACCAAAACTGCCTGTTGCTGAAGGGAAGGGACCAGATGTGTCTGGAGGCACTCATATGCCTCAGCCTCTAAGGCTCCTGCTCTTTGATTTATGGTGCCACTGAGGTTAAAGACACGTGATGTTAGGGGAAAACTGTTCTTACAGCTATTGCTTTAGTAGCATGAGATGGAAATAGTGGGATGCAAGGAAGAAGAGGATGATAAGGCAAATTCCACATACCAGGAAAAAATTACTTTCTTTTCATCCTACAATCATAGTGGCTGGCACAGACTGTCCCAGGTGTCTCACAATGCCTGTAAATAAGGGTTTCTCAGAGATGTCCCACACATTTCTGGAGATGTTTGGGGTTGTGTAACTCTGCACTGCTCAGACGCAGATTTGCTTTGAGCTGTTTGTTTTTTAATTGGGTTATTCCCTCTTTGCAGCTCAGAGCACAATCCTCCTAAAGCTAATGAGCAACAACGTGTGCCACAGCGAGGATCCGCTGCCATGGAAGGAAGAGGGCAATTACCCGTCTAGTAGCAGTGAGACCATGAAATGCAGAGCTGGTGCTCCCAAAGTCCTGGCACCTTGCTTTTCATCATAGGCTTACATGCCATCCCTGGCTACACATGGAGAGGCATTACCTGTGAATGAAAAGCAGCCAGTGACACCAAACCCATCCTTACTACAAATATTAACTATGGAAACAATACCACCTATCTTCCTCTGTTCACAATCCTTACTTGTTGCGGTACTCATCAAGCATGCGCTGGGCATCCTTCTCCTCCCGCTCCAGCTTGGCTCGGTCAGATGCCAGCTCTCGCATTCGCTGGCGGTTGAACTCAATCTGCCCGGCAAAGGCTTCGTCCAAGCCCACCAGCTCATCCATGCGCTGGAAGGTCTCCAGCTGCTTGCGCAGGATGGTGTTGCGCTGCTCCAGCACACGTGCGCGGTTGATGTAGCTGGCAAAACGTTGGTTGAGCTCCTGCAGGTTCTCCAGGCCCCGGGCTTGGGCCAAACTGTCGAATTCAGGGGAACCTCGCAGCTCATCGTAGGCATCTGACCGCCTATACTTCTCCTTGCGCACCTCACGAAGGAAGCTGCTCCTGTACATGGCTTCGGGGGGGCTGTGCGGTGACTGGGTCCCCTCTTGCGTGCCTGCCTGTCTCTCCAGTTTGGATCTGAATTATATCTGGGGGCTTTGGGGAGGAAGAACTGAACATAATCACCCCCCAAGATGATTAGGACTTGTCTCCAGGGTGGTTTGTGGCACAAAAGGCATCATCTGCAGCAGTGAACTAAATAAATCCCAATGGCCCCGCCTTGGGTCTGCCTGTCTGGGTGTCAGCAGTTCAGAGGAGCAGCAGGTGTGGGAGGGGTGGTGGTGAGAGGCTTTTCTTTTTGAGCATTGCAATTGTGTACAGCCAGAATAAAAGAGAGCAATGTCCAGCTTTCGCCTGGCAGATTAAGGCATTATCCATGGACAACAAAATGAGCACTTTGCAGTTTTGGAGGCTGAGCTCAAAGCCTTTCGTGGCTGTGCTGGGGGGACAAGCTTTGTCCCACAGTGGCTTCCCCAGGGCTGAGTGGAGAGGCATTCTGCTGAGCCAGAATTTTGGTGTGAGTGGATAGCACAGCTTGATTTTTGTTATTTGACAGTTTTGCAACCGTTTAGGATGATGGGATGGTGTATAAAAGTCAGTGTGAACCCCGATCCAAGTACAAGATCTGGCTGTTTGGTTCTCACTTCATGCTTCTTTATCTCAGCCTTTTCTGCAGGTTATTTCTACCTGGCATGAGAGGCATCAAAGCAGCAGTGGTACTAAAAGCCTCATGGCTTAACAGGGCCCTGTTGCAAGGCCAGTTTCCTTGGAGATAGCTAAGCGCCATGCCCTCTTGTGACTTGGAAGACATACCATATTATCCCATGGGGACTCACCATCCTTCCTTCCTTTCACTCCAACCATAATGAATTCTCATGTGCTACCATTCCCTGAGAGGCTTTAATTTTTCTGGAAGTGATGGAAGCATTCCCTCTAGTACTTTTTTTTCCCCCCAGTCTTTTGCTTTGCAAAATGCTGTTTCTTGGGCCTGTTATTCCAGAAGCACATCTACTTGCCCAGCCAAAAAGCTCAACACCAAGACAGTCCAATGTTGAGATCTCTGTTAATAATTAATGTAATTAACGGACACATCTTATACAAATATTTAAATTGCACATATTGGAACCTTAATGGACAGGGCCTCACTGATGGTAAGTGCACGGGCAAAGAAAGAAGCTGGGTGCTCAAGCAACTTTAAAGTTTGGGTTCTGCATTATCGAATCTGAATCAGAAGGAAAAAAAGGTCACTAGAAGTTTTCTGCATCTGTCCTATTCTGCTTCAGATTATTTGGAAGTGCAATGGGGAAAGATCAAATGACCTTTCAGAAAAATCAAAGTAGTCTTTACACACACATTGTGCAGCTCCACATGCAGTCTCTGAACTACACAAATAGCAAAATGGGTAGACTTTTTAGAAATGTTTGGGATATTTATATTGCAGTGGACATGAAACCATGGCTTTCTATGCTGCACAAACAGATTGGCATTTGCAGTGCTCTGGCTGGACAAGCCTGCCCAGCTGAACAATGTAGCTAAGCTTTTTCCAAAGTTAGTCTTCCAGAAGAGATCAGAAAATAGATTCTGCTAGATTGTGGGTAGTGTATTTTCAAGAGTTTTTTAGGCTTTAGATAGACAGACTTTCAGTGCAATAATAGCCTATGTGAGTACTATACCTTCCCTCTCTCTGAGGCTGGAAGGAGCCCTGACTTAATGCTGACCACACACCTTAACTCCTTAGTTAATATAATGGAAATTTCCAAGAGGCCTCTTAGCGACCCACCATGTCCCTAAAGAGAGCAGTCCATCTGCAGTGCCAATTTTTAGTATTAAAATTCATCCCATGCTTTCTACTAGGAAAATCTGGGTTTGCTATGGCATGTATTTCTATATGCTATAGCATGTTTTGCTATTACATGCATTTCTCTAAGGTAGGATTCCTGATTCAAGAAGATCTCACCTTGGGCTGTTTTCCTTGCTGACTTGCTATAGACACTGCTTTACTGGGGCCAAAGCAAGCTTACATGACTCGGGGTCTGTGTTAGCGACTTTTTGTAATGGAGGCTCTGACTTTTAATTAGGTGGCTTAAAGAGACACCCTGGCCTCCAGACAGCTCGTGAACACTCCAATGCAGCAAACCAGAATGAGACAGCCTATAAGTAAAACCAGTGCAACCTAGACTGCAACTGTTATTCTTCTTTTCAAACAAAGAACATCATAAACACCACAGAAAAATCAATCTGCTCCTGTTATGCACTGAATTATTTGGCTAATCTAATGAACCACCAAGGTGAATTTCTTGCAAAGGGATCCTGCACACTGTTTCCTATTTAGAGGAGGCTTAAAGACTGAAAGGTTATCTATACACACATTAATGAAGTGTCTGACAAACTGCTTGGATGCTTTTTAGATTTAAATCAGTGAGTGTTGCATACAAAAACAATATATACAAAATATGCAATCTTTTTAACCTAATGCCTGCAGTATAAACAAGGAGGAACATAAAGAAACAATTTGTATCTTTCACTCTTTGTCCCCAGAATATGCACAGCTTGTTCTTCTGAGACAAAATCTGAAGGCTCTTTGCAGTTTAAATGCACTACATAATAGATCACCATTGCCCCAGAACAGGTGTTTACCTACAGCTGCACAGCTCAGTAAATCCCTGGTACAAGTGGGTTGTTTGTTTCTTCTTTAACCGCTTGTATTGCTATAAACTCCTTTGCAGGCTAACTTGGCTATATACTTTATGCACAATATTAGTGTATTTTGGCAGTGCCATCAACCTGCTTGTACACCTTGCTGTTTGGCTAAGCCAACACAAGCTCCTCATGCTAAATCAAAACAAATTGAAAAAACCCAAACCAATCAAAATGAAACTATTTTTTCCTGTGTAGAACAGGCCCAGCCCTAGTTGTAGTCTGCCAGTTCGCAGCTGATCTTGTGCTGGCCATGGCTGCAGGGCAGCCCTGGGGCTCCTGTACCCTCCTTACCCAGGAGTCTTCCAGCCCTGCTCCTTTCCTTATGGGGAAACCCCTTTTGACATTGTTGGGTCAAGGCAGGGGAAGAGTCAAAACAGAACCTCACAGGCAGCCTGCTCAGCTTTTTCAAATTAATCCTCCACACTCAGTAATGACACCTTGTCTGTCTATTCAGCTGCCATGAACTGATCATGGACAACGGTAGGGCTCTACCAGTTACAGTCCAGCTGAGGCACTCAGTTCACCGTTGCTGTCTTTTCAAGTTATTTTGCTTTATTCAGAGCCTGACACTATAGCCCAAAGTTTCCTGTTTGTAGTCCACAATGAAACTTCAGAGCAGGGTGTGCTAACAAAACGCATCATGAGCATTTCATAGCAAGGTCTTATTAGATGGAAGTTGAGGTTATCTTTCATTTAGAGAAATGATGCTCAAAAGGCCATGCCCAAGTACATTATGTCATGTGGCTGACAAAAGCTGCAGTGAAGGCATTCAGAGCTGAACTTCTTTGTGAATATGACCAATGAGGAATAATAAATGAATTTGGGCTGATTAGCTTTAAGAACAACTCAGAGACACATACATTCAAACATGAAAGAGTCCAGCACACTGAAAAAAGGTTTGTGGGGTTTTTTCTTTTCCATGTTCATGGTGAATAGGAAAAGAAATAACGAGTTTAAACAGTGTGATGTAAGATACAAATGAGTTATGAGGAAAATAGTCTAACGCTTCCTCTAATGAAGCACTGGAAATAATCTCAGTCACTGAAGCACTTTAAAGATCAGGCTAAGCAAACGTTTTCCCAGGAGCAAGGGATTTTTTTTTTAATCCTACCTTAGGAAAGAGTTTACTGATGACTGTCAGGACACTCACTACAGGGAGGTTCCTCACTGGACTTTTAGTGCCCCCAGGGCCCTGGCAATGATTCCCAAGGTCTCTCCCAGTCCTGTGATATCCATACCCTCCAATTTCTTAAGCACTCTCGCATGCATTTGTATTTGCTTCAGAAATTTTTCTCTGGTGGGTGATTTCCAGTGCATCACAGCTGGATGCTTACTTGTGCCTTGCTTTTTGGACTTTTCCCCCCAGAGATATTCCTATCCCTCCAGGCAACACCATAAATGTCACAGCCCAAATATGAGTTCTAGCTATAGTTAGGCAGCTTTTTACAAAATATATGGTTAGGTACCACCAGAGGGCTGTAGTCCTACAGCAGGAATAGGCTGTGAGTCGGAGATTCAGTACCATATACACCAGTTCCCAACATAAGTAACACCAGTGATTCTTACAGGGAGTTTGCTCTGCAGTATGAAACAAGCTGGGTTTTTGTCCTTATTGCAATAGTAGATGTGCTGCAACAATTATTGGCCTCAATTATTATGGGGCCAATAATATACTTCACAGTGTATATAAAGAAAGAGAAAATAAAGACAGTTTTCTCCATGAAGAGTTCACAATACAATGAAAGAAAAGACATAACATGCTTCATAAATCATATTGCCTTTGCTTCCACTCAGGAAAAATGGAATTGGAAGCTGTTTTCTGATGGGGTGTTTGTTTGATTTCTGGGGTGGGGGGGTTGCTGAGGGGAAAAGAAAATGCAGTTGAACTGAATCTGGACTCCTTTTGAGCCCTGCAGGCAATAATCTGAATTCCTGTAACAGACAGAGCAAGGAAAACAGGAGCTAGAGATGTGCAATCTCTGCTGGAAAGAATACCTTGAAGGAATGAAGTAGCAGACTTGGGGAAGGAAGAGAAAGAAAGAAAATCCTGAAAAGGGGTCAAAGGATGAACTTTAATTAGGGGCTAGCATTCAACAGCCACCTGCCTTTGCCAACCTGGGTGTTTAGGGAGTGCTATTAATGGTGATATAGAGCTGGTTGCATCTCAACGGTGATGGTGGTGGGAGGTCCGGCTTGGCAAACAGGACCAGAAGCCTCCAGCACTTGAATCCCCACTCCTTTCCTGCCCCAGCAGTGGCTCAGGGTAAGGATCTTGTTAAGGACAGAGGTTGCCTTCAGCCACACATGTTCCAGCACTCACAAATCTGAAAATCTGTCTCTGACCCTTGCAGCTACCAAAGTCATCTGCCACCAGGCTTAAACCAACATTCAGAGCTGATGAGTTCTTCCTGCCCCATGGACCAAAAATAGGAGTTAGGCAGAGGTCAGACACTGGTCCCTTCCCTCCCCAACAGCACCAGAGCACACACAGCACCCCTTCCCTGTCCCTGAGTCCAGCAGCTGTTCTTGTTTTTTCCTGCCCAGGAACCCACAGGCTGAACCCAAACAACTGGCAAGTGATGATGTTTTTCCTAACAGCATCCATGTGGGGGGGGTATTTACTCACTTCAGGGAGCTACTGTCAGATGTGTCTTCTCAGTGATGTCTCATCATGCTGCTGGCACTGAATACATAGTCACAAAGTGAAGCATTACACATGCTCAGCACAGAGAAGACTTAATTTTAAACATGTGCCATTGATTCCCACACCCCCCGCCAAATATTTAGCAGAGAACAGCTAAAATCCTACCTTAACTTTCTGGAAGTTAGTAAAACTAGATAAGATGCTTGAATTCTCTCTGGTAGTAAGTATATAATGAAAGGTACTGAGCAGGGCTGATTTCTACTGAATCACATCTTCAGTGCATAATCATGAGAGTGAACCAGACAGCTTCTAATTCAAAAAGCAATTTTTAAAACCTCCACTGTCTTTCTGGACAATCACTCAGCCCTCAGAGTTCTCAAAGGCAGTCTAGCAACACACCAAAACTTAGAGAGGGAGAAGTGAACAACCCAGAGGTTTGTGAACTCACCAACTGCCACAAAACTGATCAAACTGAGAAAAGTTTAAAAAAGCACAGACCAGGCACATGGTTAGTGTTGTCTTCTGCTCTTTCCCTGATTTCTCTTCACAGAAAATGAAGGGGAAACTGTTATAGCATGCAATACATGTAGAAGAATAAATTAAGGGTTTTGAGTAAGCAAGAGCTGAACACAAAATAGTTTCCCTTTCTGTTTGAATAGTTTTTCACTCCTGCTTGCCATGAATCCCGTTAAACAGAAAACACTATAACGCACTTTGTTAGTTCTCCCTCACTAGAAATTCAGAAAAAAAAAAGATAATGTCTGTGACTGGAGTAAAAGACCCAAAATGGTATTTTTTAGAAATGAAACCTCTGCTATTATTGAAGCAGCAATACATTTGTTCACTGCATCAACACTGGTTGCAATGGTACAGCAATCAGCTTGTTATTGTTGCTATGGCATAAGACTGGTTAGAAAACATGCACGCTACAAATATAGGAAGAAATTAGTTGATGCATATTGGCAAAAAAACACCAGC
Source organism: Phalacrocorax aristotelis (assembly GCF_949628215.1). Taxonomy (NCBI): domain Eukaryota; kingdom Metazoa; phylum Chordata; class Aves; order Suliformes; family Phalacrocoracidae; genus Phalacrocorax; species Phalacrocorax aristotelis. The sequence goes on from NC_134278.1 coordinate 86,490,291, forward strand.
TATCACCATAAATCCAAGGTTGTAAGTGGTTTTATAACATGGAGGAAGACTCTTTTTTGTTTCTTTGTCTACATCAGGGAGAGGTTGGCCATGGGTACAGCATTAACCACTGACATTCACAGGTACTTAAGTAGAGAAAGAGAGCCCTTTTTATTACCAGCCTGCTTCTGACTGGTTCCTGCTGGCAGCAGCTTGCCATGAAGGGCTCGGGTGACTATTTCAGATTTGGGGGAATAATGACAATCCTTGCTTGACTGGACTTCAGGTATTTGAAGAGCAAGCTCCTGGAGAGATACTGAGTGTTTCTTAGTCTCTCTGGCTGCTCCCTCCTCCCAACAGGTTATAAGGTCGTTCTAGCAGCTGAATCACCGTGGTAAAGCTTTTTAGGAACCCCCAAGCATGTACACAGGGGCCTGAAAAGAAAAAGACCACCCTATGGGTTCGCAGGTCCTCACAAAGGCGGCACAGCAAAAGGAGACCTGAACATGGGATTTCACCTTTGTACCTCCCACTTTCAGCTTCTCTGTCCTGCTCTGCAGGGCTATCATCACTCTTCTGCAATGCAATGAAGGGGTCACTCCTTGAATGTATCATTACACTCATTTCTGAGCTGTGAAAGAGCGAGCATGGCCAGGAGTTACTTCATTACCCTGCCTGGTGATTGCTCCCTGCTCATCTCACAAATAAATGGCCACTTTGATTATTTTTTTATTTTATTTTATTTTGGGCAGGGGGGGAAGGGGGGATGGTGTGTGTGTGTGTCTTAGTAACAGCCTGTTATGAATCCTCTATTTAAACACCTCACTGTCTCTGACTAAAATGCACTTTAAAGCCACTGTACTTTGCAAACAAAGTGCTTATTGGAAAACTTAGGAGTAGCACTTATAATGCAAAGTGTATACTTTCATCTGTCTCTAGATTCAGAACGGTGCTAGAAAATGCCTCTTCAAGGGGCGTGGTCCTAATTAGCCTTTTAACTGACCTGCTCCTTTTCATTGAATCTGCCCAGTGCCGGTACTGCTGTGGCCTGAGTCATGGAAGATTTCCTTGCTGGTACCCTTGGCCATCATCAAGCCTCCAGTCCTGATTGCATCTAGATACCAACAGCAAGAAGCAGAGTAGCAACCTGGGGTGGCTCTCAGTTGGTTCAAGCTTCTGAAATGAACTCAATCATTATCAAGAAAAATCCTCTCAGCAGAGAGAAGCACCACAGTTTCCTTTTTGAGATCCCCCAGACAGAGGAAAAGACTGTTTCTTTAAGAAAAGAATTAAATAAAAAGAATAGGCTACCTTACCCTACAAGATCAGATATGTGAATGAATGTAGGCTATTAGAATACAAGTATTTCTCTAACTGGGCTTTACCAAGGTGCCTCTCACACTGTGAAAACACACCTAAATCACTGCTCCACTGCTGAGAAAAATCATTAGTTGTTTCCCTGATTAGACTAAAATAGGTTGTCCTGTGACTACTTGCTTATCATAAATCTTCTAGAACATAAAAAATGCTCAATATGTTAAAACACAAACTACTTGTAACAAACCATCCAGCTTGAGGCTACAAGCACAGCATCATCTGCTGTGTGTCTTTATAAAGTTAATAAGGTGCGCAGAAAGGCTCACACAGGACATTTTAATTCAATAAGTCTGCTACCAACTTTACAGCACAAAACAGATCAGATCATTATGCAAATAAGTCCTAAGGTCGATTTATGGCTGTTTGCAGCTAGTGAGGGACCAGTTGCCTCTTGAATTAACATGACAGTCGTCAGCACTGATTTTGTGCAAAACAGCAACGTGATTCTCAGTCGTCTTAGGGTGCTGGGAGAAAAAAGCCAAAATGTCAGGATCCTGCAGGTTGGATTGAACATCACACAGACTGTACTGGAGGAACAACAAAGCAATGCCAAGATTTCCAGCAAGGGGAGGCCCTGTTTTAGAAGAGCAATACTGTACTGTCTGCCCTTGCCATTAGCGATGTTTGAAGCAAAGCAGACATGCTGAACTTCAAGGCACCATCACATGAAGTAGTGCTCCTAATGCCATGGCCTTTGCTTTCCAAAGCATGAAAAAATGATGCTCAGCATTCGCTGCAGGATTACTCAGTTGCCTCCTGTACTGACTCTGTCTGAACACCAATTTTCATGTAAACAAGCTTTGGTCTCAGGTTAGTGCTTTGAACTGTCTGACTTCTTGAAGCACATGAAATAATTGTGCCCTGAACCATTCTAGAATTGATCAGAGTCTAGTACCTGACGAAAGGAAACCAGTTAAAATTTACTCTGAATCCATTGCATCAGCATTTAGATGAGTGTTCAGGAAATCTTAAGACAAATGCTCCAACTCTGGTCATGCATTTCTCTGGGGTCACTGCCAGATGCCCCAAACATGGTATTCTTTTGTAAGCCCCTAACACAAATATAGAAAGTTGTCATTACTATGCATTAATCTGTGTGATTTAAATGAGGTATATTAGGAACAGAGAGATCCCCGGTACCAGCTGGAAGAAAGGACACCAAGTACCCCATGACAAGATGCATTTCAGGATTAATTCCCGTTTTCTCCATGACACCACAAATTCCCTCTGATGCTTGGCAGGTTGAGTCAAGGATTTAGGAAGGACCTGCCAGGAAAATATGAATTCTCATTGCTGTGGAGAAAAAATGATGTTGAGGGAGATGGTAGGGAAAAGCAGCCTTTAAATCTGCTATTGGCTCTCAGGCACATGGTACAGCTCTTCCCCCGTCATACTCCTTGGCTGTGGCCACCACTGGTTACACCTCCCTATGGAAGGATCTGGCTCAGCAGTGCCAGCATTTGCAGATGCTGGTGCTGCTCCTCTCACTGACTCCTGGTCCAGGCTGTCACTGTTGTACCCCTGTTGTCCTTGGAAGCAGGGGAGGGGAACACTTCATGTCACTTGCTGGCTGCATTTCGCTTATCTTCCAGTGCCTGCTTCACATCTGAACAGACTGTGCTCTAGTTACATGTTCCCAGTTGTCTGAGGTGTCTGGACCAATTTATCCTTGTGTCTTCACTTATTTTTAGCACATTCCTCTCCACCTCATCCATGTGCTCTTTGCTTCTTTGCTCTAAGATCACAAAATTCCTGTTTTGACCCTAGCTTTCTGAAACACAATCTCCTAGCTCAGGGCTAGCTTTGCAACTTTCCACATATATTTTTGTTGCATTTCCTTTGATCAGCCTTGCTATTGCCACATCCGCTGCAATGCTGTAACTTCACAACTTGCCAAGCCTGACACATAAACTATAACCCCATTTTCTGCATTCTGCTACTTTTTAACGCTCAGTATTACTATCAATTTCGCATGTACAAGCAATTTGATATAAAAAATTACTTCCTGCTGTAAAATAATTTATATAAAAGTGTGGCTATCATCTTCAGAAAGGACGCAATTTATTAGCACTGGTAGTGTTTTACTGTAAATCTCACAAATCATTAGGAACCAGGTGCTGATGTACAATTTTCCTTCCAGTGTCTCATCCAATTCATTTAACACCTTCACTGAAAGGTCCAAATCTAACAGGGGCCAGATTGAACTGAACTACTCCCATTTCATGATCTTACCCTTTCTATTACTGCAAAGCTTTTTTTACCCCACTTTATCTGAAAACTACAACAACATGAAGACATAAGACCAATTTCTCTATAACAGGCATATAAATCACAGAACAGATATTAGCAAGAGTTTCACTGGCATTTTCTGTGGCCCATCTCACAATGTTTCTGGCATTATTACAAGGTTCTGCAAAACAAAAAAATACCAGAAAAACAACTCTTTAGAAGCTTGTATCAATACAAAGCTAACAACTCCAATTAAAGATTAGTGGCTGAAATATTCTTCCATCATGTTTCACTTATGTAAAGGTCTTGCAGTTCTGAGAGTGGATTTCAGATTTCTAAGGGATAAAATAAAAGGTTGAACCAAAGCCTATAAGAAAACAAAGTCCCACTCTACACCATAGCCAGTTACTCCCTGGCAGAACACTGTTTTTCAGTATAGTATGTGTGTTAGAAAAAGCATATGTCCAATAAACTCAGAGACCAATTATTTCCCAGTCACTTCCTGATCTCGAAGCGTCCCCTACAGTATCAAAACACTAAGTCATTAAGTAACGAACTCTGATTTTCATACATAATTAACAGTTCATACTTTTTTCCCCTTAAATAGCTTCTCTTTAGTTTAGCATGCAGCACTTCAAGAAAAATTATGCCAGAGTGGAGGCTGCACATTTACCAAAAGGAACGAATTTTCAAAGTAGTAATCTTTTATGTTGCTTCCTGCAGTCATTTAATGTGGTCTTAGCTGTGGATATCTCCTGTTTTAATAAGTGTATTTATCTCCTCCCTGTGAAAGGTTTGTGCAGGGCTGGAAGATCACAACTATTCTAAATGGCATGTTGAGGCACAGTTATAAAACTCCCCTGTATGTGTCTTTTAATTTTACATGGCTTACAAGTGTTAAAAACCTGATGTAACAAAATAGCAGAAGAAATTATTCTAAATTATTACTGCAATTGTGCGCAAAAAGCTAGTTGCCCACAGCTATGCTTAACTCTCAATTTATGTCCAGCTCACTGCAAGGTAATGTCAGATAATATAAATTAATCTAGCTCTAGGATAGCAAATGTGTGCCTGAACATACAGAGAATTCATACATACTGTCCCAGTTTGTTTCTTGGGTTTGAGAGAATGCAGTAATATTTTACCATGTAAGCAGTAAAATAAGGAAACAGATCAGGTACCATGTTTTGGCAGTAGGAGCACAGTTGCTGGTACTCCCAAGTTCCTGGAAGAACAGAACACAAATCAGTGTTCCTGCCTGGTGCTTCAGGTCATTGCAGCATGGGCGACAGCCCCCGGCTTACCCTGCTCAGGCCAGCTCTTCAGCAGGAAAAATATGCAGTTTACAGTCCTGCTTTTTGTTTAAATGGTGCATAAATACACTCTGCAGATCACTTTATTAGCCACAGGGCTGTTTTCTGTTAGAATTGCCTAAGGCCAAAGCCAAACTGCAGCGTTAACATGGAGCTGTTGCACCAAAACCAGCAACAATTCCAACACTGGGTCCTTAAGACCAAAAAATTGAGAAAAAAATGAAGAAAAAAGATACATACATATATATATATATGCGTGAAATCTACCACTGCCTTTACCAGGAGTGAGGCTTCCTGTTCTCCACACCAGAGAGCAAAGTAATTCCAAGGTGTGCCAAGGTTTAGCCAGTGGTTTTCTGTAAAGACAAAGGGAAATATTATCCTTGTACATGTAAAATATTTACGCATCAATTAAAAATCTTGCAGCTGTTTTCCTACACTGTGGAAGATCTGGTGCCGTTTCTGTTAGCCTGCAGCCTAAGATGGCCTGTGAGTGCCATGAGATGTCAGTTTTACTATGTTTTTCCACTTCAAAGTATCCAAAGTACCTTATATACATCTGGTGGTATGACTGAAAGCATCCCCAGTAATACTTTACAGCACAAGACCAAGCTGTGGTTTGCCCACAGTGGGGTTCAAAGCACAGTGATAGTGTTGGAAGGCTGTGTAAGGCAGGCAGAGCTAAACCTGGGGCCATCAGATCCCACTGTCACTTGGGAGTGACCTGACCCTCCAAACATCCCCTGTCCTTGTGAAAAGCAAAACTGTTCAGCATTCAATCTGCTACAGCAATTGCTGGGTTTCACTATTCCCTTCACCTTGCCCAGCATGCACAGAACAATGCCATGTTTCAGGTAACTACAATCTTTCTCTGTTCCCCCACTGCAGAAGCCACAGCCTGATGCACTTGAAATTAGCAGCATGCCCATACCAGCAGATCGTATTTCCCTTTCTCTTGATTTATTAGCTGCTTCTGAAGCAGAGCTGAATCGAATCAAATCCAAGGGTAGGCCAGAGTCACTATGGCTGTAAATACATAGTAATTCCTACACATACATAATGTTATTGATGGCACAAGCATAAACAAGGCATCCTTGATCAGACACACCCTTTTATGCCTAGTCTCTCTATTGACATCTCTATTTGGCGTCAGAGAACTATTTTATGCTTCAGGTAATATTATCTTGGTGCTTTGCTGCATCAGGTGAAATGAAGGTGAGGTGGTTTGTTTTTTTTTTTTTTTAGCTGTATTTTCCAAGCCTGCTCACACCCTCACAGTCTGGGAAAGGAGTCAAAAAAACAAAAGCTGCAATGGAGGGTAGATCTGGAGCTAGGTCTGGAGCTAGGTCTAGGGTGCATGTAAAGACCTCCTCAGGTAGCTTTTTTACAAAAGAAACTGTTTCACAGTCTTTCCATAAAACATTAATTTGTTTCTTCCTCACCAATTACTATGACTAACATAATGATGCCTTTCCTTCCCAAGCACAAACCAACCCCAAATCACAAAAAATTAAATCAGTTGAAAACAAATAACTCTGCCAACAATAAGTAGCCTTTAGCATAATAAATTAGGAACTGCAAGCCAATAAATGTCTCACTTCATCCTTCCTTTTCTGCTGTAGATATCAGTGGGGACCTCATATGATGATTTCTTTCAGTAGTCAGAAGTTTTCCCCCCTCCTTTTTCAGCTAAAGAAAAAGGACACTGATTGCATTGGACATACTAACTTTGTGCAGTAAGCTCACACCAATATCAGCGGTTCAGTAGACATGAATGAAGTCAGCTACATTTATTTTTAAGGGTAAAAAAAATAAAATCAATGGTTTTGCTTACATATTCCATTCTTTTAGAAGAAAGTTCTTTACTACCTGGTCTAAGGTTTGGCAGAGACATAGCTGGGTCCTCTTAGACTACTATAATTTGGATCCCCACAACTGCCAATGAACAGACATCAGAGGAGTTTCATCTTTCCTCCCACGTCTGTTGACTGAAAAGGTTGAACACATTGCAACTAGAAAAGCCACAGCAAGCAAACTCTTATGAAGCAGAAAAGTGTTACCATGACACCAAACTTCATTAACAAGGCCGATACATGTAGGTTTCTCAGGAATGTTTTTTGTCCCCGATATTTTCACACCTATCTTGATTCATTCCAAGTACATGTTTCATTATCAACTGATCCTTTATTCCTGCTTCCTTAGCTTCCGGTTGGTATCGTCTAAAAGTGCAGATGACTGCAGCTTTGATTTTCTCCTGTGATGATGTATCCTGTTATTGCTGCCTTTTTTAAAATTTTTTTTAATGAAACTACTTAGAAGTATTGTTTCATCAGACATGCTCCCTGGCTAATTAGGTTTGCTGAGTGTTTCACAGCTTCAGTTTTAGGCCCTCCATCTCCCCTTAACAATGACTCCACTGGGTTGTTCTGCAGTGATGAATCTCCTCAAAAGTTCTCATTCTGAATGTGCATTTTGTCTAGACTTTCCCAGGCCTATTTAGGACAACAGTCAGAACACTCTTGAGAAGTTACATGAATGGACTGCAAAAAGTGCAAATAAAGATCCTACATTTAGTTCGTAATAGCCATCTACCCAAGTGTGAGATAAAGAGCAGTTAGGTGGCTGCAGAAAAGGATTGATGATAATGTCAAATTATCAAAATTATTATGAACAGGGAGTCAGCAATATCCTCGAGTTTGTAAGAAAGACACATCAGATGGGGACACGCATGAGCGTTAGATGTTCAGAGCAGTGAGGGGGAACCAGTAATAGTTTCCATATACGAGAAGGATTTCTGTATAGAAAAGGAATAACATGATCTCTGTGCCCTGTCTAGGGAAGATGCCCATAACATGGGCAGAACATTCAAGCATCATTCACATGAAATGCAAGAAGCTTACTGCCTGGCTTGACATGCATCTCAGGTAATGGATGCCTGCATTCTGATGAATGAACACCTGGATGGATGTGTCAATACACTAGGACATATTCCCCACAACTTATGTTTGGTCTCTAGTTCCTTTGTTTCCCAAATAGTAGATCGAATTAGCAGAATATTTTGCTTTATTTTGATGCAGAAAGTGGAACTTGAAATGCAGTAATCAGTCCCATTGCATCCTTTCAGTCAAGTAAAGGTTGAGGAATTCAGAACAAATTCTTTGGGGAAAAAAAAGGATCTGGATGATAATAAAAAGAGAAACACAAAGTCAAGCTTCTAGGAAGGTTAAATGTCAGAAGTCAGCAGGAGCTAGTTAATAACTAAACCTCCAAAAAGGAAAAATAAGAAAGTAGTTTAAATTGCCCAGTATAGGTAAAAAAAATTATCTTCCTCCTGACAATGAATATAGCAGATAACGATGAACTGCTGAGGGAAAACACATACACAAATCCCTCCAGGAAAAAACTTCATCTTCAAGACACTTTCAAAGAGATGCAGTAATGACAGAAAAGCAAGTAAGAAGGTACTGAAAGGATCTAAGCAATCTGACATTTCACATTTAGTGAAAAAATACTGACTGGATTAAAGAGGATGTTCCTATCTGGAACAGACCCATATCTGGTGGCTTGATCTGGGTTTTAGCATCCGCCTTCCCCCTCGCCCCCTTCCTCCCAGACCTTCAGCTTATGTCAGTTTTCCCCTCAGCCCTCTCAAAGTTGTTATTCCTCTTCCCAGAATATCCTCTAGCCTGTCAGTATTTTCTTGGTAATTAAACAGCAAGAAACTGTTGTGCCACTGCAGGGTGGCTGCTGTGCAGAGAGGTAAACTCATGATTGATTGTGATCCATGCACAAAGCCACTGCTGAAACTGTTCTCTGTTCCCTGCTACTTTTTTTGTCTGCTGCAAGGCATTTTTGCGTATTTGATTTACATGCTTTTATATTTATGAAAGAGAAACAGATTTGCTTCTCTCAGTGTCCCCAGCTCCCTCTTGCCCAATAGTAAAATCTGTAAATGTGCACCTCCTGTTTTCTGGAGGTTCCCAGCTCATATTCCTTTCCTCTGTTTCCACCTGCCTCCTCCACAGGGTGAGATTTTTCCACTCCTTTGCAGACTGAAGCATCTTATCTTCTGCCAGTCTTCATCTCCTTTTGAATTAACTTTTCCATTTGTAGCAGTAGGTGTACTGTAGGATCGCCAGGCAGTTCCATCACACTCCGTACTTTCTCATCCCTTTTGCTAGGGAAGGTATTAAAAAGGACAAGAGGTATTACCATTTTCCACAGCATCTCTTTAGATACGTTTTAGCCCTGTTCAGGTCTGGCATTAGTCATCCTTTGCCAAGTCTTTCAGCCATTCACTAATACAACTGAGAAAGCTCTTGGGTCAGCCAATGTGAATATTTCATGAGCTACTGCATAAAATAATTCACTCAAATTCAGTTATAAGTAGATCAGGTACAAACACTTCCTATCAAAGGTGTTTGACATTCCATATAAAAAAGACCTTGCCTTTACCTGGTTTATGACCTTACCAAAAGTTTGAACTTCTTGGAGTTGCTGCTTGTTACTTCATTTTTCCTTCTGAGTTTAATTACTTGTCTTTTTGTTTGTAAGTTTACTACTTACACCTGCAAGATCTGTTGACACTGATCATTAAAGCTGTGGCTCATCAAGAAGCCCAAATAACTGAGACAATTCACTTAGAATTACATGTATTCCATAATGCCATTTCATAATTAATTGCCTTCACTACCATTAATGATCTTTCTGTAAAATCAATGAGATCCCTCGGTGCCTAGGCTAGAACAGAACTGTTAACTGAATTCCAGTTTTAAGATCTGAAGCACTGGTAACTGCATCATACTGAAAAACATATAAAGATACCAGAACTCAGTTAAGCCTCTGAAGGGCTGAAAGCAATTAATTTATTTCACAGTCCAAACTGAGAACACGATGCCAAGGAGATATTAGAGAGTACTTGATATCAGTAAAAATTTAGAAATAAACTTGCAGTTTCACATCTTCTCCTTGAGGTGCAGAAAACCAAGACTTTTGTTTCAAAACTTTTTCAGTTGATATTAAGAATTTCATTCTTCATCATGCACTAGATGAGAGATAACTACCAAAGACACTGGAAGAATAACTATTTCAATCTCTACCTTGCATAGTGAACTGCCATGAGTTGCAGCCAAGTGCTCTTTACCTCCAATTTGATTAACAGTGTCACAAGCCAGGTACCCAAGAGCCATTCATAATTGCATTACAATTTGTTATAGTTTTAATTCTATACAGAGGAAAAGCTAAGTTGGACAGATGCCTTCTCAGACAGTCTCAGTAATAACCTGTTCTTTTTCAATAGATCTTGAAATTCTCAAGGACTCCATAAGCTTTCAGCTCAGCTACCTCAACAGAAAGCTGAAGCTTTCCAACAAGAGAAGGCCTGTAAACTTCCAGGGCTTTTCATTTTGTGTAAGGCAAAAAGGAGATTTTAAAAGTTCAGTAAGAATATTGGCTTCAACCAACTTAGAAAATTTTTTGCTCAAATTTTTAGCTCAGAGCCCCACACTGCAAATTTCACCCCAAATTCTTAAAAACTTCAACTAAACTAAGTAAATCTAACTAGGCTATTATAGTGGGAAATAATTATCAACTTTAACAACAGGGATCTTACCAGTCAAAATGTAGTAAGTCTATTCTGTAATAAATTATCAATCTCTGGTTTTCCTTTCAGAGCCTTCCCTTTTCCATTACGATAGTCACCATATTTGAGATTTCTGTCTGGAACACATAAAGGACCAATAAATGACCAAAAGCTGATAAACCAGTCACTGGCTCCTCTTTCTCTTCTGCCAAAGTGTTGCTGATATCTTTGATACCAACCTTTCTCAAAAAAAAGTCTCTCTCAAGAAGAGTCTACCAAAACCTGACAACAGTTCATTCTTTCTTCTTAATACATTCTCTGGATATTTATACTATGGCATCTCTGCCTGCCAACCTTATGGTTTATCTATCTCTCTCCACTACAGAAGCCAGAGTCAGAGCACTGAAGCTGAAAGCTTCTTGTGAGAAGCAGATAACAAAGAGAAGTAGCTGAAGCCTCTCAGAGCAGCCTTCTTGAATGACACATGGCAGAACAGGACAGGAAGTCCTCATATAAAAACCCATTTCTATGCAGGTATCTGTATGCCTTAGCACACCACCCCTACCTCCAGCTCTTAGAGCAATACTGTGTTTTCAGAATCAGCCCACAAGTTCTGCCAGTCAGGTAGTGTTTAGCAAACAGCTGCAAACACTTAGATTTCTAAATGCAGGGTTAGATCAAAATAAGTATTTCCAAGCCATTGAACTCAAACACTAAACTCTAATAATTACAACATAAGCCAGCTGGAGCTGTCAGGCACTCAACACTTCCAAAAGTCTGGGTTGCTAATTAGTGATCAAGAAGCTTAACAGCAGATGTCCACCCACTGTTGAACATCCAGGCTGCTGCTCTCTCATGGATTTCCACACCACCAATCTCTGCCTGTGCTCAGCTAAAACACCACACTCATAGCATGCAGTTACTAAGCCCTTTCCTGATTTCCAAAATTATTTATGTATTGAATTCAGAGTGCCTTTGACTTTTTTTCCCTTTTGTTTCATCAGTTACTTAATGGGGGTAAGAGTTGTGGGAATAATTTGTTCTCACTCCTCCCTATCTATCTTTATAAAGTCTCTGTGTAATGCCTGCTTCATGTTTATCATGATAATATTAACAGTCACAAGCCTTCAGGTTTTGATAAATAGCCAGGTTATTAAATAGCTTATTAGTAGATACGTATTTCTCAAGGACAGGGGTGGGAGCTACAGGCCAGTGCTGTTGAAACAGGAACTACAAATACTAATGGTTTCCAAAGCTCAGTATTTTAAATTACTATGTGTATAGCCTGTTCCTTATACCGTCAAAATATCAGTAGGAAGCTTTGCGACCATTTGCCCTTTAGAGAGCGCATGGTGGAGAGTGAATTATTAAGACTCAAAAGTCACCCACTGCATGGACAGGTACATACATAGTAACAAGCAGTATTTGGGCAAATGTGTGGTGACTGACCCCACACTCAAGAGCAGCTGCTCAAACGCATGCCTACATAAGACATAGGTCCAACATGTTGGGCTCCTGCTCATCACGCCTTCTTGGAGGAGGCCCTACACATCTGAAATAACACATTTCCTCTGTTGGATATGCAGTTGCTTTAAGCCTTGTGTCTACCAGTGAAGTTCATTAACATGTGTCATTGCTCTGACTCTCACCCAGCTAATACTCCACATTGCTTGCTGACACACAAAAGCCAACACTGTGTGGTAGACAATGTTTTAGACACAGCCTGATACACCTCGTGCTTGGTATTCCTCTTTAAGGTATGCAACAAAACTTTTCCCTAGCAGTGGCATTGGCAAACAAAAATATTCCTTAATGAGGCATTTCTGGACCATTGTGTTGCACCTGTGCAGACTTACTGATGTTTCATGATGACTTCACTGATGCTGGCTGACTGGATTTGTGTTCTTTGGCTTAATGCTTCTGGACACAAGCCCCATCGTTGGTACAGCAAAGCACAGCAGCCAGCAGAGGCAATTCTCCAGTTGTATGGCTGGCTGGCACCAGCAAAAGGCCTAGCTCTTTACTTAGCAGATGTCACTTTGTATTAGTCAATTGTGAGGGTTCATGATTTTTTTTTCCCTGACAGCACTGTTCCTATTACAGTTTGTGTGGCCTCTGCAGAGGGGTCTGTCCTTGTTTGCATTCATGTCTGCGTGAAGCATTTGTAAGCAGAGTCACATTTAGTTGTTCTTTTAGCTGAACCCAGTTTTCACATCATTCATTAATGATGCTACAGCACCATCTTGAACGATTCAGACATCTCTCAAACACTGCCTGCTACATAAAGTGTGGCTGCAAAGACATATGTTTCTTCAAGTAAAGATAAGGAGGGAAAAAATCCCTTTACTAAGCCTTCCATATATGGGTTTTTTTGAGGGGTTGGGTTTTTTGAAGGTGTTTGGTTTTTTCTAAGTTCTGCACCACAGTACACAATTGAGTGTCTCAGAAAAGGCCACCTTCTTCCTCCACCTTTCCTTGCTCAGGTGCCACCTTTATTTTGTGGGTTTGTCTGCTGCTCCTGCCATGACAGCAACCATACACAGCCCATGCTCCACTGCCACAGAGGAAAAGCACATCTCCATTGGTAAATTTTCAGTTTCTCTAAAAAAATCTGGGGGGTGTTTTTCACATTAGCCTGTGTACCTCTTCTACTGACATGAGCAGAACACTTCATTTATCTTCATACTGACATGAACATGCAGCTCAAAACACTGAAGCTGTCTTAAATCACAGTACTAAGAAGTAAACTAGAAAGTCATTGTTGCACCAATAGCTTCATCCTTAAATCAGCTCTAGGAAAGGGTGAGAGAAGGGAAAGCAGTGAGAACACATGGTAATTAGATTCTCCCCCTCATCAGAATTGTATTACTAATAAATCAACCTAGACAACTGGCTTCTTTTTACTTTCCTTGACTTTAGCCATTGCCTGATAACCTTGTAACAACACAGCTGCACTATGATTAACTCATAGTTAATAACTACAGCATTTCAACCCCACTCTGCATGCGCTTAGCCCATTATGGTCAACCACAGTCCTCTCATGCTCAGAAATCAGACCCCTGCCAGACACATAGGAGAAACGGAACAGAGTTACAGGTCTGAACAAGGTAGGTTAGTCCATATTTATAGACACTGATCAAGAAAAAGCGCAGTAGCACTTTGCATTAAGGAATAACTGGCACACAAGAGTCCAATAAACAAACTTAATGTTTACTCAGCATGTTGCCTTGTTCTTTGTTCCCAATACCCAGTCTTTTCAGGGTTGTTAAAAAGCCATGAGTTTTAGTTTTGCAAACGCTTCATGTCAATTCCTTTCCCCAAGCACTGCAGATCAGCCCTTTCCGATCCCCAGACTCTGAACCTTTTAGCTCTGGCAGACCATACGTATATTGTATTTATTTATTTTGAAAGAAGAGAGCATGTTTGGTTCAGATAAAATTACATGTTGCACATTCACCCATAAAAGTGATTTGTGAATGACCCAAGCTTCACCTTAAGTGTGAGTTGGGACCAAGGTCTCTGTGTTGCAGGTGGTTAGATGGAGAGAGTATAGAGAACTCCACCCTGCCACCACACAAAAAACACAATACATCAACACCTTACCCCCCTTACACACCATACACACAAAAGGACCTCTGGAAACTACAGTCTGTCCAATTTCATTTCATTAAAGTTAGTGCAGATTCCTTCAATGAAATTAGACTAATCAGGGTTTATCAGTGAACCAGTACTAAAATCTTTTGCTGTCAAAAGAGAGTTGCTTGTTGCAACACACACTGAATTACAAGGCAGTTATGTGGATAATAACACATCACATGCATTACCATGAGATTCCAGATAAGTTACCAAGATAACAGTTCGCAATTCACAAAAGCTAATTTAAGCAATTCTCTTTGATGCACCTTGTTAAACACTTACAAGGCAGTCATATGAGTTATCAGAAAAAAATAAGCCCCCCTCTTCTCCTGCTGCTAGGCTCAAGCCCAAAGCTTTGCAAAGCTTTACTACTATCACAGGTGAGTTACTACCAGGCCAAAGATCACCTTTGTGCTGAAAGGCAGTAACCTTGACAAGAACTATAGAATCCTAGAATGTCCTGAGTTGGAAGGGACCCACAAGGATCGTTAAGTCCAACTCCTGTCCCTGCACAGGACAACCCCAAATTTACACCATGTCTCTAAAGGCGTTGTCCAAGTTCTTCTTGAATATCGCCAGGCTTGGCACTGCGACTACCTCCCTGGGGAGCCTGTTCCAGTGCTCCACCACCCTCTGGGGGAAGAACCTTTTCCTAATATCCAACCTAAACCTCCCCTGGCACAGCTTGCTGCCGTTCCCTCGGACCCTATCGTTGGCCACCAGAGAGAAGGGATCAGCGCCTGCCCCTCCTCCTCCCGTTTTGAGGAAGCTGCAGACCGCAATGAGGCCTCCCCTCAGCCTCCTCTTCTCTCGGCTGGGCAAAGCAAGTGACTTCAGCTCCTCCTCATACAGTTTCTCCTCTAAACCCTTGCACCAACTTCGTGGCCCTCCTCTGGAGACTCTCTAGTAGCTTTATATCCTTAATGTACTGTGGTGCCCAAAACTGTACACAGTACCTGAGGTGGGGCCTCACCAGCACAGAGTAGAGTGGGACCATCACCTCCCTCACCCGGCTGCAACGCAGTGCTCAATGCACCCCAGGACACAGCTGGCCCTCTTGGCTGCCAGGGCACACCATTGGCTCATGTTCAGCTTGCCATTGACCAGAACCCCCAGGTCCCTCTCTGCAGAGCTGCTCTCCAGCCTCTCGTTCCCCAGTCTGGATGTATGTCCAGGGCTGCCGTGCCCCAGGTGCAGTATCTGGCACTTGCCCTTGTTAAACTTCATACAATTGGTGATTGCCCAGCTCTCCAGCCTGTCCAGATCCCTCTGCAGGGCCCCTCCACCCTTGAGAGTGTCATCAGCAAACTTAATTGGTATTCTTTCAAGTCCTGCAATCAAGTCATTAACAAAGAGATTCAAGAGTACTGGCCCCAAGATGGATCCCTGCGGAACCCCACTAGTGACTGGCCACCGGCCCAATGTAACCTCATTTACTATAACCCTTTGAGCTCAACCCATCAACCAATTGCTCACCCACTTCATTATGTGTTTATCCAGCTGTATACTGGACATTTTGTCCAGGAGGATACTGTGAGAGACAGTATTGAAAGCTTTACTGAAATCCAAGAAGATCACATTGACTGGCTTCCCTTGGTCAACTAGGTAGGTGACCAAGGAAAACAGACTTGTTAGGCAGGACTTTCCCCTCATGAACCTGTGCTGGCTAGGACCAATGACTGTGTTGTCTTTCAGGTATTTTTCAAAAATTCCCAGAATAATCTTCTCCATAATTTTACCAGGCACAGAAGTGAGACTGAGGGGCCTGTAGTTATCAGGGTCATCCCTCTTGCCCTTCTTGAAGATTGGGACATTTGCCAGCTTCCAGTCAACCATGACCTCTCCAGATTCCCAAGAGCATTAAAAAAATCATTGAGAGAGCTCTCGCTATGACATCAGCCAACTCTTTAAGTACTCATCAGGCCCCATCAACTTATAGGCATCTAGCTGGAGCAGCAAGACCTGTACAAGTACAGGGTATAATAAGAGTTTATCATTCCCACAGTTGTGGATCACTAGCCCAGGGCTCTGGGGGTCCTTGAGCCCACCATCGGTGTTGAAGACCGAGGCAAAGAAAGCATTAAATGCTTTAAATTAAATGCCTTATCTCTATCCTTGCTTGTGAGGTGACCATTCTCATCAAGCACCAGGCCAATGTTATTTCTAACCTGCCTTTTGCCATTAATGTATTTTAAAAAGCCCTTCTTATTGTCCTTCACAGTAATGGCCAGCTTCAACTCTAATTGAGCTTTGGCTGCACGTATTTCCTCCCTGACAAACAGCATCCCTGAAGTCCTCCCATGTTGCCTGACCTGGCTTCCACTGGCCATATACTTTCTTTTTTCATCTTATTTCAAGAATATCATCCCTGGTCAGCCTAGATGGCCTTTTGTCTTGCCTGCTTGACTTCCTACACCTTGGGATTGCCTGCTCCTGTGCTTTTAGGAGGTGGTACTTAAAAGGTGACCAGCACTGATGGACCCCAGAACCTTCAAAAGCTTTTTCCCAGAGGACCTTACTAAGCAGTTCCCCAAGCAACCTGAATTCTGTGCTCCTCGCATCCAGAGTTGAGGTCTTGCTGGCAGCTTTCCTCCTGTCAACATAGATTTTAAACTTGACTGTGAAGAAAAAGTTCTGCCCCCAGAAGAAAAAGAAAAGTGACTTACACCATTAGCTTGGCTGAGGTCCATTCAGGAGAGAGAGCTGGAGCAACACTTGCACACACAGCTCAGCTTAGAGAAGGTTCTAAGTGCCTGGGGCTGAGCTTAAATAGAGCCTGCAGGTGGAGCTGAGCCCCAGGTGAGGATGCCCAGGGTAATGAAGCTGTCAGTGAGCCCAGGGCTCCCACAGCTGCTGCTCCACGAAGCCTGTGAGGAAGCTGGTAGAGGCATTGACTGGTGGCAGAGGTTTGGCAGTAAAGGGCTGTGAGCTGAGCCTGGTGTTAGGGAGAAGCAGGCTGTGCTCCAGTGGCGAGAGGCTGCTGGGGTTTTGGGGGTTTGACTTAAAGCTGGGTCTGCAAGGCAGGTCTGTGAACTTTTGTATTTGGCCAGGCTAACTCAGGAAAATACCTCTCCAGAGCTCCAGGTGGCATCAGTGACTGCTTGGATCCAGACAATCTATGGATTCATACTAGGCCTCTGCTTAAAGGTGACAGTTACTTGCTGACATCCAGATTTCTCTTAAATATTGGGAAATAAAACTGCTTTATTCTGTAAGAAAAATGGATTCCTATTTACCTTACAAAAGACTGCAACTCTTACAGGAGCTTCCCAGCTGTGCAATGCTGAGCCTTAGGTGGTACCTCACCCTGACTTGTTCCCATATATCAGTGACTGCAGCATTTTGCTTTTGAAGGGGAGAAGTTACATTAGCAAGGATGCTATTCCATGACAGGGTGGGTGCATCATGCCAGTACGCTCCTTTTTGCCAGTGGTTATTTTATATAAACCTGTCTTTAAATGTCCCTTGCTGTGAGGGGGGGAGAGGTAGAGGGAAGGGAAAACTCATCTGGGCTTAATGCCATATTTTATATAAATAGGTGAAGGAGAAACAATTGACAAACAGCCAATATTTTTTAGCTGAATAAGGAGAATGGCAGCAGCACAAAAGTAGCATATTGTGTCTGGCAGATCCCTTGATTAAAGAAGCCTTGTCTTTAATCTGACTCAGCTTGTTCTGAATGCTACTGTATTTGAACCCCCTCTGTGTACCCTGTTCCTGACACCTTGAAGATCACACATGGTGTTTGTGACTTTCCTGGAGCACTGTGTGCTTAAGCACTTAAGAAGTGACACATGCTGTGCATGCCATTACAGGCAGTGAGGCTTAGACATGGACTGACCCTAGTCTGCATGCAGAATAACTCAGGCTGCCTTTCTGCATGGCAATTTCTCATAATTGCTTTAAGAGCACACATATAAAAGGAACAGGCAGCCATTGGGGCCATCTTCTGCGCAGATGCGCAGCTCCTGCTCTACCACTGAACTGGCTGGAGTTGCCAGGGGGAAGCAGTGCCCAGCACTGTTCATTTCTGGCATGCACATCATCATATTAAAAAAAGCACTTTAATACTATGATAGATTAAAAAAATATGTATCTCCTGCCTTATAAAGTTTAGATTAACAAAAATAGTAAATAAGCCATCTTCTGCTATGTGTTTGTACAATGCTTGGCATGTTCAAGTTGTAAGCATAGCAGAGGTCCCTAAGCACTGTGCTAAGTGAACAAGGAACACTGACCTCAGAGAAATCAGTGTCTCTTGTTAGTGCTGAAAGGGAGAAAATTATTCATATTCTCCAAGCACTCCATGCACTCTCAGGTGGGTGGCTTTGCACTGCGACCAGTGTTTCCCTCACTAGTGAGTCACGGATGAAACCACAATCAATAAATTTTTTTAAGGGAAGTGGCAGGGGGCCTTGCAGAAAAAACCACAGTAACTTAAAATGAGACTATGTCAAATTTCAGGATGTTTCCACTGAAATCACCATCATTTGCAGTTTTTAAGTGCTGTGGTAGGCTGGCAATGGAGAGAAGTGGGCAGGAGGTTTTGGAGCCAAGGGGACCCCCACAAACAGGTTGCTGAAAGAGGATGCAGTAGGCACTGTTTCTGCAACTAAGCCAAACCAGCTCCTACAGTCCCCATTCTCAAATCGCAGCTGTTTCCTTCCATCCTATTCTCTGGGCTTACCTCTAGCATGGTTTTGTTCTGTTGCCCCCAGCAGGAAACCCAGCCCAGGGTCTCCTTCCCTTCCTACCTGTGGTCAGCAGCAGTCAGGCAAGGCTAACCAGTGCTGCCCCGGGTACCTCCATTGTGATCCTCAGCTCAGCCCCGGGCCCCCTTGGGATGAGATGGTCTGTCTCCAACACAATCCATCTGATTTACGAGCATACCAGACTTCACAGTGTCTATACAGCCTAGTTTTGATTTGAGTTGAGGATGATGCCACCAGCTTGGAGGAAATGCAAAAACTTCTTTATATTATTTTAGCTACCCCTTCCATTCCTTATCTCCTCACCCCCTGCCTCACATCTTCCCCCCCATTTTGGAGTACCCAGCCTTAAGCTCTGCATAGCATCAACAGCAAAAATTGTAAGGTAAGGACCCTCCATTAAAACATCGCCCTTGACTTCTCTGTGGACCCTTACCCACTCACATTAGTTCTGGACTGAACAATTAAGGATTGCACTGTTAATCTTTACTGGTTAATGAGCACTGAAATACCGCCTGAAAATGAAAAGGCATTTTCCTTCTGCGACACAAACAAAATAGAAATATTTTCCGATGTAAACGGTCCTCTAAGTGTTCAGCGTCGCCCTCAGAAAACCTCAGTTATGTCCCAATCTTTGAACTAAACTGAGAAGTGGAAATCTTGTGGCTGATAAAAACTGGCCAATATTTTAAAGACAAGAATGTTTAATGTACAATAACAAATCACATGATTAATGTCCAATTGAACAGGTTTCTTTCAATGCTATGCTCTCAGAAGCACAGAAATTAATCGTCACTTTGACTTGGGAATCAGACAGGCAATTACACTGGCACATTCTTACAGAGTATTTTTTTTTAAAAAAAACAAACAGGAACTTAAAAATTCCCAGAAACATGCAGTGGTTTCTGGTCACTGCTTTGAACCAATGCACCTTCACTTCTTCCGTGCTACAAAAAAAGGAATGTGGTATTTATATTTGTATTTAACTCTGAGTGCATCCAAACTAGCTTACCTTCTTAGAAAGGAGAGATGGGAAAAGAAGAGCAAGAAGACACAGATACAGGATTTTTAATTTCCATGGGAAAAAAAAAGTAATGAAAACTAGTATGAAGGGGGTGTTATGCTCTCTATGCACTAGATTTCATCACACTCAGGAGATAGAGAGGGGATACTTCACCTCCGCCTCCTCTTACGGACACAGGTATTTCATGCCTTTGCAGTGCTCAAAGATGCAAATGCCTTTTGTAACCAAATCACAGACAGGCAGGTGGGAGAAATATTTTGGTGGACAAATATTTCTTGGGCAACACCTTCTCCTGACAAAAAGCAGAACTGCTGGCAGGAAAAACAGCAGGCAGGAGCATGAAGCAGCTGTGATGACCCATCCTGCACCCAACCAACTATTCATTGTATCCACAGCTTTAAACACAAGAACCAGTTCTGTGGAGCTTCGTTCCTGCGCCACTTGCTCTCAGCCGTGAATGGCACATTGAAGCTGGTGATAAGCAACTTTGCTGATTAATAGTGAGGAACACCATCTGTTAAATGTTGTTGCTCTACAATTACAAAAGAGTAAATAACAGTGCTTCTGTGGAGATAACTGAAGGTGAATTCATCCTCGATATTATATCCAAACCACTTTCTGCCGTGAGATTTAAGACTGGCATATAGCCATGATCCTTAGGTGTCTGATTCTCCCTTCAAGGATGTAAACCCATCCTGAAAATAATGGGATTTCCCAAGCATAAGAATAAGGCAGCAGTGAGGTGAGGCTTGAAGAGAAGACACCTAGTTTGTATTGGGGTTTTTTTGATCCTTCTTTCTACGAAGCAGGGAACAAAGTTGATGTAGGTTAACACCAACTAAGAGAAAATTGTCTTGCAGAAAGAGACAGTGAGCTGATGAGGGCTGCATGCAGCTGAGGTCCGCTTGCGGGGTTGTAACCCCTGCCATGGGAGCTAGACCCCAGCCCAGGAGTGGGACCACAGCCCGGAGCTCTTCTCATTAAACCACACCCAAGGTGATACTACATTCACATTCTAAGAAATGTGCTACTTCTTGAACACCATGCTATCTTGAACACTTTGAATACAGGTTAAATCACTCAGATGAAAAATGGCGTTGTCTGGTTCAAATACAGACAACTCATAATCAAAGCTTTTTTAGGGCCAGGGAAATTACTTTTATGGAAAAAGATTGTTTAAGAAAAGGCTGATAACTGGGATGCCTGAGATCAGGATCTTGCTTTGAGAGTGGGATCTTGGTTTTGGCTTGCTGTGTGACTGCAGATGCACCAGTTACAGTGATGGTCTGACCACACCTCATTTCCACTACTGAGACTTGTTATGGATTCAGCACAGCAGCATTTTGCCCAGCAGTATTCATGTTTTACCTATTCATAAGCAGGAGGCAATGACTGGAAGTTTAGCAAAACATTTTAAGAGATTAGGAATAAGGCTTCATTTTTCTTTTATCAAAATTGAAGGGAAAGCAACTCTGTAATTTTAACAGGTAGGATCAGAAAGTCTGATTCTATTGATCAACTTATTATTTGTAATGCCACTTAAGACGAAATTAAACCTGGGTAATTTCAGCAACATTTTAAAAGAGCACAGGAGAAATGTTGATTTAGAAAGAAAAGTTCTAGTACTCAAAATCCATGTTTTATCTGTTTTTACCAAAGGCTAAAACAATCTCGCATATATGTTAAGAATATTTCTTTTGCTTTTAGGCCAGGAATAAGGATATTGTTTTCCTAATAAATTCATTTTAGACCTCCAAGGTGTATTTCTCATAACTGCATCCTGAAGAATATATTTTGTGAAAATGAAAAATGAACATACTATTTAACTATCAATACTGCAGCACATCCATCAATGCAAAAGAGCAGCTTGCTTCCCCACTTCCAACATTTTGAGACACAGGTTGCTCTGTCAGGACCATGTTGGGACTTTGTCTGTAATAAAGAGCTTTCAACTGCTGGGCAGACAAAATGCCTGTCTGACAGCCAGCTGTTAATTACCATTGTCTGAGTCTAATTCACTCCTCCCACTCCCTCCTATGCAGAGTAGCTGTCTGCTATTTTGCTGGCTGCAGCAGCATTAATTGAACTTGCTTCCCATTAAAGCTGCTGTCATTCAGTAAGTGCTACCACATTGCAGCTGCTGGGTTCAACCAGGTGTTTCCAGAAGATAAGCCACCCTTGCACTACCCTGCCTTTAGCATTTTTAATTCCAACTGATCCATAATGGGTAGCATGCTTTAGGGGTTGTTTTCTTTCATCCACCTCCTAGGAGAAGTACTGCTATGTGGCAGTGTCAGGCTGGGCTGTGTGATTGGAGGTGGGATGCTGCTGTCTGAGCCTCTTTCGCAGGGTTATGTTGTGATCCAGAAGGTGCTCACTGCGGACTACATGCTAGTAATCCATCAGAGGTGCAGGCTTGGCATCTGGGTATGCCTCTTCCATTTACAGACACACTCTGACTGCTGCTAGCCTGTGCTGGCCATAATAGGGCATGGCATCACTGTCCCTTGCAGTAAAAATAAATTATGACAGATAATACATTTTGTCAGACAGAAGCTAAGAGGCCCATTCAGAAGTATAGCAATACTTCTGAATAGCAAACAGCAGAAGAATTCCCAATGCAAACACCTCATCCTTCCCATTAGGAAGCTGATCCACAAACCTCTAATCTGTGTTATGATTACCCTTGCTTTTGGAGGAAGGATATTTTGGGGAGCATTTTATGGTGGAAATATATTGTGATTAACCTGTTGGATCTTGCTGGTAGACTAAAATCCTTTAAATGTAAGGGAAGAAAGCAGAGGTTGTGGGCTGGGCTCTCATCTCACATGGCCGTGTACTCTGAACATGCCACTCTTCTTTCACCTCTATTTGCCTTTACTGTTAAGTTTTCTGCCTTCAAAGTTTCTCTTTCTCTACACTCCCAGTGAAAGCAACATTAAACATTTTCAATCAACTACCTGTTTCTGAAAACCAGAATTTTTGAGGAAAATTAGTCAAAGTTCAGATTTTTAAAAGAAGTGGGATGAGATAACTGAGAGTTATTAGAATAAAATAAGGTTCCAACAGCAACCTAGGCATTCTGGAGGTCCTTAAATAGTTGAATCTGTTAATATTTTGCAATCAGCAGGCACATATTTCCTGAACACCAAGGCTGAGCAATAGAAAGCTGTATTGAAAGTATCAGTGTGCAACAGACCGCAGTCGAAATCTTCAGACCCAGGCTGGAGTAGGGGAAGTCAGCAGAAATTTTGGCATTGATTTTAATAGAATTGGGGTGTCGACTTTAACATTCCCACCTTGTGGCTTCTGAGATGCTTTCTGTAGGGAGCAGAGCAACTTTTAAAATTGTGGGGATAAGCCGAGTTCCCGTATGTAGCTGCCTGGCCATTAGCTTTTGAGTTCATCTACCTTCCCAGGCAGTGAGAACAGTGTGCATTTCTGAAAATTTAAGCCACTGCAGCCCGCCTGCTCCTCAGAGCTCCTGCAGCAATCCAGGGCAACGGTCCCATCTCACTCTGGCTGAAAGGATGAACTTCCCAAGTAGACTTTAGTTTGATAAAAACAAAAACATCAGTTTCAGGACAGAAACTCCCTGATGAGGCTGAGATATGAGGAACCGCATCCTGCTTGCTGCCCTGGGCTGGGGTTTGCTTCCCTGCAGCATTGCAGACAGAGAGCAGTTACCTATCAGTATGGAAAAAGCTGGACAAAACCAGCAAAGGGAGGCCAAAGGCTGCAGTGAAGCTAGTCAGGAGGGAAAATCCACTAACAGATGAGTAACTGGCTTGCTGAGCATGAAATTTATTCTTATACTCTTTTTGCTTTAGAGCGGGAAATTGATAGCTCACTGCTTGCATGCAGGACAGCTCCTGGTAGAATTGCTAAGAAATGGGATAAGAACTATAAGCAGAATGAGCAGTTTCTGTGTACACATCCTCCATCACATATGGGAAGAAAGGATTCCCCATAAGCATTTCTTTGCAGTAGAAATGGATGGAGGGTGGGGGGGGAGATGGGGCTTCCAATTAATTTTCTCCATTTCCTTCCCCATGCCTCCACTGTGTTTGTTTCCTTCCCAATTATCATGACTTTGCTGGCATGAGAAAGTCAGCAGATGCTGCCCAAGCTGTGGAGATCCCTAGGTCCCTTCTGTGCATCACACATAAACACCTCACCCATCCAAATCTTCAGAGCTTATGCACTGTGGAGAACTGCCCTAAGCTAAACCTGTTGCACAGAAGCTTTAAAAACAGTCATTTTTAAGAGTGGCAAACAAGAGTCAGGATACACTTGCAGAGAAATAAAAGCCCATCATTATAAAATATGTTCATTCGCTCTTACCTACAAAAATTTCCAGGACATGAATCTACCAAGGTAGTCCTGAGACCTGACGACCTCTCAATCCTGCCATGACAGATGTGAGAAGCATGTACAGGTATTTCCTAGCAGGGTCTGATGAAATGCAGAATCCAATATCCCTGTATCTCTTCTACAGAAAAAAAAAATCTCAATGAACTAATGAAAGACTTTGGCACTACAGAAGCAAATGTGCAATTGGTAACAAGTAGAAGTATTTAAAAGAATTGCAGGAATAATATTTTTCAGGACTTCCATCTTTCTAAAATAATTTAGGAGTAGGAATTCCAATAACTTTTAAAGATACTTCAGGGTAAAAGTTCAAAAGTGCATTTCTGTTAGATTCCAAATTGATTTAAGCATCTGAGAACAGACAGGGTTTATGATGTTACAGAACTATAAGGGAATTATACACCTAAGACTAAAAACAGGCAGCAGTAATTTTTTAAAACTTTCCTAAGTATTAATAGCCTAGCTACATCTTTGAAACAGCAATGTTTTCTGGAGCAATCCTGCTAATCTTGCTTGCTTTAAAAAGCAAAACTGAAATCACAGCATGTTTTGGGACAGCTTTTGGGAGTTCATCATGCAACTTCACCAGCCAAGGCATTTCATAAAGGATCCAGTCTGTCAAGCCTCAGAGCAGCATGATTGCTCCTATGAAAAATATATGGAGAGTACATTTGCAGATGCTCAAAACTGAGCACTATTGTAAATTCTGCTACATTACTAAAAAGCTTACACAACAGCTGAGCAGTTCTCAATGTCAAACCCCAACTGCCAGCACCAAACATTTTTCAAAATGTAATCCAATATAAGATAACAAATTAATCACAGAATCACAGAATGGTAGGTGTTGCAAGGGACCTCTGGAGATCATCTTATCCAAACCCCGTGCTTGAGCAGGCACACCCAGAGCAGGGGGCACAGGACCACATCCAGGTGGGTTTTGAATATTTCCATAGAAGAAGACTCCACAACCTCTCTGGGCAGCCTGTTCCACTGCTCTGCCACCTGCAAAGTAAAAAAGTTTTTCCTCATGTTCAGGTGGAACTTCCTGTGTTCCAGTTTGTGCCCATTGCCCCTTGTCCTGTCATTGGGCCCAATGAAATGGAAGTCCTTGAATATACTAACCAGGGTTTCTGCAGAGAGAATTTGAGGCCTGAATAAAATATATCTTGAACCTGAAAATCAGATTCCTACTGACTGCAAAAGGCTTAAAAACAATCCTAGTAAAATTTCCATGTCATAAAATTTACAGGGGCAGTGAGACGAGAAGTGTGTTGACTTAGGAATGGCAAAATAATGAAGTGTAAGAAAATGTCTCAAGGGCCAAATTCTGCGCAGGTCAATAGCATCATATTACCCTGTGTGCTTAAATCCTCAGTTACTGACACTATTCACCACCAAATTATCCTTGTCCTCTGAGTGTAGTAGAACAGATTTTTTTTTATGCACCCAGTCTAAAGCCATCACAATTAACCTTTTCGGTGTCTGGTACCAAATATAATTTTTTGCACATTTTGTATTTTCTGGTCATTAGGGTCAACCTTAATCCCCTTCAGTACCTGATCAGACACATCATCATTGAGAACTAGAGAGGAACTGGCACGATCAAGACCTTGGTGGGTGCTGGGCACCCTCCCAAAGCTGCTGGGTGTCCCAGAGCTGGCCTGCAGCCCCCTGCTCTTATAGTGAGTTTAACATGGGAAGACCTGAAGATGAATGGACTGGAGGCCAGGAGATTGCCAGTGTTGGCACCAGATTCCCAGTGACTTCTGAGACCTCTGTGGCTGTTTCTGTGGCACCCATTACACAGAAATGCTTTCCCAGGCATCAAAGAAAGCTGCAAAGAGAGATGATTTTTTACCTGGTGTGGAAAGTGTGCTGGACAGAGTCCCCGGGTACTGGAAGAAGAGTTTCCAACATGCCTTGCAAGTCCTGTTGCCTGCCTGCTGTATTTATTCCTTCCAGAGCTTACCTCCCCATGCAAGCTGGTATTTTCTCTTGGTGACAGCCAGCAAGTGACTGCCCATGTGAGGAAAAAACCCACTTCATTTGGGACATATAGAACCTGCCTTAGAACAGAAGAACAATAAAGTCTTGGAAAGATTTAGATGACACAGAGATTAAATGCCAGGGCAATTATCTTCCGGAAAAATAAATTTTCAGGTATCATTTTCATATACTTTGAAATTACAACAGATAAACAGACCATCTAAAGAGAAAGACTATTTAATTTAAAAAAAAAAAAAAAAAAGGTTTGCCGCCAGGGAGGACCAGTCAGCTGGTATTTTATATTTCTAGCACATTTGTCACTAATGTTTTTCTTTGAAGCTTTCACTTCTCTATTGTTGGCGAAATTACTGTCACCATTCAGTACACGTAACATACCTCACACAGATCCATCCTGCACAGACAAAAGTGACTTTCACGCTTGAAACAGGTGCTCTTGCAAAAGGAGTCCCACAGGAAATTTTTATATGATTGGAAAGTAACAGTTCAAACAGTCTGGATACAGCTTAGTCACCCATAATGAGGTAAACTGATAGTTTTTCAAAAAGTTTACATGAAACTAGCCTTTCATATTTTAATAAGCAGGTGCAAAAAGAAAGAATTAAAATGTCCCATTTTGTTGGGATACATTAAAGTGTGTGTTGCAGAGGATGCATGAATTAGTTGAAATGCTTAAATCACAGCTTTGGGAAATTCATTTCCAAGGCAGTTGAAAAGGAGCTCCACAGAGAATCATAGAATGGTTTAGGCTGGAAGGGACCTTTAGAGGTTATCTAGTCCAACCCCCCTGCAGTGAGCAGGGACATCTTCAACTAGATCAGGTTGCTCAGAGCCCCGTCCAACCTGACCTTGAATGTCTCTAGGGATGGGGCATCTACCACCTCTCTGAGCAACCTGTTCCAGTGTATCACCACCCTCACAGTAAAAACTTTTTTTCCTTATATCCAGCCTAAATCTACCCTCCTTTAGTTTAAAACCATTGACCCTTGTCCTGCCACAACAGACCTTGCTAAAGAGGTTGCCCCCATCTTTCCTATAGTGCCCATTTAAGCACTGGGAGGCTGCAAAAAGGTCTCCCCGCAGCCTTCTCTCCTCCAGACTGAACAACCCCAACTCTCTCAGCCTGTCCTCATAGGAGAGGTGCTCCAGCCCTTGGATCATTTTTGTGGCCCTTCTCTGGACCCTCTCCAACAGTTCCATGTCCTTCTTGTGTTGACGGCTCCAGAGCTGGACACAGTACTCCAGGTGAGGTCTCATGCCTGGCTTTGGATGTCTGAAGTTTGTTATATGCCCTTTTTCCCCTCCATTTTCCCAGTACTTCCTAGTGATCTGTATCCACTGGACTTTTCTATACTCTGTAAACCTCTTATGAGGAGGACTGTCAT
This sequence comes from Phalacrocorax aristotelis, assembly GCF_949628215.1. Lineage (NCBI taxonomy): Eukaryota > Metazoa > Chordata > Aves > Suliformes > Phalacrocoracidae > Phalacrocorax > Phalacrocorax aristotelis. The sequence continues at coordinate 86,517,899 of NC_134278.1, forward strand.
CTTACTCAGTGCCACAGGTCCTATTCCGTAGACACAGATATTATGCATTTTGCTAATACAAGTGCTAAATAACGACTGCTGTTTCTTTGATATAAAGTATGCCTGGGGATCTGAAAGACAGAAGATAATGTAATACTCTTGCTTTCTCTTTCCCTGTGAATTGGCCAAATCTTAGCGAACACTGGAAGAATTTTCAGCCACGTCAAATGAACAGGATCAGAATCTGTGGTCTGTTGTTTCTAAAAGGTGATAGCTGTTAGCAGCAGTATTTTTATGTCTACTCTTGGCTAAATATGATAACTTACGCTGGAATGACTTCTGTAAAGATGCACAGCATGAACAGATTGCATTTGTTGGTTTAAAAAGAAGTGGAAAAATCAGATCTCGGTACACCAGCTAATGAGAAATGCAAAGGATTAATTTTGTGTTCTGTTTTGCTTTTATAGGGGGTACAGAAGCACAGAGAAGTACAGAGAGGAAATTAAGAAAAGCCACCAGGACAGGCTCTTTTAGCGCCTTTTAAGGCAAAATGCTTTTTCTGTCTCATTTTTATAACCTTAGTTTTAACCACAAGGCAAGGGACCAATCAGTAAATGCGTTAATGCAAGAGTCATTTTCAGTTTCACATCTCCTAGGTGGCAAAATGCTTGGAAATTAGAACATCAGTGGCTAATAATTGCTAAGAAACACATGGGTCCATTTGGGGTACAACCACACCCCACTCTTGATAAGGCGTATCAGCTTTACTCAGGTACAACAGACTGCTGAAAGCAGCTTGGAGGGTAGGATTTAACACAAAGGATCTCTTTTTTTTGTTTGTTTTCTCTCCCTTAAGAAACTTCTTACACCTATGTGAAGGTCACTGTGCACAGAAGAGAAACCAAGAACAGGATATTAGGTTTCCTGGAGTGTATACTCCTAAAAATAAGCATGAAAAAGGAGAAAAGGAAAAGTATCTCACCAGGTCCTGTACTTCTGTGGGAAGACTGGATTTTTTTTTTTTTAGCCTCCTCTGAAGCTCTTAGTAATCGGCTGCACTGCACAGTCACATTATAGAGCCACGATGCATCTTACTGCCTTTGCAAATACGGAGCTGGTGCACTGCTGCCTGCGTGGCAAACCTTTGTGAAATGACCTGGGTAGCCCACCACCAAAACACAACTTAGATTTAGTCACAGGTTTCTGTTTCTGGCTGTTCCTATTAGAAGCTTTGCACTCACAGTCTGTTCTCAACACTTTTCAGGCTCCTCTTGTTTCTCACTGTGCTGGTTTTGTCTGAGAAGGGGTTAATTCTCCTCACTGTGGGGGTCGGCTACCTTTCCAGCTTCCCGCCCTCTGCCGCGTGGCGGGGGGGGGCTGGGAGGGGCAGGGCCATGGTGGGGGCGGCTGACCCCGACTGGCCAATGGCAGGTTCGTTCTATACCATGTGACACCATGACCACTATATATGGGGGGGGGAGGCGGAGCAGGTTCCAGCTCGGGAGCGGCGCCGCGTCGGGCCGGCGGGCGGCTGCGGCGCGTGCGGTTTGTTCTGGCGGTTCGTTCCCCCCCCCCCCCCCCCCGGGGCTTTGCGCCTCTCGTTGTTCTCCTTTACATTGCATTTCTACTGTTGTTTCTTTTAATTTTAATTATTAAACTGTTCTTATCCCAACCCACGAGCGTTACCCTTCTGATTTTCTCCCCCATCTACCGGTCAGGGAGTCAGCGAGCGGCTGTGTGGGGCTGAGCTGCCGGCTAAACCACGACACTCACATTGCTTTATAAAATCAAAATTCTTTTAACTGCAACTGGACAAGTGCTTGAAAGGCTGAGATACACTGGGAAATCTTAAACAGCCAAACAATTGCATAAAAACTCCAATCTGAAGTAGCTGTAGTCTGGAAGAGAATTAGGGGACGGTCTCCTTTATGTGAGCCTCTTTTCTATGTACCTGTTTAAAGGCCACTGCTGATGACAACACTGACCTCGAACTACAGGTTTGTACCAGCACAGATGCTCTGAGGTTGTTTCAGAGGGAACCACATTTGACAACAAGCCTTACCCTAAAGCAGGGTGCCTCAGCTCCTGTAAAAACGAGTCACAATGTTTTATTTAATCCCCTCAAATATACGCTTATCACAGCTGACAGTGATCTTAAAACTTCTTGAGGCCTAATCAGATGTGTAGCAGTGATCACCACTGTGACTTGGACATTTCACTGAATTGTATGGTTTTTTACATTTGTTTTTCCCTGGCACATGTGATAGCTTATGGGTGCAGTGTTCCAGAGTATTAAATTCACTGCAGAATTTTGGAGGAAAATAAAACTCTACTGCAGAAAAGGCAATCTTATAAGATTTCTCTCTTTGGACAGAAATCTGAAGGTTTTAAAACCTCTTCATCCTCTTACCCCTTTCTTGCTCTCATCACCATCTTCCCCCCAGCATACTCCCTTCAAGTGTGTTTCTCCCCAAGACTTTGGCTCAGCTCAGTTTCCCCAGTCTCCCTCTCTGAACCAAAGCTCCTTTTTATTCATCTACTTTGGTGTATCAGCCATATCTTTCTCAGCAACCCAACACTTTTATTTCCCCTTCTGTGAACTGAGCAGACTTAGATCAACCTGCTGGTGCTGGGTGCACAGTCTGAGCTATGTTTCAGCTATAAATTCATAGCTGCATTGGCTAAGCTGTGATCAAAAGATGTGACAAGAGGTAACAAAGGCCAGAAGGCACAGAAGTTTGCCTCACTAGTGGTGCAGCTAAGCTTTTATCCATGCCAAGGGCTCTTTTTTGATAATTGCTTGGCAATATTGTCTGACCTGCTAGACAATGTTATTTCTAAGGCAGAACATTTTCAGTCACTGCAAACGTCCAAAGAGAGAGGGGGAGGAAAGCCAATTGAAATTCAATTTTTCATAATGAGGAAGGAAATTAATTTGCAATTTCTTATTTCCCAGTGAATTCCTTGCTATGGACTGTGAGGCTACAGGCTCAGTCCATTAAGACCCTGCATACAAACTGGAGCTCTCCCACAAGTCCTTTTGGGGAACAAACCCTGAGGAGAGGGCAGCTGGGTCATCCAGTGGGTGAGATCAGATTTGTAAAGCCTGCATTTCTCCCATGCAGTGTAAAACAAATAGGCTCATCCCAAAGCTGAAGCTTTAACCTGGGCACTAGCTTCCTGCATGAGTAGTTTTCTGAATTCCGCAGGCCAAATTGAGCCACTTATTTTGCCATTGCACTGTGTCCTGTGCTTTAATGAAAACCCTTCATATTTTGTTCTGCTCCTGTCCTCAGCTGCTGTCAACAGGCAGAGCATTATTGATGTTCTTGAGACAGCCAGGCTGTGAGTCCTTTAACCATGAGAGCAAATAAGGTCAAAAAATGGCTTATTGGGCAATGGTCCGTCACTGTCTACCACAAAGACCAAGAGATGGCAGAAAATTATGAGAACAGGTATTTTGTGATACTTCCCCCATCCTCCAGTAAATCTGTGGCTGAGTAACACCACAGTTGTATCATGTCACCAATTAAAGGTGTTGAAAATGTTAAAACAAGTATTACCAATTCTTGAGGGCCTGGAGCTTTTTCCAGGAAATTTCTCTGAGGGAAATGTGGCCTCTCTCCTACTTCGGAGGATAGCACTAACCATTCAGACATTTACTTTTGGATCAATGGATCTTCCATGCTTTGTGGCTGTCCTTTTGGTTCTGGTTTATTTGTTTTCATACAGGACTATGAAAAGACTGAAAGGAGTACAGGATGCCCTTGCCAGAGCTGCAGTGTAATGTTTATGGTTTTCCTGAGAAAAGTAATGATGATTTTGAGCTTTTTTTTAGTAATTTCAGGGCATATGTACACATGCACACACATACACATGTATTTTTAAACTTAAGCTTCTGGAGGAATATACTCAGATGCATGTCTGCCCTCCTAGATTTCAGTATTGCTAGATTAAGAAAATTTTCCCAGAAAGTAGGGTTACACATCAGGATGCTGCTGAGCTTAAAATGACCAAGCCCTACTTCTCGGGCTTGCTTTTGCAAACTACTTCAGAACAAGATTCTTTGCCCCAGAAAAAGCTTTTTGAGTATTTCAAGACAACATGCAAAGGTTGGCAATATTGCTTTTGAAATAAATTGCAACCCTAACCTTGCAGGCAGCTATCAAAGATGAGCTGAAAGAGAGCTGCCCTGCCAACAACCCAGCTTTGAAAGCAGGGAAATCACCTTCCTGTGAAGTTACAAGACACAGCTTTCATTAAAAAAACCTCATGTTCACTCTAGAGAATAAGAAAGATGATGGCATGGTTCAGGAGAGATCACCCAAAAAGCACACAGGCTTGGCTTAGGTGAGACAGCTCTGGAGATGGGGCCCGGCATGGTCTATATGGAGGGGATATAGGGTTAACATGGCTCAGGTAAAGGATGTACTGGTGGGGTAGGGAAACTACAGCCGCCATATGGGCAACTTCCTTTTATCGTGGTACCCTCTGAACTCTCTGTTTCATGAACAGCCAAACCTTTCTTCAAAACATATCCTTCTGCGAGGCTGCGCCTTCAGATTGACACAAGCACAGGTTTCTTGTGTAAGATGCATTTTTAACAGCCTTTGAAAGCTGCATCTTTTCCCTTCCCCACAGTAAAGATGGATGAGTACACCAAATACCTGGACAGATAACATTTCAAGGTAACATAATTCTTAAAGCTCTAATCAGATCTAGCCTTGCTCCTTGTGGTGAAATTTCAAAGGAAATGGTAGTTTCCTCATGCCTGGGATACCCATTCAATGAGGGAAGGTGAGAGCACCTTTAAGTCCATTGCTTTCTGCATGAAAGAATCAAGGATTCATTAGTGCTGTCCACCTTCCTGTCAAATACCTGAATGCCAACTAATCCTTGGAGAAAATGAGATTTTATCATTTATTGCTGAAAAGCAATTCTATCACCTTGCAGGTACACTACTCCTCGTAAAGTTGAGGCAAAGGAAGTGGTTAGAGATGACTCTTTTTCCTTTGCTTTCACAGCAGATTTTCTGGATCATTTACAGAAAATTTCCTGCCTCTTGGCTGAGGAACCTGAACTTCCAAATTTTAAGAACAGGGCATGCCCTAAGGCCTTACATTTGCCAGGAGGTGTAAAATCTCTATTTGGAGGGTAAACTGAGGCACAGTCATAAGACCCAGGAGTTAGTGTTACCGAAAAATGCGGTAAAATCAGAAACAACTCTTTAACACCAATTTACTATTAAAGAGCAGGCATTCTTTATTCACGGTGCCGGATGCACGGGGGATCGCTCCTCCTAACGTGCATGCCTTACACACCTTTCTCATCCAATTTATAGACCAAAAATTTACGTATTCATTCATATTCATTATTGTTCTTTCTACTGATTGGTACAAACTTGCTCATTCCATATTTAGATTAGTGTGCAAGCTCAGTTGTCCTCTTCTATTGTTCTCTTTTGAGTAGGTGGTATTACTTAGGCCGGTGGTCCGTGAGTCGGTGGTCGTGATCTCCCCCTGCCGGAATTACCTTTTACCTTTTTGGCTCTCAGTCCTGGCAATCCTGGCCAGTTTTCTCAGTCCACTACATGAAACCACACTCTTATCATTCTTTTTGACAGAAATGCATTCTTCTACTAACAAAACACATTGTCTATATATAAATGATTACCTAGATACTGAAACACAAATTGTTTTTGATAACAACACAGATCAACGGATACACTAATTCCTACACTCCATGTTCTCATATAACAATTCTAGTTGATTTGGTTACATTAGTATTTTTGCTGTTTCAGTGTAGACGTAGGTACGTGCTCACACTGAATTCAGACTGTAACAGAATTAGGGACTCAGCATATTAAGGCTCTACAGCACTCAGTCAAAGTGGAAAATAAATTGTTTTCTACTAGGCCAGCATTTGATCAGCTCCTGTCATGTTTGTGATAGTTTTGAATAGCAAAGTATCTTGTGTGTTCTGTGTGCCAGGTATCTTTAAACAGCAGACATTTGTGTTTTGGCAAGATGACACATGGCTATTGATGCTTGAAAAAGAGCAAGACCTTGGGTAAATTTGGACTGTTTGTTCCAAAGCTGCACCTGAGCCAGACCCTGAGAGATGCTGAACACCTGCAGCTTTTACTGACCTTCCCTTTGCTAATGTAACTGTGCTGCTGACAGTGCAGTGCTTCCGTGTTACTCACAACTTCACTAAAAGCCTTTATGGTATCTGGTTAGTTACAGCCTACCTGAAATCTAATCATGGTACACATGGGAGCAAGAGTGTTCATTGTGTATTGCTGAGTCTGTCTTCTTTGGTCATGAGTCCCCCAGGTGTCATTTTTTCCAGACTTGAACAGGAATGCCTTTGAGTGTCAGTGCACTCACAAGCTCAGCAGTGTTCCAGTGCATCATCTATTGAATGTGCCTCATTTCTTTCAGCTAATTCATACCGCAATCTAAGTTTAACCTAATGAGTTCAGATAATTATACAGTTTAAGAATGTGCAGGGCCTTCAGGTGGTGTAAAGCAGCAGCAAAAGACTGAAGTGATTTTCAAATGCACCCACCCATGAACTGCTGTTGTTTGGAGTAGATATCCTGTCTCCAGTATGACCGCTTTGATGAGACTACCTTAATAAGGTGCAACCTACACCAGCATCTGCTATCACAATGCTCAGCAAGATTTTAACACTCCAAGGATCTGTTAGCTGGTGTCCCTGTCTGTGACTCCTCAGGCAGTCTGCAAATGAGCATATGAACCATGACAAGCAATTAGGCACCAGCATGACTCTGTTAATGATCGGCAGTGAGACGTGCCTGTCTTGCTGTGTCACTGACTGCTACAGTTTCAGGGTATTTGCTCCTCCAGCAGGGGAAGGGAGGTTTTGTGTGTGTTAATAGAAGCCAATAAATTATAAGAAACAACCAAATAAAAGAAAGATTATATTGTCCTGCCATGCAAGTATTTAATTCCATTCTGGAAAATGGACCAGCTTCAGCATGATGGAATGTGAGGGACAACCCTCCAGAGCAGCCTGTGGCGCTGGTGTGCTATGGCAGTTTTCTGAATTTGCCTGTCATAGAATCATAGAATCTTTAAGGTCGGAAAACACCTCTAAGATTACCAAGTCCAACCATCAACCCAACACCACCATGCCTCCTAAACCATGTCTGAAAGCACCACGTTTACATGTTTTTTGAACACCTCCAGGAATGGTGACTCCACCACCTCTCTGGGCAGCCTGTTCCAGTGCCTGACCACTCTTTCAATGAAGAATTTTTTCCTAGTATCCAATCTAAACCTCCCCTGATGCAACTTGATGCCATTTCCTCTTGGCCTATCAATTGCCCTCCCCTGTCAGGGGTAGAGGAGGACATATTGTCCTCTCCTATCAGGGCAGGTGACACTCACCAACAGGTGAATTTGCCTCGTATTTCTTCCATAAGAGACTTTACAATACTTTCTGCTTGCTCCCCTCCTTACTTACTTACTTTGTATGGCTCTCCCCTGCCATATAATCAAAGGGACTGAAATCATTGCCTTAAAGGTACCTTTTGACTATGTAAAAGTTCTGTACTAGTACATTACTCACTAATAATTTTTCTCTTGGAAGTTTCAACTTCTCATGTTTTCATTTGGTTTTGTTTTCCTTCATCCTGTGTTTCACTACTCCAACTTCCCTGTCTTTTACAAATGTCACTCAGTCTTTTCCCTCATCCATCTGCCCTCTCAAATACCTGACCTTTGATTTGCAGAGAACTCTTAAGTTTTATCTGGCCGTTCCTTGGCAAGAGGTGCTTTGAGAAACTTCTCACATTCACATTTCACTGCTTTCTCCAGGCTTTTTATTTTGACAACCAGCATAAATTCTAACAGTCAGTGTACAAGTGGAGTCAACCCGTACAGGAATCTTACCAGAGACACTGCAAAATATTTTGATAGGTATAAAGTGTTTTAAATAAGTTTTTAGCTTAGAAATTTTAGACCTCTACTAGCAAATCCAGAACATATTTTTAATGTTCTTGATTTTGATCTAGTGAATTCCAGCACTTCCAAACAGGTTTAGAATGGAAAGCTCTATTTCATCTGGTCCTGGAAACAGTTATCAACATAGTTTGTGAGCATAAACCACAAAGTGAAAGTCTCTCAAGTGAAAAATGAAAGCATAAGAAGGTGCAGTAATACCTCCTGGAACCTGAATCCTGATCCTATGACTTAACCATCCAATCACACTTTTCTGCTCCTAAGCTGCTTGTGCTTTGTCTGTGTGTCTCTGTGGGCAGCCCTCATGGATGCAGTTGCAGCCAATAAACGATGAATGCTTAACAAATCAACCTCTTAATGAACACTTAACTACCAAGAGAAGAAAGGTCCTTTATACTTGGAAGTTTTTTTTGATGTTGTGAGGAAAACCAATACTGTGGACCTCCAAGTATGGTAGAGCTAGGAGAAAGAATAAAAACATTACACACAGAATAACCCCTAGGTAGTATAAAGCCTGCCATGAATTAAAATAAGCACCACTTATAATTTAAACTTTCCATGGTATGTAGTTTTGGGCTGTATATTAAAATCGCTGTTTTGCTTCATGTAATAACCTTTTGATAAATCCTTTATGCAGCTTTTAAAAAGGCAAATGGGCTATTTGAATGGTGTCAGAACATGATAGCTGATACTTCTTATGTCATTTAGGCCCTGCCGAAGTAATTTAGGCTCTGTACAAAGCCTGCAGAAGTCAATCCTGCTGATGTGAAGTGAGCTGCTCATGTAAATCTGCCACGGACCTCTGTCATTGAGCTGCAAGAGTTTGAGCACATGGGCAAAATGACTCTCCTAAGTAAGTAATGGGGCTTGAGCCATTACAAACAAATAATTATACTCAGGCTTCTTGCATTTCTCTTCTCAGCACAATTGGTTGTCCCATGGGAAAGGATTTAGTATGTGTTCTATAATGACACTGAGAGTGAACATTAACAATTAATGCAATTCATTATCACACTATTTCAAAATGAGTGCCAATTGTTTTTTGAAGGGTATCTGAGCCAATCTGATTTAGAGTAACTGCTAACAGTAACTTACCTCTTTGTGGTGCTTACCATTTACTGAAATAAAAATGCACTATTCTAAAATTTATGGTAATTTATTTCAATGCTTTAATGAACTTTTCGGAAAGTGCAAATGTCTTGACTAAGCTGCTTAGGCTGGGATTCTGACACTCTAACTGGCATTCAGGAGACATATTTTATTCCAAGATAGTTATTAAAGGTCCATCAAGGCCATCTGAAGTACCTAAACAAAAGTGTGTAATTCAGTATGAGTAAATGTATAAAAATTTTGTATTATGCAGTGTTTCTCAGTTAGCAGAAGCCTTGCTGTTCTTATATTGAATCAAAAGCACTCACCACCTCTGACCACCTATTTACAACCCCACAATCAATTAGCGCATCATTACTGGTTAATGTAAGAGTTACAGGAAAGCAATGATAAGGAAAAATAAATGCAAGCAGGAAATACACAATTATTGAAAGCCCCAAACTTGCTAATGGCTACTTCTAATTAAATATAAATGGATGAGAAACATCTGGCTCTCATTCTCTTGCCAGATCACCAGAGGGTAACAAAATGATAGATCACTTCACTTGGGCAAGCAGTTTTTTATGCAAGAAACAAGCCAGATGATCAATTAACTTATTTGGATTCTGCTGAAGGTAAGAGATCAAAATGAGTTTGACAAACTCTAGAGATGTGAACCTGAACACCTGTGACAGTTCATTCACTTGCAGATAACAACAGGGCTTCTTTGAACTGTGCAATGAGCCAGATCAGAGAATCATCATGCTGTCATCGTGCTAAGAAGGTGAACACTTTCTCTCCATCAAGTAAAGTCAATAATATAATAGATTATACTGTCTGCACCTAGACATTTTTGTAGAAGTGAGTTTGAAAACACAGAAATGGACTTTTTGTTCCTGCTAGTCAAGGAGTGATCCTCAAGGTTCAGAAGTTTGCCACGTGTAGTCAGACCTTTTTAAAAACAGATGTGTTGGTCAGCAGGGACCAAGCTCTATCCAGAACAGTATGCAGCAAAATATAGTTTGGTAATACATATCAACTAAATATGACACGGTGAACAGAAATATTTTTAAACACTATCAAATTTGAGATTGAATAAGTTAACTGGTTATCTCATGGGAACAGACTAGTTAAATGTCTTGTAGTTTACTGGACTTGCTAATGAAAGACATAGCAATAATAGGCAGGAAAAACCAAAATGTGAAGCATTTTTAATATCCATTAAAAGACAGTCTGGTCAGTGGTTCACATTAATTTTTACTCAATATCAAGGCTTTGGCCAGTTCTACTTTTTCTTCTCCAGTTTCCACATACTCCTTTTGAGAGAAAAAAAAATATCCTCTCACACAGTTTTGATTTAAGCCTTTCATTCCAGCTCTACCATTTTCTCATCTGGTCCCAGCTGCCTTATTTTGTCTTCATATGGATTTTTGTCACCCAGCAGTAGGTAAATAAAACATTGGTGATTACCATTTGAAGAGTATCATTCATGCTGGAAGAGAAAAACATCTTCAGTTTTTGCTAGAATCCACAATACTGACTTTCAAAGAAACTGCCAACACCAAGAGCAGTACAAATAGGAATTTCACAGTAAAGGCACAGAGCGCATATCCTGTCGCGAAGTCCTCAGCTTCCAGGATATCGCTGACCATGGCACTGCAATGGTTTCAAACCATCAATTTGTGTAAAGTCCCCCCTACCCAGCAACCCAACACACCAACACAGAATCACAAGTCATGCTCGGAGGACAGGAGTGGAAAAAAATGTCCCCAGCTGGCTACATCTGACTCCAGCACTCACTCCAATGAGGGTACCACATGCCCTTACTCCCTGCCTTTCCCAAATGTGTTCTTTTTCCATCCCCTTGAAAATAACATCTGTGATGCTACAGGCACATCTATAGGCCTTTCTATACAATGAGATCTTAGTGCAGTTAAGAAGCTACTGAGCTGCAGTGACAGTATGAGGGCTTATAATCCACTTTGGGGCTAACGTGATAAATGACACTATTCTGTTCTGGATTGCACTGAAATGGGCTACAAACGCTTATTTGCATTGTGCAAGCTGCAGGATGGTGATGGATGAGGGAGGTGTGGTAACTGCTTGGTTGGTACTTCTGTTCCTCCGGGTATAATATAAGAAGCCACTCTCACCCCAAACTTACCACAGCATGGGTACTTTCAAGACCCATCTACAACTACAACAGGTGACTCACAGTATTAGAAATTATCTTGAAAACACTCTCATACCCTTTGAATTGCACCCTTTAATTCACCTTTTACTCAACGATGTTTCTTCACATGCACTGTAAGTCCATCCCCTTGCTCACAGTTTTCTGCAGTGCATTCCCAGCAAAAGGCGAATCTACTTTTTCTTGTTTGAACTATAACCTTTTGGAGGCATTAAGTGGCCCACAAGCACAGGGTAAAAAGCACAGGGTAAAAGCAAATGACCATTTATAGTCTGCGAATGAGGTTCAAACACTGGATCTTTCTCAGAAACTATTAATCACTGGTGCTTCTCTCATTCACTCCTAGTTAGCTAAATCTTGGATCTTTCTGATATGATGAAAATCAAAACAAGTATCTCCTGCTCATAAATTTTAACATGTTCCCAGCAGCTGTGTGATAGAGGACTTAGCTGATATCTCATGTGAATCTGAAAAACATTACAGTCATCTTTCAAGTGCTAGCAGTTAAAAACTAGAGTCCCTGAGCAGAGAAACACTTTATATAGGTTTTAAATCAGTGGGACTACCAGTGGAAAAAAAAAAAAATAATAAAGTGATAGCAGCAGGCTGCAGTTTTTGCTTTTAGAGGAGGGAGATATTTATGGAGACTACATTCAAACTCCTGTTTTCTGCAGAATAATTTAAAGGCTGTGTGACTCCTTAGCAGAACCATGACAGATGATGGTTGCTCTTGACTTTTCCTGGAAACCAAAGGGACCAAAGCTTTTCCCAAGGAGCGCTCAGCTCTATAGAAGGTCACATTTCTACACAGGAAATACTTCCATGTTCCCCACAGGCTCCCCATACATTTGCTGTGTTATTTACCCATCCCTGTTTAAATAATAAATCTCCTAGGGCAGGAGCTGCCTCTCACGGCATGTTAGTACAGAACTTTGCTTTTAATCTCAGTTGAGGCTTTTACCTGCTACTGCAAGACAAATGATAACAGATAACTGCAATATAGATGCTTTGTGGTCTCAGGAATGATCACCTATCTAAAAGATTAGTATTTCAGATGTTTCAACTGAAGTTTATTTGTTTCTTGCTTATTATGAGTTGAAAATAACTGTGCCCAAAGAGAAGTAATCAAGAATGATTAGTTCTCCTTTGGAGGAATAGATGTCTAAAATCCATTTTAACCCAAGCTTTTGATGTTGGCTACAGTTCACAGAACCTTACGCAGAGGCACAGTTTTTTTGTTTGTTCTTTTTTTTTTCAAGTTACAGATTATTAAACATAGTAACAGGCAAACCTGGGGAATTGGGAAACTTTATAGAGAATTCCTCCAAAATATTTCTGGTGAAAATCAGGCAGAAAACACCTTTCACTTGTTCTCTCTGACCAGCTGACTCAATACACTGAGCAATTTAAAAGGTAACTGACGCCAGCATTTATGGGTACAGATAGGCAGTGTACTTGATGCTACAAAGAGCAAAGATGATAAATTCAGTTTTAGGGTCACAAAAAGCATCCTTCTTTTCTTTTTAATGATTTCTACCAAATAGGCTTCTTGCAAAATGCACTTTAAAAAAGTCTTTCTGTGAATTCGGTGCTCACAAACAGTACAGGATTATCAATCCTGAGGCATGAGATGCACACAACTGATACTTGAAAAACAGAAGCTTAAATCAGAACATAGGACACTAGTTTTGACACTCAAGTCAAGGCAAAATGCTGACATCATGAACGGTGAATTGTCCTGTTTTGATGTGTTTCATCATACTTGCTCTTTTTATTATATTCTGTAAAAATTTAAAGTAAAATAAAAACAAATATTAAATTTTGAAAGTTGTTCTCTTCATGAAATAAAATTCTGACAAAGACTTTGAGGGGTCAGATTATAGCATGATTTCCTGCAGCAATGAAGCTTGTACAACTGCATTCTCTATGTGACTGCCAGGCAGCCAGTCCCAGTACTTCCTTTCTCCCAGTAACTTAGAAACCCAGTTCCCGGTATCAGCCAAATTTGGGTAGAGGTTTTGCACACCTATTAAGCTTGTAAATAGACAGCTGGGTAGAAAATCCATTTCTTTTGCAGAATGTGTTATGTTTTCATGCTTTGTTTATGACATTAGTTTAGTTAGGGTAAGAACATGCTGCTGCGAGATATTTTAGTATGAGAACAAATAACTGTCACTGGACAATGGATACATACAATATATTATGGGCTCAAGTTTCTTTCTGCAGGCTGTTTTCCTTCTCCGCCAGGCTTGTGAGTACAAACGTGTTTTTTCTGTCAGAGGGCCGCAGTACAAAAAAAGTTCATCATAACAACCCAGAGAACAGAGAGATCCTGGCTTTGAAGTTGCTGAGGATGACAATAACAGTAGTAGAGAAAAAGTTACATTTGAAGAGGGCTGTGTTTGGGTGATGCATCTTGATTTCAGTAAGACAAGCTAGTGAGAAGACTGGGAATATATATGTGGTGACCAGTGCAGGGAGAAATCTGGTACTACTGCCCTGCTGCATCACTCATGGTTCTCAAAACAGGAACCTCAACAGTCTTGGCACGGTTTTGCATGACATCCCTCTGATGCTTAGCAGCCAGGAGTGAATTTTGGCAATAATAATCCATCACAAAACTAGCTTGCATCCCCTCAGATGATAAACCCATTTGAAAGTGCAATTGAAACTGATTGACGTCAAATTTCATGGGAGGTGGCCTAAGGCAGAGCACTGCACACGAATAACAATTGCTCCACAGCACACAGCAGTTGGCTTTTGCTATTTTTTTATTAACAAAAAAAAAAAAACCACCCCACACCAAACAAAGAAACAAAAAAGAACAAACCAAAGAGTTCCAGGATGGGTTAAGTAAGTGACACTGCAGGAAGAAGCAGCAATGGCTATCTGCAGTAAAGGGTGGCTGTACTCCCTCCTCCTGTCCCTTCCATGCTGGAGAACACAGGGAAAGCCCCCATTTACCTCCTATATTATTTATTCCATTTATTCTTAAAATACATATTCTTTAAAAAAATTTGTTAATAACTGCAAAAGAGGAAGTGATCCACGAAATCAAGCATTTTGTATAGAAAGAGGCATAACCCAACTTTTGTCTCTAGAAATTAGTAAAATACTTTCCTTAGAGGGCAAATTTTTGCATAAATATACAGTTTCATTCTGCCCACCTCCAGACTCAGGGGTGATAACTTGAAAGTAGGTAAAATGTGTCAAACCAAAGGTCCACACAGGTCAATATTCTCTCTCTAATTGCGTATATGGAAATAGACCATTCTGTATCCTCTTTATCATTGTTATTTTTTTATCCCAATATCAGTTGTTTTTCTCCTTGTTTTTTCTACTTTCTCTTTTTGCACTTGCCTGCCCCAGGAGACTTCATTGTTTTCGTTAGGTTTGTGCCTGGCCTACAAGGAGGATCCAGCAGGGACCATAGGGAAGAGCACAGGAACAGAGCAAATAGTCAGACTTTTCCACAGGGGCTAGAGCCTAAGCCTCACCTTCCCCCTGTGCTTGCAGCATCTGGGTTTATTCTCTCTCAAGCTGCAAAGCAGAGGTTTGTGCTACTGTGCATCAAGCCAAGTGTGAATACAGGCTGCAAATCATGACCTGAATCTATAATGGGTGACTTCTGAAACTGTTCAGAGATACTCCATGAATATTTTAGTTAGAAATAGGTAATAACTCAGCCTGTGAACGTAATATATAGAGAGTTGCCTGTTACAGGGGCAATGAACAGGTATGGTGTTGTGCTGGTTTTGGCTGAGAAGGGGTTAATTCTCCTCACTGTGGGGGTCGGCTACCTTTCCAGCTTCCCGCCCTCTGCCGCGTGGCGGGGGTGGGGGCTGGGAGGGGCAGGGCCATGGTGGGGGCGGCTGACCCCGACTGGCCAATGGCAGGTTCATTCCATACCATGTGACACCATGACCAGTATATGGGGGGGGGGGGGGCAGTGGCAGCGCCCGGGCGGCGCGGCGTCGGGTCGGCGGGCGGCGAGCGGCTGCGGCGCGTGCGGTTTGTTCCGGCGGTTCGTTCCCCCTCTCCCCTCCCTTCCTTTCCCCCTCCCCCGGGGCTTTGCGCCTCTCGTTGTTCTCCTTTACATTGCATTTCTACTGTTGTTTCTTTTAATTTTCATTATTAAACTGTTCTTATCCCAACCCACGAGCGTTACCCTTCTGATTCTCTTCCCCATTGTTATAATTAATTTAGCCTTCAACGGAATTTCAATCAAAGTTTACAATTTATTGAATAGAGACAAGCAAGCAGCGCTGGATGCACGGGGGATACTTCCGCCTAACGTGCATACCGTCATACAAAATTACAGGGTTTATATAACAATTAGTAAAAACACGCCCAAGTTTACACTCATTGGTCAGCGACAAGCATCCCACTTGCCGTTGGTCAGCCGTAGTTAAATTAGCCACGCTTGCCATGTAGATTAGCCCGCATGCTCTTTACGGGGGGGGGGGGGGGGGGGGCAAGTCTTTTTGGTCACTCTCCTTTGTAGCAGGGTGTTAATTGTATCTTTTTAGAAGGCTTCTTGTCAATGCAGCTTTCATTGCTAACGCCCTCTTGACTGGCCTAAACAGGTGTTAGTTTCTACTCCTAACTAAAATTCTTTCTTAACAATTAACTTAAATCGCCAATCAACATTCCAACCATTACGACAATTGAACGGCCCTCGGTTACACAAGCACAAACAGAACAGTCAAATGCTAGAGGGTCACACTTCACCGTGTGACTCTAGCATTGTTCCATATTGACACGAATCAGATGAACACATTTTACACCCATCTACCGGTGGGGGAGTGAGCGAGCGACTGTGTGGGGCTGAGCTGCCGGCTAAACCACGACAGTCATTTTGGCGCCCAACGTGGGGCTCAAGGGTTGGAGATAACAACAGCTGCTGGTCACAGCACCATGTTGTCCTTTTTGCAGTTGGTGTTAAAAATCGGTGTTGGTTTGTTGAGTCTGCTGTGTTCTGCTGTGATTAGTAATGTTTTGCCTACAAGATTGGTTATACAAACACTCGTTTTCAGCTTTATCTGGTATTTGGGGTTTTTTCTGAAACCGTTACTGTACTTCGGATACCACCTTGTTGAGGCAATTATACCTCCTCCTCTGAGAGATTTTATATGGAGGAAATACAGAATAGTACCTTTGCAACTTTGTTCTATGATGTCTGTGCCTTTGTTACAACAACGTTTTTGTATCTTGAACATCCTTGGGTGGTTAAGGTGCACTTATTGTTAGTTTTTGGGCATGTTGTTTTGGTTTTGACTAAGCAACTTCAGAATATCACCCAGAAATTTGCCCCGAGGCTTGATAGTTACGAGTGGCAGGGCATGTGGGATAGCATGGGCAAATACCTAGGGCAGTGGGCACCCCCAGTGTTTTGGAGTTTCACCCCCGAACAAGTGCAGAATCCTAAAAAACTAGTAGAATATTTGGAGAAAGTATGTTGTTACGCTGGGAACTCCAGAGAGACACAGATAACTGCAACATGCTGGGGTCTGGCCCATGCATACCGAGCCCTGCTCAACAGTATTCAGTGCCCCCAGGGGGAAGAGAATGTCTCTGGATTGAAATGCAAAGTGACTGGCACTGTAGACAATCCAGCCCTGACAACAGGCACTGCAGCCACTCAAACCCCCACAACAAGTACCGGAGCTAGCTCAGAAAATAAACCCGTACCAGTATCAGTTGCCCTCATACACAAGACGAAATATTGGAAGCGGACATCAACTCGTTTAGAACGGGATGATGAAGAACCAGGGCCATCGCGGGGAGAGGAGGGAGAAGTAATAAATGAAATAGAGACCACCCGATCCCAGTCCTTAAGCGAGCTGCGAGATATGCGAAAAGATTATAGCCGTCGTTCAGGTGAGCACATTGCCACCTGGCTGCTCCGATGCTGGGATAATGGGGCCAGTAGCCTGGAACTAGAGGGAAAAGAAGCCAAACAATTGGGATCCCTTTCTGGGGAAGGGGGCGTTGACAAAGCAATTGGATAAAAACCACAAGCCCTCAGCCTCTGGAGGCAACTCCTGTCTGGAGTGAAGGAAAGGTATCCCTTTAAAGAAGATGTTACATATCGCCCAGGAAAATGGACAAATATGGAGAAAGGCATCCAGTATCTAAGGGAATTAGCTGCGTTTGAGGTGATTTATGGTGACCTAGACGATCAACGGTCATCCAAAGATCCAGATGAAGCCGAGTGCACACGACCCATGTGGCGGAAGTTTGTACGGAGCGCACCATCTTCGCATGCAAACTCATAGGCAGTGATGTCCTGGAAAGGTGACGAGACACCAACGGTGGCAGAGGTGATAGATAGACTCCGGGATTACGACACAAATATCTCTTCCTCGCTTGTCTCTGCTGTGGAGGAACTATCCCAAGAGGTCCAGCAACTCAAAGAAGATCTGTCCTACTCCCCACCTCGACAGAGCAGTGTCTCAGCTGTTAGGAATAAGCGTTCTTTGGCTCAAAGAAGGGGATACACACCACGGGCCACCCTATGGTTCTACCTGCGTGACCACGGAGAGGACATGATGAGGTGGGATGGCAAGCCTACTTCGACCCTACAGGCACGAGTACATGAACTGCAAGGAAGAACAGTCACTCAGGGAGGCTCTTCCAGGAAAGCTGCTGCTCCAGTTTCCAGCGAGCAAGTCCCCAGACAGAGGAGTAGAAGCGCAGATTTTATTTCTAAGTGTAATAGAGGGACTCCTGATTCACATTTACAGGAAGTGAGTTGTGACTGCCATGATCAGGACTAGAGGGGCCCTGCCTCCAGCCGGGTGGAGGAAAGGGATAACCGGGCTTACTGGACTGTGTGGATCCGATGGCCTGGCACATCCAACCCACAGGAGTATAAAGCTTTAGTGGACACTGGCGCACAGTGCACCTTAATGCCATCAAAGTATATAGGGGCAGAACCCATCAGCATTGCTGGAGTGACAGGGGGATCCCAAGAGCTAACTGTATTGGAGGCCGAAGTGAGCCTAACTGGCAATGAGTGACAGAAGCACCCCATTGTGACTGGCCCAGAGGCTCCGTGCATCCTTGGCATAGACTACCTCAGGAGAGGGTATTTCAAGGACCCAAAAGGTTACAAGTGGGCTTTTGGTGTAGCTGCCTTGGAGACGGAGGAAACTGAACAGCTGTCTACCTTGCCCGGTCTCTCAAAGGACCCTTCTGTGGTGGGGTTGCTGAAGGTCGAAGAACAACAGGTGCCAATCGCCACCACAACAGTGCACCGGCGGCAATATCGCACCAACAGAGACTCTCTGATCCCCATCCATAAACTCATTCACCAACTGAGGAGCCAAGGAGTCATCAGTAAGACCCACTCACCCTTTAACAGTCCCATATGGCCAGTCCGGAAGTCTAATGGAGAGTGGAGACTAACAGTAGACTATCGTGGCCTGAATGAAGTCACTCCACCGTTGAGTGCTGCTGTGCCAGACATGCTAGAACTTCGATACGAACTGGAGTCCAAGGCAGCCAAGTGGTATGCCACAATTGATATTGCTAATGCATTCTTCTCAATCCCTCTGGCAGCAGAGTGCAGGCCACAGTTTGCTTTCACATGGAGGGGCGTCCAGTACACCTGGAATCGACTGCCCCAGGGGTGGAAACACAGTCCTACCATTTGCCATGGACTGATTCAGACTGTACTGGAACAGGGAGAAGCTCCAGAACACCTTCAATACATTGATGACATCATTGTGTGGGGCAACACAGCGGAAGAAGTTTTTGAGAAAGGAGAGAAAATAGTCCAAATCCTTCTGAAAGCTGGTTTTGCCATAAAACAAAGTAAGGTGAAGGGACCTGCGTGAGAAATCCTGTTCTTAGGAGTCAAATGGCAAGACGGTCGTCGTCAGATTCCAATGGATGTGATCAACAAAATAGCAGCCATGTCTCCACCAACCAGCAAAAAGGAAATACAAGCTTTCTTGGGCGTTGTGGGTTTTTGGAGAATGCATATTCCAAATTAGAGTCTGATCGTAAGCCCTCTCTGTCAAGTGACCTGGAAAAAGAATGATTTCAAATGGGGCCCTGAGCAACGACAAGCCTTTGAACAGATTAAACGAGAAATAGTCCATGCAGTAGCTCTTGGGCCAGTCCGGGCAGAACGAGATGTAAAGAATGTGCTCTACACTGCAGCCGGGGAGAATGGCCCTACGTGGAGCCTCTGGCAGAAAGCACCAGGGGAGACCCGGGGTCGACCCCTAGGGTTTTGGAGTCGGGGATACAGAGGGTCTGAAGCCCGCTATACTCCAACTGAAAAAGAGATATTGGCAGCATATGAAGGGGTTCGAGCTGCTTCAGAAGTGGTTGGTACTGAAGCACAGTTGCTCCTGGCACCCCGACTGCCAGTGCTGGGCTGGATGTTCAGAGGAAACATCCCCTCTACACACCATGCAACTGATGCTACGTGGAGTAAATGGGTTGCACTGATCACCCAGCGGGCTCGAGTAGGAAACCCCAGTCGCCCAGGAATCTTGGAAGTGATTATGGACTGGCCAGAAGGCAAAGATTTTGGATTATCACCAGAGGAGGAGGTGACACGTGCTGAAGAAGCCCCACTGTATAACAAACTGCCAGAAGATGAGAAGCAATATGCCCTGTTCACTGATGGGTCCTGCCGCCTTGTGGGAAAGCACCGGAGATGGAAGGCTGCTGTATGGAGTCCTACATGACAAGTAGCAGAAACTGCTGAAGGAGAAGGTGAATCGAGCCAGTTTGCAGAGGTAAAGGCCATCCAGCTGGCCTTAGACATCGCTGAATGGGAAAAGTGGCCAGTGCTGTATCTCTATACTGACTCCTGGATGGTGGCAAATGCCCTGTGGGGCTGGCTACAGCAATGGAAGCAAAGCAACTGGCAGCGCAGAGGCAAACCCATCTGGGCTGCCACATTGTGGCAAGATATTGCTGCCCGGGTAGAGAACCTGGTTGTAAAGGTACGGCATGTGGATGCTCATGTCCCCAAGAGTTGGGCCACTGAAGAGCATCGAAACAACCAGCAGGTAGATCAGGCTGCCAAGATTGAAGTGGCTGAGGTGGATCTGGACTGGCAGCATAAGGGTGAACTATTTCTAGCTCGGTGGGCCCATGACACCTCAGGCCATCAAGGGAGAGATGCAACATACAGGTGGGCTCATGATCGAGGGGTGGACTTGACCATGTATATTATTGCACAGGTGTCGTGGTTTAGCGGCAGCTCAGCCCCACACAGTCGCTCGCTCACTCCCCCACCGGTAGATGGGGGAGAGAATCAGAAGGGTAACGCTCGTGGGTTGGGATAAGAACAGTTTAATAATGAAAATTAAAAGAAACAACAGTAGAAATGCAATGTAAAGGAGAACAATGAAAGGCGCAAAGCCCCGGGGGAGGGGGAAAGGAGGGGAGAGGGGGAAAGGAGGGCAGAGGGGGAAAGGAGGGGAGAGGGGGAACGAACCGCCGAAACAAACCGCACGCGCCGCAGCCGCTCGCCGCCCGCCGACCCGACGCCGCGCCGCCCGCGCGCTGCCACTGCCCCCCCCCCATATACTGGTCATGGTGTCACATGGTATGGAATGAACCTGCCATTGGCCAGTCGGGGTCAGCCGCCCCCACCATGGCCCTGCCCCTCCCAGCCCCCCCTGCCACGCCACGCGGCAGAGCGCGGGAAGCTGGAAAGGTAGCTGACCCCCACAGTGAGGAGAATTAACCCCTTCTCAGCCAAAACCAGCACATTCTCCACCCCTTATTCCATACCACTTACACCATGCCCAGGTCCCATATGATGCAATACAACCGTACCAACCACCACCCCTCCCCTTCCCATCCTTTAACATAATACACAGACATCATTCCCTTAGTTCATGGATCTTCCCTGTAAAATGTCCATTAAAATGTCCATTGAGTTCACGCAGTCCATGACTCTGGGCTCCATCTGTTGTATCAGTCTTTCCGGGTGGGAGAGATGGTGTGTGGCGTTGGGTTGCTGCATACCGAGTCAGTCATCGTTCCATCCCTGCTGCACGGCTTGTTTCATAGTTGATCTTCCATGGGTTGGGAGGCTCGTACTCTGATATCATTGATACAACACAGAGGTGACACACAATATTATATAGCAGTTCACATTGTGCCATTCAGTTCATTGACTGTTTTCACCCAAAATCAAATCCCCTTGAGGCACACATCGGATTTCTCCATCCTCCCGCATCACCCACCAAGTGCACCCAGGTCCTCGAGCAAAAACAATCCCACGAATGGGTTTGCCTTTGCCGGAGGCAGGAAGAACCCAGACTGTTTTGCCCAGCATACTTTTTGTGTGCACTACAGGGACTCTATCCCCTTCCACAGTATGTAGGATTTCTGACTGGGCAGGGCCAGCTCGGTTGGCAGATCCCCTCGTGTTGACTAACCACGTGGCTTTTGCTAAATGTGTATCCCAGTGCTTGAATGTCCCACCCCGCATTGCTCTCAGTGTGGTTTTTAACAGTCCATTGTACCTTTCAATTTTCCCAGAGGCTGGTGCGTGATAGGGGATGTGATACACCCACTCAATGCCGTGCTCTTTGGCCCAGGTGTCTATGAGGCTATTTCGGAAATGAGTCCCATTGTCTGACTCAATCCTCTCTGGGGTGCCATGTCGCCACAGGACTTGTTTCTCAAGACCCAGGATAGTGTTCCGGGCAGTGGCGTGGGGGACAGGATATGTTTCCAGCCAGCCAGTCGTTGTTTCTACCATTGTAAGCACATGGCGCTTGCCTTGGCGGGTCTGTGGGAGTGTGATATAGTCAATTTGCCAGGCCTCCCCATATTTATATTTCAGCCATCGTCCCCCATACCACAGAGGCTTTACCCGCTTCGCTTGCTTGATTGCAGCGCATGTGTCACATTCGTGGATAACCTGTGCAATAATATCCATGGTCAAGTCCACCCCTCGATCACGAGCCCACCTGTATGTTGCATCTCTCCCTTGATGGCCTGAGGTGTCATGGGCCCACCGAGCTAGAAATAGTTCACCCTTATGCTGCCAGTCCAGATCCACCTCAGCCACTTCAATCTTGGCAGCCCGATCTACCTGCTGGTTGTTTCGATGTTCTTCAGTGGCCCGACTCTTGGGGACGTGAGCATCCACATGCCGTACCTTTACAACCAGTTTCTCTACCCGGGCAGCAATATCTTGCCACAATGTGGCAGCCCAGATGGGTTTGCCTCTGCGCTGCCAGTTGCTTTGCTTCCATTGCTGCAGCCAGCCCCACAAGACATTTGTCACCATCCAGGAGTCAGTATAGAGATAGAGCACTGGCCACTTTTCCCGTTCAGCGATGTCTAAGGCCAGCTGGATGGCCTTTACCTCTGCAAACTGGCTCGATTCACCTTCTCCTTCAGCAGTTTCTGCTACTTGTCGTGTAGGACTCCATACAGCAGCCTTCCATCTCCGGTGCTTTCCCACAAGGCGACAGGACCCATCAGTGAACAGGGCATATTGCTTCTCATCTTCTGGCAGTTTGTTATACAGTGGGGCTTCTTCAGCACGTGTCACCTCCTCCTCTGGTGATAATCCAAAATCTTTGCCTTCTGGCCAGTCCATAATCACTTCCAAGATTCCTGGGCGACTGGGGTTTCCTACTCGAGCCCGCTGGGTGATCAGTGCAACCCATTTACTCCACGTAGCATCAGTTGCATGGTGTGTAGAGGGGATGTTTCCTTTGAACATCCAGCCCAGCACTGGCAGTCGGGGTGCCAGGAGCAACTGTGCTTCAGTACCAACCACTTCTGAAGCAGCTCGAACCCCTTCATATGCTGCCAATATCTCTTTTTCAGTTGGAGTATAGCGGGCTTCAGACCCTCTGTATCCCCGACTCCAAAACCCTAGGGGTCGACCCCGGGTCTCCCCAGGTGCTTTCTGCCAGAGACTCCAGGTAGGGCCATTCTCCCCGGCTGCAGTGTAGAGCACATTTTTTACATCTTGTCCTGCCCGGACTGGCCCAAGAGCTACTGCATGGACTATTTCTCGTTTAATCTGTTCAAAGGCTTGTCGTTGCTCAGGGCGCCATTTGAAATCATTCTTTTTCCGGGTCACTTGATAGAGAGGGCTCACGATCAGACTGTAATTTGGAATATGCATTCTCCAAAAACCCACAACGCCCAAGAAAGCTTGTGTTTCCTTTTTGCTAGTTGGTGGAGACATGGCTGCTATTTTGTTGATCACATCCATTGGAATCTGACGACGACCGTCTTGCCATTTAATTCCTAAGAACTGGATTTCTCGTGCAGGTCCCTTCACCTTACTTTGTTTTATGGCAAAACCAGCTTTCAGAAGGATTTGGACTATTTTCTCTCCTTTCTCAAAAACTTCTTCCGCTGTGTTGCCCCACACAATGATGTCATCAATGTATTGAAGGTGTTCTGGAGCTTCTCCCTGTTCCAGTACAGTCTGAATCAGTCCATGGCAAATGGTAGGACTGTGTTTCCACCCCTGGGGCAGTCGATTCCAGGTGTACTGGACGCCCCTCCATGTGAAAGCAAACTGTGGCCTGCACTCTGCTGCCAGAGGGATTGAGAAGAATGCATTAGCAATATCAATTGTGGCATACCACTTGGCTGCCTTGGACTCCAGTTCGTATCGAAGTTCTAGCATGTCTGGCACAGCAGCACTCAACGGTGGAGTGACTTCATTCAGGCCACGATAGTCTACTGTTAGTCTCCACTCTCCATTAGACTTCCGGACTGGCCATATGGGACTGTTAAAGGGTGAGTGGGTCTTACTGATGACTCCTTGGCTCCTCAGTTGGTGAATGAGTTTATGGATGGGGATCAGAGAGTCTCTGTTGGTGCGATATTGCCGCCGGTGCACTGTTGTGGTGGCGATTGGCACCTGTTGTTCTTCGACCTTCAGCAACCCCACCACAGAAGGGTCCTTTGAGAGACCGGGCAAGGTAGACAGCTGTTCAGTTTCCTCCGTCTCCAAGGCAGCTACACCAAAAGCCCACTTGTAACCTTTTGGGTCCTTGAAATACCCTCTCCTGAGGTAGTCTATACCAAGGATGCACGGAGCCTCTGGGCCAGTCACAATGGGGTGCTTCTGCCACTCATTGCCAGTTAGGCTCACTTCGGCCTCCAATACAGTTAGCTCTTGAGATCCCCCTGTCACTCCAGCAATGCTGATGGGTTCTGCCCCTATATACTTTGATGGCATTAAGGTGCACTGTGCGCCGGTGTCCACTAAAGCTTTATACTCCTGTGGGTCGGACGTGCCAGGCCATCGGATCCACACAGTCCAGTAAGCCCGGTTATCCCTTTCCTCCACCCGGCTGGAGGCAGGGCCCCTCTAGTCCTGATCATGGCAGTCACAACTCACTTCCTGTAAATGTGAATCAGGAGTCCCTCTATTACACTTAGAAATAAAATCTGCGCTTCTACTCCTCTGTCTGGGGACTTGCTCGCTGGAAACTGGAGCAGCAGCTTTCCTGGAAGAGCCTCCCTGAGTGACTGTTCTTCCTTGCAGTTCATGTACTCGTGCCTGTAGGGTCGAAGTAGGCTTGCCATCCCACCTCATCATGTCCTCTCCGTGGTCACGCAGGTAGAACCATAGGGTGGCCCGTGGTGTGTATCCCCTTCTTTGAGCCAAAGGACGCTTATTCCTAACAGCTGAGACACTGCTCTGTCGAGGTGGGGAGTAGGACAGATC
Source organism: Phalacrocorax aristotelis (assembly GCF_949628215.1). Taxonomy (NCBI): domain Eukaryota; kingdom Metazoa; phylum Chordata; class Aves; order Suliformes; family Phalacrocoracidae; genus Phalacrocorax; species Phalacrocorax aristotelis. The sequence continues at coordinate 86,542,836 of NC_134278.1, forward strand.
TTTGAGTTGCTGGACCTCTTGGGATAGTTCCTCCACAGCAGAGACAAGCGAGGAAGAGATATTTGTGTCATAATCCCGGAGTCTATCTATCACCTCTGCCACCGTTGGTGTCTCGTCATCTTTCCAGGACATCACTGCCAATGAGTTTGCATGCGAAGATGGTGCGCTCCGTACAAACTTCCGCCACATGGGTCGTGTGCACTCGGCTTCATCTGGATCTTTGGATGACCGTTGATCATCCAGGTCACCATAAATCACCTCAAACACAGCTAATTCCCTGAGATACTGGATGCCTTTCTCCATAGTTGTCCATTTTCCTGGGCGATATGTAACATCTTCTTTAAAGGGATACCTTTCCTTCACTCCAGACAGGAGTCGCCTCCAGAGGCTGAGGGCTTGTGGTTTTTTTCCAATTGCTTTGTCAACGCCCCCTTCCCCAGAAAGGGATCCCAATTGTTTGGCTTCTTTTCCCTCTAGTTCCAGGCTACTGGCCCCATTATCCCAGCATCGGAGCAGCCAGGTGGCAATGTGCTCACCTGAACGACGGCTATAATCTTTTCGCATATCTCGCAACTCGCTTAAGGACAGGGATCGGGTGGTCTCTATTTCATTTATTACTTCTCCCTCCTCTCCCCGCGATGGCCCTGGTTCTTCATCATCCCGTTCTAAACGAGTTGATGTCCGCTTCCAATATTTCGTCTTGTGTATGGGGGCAACTGATACTGGTACGGGTTTATTTTCTGAGCTAGCTCCGGTACTTGTTGTGGGGGTTTGAGTGGCTGCAGTGCCTGTTGTCAGGGCTGGATTGTCTACAGTGCCAGTCACTTTGCATTTCAATCCAGAGACATTCTCTTCCCCCTGGGGGCACTGAATACTGTTGAGCAGGGCTCGGTATGCATGGGCCAGACCCCAGCATGTTGCAGTTATCTGTGTCTCTCTGGAGTTCCCAGCGTAACAACATACTTTCTCCAAATATTCTACTAGTTTTTTAGGATTCTGCACTTGCTCGGGGGTGAAACTCCAAAACGCTGGGGGTGCCCACTGCCCTAGGTATTTGCCCATGCTATCCCACATGCCCTGCCACTCGTAACTATCAAGCCTCGGGGCAGATTTCTGGGTGATATTCTGAAGTTGCTTAGTCAAAACCAAAACAACATGCCCAAAAACTAACAATAAGTGCACCTTAACCACCCAAGGATGTTCAAGATACAAAAACGTTGTTGTAACAAAGGCACAGACATCATAGAACAAAGTTGCAAAGGTATTATTCTGTATTTCCTCCATATAAAATCTCTCAGAGGAGGAGGTATAATTGCTAATTGCCTCAACAAGGTGGTATCCGAAGTACAGTAACGGTTTCAGAAAAAACCCCAAATACCAGATAAAGCTGAAAACGAGTGTTTGTATAACAAATCTCGTAGGCAAAACATTACTAATCACAGCAGAACACAGCAGACTCAAACAACCAACACCGATTTTTAACACCAACTGCAAAAAGGACAACATGGTGCTGGGACCAGCAGCTGTTGTTATCTCCAACCCTCGTGCCCCACGTTGGGCGCCAAAAAGACTGTCGTGGTTTAGCGGCAGCTCAGCCCCACACAGTCGCTCGCTCACTCCCCCACCGGTAGATGGGGGAGAGAATCAGAAGGGTAACGCTCGTGGGTTGGGATAAGAACAGTTTAATAATGAAAATTAAAAGAAACAACAGTAGAAATGCAATGTAAAGGAGAACAACGAGAGGCGCAAAGCCCCGGGGGAGGGGGAAAGGAAGGGAGGGGAGAGGGGGAACGAACCGCCGGAACAAACCGCACGCGCCACAGCCGCTCGCCGCCCGCCGACCCGACGCCGCGCCGCCCGCGCGCTGCCACTGCCCCCCCCCCATATACTGGTCATGGTGTCACATGGTATGGAATGAACCTGCCATTGGCCAGTCGGGGTCAGCCGCCCCCACCATGGCCCTGCCCCTCCCAGCCCCCCCTGCCACGCCACGCGGCAGAGCGCGGGAAGCTGGAAAGGTAGCCGACCCCCACAGTGAGGAGAATTAACCCCTTCTCAGCCAAAACCAGCACAACAGGTTATCCACGAATGTGACACATGCGCTGCAATCAAGCAAGCGAAGCGGGTAAAGCCTCTGTGGTATGGGGGACGATGGCTGAAATATAAATATGGGGAGGCCTGGCAAATTGACTATATCACACTCCCACAGACCCGCCAAGGCAAGCGCCATGTGCTTACAATGGTAGAAACAACGACTGGCTGGCTGGAAACATATCCTGTCCCCCACGCCACCGCCCGGAACACTATCCTGGGTCTTGAGAAACAAGTCCTGTGGCGACATGGCACCCCAGAGAGGATTGAGTCAGACAATGGGACTCATTTCCGAAATAGCCTCATAGACACCTGGGCCAAAGAGCATGGCATTGAGTGGGTGTATCACATCCCCTATCACGCACCAGCCTCTGGGAAAATTGAACGGTACAATGGACTGTTAAAAACTACACTGAGAGCAATGGGGGGGTGGGACATTCAAGCACTGGGATACACATTTAGCAAAAGCCACGTGGTTAGTCAACATGAGGGGATCTGCCAACCGAGCTGGCCCTGCCCAGTCAGAAATCCTACATACTGTGGAAGGGGATAGAGTCCCTGTAGTGCACACAAAAAGTATGCTGGGCAAAACAGTCGGGGTTCTTCCTGCCTCCGGCAAAGGCAAACCCATTCGTGGGATTGCTTTTGCTCGAGGACCTGGGTGCACTTGGTGGGTGATGCGGGAGGATGGAGAAATCCGATGTGTGCCTCAAGGGGATTTGATTTTGGGTGAAAACAGTCAATGAACTGAATGGCACAATGTGAACTGCTATATAATACTGTGTGTCACCTCTGTGTTGTATCAATGATATCAGAGTACGAGCCTCCTAACCCATGGAAGATCAACTATGAAACAAGCCGTGCAGCAGCGATGGAACGATGACTGACTCGGTATGCAGCAACCCAACGCCACACACCATCTCTCCCACCCGGAAAGACTGATACAACAGATGGAGCCCAGAGTCATGGACTGGGTGAACTCAATGGACATTTTAATGGACATTTTACAGGGAAGGTCCATGAACTAAGGGAATGATGTCTGTGTATTATGTTAAAGGATGGGAAGGGGAGGGGTGGTGGTTGGTACGGTTGTATTGCATCATATGGGACCTGGGCATGGTGTAAATGGTATGGAATAAGGGGTGGAGAATGTGCTGGTTTTGGCTGAGAAGGGGTTAATTCTCCTCACTGTGGGGGTCGGCTACCTTTCCAGCTTCCCGCCCTCTGCCGCATGGCGGGGGTGGGGGCTGGGAGGGGCAGGGCCATGGTGGGGGCGGCTGACCCCGACTGGCCAATGCCAGGTTCATTCCATACCATGTGACACCATGACCAGTATATTGAGGGGGGGCAGTGGCAGCGCGGAGGCGGCGCGGCGTCGGGTCGGCGAGCGGCTGCGGCGCGTGCAGTTTGTTTCGGCGGTTCGTTCCCCCTCTCCCCTCCTTTCCCCCTCTGCCCTCCTTTCCCCCTCTCCCCTCCTTTCCCCCTCCCCCGGGGCTTTGCGCCTCTCATTGTTCTCCTTTACATTGCATTTCTACTGTTGTTTCTTTTAATTTTAATTATTAAACTGTTCTTATCCCAACCCACGAGCGTTACCCTTCTGATTCTCTCCCCCATCTACCGGTGGGGGAGTGAGCGAGCGACTGTGTGGGGCTGAGCTGCCGCTAAACCACAACATATGGTTTGGTAAATCAACATAGCAGTTGTCTCTGTTTTTCCAAAGAATGCCTAAACTTCCTTTGTAACTTTTGAATACATGGAAAAAAGTGTCTTTAATCTGGTAAAGCAGTTTTTACTCTGCTCCCACTCATTTCAGTGGTGCTGGGGGATGTTCCGGATTTCTGAAACATTAGATCTTGCATGATTACATTTGAACTTTTTTCCTCTGTGTCCCTAAACAGAAAAGTTTTATCTTAATCTACACAAATTACACTTTCTCTTTTTTTTTTTTTCACCAAATCCAAGGTTTGATTGATAAACAGAAAGTGAAACCAGACAAGAATTTTCACACTATCTACATTGTTTCTAGAACTTATGACAGGTACAACATTGCTGATCTCTCCTCCTTATGTTGCCAATGTCTTATAGAAAACATTTTTACATGGCACTTTCGCCTTAGGAACAATCTTCCAACCTATATACTCCACATGTAACTTCTGTTGACTTTAATATGTCTTGTCAAAATTTGTATGGTCTCCCTTACTCAGTTACACAAACACAGGTCCAGAGTAATTTCACTGAATATACCAGGATGATCTCAGTTAGGATCTAGGCTATGGCAGTATGTTCCTGTCACTTGACCCACAGGAACTATGGGTAGGTCAGGAAATATGGGTAAGACAGAAATCTGACCTTTCTAATTGAAATCTTGCTCAGAGTTTTCTGCTAGGAAGCATTCTCCCGTTTCTCCTATTTGATTTTGCCATTGACTTCCGAAGTTGAAAAAGCCAAGACAAAGAGGTGAGGTGGTGATCACAGGGATGGCCTTTGTCTATTGTAAAAATATCATGGCCAAACAATGCCACTGGTCAGATGTCAGCTTTGTACATGTTAACAGAGATAAACAGATAGGATTTTTTTCTTTACGGAAATTCCAACTGGAAGGAAGCCAGTTTAGTTCCGTGACAAGAACAGACAATGTAAAGATGAGGCATTTACTCATATAAACAGGTCAAAAACTTGCATCTTGAAGTCCATATTTGAAGTGTGCAACTTGAACATTACCTCCACTTTTTTATTCAGGAAAGCTGAAAGGACACCAAGGATATCGGCGATCAAATGCTCCAGCAGAGAACTCAGTATTAAATAGAATCAAAGCAATACGTAGCAAGTACTAAAGCTCAGCAAAAAATTCAGGAAATACCAATGTAATTCATATTCCTGTGCATTAAGACATAGCCTTTTAAAACATAATCTTGCACTATTTTATTAAAGGTCCCTCATTACTGAATACTTTACTCTTCTCACTAAACACCTATAAACGCCAGAGCCTAAATTATTTAGCATTATTGTAAGTCCTAAATTGAATACAAAGTTTCCTTGTAGGCACTCCATGAATTACTACAGCATAGCTCTACATCAGACTGACAAGGTCTTAGTTTTCAGATTAGGTGGCATTTTTACAGTATTTTATACAGTCACTGTACTAGTCCCAACCACAAACAAGTTTACTCAAAATTGCTGCAGACTTTTTACCCTAGGTGTCCTGTATTAGCCACTCATTATGCATACTCAAGATTTGTACTTGACAATGTAATGGATCAAAGTGGTCCTGCATCTCCCTCCTCTTTGCTTATATTAAGTCTACTGATGTTGTAGCTGCAGGGCAAGTCAAATCAACAAGGATGAGTTGCCCACTGGCCTGGTGGACTGATTCCACCTGTTTTGCACCTACCCAAACACAAGAGCTGAATCGGTTGGAGGACAAAGCCTGGGGTATGGGCAGGAGGAAATAACGACCTTCGAAGGTGGAAGGTGCAACATGAAACCCTTAGGTCAGCGTGTGAGAACATGGTGTGAGTGACTATCCATCGGGGTAACTGGCATCTGCACTGCACAGAGCTGCTTTGAGCAAGGAGGGAAGCAGCCCCAGGAAAACCTCCTTTCCTGAAACATTGTCAGTCTGCATGGATGTGCAGACAGACATGAGTCTGCCAAAAGAAGAGCTGTTAGTGCCCTCCACTGAGAATACAAGGAAGGTCCAAGCAGCAGTTGTGACTCTGAGTCCCTGTTTTGCTCTAGAGTATGTGAAAGACCATGGGGCAATGGTGGTCCTCAGCAAAAAGCAGCAATCCAGAAGTAACTGGGCATCAGGTATGCTTAAGCTCAAACAATATCCACTTGCCATCTGACTTCCAGGAGCCAAGTGCCTGCCTCCCTGATAGCATCTTTGAAAATCTCCCCAAAGCAATTTCTCAGAAGTCTGCAGATACTCAGCGCCAGTGCCCCCCTTCACAACATTAAGATGCTGAAGTGCATTATTTATGGATTCAAATGGCACATTCTTCTTCCAAAATAATCATTGTATAATTGGGATAATGCCCTTGATTGTGTGCTATGGCCTAAGTAACAATTGGGTAGTAAATAACTCTTGGCTTTCAGCCATTTGATCAATAGTCAGAGCTAACTGGAGACTTACCATCAAGGCATTCAAGAATAATTTAACTTTTCAAAGAAATGGAAAATTTCACAGCCATACCTCTCTTCCATAAAATACAGCATTTTTTAGGTCAAAAGAACTAAAAACCTTTTCCCCCCTCTTTTAAACTTTTGCAACAATGTACAAAGCAGTTATGAAAATCTTTTCCACGTTTTTCTCCCCATTAACCTCTTCTCATCATTAATCCCCTCGTATAAGTAGACAACTGTCAAACTGCAATAGTGAGTTATGACCTGTGTGTAGGCAATAAGTCTAGTTTTCACGCTGCTGCAAACTTGTGAAGGTTTCAGAAGCTAACAAAAGGCCTCCAGATTCCAAAGAATATGCTTTATAATGTGAATCAGAGGAAACTGAATCGATTTAGCATCTAAAAGAGGGAGTTGCAAGTATGATAATCTTATCCAATAAGTCCACAGTGCCCTTGTTGAAGTAAACATACCCAAGTTATTGTGGCACTGCTGTATCTGTACAGCCACAGTAACATGTCGCTTGGCTTGTTAATTAACTCTGTGTTAACACAGCTTTAGAGCAAATTTTGCAGACAGTGCTGAGCTCTGGTTTTGTTAAGCTGAAAGGGCTGAGAACTCTTTCTTCTTGTGAACTTTGAAGCTATTTGCTACACTGGAAAGCTTTGTTCCTCTTGACTTTCATGACTAATTTGGAGAGATTCTCCTTTTGATACATGTATGAAAAGTGTCCTTCCGCCCTGCACTGAAAAATAAGATTTTAGATCCAGTCCTAAAAAAAGCTTCGCAGAAGCAGACCCAAGGGCAGGAACTGCACCACTGAAATATCACATTTGTGAAACACCAGATCAACAGCTACACATCTCTAACACACAGTACCAAAGACCTGAGCAAGGGTGAAGAAAATGGCTCAGGCATCTGGATATGCCTCTTCAGGCTTACTGGCTCTGGCACCATTTGAATGTAATAAATCACTGCCTCTCAGTACAGAGTTTGTTACTGCTTAATAGAAAACTCTTACCTCTTAGTAAACCTCGCACAGATTCCCATTAGCAGAATTGTAAAGATCTTTTCCCTTAAGTATCTAGCATTTCTATTGACAGGGCTGAGCCTCCATCTACATAGCAGATATATGTCCCATGGAGTTTTCAATACCTCAAGGCATTTACAGGCTTCTGTTTCATTACTACTGAGCAGAGCTTGGTTTGAATCTGTTGTTGTTTGTCTGTGTGTGCAGGTACTTTATTTTCCCATTAGTGAAACATGATTATTGCACTTCTTTACATCACAATGTCATTTGGCTAGGTGGTTTCAGTAGAGTGAGCAGCCTACAATTCAACAACATTGTAGGAGAGATCTCCTAGATAAAACTGTGATATAAGTATAGAAAGATTCAACAACCAAAAGAACCCCCAAAACATTGTTCCATATGTGACACTCTGGTGGGCCAGATGCTCCCTTTCTCCTCTCTTTAACATCTGAAGACGTTAAATAATTCATAAGTAATGAAGACTGAGAAGGGAGCAACTAGCAAAAGTGAAACAGAGAATTAAACAACAAGGAATCAAAATATGTGGATGGATAGTAATTTTCTGAACTTAGAAACCTGCACATACAAAAGGAAATAATTCTGGGTGAATTAAAGCACAGTCGGAGAGAAAGTTAAGTGGAACAAGCAATTTGGTAAAGAGTAGTAGCCAGCATCTATTTGGGTTAGGAACCTGACTGCAGTATTACATAGCAAGTGACTGCTATTTTTCAGCTCAATTTTCAGCTCAGATTAGGAAGTTAAAGAAAAGAAATCACAGAAAATAAAATTATCTGTAGCAAAGTGGTTCTGTAGGTTTCTAATCTAGTAAGGAAGCAGAAGGAAGGAAAAAAACCCCGACTAATCAATGAAGTGTTGCCGTTTGCCTTATTGATCTGCCAAGAAAAAAATCTACCTCAAATATCAAAAATACTTATTTGTACATGTTGACAGAAATTATACTGTAAAATACCATAAATCTTCCTGGCTGATTAATGTGGTATTTTAAAATATCATGATAAATGTTAATTACATGCAAATGACAACAGTAAAGTTGCTACAGCAGGACTGGGAGCTCAGTGATTAGCACCTAGTTCCCTTGACCTCATGTAGTAAGCCTGAAAACACCAATAAGTAAATAACATAATGATTGATACACACTGAATCCTTCCCGAGCTGCGTAAAGATGGTGAAAACAGTGCACTTCCTTGCATTGCGTGAGATCGAATAAAGACAGCAGAAACCCAACCCATCAAGCAGAGGGCTGTGGTGCATGATATTACAAGAAAAATGGACAGCTGCTCATTTTCTTGCTTTTCCTTCACACGTTTTCTTTTACCCTCCAAGCTTCCTCTGCAACAATGTGATGGAGCTCACCTACTCCCTAAATTTTCAGCTTACAACAACATAAGGAAAACCCCTCCAATATCCCTGCTTTAAAAAAAAAATTTAAAATCAAACTGAATTATTGTGTTTGCATCTTCCTGATTGTGCCATTGAGATTTCCCAGCATGAGTAACTGCAAAGTTTCAGCTAAGCATAACCACGAGACTCCCTGAACATAAGATGTTTGCCCTTTCCTTCCCTCATGAAGGTATCTACAGAGTGATGGGTAGCTCAGACTGATGTAGCAGAACAAGAATTTGGCATTCAAAGCATTCTGAAATACATTTGTTTAGTATTTACTTGCCTGAGAGATCAGGCATTCTGTGGTGTTTCTTTTGGAGGAATTTTGTATTTGTTCTGATTTCCAGAAGGCCAGAATGCACCAAGCACACCTCTCTTAAAATACCACAGGCCAATGCTAAATAGGTTGTTTCTGAAAAAATAGATCTAATCATACCTTGCAGGCTCATAAAGTATTCAGCTTTTTAGATTGCTAAATAAATGTTTAGGTTCTTAAATGACTTGCCATCCTTTCCTGACTGCTTTTCTAGTTTTTAGTTTGGTTTTTGGTTTGGTTTTTCATTTGTTTTTTTCTGGTATTTGTGGTGTTTGGGGTTTTTTTTGTTTCTCTTTTTTTTTTTTTTTTTTTAAATTAAGGCTTCCCTCTAGCTAACCTTCCTTTAGTTGAGACAGGTTGGGTCAGCTGCTTTTCCACAGTTAGATAACAGTTAAATGGCCAGTGTAGAGTACGAAGAGAGTGCATGCAGCTGAGGTGAGATGCAACAAAAGCCATGCATATGCTTACTCCAAAAGTATCATCTGACACCTGACGAGAATGCCTGCCAAATGGAGCACTGTGCCAGGGTTACATGCACCTCCTGGTTACCTCCTGCCATTTCAGATACAGTGGACAGCCTGACTGCAGCAAGTCGACAGCAAGCAGTGATGCAAACACACAAGAGCTGATGGAAGGCACTGGAGACTTCTTCTATGGAAGTAGGGCATATCCTGGCCTTGTGTAAAAGAGCATAGCTGTGAATAATACCAGTGGCTCTGTGTGGTTTTTATATGGACTAGGATCTCACTCCCAGAAGAACCTATCAATATATTTACATGGGATTACACCAGCTAAAATGTAACCCCAGCTGCTCAGAGCTGGACAGACTGAAGTAATTTGGAAAATCCAAGTTTTGTGGCCAATACCTCCAGGGGCTGACACACAATGGAGTTAAACAAACACTTTCACATGTCCCCTGAGCTGTGGAGTTTATCCTTGTGTGTCCTCTTCAGCCTCAGGAAATGTCTTTCTGCTTATTGCAACCCACATACTTTATGGCCACAATGGTGCTCATGGAAGCTGTCAGCTGGTACCCAGATGACATACGTGCAAAGCTAGATAACATACATACACAGCTTAAAAGTTGCTACAAGGCAAGCTTGATAGATATATCTGCCTTGGAGACAGTGGCAAAACTTGAATTAATACAAATTAAATCAACATTTCCCATTCACTGCTTTACTAAAAAAACCAAACTCAGCCTCATTGTTTTTTGTTGATCTGCTCTGTCTGCTAGGCAGTGACCATGTATGTCAGTGAAAAAATAACTGAAAACTGATTTTCTGTTTCCTGTGCCTTTCTCACATCTGTTTTCCAAGGAAACACAGATAAATGGCCTTCTGTGACTGAGATTTGCTCTAAGCTACAGCATATAGTCTAGGTGCCAACTTCAATCCTGTTTTCAAGGCAGCTGAACTTCTTAAGTTCCCCATGCTGCTGCTGTCTAGAAATCTGAACACTTCTGAAGACAGCTGTGAAGTTCCAACTGATTTACACAGATCCAAGATATCACCTTGGACCTCTTCATGAGTACACAGATAAACAGGACTTACTGAAGCAAATACAGTAAATTTCTAGATGGTAAATGGACGTTTGCATCATTTGCAACAGAACTTGGATGAAGCCTCTGATTTGCCTCTGAGTGGTCAAAGTGCTCTGCTGGACAGAACCCCACATGGTGAAAAAGCAACGTAAGAAGGATATATGGACAAAGCAAACATGTGGAATCAGACAGCTTACTATTTTCAGCGTCTTGTTATATTTAACTGCTGCCAAGTCTGTTGTTTACTCTTTGCCTGTTGCTATACATAGGCCCCAAGTATTTATTAGAACAATGTATTTCTAATAATGAGAGGCCATACAGGAAATCAATACAGACTCATTTATGAAAAAAAAAATATGCTTACTCCCTCTTCTGATAAACAGCCAGGCAGGCAAAACTGAAGGATCCCCATGTCAAATGAATAGCTGAGGCACTGAAAAATAAGTTCCTGTAAATTACAGCAGGTTCACCTAAAAGGATGCTGAATGTAGTTCCATTTTTTATTCCTACCTGTTGTGAAAGATGTTTATACATAATGAAATCACCACATGAATCTACAACATGTATGTGATGTAAGCTTATTAACTTGCATTTCTATCAGTTTGCCCAATTTAGATAAAGCAGTTAATCACTATACAGTTGCCCCTTATTTGGAATAAAAGAGCTCTATTTCTATCAATTTTTATTTCTTTATTTCTCATGTTTGTCTTCTTAGAAAGAGCTTAATTGCTCTTAACCTTGCACCATTGATGTCACGGCAAATATCTATCAGGCAATCACTTTTCCCTGGCACTGCCCAGCTCGCAAGATTAATAAAGGCTGACCAAATGGAAGTCCTCCAGTCATTTCATGGCACTCTAAAAAACCTCCTACCACAAGGCACCCTCCAATTATTTGCTTTTTTCCCTCGCCTTACTTTTTCTTCATTTCTGAACATTATCCATCATCATCAAAGTTCACACATGTTGAGTTTTTTCCTATGACTTTAAAGATATGTGATGGGGTTGTTCTCCCCATTTTATAGGTGGGGACACTAGTGAGATATGGTACTCAATGTGAAGATGAGGAAATGTGTAGGCAGCTATGGGCCTCTTCCAGTCCATAGGAGGAAGAGGATGACAAACATTAAGATACAACAGAAAATTAGGATCCCATCCCCACACACATGCACAAAAAAAAAAATCTGGATTTGGTTCGGGCATTTGAGGAAACTAATGCTTTGGGTACTTTCAATGCACAAAAAGCATAAATTGTAGAAAAGTTATTAATAGTGATTATAACATCACCGTATGTTATTCATGTCCCTGGTGTGTTTTTCTCCACTAGATGGTAACCACAGAAACCAGAAATCAAACAAAAAAAAGAGCTCTCAGCAATAGATCCAGGGTGATATGGCACAGAATGATACTCTAAGCATCTGTTACCTGAGACTGCCAGAAAGACAGAGAGAAACAGAGAGAGAAAAATAGGGTTGCTTTAAGATGCCTATTAACTCTCAGGACATCAAGGCACAAAACCAGAAATATAGCATCTGCTACAAACTTCTGAAGGGAGAAAAGCAAAGAATTACCCAGTGAAATAGCTTCAGAAGATGAGGCTGTGTTTTTTTCTCTGTAAATACAGCTCCATATTTAGTCTTTCTTAAATGTTGAATATAAGCTGTCAGCAGAGAGATGGCTTTAGCAAATACTTAGCTCTCTTGTTAATGGTCTGTAAGCTGCATGCACAGGTCAGTATTGACTACTTGTGGCAGAGCGTCTAGCACGTACACTCAAATGGGAGTGAGATTCATCCCCTTGTTACACAAACAAAACTAGCCCTCCTGGTCCCACAGATAGCTAGAATATAAGGAAGAGCCACATATTTAGCCTGTTGTTGAATAAGCCTCCACTTGCACAAACACAAACTTTTATATCCACCCATATATAGAACCTTTAATTTCAGAGGTAGAACTACCCAGATATTCATTACTTTCTATAGATAAGAAATGCAACCAGTATTAGGACTGCACATTAACCTCTTGTTTAGGTAAATGTTGATCCCTTCATACTTTTCTAACTTGGAATAGGACAGTCACCAACGTGAGCCATACCTAAACAACCTATAAAAGTGTTTGTAACCTGGTTTACTTTCCACACATTCTAGCAGATAGATTTACTTACGTTCTATAACAGTGAATTTTAATTAGACAGACAGAAACTACAAAGAAGCACTTCCAATTTGTGTTTTCATAGCTCTGCTGCAAAATAGTCTTGCACTCTCCCTTATTCACTGAGGCCTGAATTTCCTTGTATGTGTGGCAGGGGAGGCAATTTCTCTTCACAATCATTTGAGGTAAAAACCCAAATCTTTTAAAGTCTAGACTACCATTAAAAAGCCAGCCTTTATAAAAAGCCATCATAAAATTGTTAAATTTATTGTAAGTTTGTTGGGTTTTTAATATATATTTTCAGCATGCAAAAGTCTCCACTTAACTCCATCCATTTTCAGTTTTCTTAATTTTGCATCTCAGTCCTCTCCCCACTACACTTCACCTCATTTCAGGGATGAGCTTATTAGACTTCTAGATTCCTTCTCTCCAGACAAAGTAATTACCAGCCCTGAGGAGTCAAGGGGGCAACTCCTTGCAGAAGCCATAAGAATGACAGATTTTAAAAATTGTATAACAAGCTATTATAGAAATTATAATTACATTTTCCCCAAAGCCATAAGGTTCGGAAGATTGAAGTTTCTTCTATCACAGGTTTCTAAGAGACAGTGCTCTGACAAATATACTAAAGATTTCTGCTGAAGTCATGTGGGTTGTGCAGCTCATTGCTGGTTGTTTTCTTTTCCATTTCATAATGAGACAAGATGCCCAAAGTATAAAACACTCAATTTTTCTGAAGCACACTGCATTGGCAGAACTTCAACAGGAGCAGTTTAGACAGATGTGGAATGTTTTTGAAAAAAAGACATTTTTCTGATGCAAGATGAAGTTTCACATCAATGGGGATTGCTGCAGCTTAATAGGAATAAGTCCTATGTCTAGAAGTGAGATAGCAGCAGTAATAACTGTAACATGGCTCTTATCCCATGTTGGCAGTAGTAATAGCAATAGTTTTTATCTTTTCAGTAAATACAAAGAGTAATTCATGTTTATGCAACACATTAGAAATTTCAAATGACATTTAGGTAAAGCTAAGTGATCTTCTCCCTTCAGTTCATTTAATGTTGCTACATGCCTCTTCACACCACACTCACAGAGGGCTACACTGGCCCTTCCAGCATAGGGCACATGCTGCTACATGGGTAGACAACACAGCCCATGAAAAGTCCTACCAGTACATCAGGGCTGAGTAGCCTTTCAAATCAGATGGCAATGAACAGATCCTGTGTTTCGCCATTTAGGGTGTGCCCCAGCTTTTCCTGCCTACAGAAAACTGCATCCAAAACATGCATGGGATGAGTCCCCTGGGAAAACAAGCAGAGATTTGCAGAGGCTCCTTGGAAAACAAGGGGACCATGCACATGCACAAGTTGTGGTACTTTTGCTTGTCTTTTTAGTAGATAGTGTTTATTGGAAGATGTTGGGTTTTTTAACAAAATTAATTACAATGCAAGTCAGTTTTGAGGAATTTCTCACTTGAGCTTTAAGCTATGAAGCTGTAGAAACAGTTTCTCTTAATTTTTCTAATGAATTCTGCTTTCTTTCTGTTTTGAAATAATTTTTTGTTTTAAAAGAAAAGTAAATGTTAAAAATGAGAGTGCAGAATTAAAACAAAATATTTCAAATTAGTCAGGTTTTTTAAATTTTTGATTTATAAAAATGCTCAGCACTGACTTCAATTCAATTAAAAACATCATAACATGAAAAATGTTTCTGCCTGCTCTATTAAAAATATGCAAAAGTACTTTGTTGAATATGAATATGAATCTAAGAATTTGCTGTCTCCAAAGAAAGATATCTATCTTTTGATTTGTGTAAAAAAAAAAAAAAAAAAGGTGAAGAAAGCATTTAATTAAAAACATCCATTTGAAATGGAAGAGAAAGGACTGACTTAAAAGACTGGTTAAAAACCCCAGATATCTGCTATGAAGTGACAGGTTTGAAACCAAGTATTATGTTAGCTAGGAATAATTGCCACTTTTCAAAAAGCTGGTTTTATAAATATTATCTCAGCTACATCCACACAGATGGCATGCCACAGATATCTGCTCCAATAAGTCTGTGAATGATTTATTACCTTTCAGTGATCCTCAGAGAAAAAAATCCATGTGCAAGTGTAACACAGACTTTTTCCCACTGCTCTGCATGCAAAGGCTACTTATATTCCACTCTTCCCCAGCTCAGGATGGGTTAAGAAGCCTTCATCTCCCTCACACAAGCACCTTCTGTATTCAGAAGCTGAAGTGCAGAGAAATTCCCCTCTGCAGGGGGAAACCCAGGCTCAGGACTTGGATTTACTCCAAGTCCTCCAATGTTACTTGGTGCAAGATTTGTCTAAGACTCCCTTGATCCTGGACAACTTTGGTTCCTGACTCCAGCCTGTCTGATTTCCTGGGGTTGCAAGCCATGGATTAATACTGCATACACAGCAGAAGAGGAGATCTCACTAACCGTGCACTTTATTGAATGACTCTTTGATGAGACTCAAGCCTTGCCACTGCCCAGCAAGACCCCCTATCACTCACACACTTATTTAGCATGGCTGTGTGAACCAAAGCTTTTTTTTTTTTTAAGTAAAATAGAAACAAAATTAAAAACTGAAAAGGAAAAAAAAAGGTCAAACTATTTAAAACTGAAATAACCTGACCCTGGTTAATCTCTGCAGCATCGTACCACTGCAGACCTGAAGACACTCAGGTGTCAGTGTATCCATGCAGGCTGTGACTCAACTACCCATATATTGCATAGGCGTGAAAAAATAACCTCACCCTTCTAGCCTCAGAATGCTGCTGTCTGCAGAAGACCAGTACCAGCATACGGGCTGGAGGGAGGGGTCAGGCACAGAAAGCTCTCAGCCAGTTCTGACAGAGCTTCTTTGCAGACAACTGACTCCCTTAGTGGCTAACAGTGGATTCATCTGGTACTTGGTTCCCTGCTGGGTATACTGTGAGGGTAAGGGTCAAGGTACAACATTCCCTGATTTCTGTGGCTGTTTTAATGTTATGCTTACTTATGTTCTTGATTTTTCATGAAGAACAAAGGCATGTTTCGTATTAGGCAGAGTATGCTGTTCAGAGTGTCTCAGTCCAGCTCTGCCAGGATATTTAGGGCACCCTACAGTGGGAACCTGTTTGTACATGCCCTTGATGATTAAGATGCTCAGATCTCCTTGTCAAAAACAGCAGCACACCCTGAGTCCCACTGAATGTCATTGTGTTAAGGAGCTTTTAAATGGCTTTGTTGGGGTTTTTTGTTTGG
Organism: Phalacrocorax aristotelis; assembly: GCF_949628215.1. Classification (NCBI taxonomy): domain Eukaryota; kingdom Metazoa; phylum Chordata; class Aves; order Suliformes; family Phalacrocoracidae; genus Phalacrocorax; species Phalacrocorax aristotelis. The sequence continues at coordinate 86,558,749 of NC_134278.1, forward strand.
TTTGGGATGTTTTTGTTTTGTTTGTTTGAATCAATGGCATCAAGTGCCTGAGGAGTCTATATGTGTAGGGGAGAAAAAAAAAAAGGTAATACGAAGGATTTATGCTATAGCCATACACAGATGCCCGGCATTTCAAAGATGACTAGAAACAAAGCCAAGAGATTCTGAAGGACTGTCTTGTAGTCCCTGTCATTTGAACACCCTCAGGGATGGACAGGTAAGTGCACTTTGATACTCTCTGTTTCTAAGCCTGCCTGTGACCATGCACTCATGTTAGCATTAAGGATATGTGCGCTCTGAGGAGAGCATTTGCTCTGCTCACACTTCTAAAACAGGTAGGCACAAGCTGCCCTGGCTGGCAAGCTGTGCCACTGCAGTATTTCTGTGCTGCTGGGAGGTAAAACATATTTGCTTGGGGGACCCAGCACCACACCAACCCGATTAGTTAGCTTCTGGACTGAACCAGTTCATAGTGATGCAAGATCAGAACCTGGACTGAGCAAATGTTTGACAGCCTACATGTTCCCACTGAGGCACAGTCCATTCATTACCTGCTCCATCCCAGGCATGACTGGGAAGGAAGAATTACATAGCGCAATGGATACATTATTTTTGCAAACCCATTTTTTGCCAGCATTTTATCCCTTAAATTACTGTCTACATCCACATCACCACAAACCAGAGCAGAGAAGCAGAAAGAGAAGCATTCCTGGGTCATATAGCTTTGATGTAGCTCCAGAAATTTGGAGTCTCTGCAATTTATGGAAAGTGTGAGGACCCATAGGTCCCCCATAGGACCCTGTCCTGAGGGAGATGCAGCACTGGAGTTATGAATTCTGGCACAGACATGGTACTTTCCATTCTGGCAAAGGGCTTTCAGGTCTGCTGATGGAAATATATTTCACCTAAGCAGAGGCTGAAATTTAAAAGCTATTTCAGCAGCCAGGAATCACAAGTGCAAGACATTTTCTGACATCTCCGTTCCTGAGTGCCCCTTTATTGTATGTCACACAGTCTGTTCTGTCTGACTAATATCATGGTGCTCCTGCCTTCTGGGGCATTAGGGCCTGCTCCATCCACACAGAGTTTAATGTGTAGTCAGGGAATTAAAGGACATAATTGGCTTATTTGCCATTTGCCATTTCATGTATCCACTAAAAGTTGCGAACTGTTCATTGATGGAAACTGAGTACCATCTCCCCAGTGCTACCATCACAAAGAAGTACTCAACACACTGACACCAACAATAGAAAAATATGTCTCTCTCAAACAATTTTAGAAATCAAGGTCAGTTTGTGCTGGGCAGAGGATACTACATCTATACAGTAGATAAATACTTATGTTATTTCTTCCCTGATCCTCTGCAACTAGATACCAAGTAGAACTGGTGTGTCTTCTGCTGGGGTGGGTAAATGAGAAATATCAACTCTAAATACTCCCTATATTTTGGAAGGTACCATAAAGGAAAATCACGAAAGGGCTTTATACATCTATTAAGTAAATACTCCTCATGTGCTTCTAGGTCAGGAAAATATTTTTTAAATTAAAAGATTTTAAATGTATTTTTAAAAAATGTTAGTGATTTTCTAAAAGGGGATGAAATGCAAGACCACAGAATGCACTATATTATTTTCATGCTCTCAGATAGACTGCTTACCCCAGCAATGCTCAAGGCTTTTTGCACTCAAGGCCTTTTGTTGTACAAGACCACCAGTGGAAAGAGTATGGCAATGGCATTTCTTTGGTGAAGAAAGATTGAGGACACTATACAGGAGACTAAGATGTATGGTCCTTATTTCAAGAGCTCTGTGCCAACATGCACTCAGGCCTATGTGATCTGCTAAACTGGACTGAAGTTAAAATGGACCTGATTAACATTTGCTGGCCTAGCTAAGTATCTTTCACAGAAACAGAGACGTTCAGCTCAGCTGCTAAAGCAAAGCTGTTTTGTTTGTTCTAGGCCATACTGGGTTGACAGAAGGAGGATTGCAGAGTCCTGGAATACCACCCTGAGGAACTGAGGAAGGCAGCAGAGAGTTCTTAAGCCTACTCAGGCTAAGCTACCTTCAACTTTCATTATCAATATAATAATTTCATTAGCTATTATTTTCACGTTATTTAGCCATAGTATTGTAGTTGTATTATTATAATTAATCTTCCTCTTTGTTATCCAGCATAAGAAATTCCAGAAAACCACACATTCCAGCCTCAAAACCCCTCCTTATCCCCCTCTTTTTAGTCATTGTGATCTGGGTCCTAGGTAACTTCTAGCTACAAAAATTTTTTACGCTAAAATCCCTGTTGATCAAGTCTGTAAGATTTAGTTTTCCCCTTTGCATTTTTGCAAAACTGTAACAAAACAGGGTTGACAGAGAAAGACCAAAGGAAGCAAATGTTGGGGTGGGTGTCCAGACAGCCAGCTTCACCTCTACCCAGACCTTTTCAACTGCTTTAACATGCAGTACATTCAGGCAGAAAACTCTCTCACTCCAGTCTAACAACTACAAGCACAAAAACCTGTGGCAAGTTTGGGTAAGACTAATAAAGCTTGTTATTTTATACTAATCCAGAGTACAATCAAGTGCATTTTCTTGCATAAGACAGAAAGTGTTACGATCCTGAATTGGCATAGAAAAATGGATGGAAGTTTCTGATTTACTAGAAAGCAAAGTTAAAGAAGGTGCACCTTGCCAGAAAATTTTAGTTATTGATTTTGCCTCCTGCCTCACTGACAGTGGTTAAAAGCTTCCCTGGTCTACTGAAGAAGATTATGTAGTTTTTAAAAAAAGTTCATTCTAATGTTCATTTTTAAAGTAGCACTGTATGCTGCAGCTGAGTGACATAAAAGCCTTTGGGTTTTAAACAGATCAAGAAGGTTTAAAGGTAGCAATTTTTTGAAAGTCTGCAAGTCATACTTTCTGCCTTTTGTATGTGAGTGGCACCTAGGAATATATTGAAGATGAAAATGTTTTAGTTTTAAAATAACCTATTTCAGCCTTTAGGGTTCCCTATGAGAAGCATCATCCTCCTTAGAAATGAGAGAGATGAAGACCATACATTTATCTGAGGGAAAAAAATTTACTTTCTACTTGGTGAACACTAAATACAGCATTTAAGCCTCCAGCAGATCCACTTCATACATACCTTACTGTCAGTTTGCAGCCACTTAAAGCTATACAGATAAGAGTTGAGAGCATTTGCCATTGCTGCTTGACATATGCCACTCAACTGCTCTGCAGCAGAAAGATAGCAACTGAGAATGGACCTTTTCACAAAGCAAGCAACCTGCCTTCTTTTGAGTCAACCAACTCAGTGGGCACCTGCGAACGTTGCTTCATCTTTATTGTCTGATGAGGACTATCATGGGATGACATGAAGTTTTGGCTAAAATGTCCAGCCTAGGACAGACTGCTTAGGGTTGGGCATCTAATCTACAGATGTATAAGGTTATGGGAGACCACTTTCACCTACAAACACAAGGCGCAGGCAAGAAAAGGAGAACGGGCCAGACCTTATCAGCAGCACCCAAGGGAGTAACAGGATGACTGTCCTGCTGGGATAGCCTCCAGGACACGGCTGGGACATGAGCAGGACACCTGAAGGAACCTAATGTGGCATGCAGGGCAGGCACTTGACAAACATCAGTCCCAGCAAGTCAGTGTTTGGAGGAAAACTATCAGAATAAAGTAAACTCATTCTTTCTGACTACATCACAAAACCCTTCCCAGAAGTACTAAGGCATTAATTGACTTGCTGTTTTCAGTCACTTGTTTTTAAAGACCAACTTCTTTTCTGGGAATACTGGGTTTTTAACAACCTTAATCTATCAGAGCAGCATATAGTTAAACCAATCTCACAGCAATTTCCATCTGACAGCACAATCCCTGGGCAGTCCATACCTTACTCACTATCTGCTTTTTGGTTAGACTGCACTTCATGATGGTGGAGGGAACATTTTGGCTCAGAGAAGAGAGAGAAAAAGGTGAAATTCATCCTTTCTTGAATGCCTGGTCCCTCTCCCCTCCCTGCTACCAGCTTCACATCCAAAGGCTACGTGGCAAACCTTATTCCGTCATTTCATAGAATCCTAGAATGTCCTGAGTTGGAAGGGACCCACAAGGATCATTAAGTCCAACTCCTGTCCCTGCACAGGACAACCCCAAATTTACACCATGTCTCTAAAGGCGTTGTCCAAGTTCTTCTTGAATATCGCCAGGCTTGGCACTGCGACTACCTCCCTGGGGAGCCTGTTCCAGTGCTCCACCATCCTCTGGGGGAAGAACCTTTTCCTAATATCCAACCTAAACCTCCCCTGGCACAGCTTGCTGCCGTTCCCTCGGACCCTATCGTTGGCCACCAGAGAGAAGGGATCAGCGCCTGCCCCTCCTCCTCCCGTTTTGAGGAAGCTGCAGACCGCAATGAGGCCTCCCCTCAGCCTCCTCTTCTCTCGGCTGAGCAAAGCAAGTGACTTCAGCTCCTCCTCATACAGTTTCTCCTCTAAACCCTTGCACCAACTTCGTGGCCCTCCTCTGGAGACTCTCTAGTAGCTTTATATCCTTAATGTACTGTGGTGCCCAAAACTGTACACAGTACCTGAGGTGGGGCCTCACCAGCACAGAGTAGAGTGGGACCATCACCTCCCTCACCCGGCTGCAACGCAGTGCTCAATGCACCCCAGGACACAGCTGGCCCTCTTGGCTGCCAGGGCACACCATTGGCTCATGTTCAGCTTGCCATTGACCAGAACCCCCAGGTCCCTCTCTGCAGAGCTGCTCTCCAGCCTCTCGTTCCCCAGTCTGGATGTATGTCCAGGGCTGCCGTGCCCCAGGTGCAGTATCTGGCACTTGCCCTTGTTAAACTTCATACAATTGGTGATTGCCCAGCTCTCCAGCCTGTCCAGATCCCTCTGCCCTTGAGAATGTCAACAGCTCCTCCCAGTTTTGTGTCATCACCAAACTTAATTAGAAAGTTGAGATGCATGACCATGGTTTACTAAAAACTAGGCACAAACGGCAATTGGATGCAAGTGAGGTAGGCCAGTGGTTCTGTGATTGTCACACAGCACAGTTGGAATAAATCAAAACAACTGCCTTGAAATTAATTGGAAGTATATCTGTGTACACACTAACTTGTCCCTCTGACTTAAACAGATTTTGGTTTATTTCCCTTACTTCTAAATTCAGAGAGATATAATTTAAATCATTTACTACACTTTAAATCATGTCCCTTCTTGAAACTAAAGAAAACAAATCCTTAGCTGTTATTTACTTCCCAATTCCTTTGCAGATACTGCAGTCCTCATTATTCAAGCAGAATCACAAGAGGAAAAACATATGTTCTTCATGTAATTATACTTCAAATTCTTTACTTTCACTTCATTAAATCTCTGGTATCTTCCACTCTTCACACACTGCGCTGTTATTTTTTTGCTCTTCAATGGCTGCTGCCTATGTAGCAAGACTTTCTGACTAGGGAACCACTAATACTGCAAATATCATTGCACTGCCATTAATATAATACCCAGTAAGGTGCCCAAGTAGCTGAAGTTATTTCTTGTCAATTCTAATCTCTTTAATTTATTGACGGTGAACTTGAAGCGACACTTGCTGTTGTGCTGCTTGCCCATTTCTCCCTAAGAAAGGCCATCAGTCTTTTTAAAAACTTTTTTCCCTACAAAATGTTGCAACAGGCTTTTTTAATTTTTCTTCTCTTTCACTACTGTGCTGCTCCTTTGTTGTTTTTTTTTCCTCACCATTCATTCATTGTGAGATTCTCCCACAAGGCACTAAAGCACTACCTTAAAGAAATCTTTAGTTCTAGATTATTAACTTCTTTTTTAGAAAAAAAAAATCTGATGAAAACTCCCAAATATGACCATGGATATAAATCAGGATTATCAGGATCAAATTATCTACACTTCTGGGTTTTGGTTTGTTTCTATTCTATTTTTTTCCCCCCTCTCTCTCCAGAGAATATTTACATTCGTGTCCTGAGCTTCCATCAGTGTCTTCCAATATGGTACTGACAGACAACAATACAATGTTCATCACAAGGACAATGTGACTAGTGCAGCTTTCCTGAACTAGCGATTCATGCAGAGACTTGTAAAAGGAAATTTTTCAAATGGTACTATGGAGATACAAATAAACCGAATAAAGAATGGGAATAAAGGTGTCTAGTAAGATTTTAACATGCTGATACTGGAACCCTAAAAGTAGTAACTTGTAAAATAAGGTGATTTCAAAGCACCCGAAGCAGAAGTAATATATCAAAATAGGCATTGGTTTGAAGAAGATTAGAACAGTATTAATGTAGGAGCAAACCTCCCTCCTGCTTTAGCGCACTATGGATTCTGAGGGAATTGCACTGGCTTCATTCTGAAAATCTAGTTGTCAATTTGTTTAACCAACCATGCATTCAATGCAAACAATGTTTTCTTCCCCAAGTGGCTAAGCCTCATTGCAAAGTGGATTAATTGCACAGTTAGCAGTTTTCCCTGATTGTTGATAAAACTCCGAAGTTGAGAAACGATCAGCAGTTAAAGCACTGCAGCATGTTTGTGTGTATGAAATCAGGGAGTATAGAAATGATGTCTCTGAAATCAGGAGGATTGTTCTGATTTTTGTTGAAGAATGATGATGTTGAGAAGGATTTGCATAGCTCCCCAGGAGCAGCTCTGATGTGCTGGTTTTCTGGGTGGAGTCAGCTCAGTACATCCATAACAGAGAATGTCACTGATTTCCTCTCTTCAAAAGGACGGACTGACAAGTGAAAGAAGTGAGCTAAAATACACTCAGAAAAATTACAAAAAGTGAGGCAAATTCTATAGAAATCATTGTTCTGTACTTTTAATTAAACTGTATATACTTGTAAAAAGTTGTGGCCAGCTGTTTTTCTTACACATTAAGTGGTTATCACTGTTATGATGAAAATTATGATAATGAGTTCCCTGACGTCAACACAAAGCTTAAAACACTGTCTTCTAAAACATACAAAAGAACGAATTGAATATTTATTGCTTTAAAAATGGCATTTTATATGAATAGAGAAAAAAATATTGTAAACTGGTCTGCATCTTACCATGCAAAATGTTGGATCAGTTTTGAAAACATAGTGGTTAGAGATTTTAATTCATATCAAATATTAACAGAGGTATTTTGATGCTACTATCAGAAGTGGAAGTATGTTTAATATCAGTATGAAAGAGCATTCAGAAAATAAGAGATTAAGTGTATAGAATTACTTAAAAAGTGAAGAACAGTTATTGTCTGAACTTGGTAGCCTGGTGTTACTTCACTATCTGTATCTGCTATATTGAGTGTTGAATGTTTATTTCATTAAGTTCAAGACAAAAAGATAAATTCAACTCCTTTACAGGTGTATTGGTCAAATGTGCTTTACTCTGTCAGAGCAGGAACATGGGAAATTACAAAAGCAATGTTGCTGAGGTTTGGTTTTCAGGGGTTCTTTTTGTTTGGGGAGGTGATCAGTGGTTAACATTCTGCATTCTTTTGCAATTAAATTTATCTCAGCATACATGAAAAAACTTTGCCATTTTTGAGTGGAGGAGCGCAGGTTTAACCTAGCAGTAGGCAAACTGCCACAGCATGAAGCAGGAAAATAACTGAGGAAAAGCATTGAGTGGGATAATGAGAAAATAACTGTGCTACTTGTAAGTGATATTACAGCTATTTTCACTGAAAATAAAGGCTGATTCTAACCATGTACAGAAGCACTTTCTACAGACACTGAAAGGTGCAGCTAAATACTGATAGTCATCTGATACCAACATTTCTTTGCCTTGTTTTTATTCAGCTTTTAATCCTTAGTCTGCTGTGGGGGGTGACACCTCTTATCCAAACAGGAATAAACCTCAGCTGGTTTCTTTCCCAGCCTATATTTTGCAAGCCAGTCTGAAGGATTCTTTCACTTATCCTGATTAAATCATTCAATTTTGCTGTGACCACACTTACTCTCAAATAGCATCCTGAGAGTGAAACACTGGTCCTAACCACAACAAACAGCACTAGACTGGGAAGGAATTCTATCACACATGAGACCACTCAAAGTCATTCAAGTCATAATTCATAACAGCACTGCAGATCCTTTCCTATCCTCCCTGCAAGACAAGGTATATTCTGTTATGAGCACAGACTCTAGAAGCCTAGAGAGGCAACAGACAGAACATGATTACCACAAAGAGCTTCCAAAATATGATCCTACTATTTTCCAACCCTCTCTGCCAGAAAATCAATCTCCCCTAAGAACTGCACAGGCCAGTGAATGGCACAGCACTTTAGGAGCTGGGTTCCTACAGCAGAGGCTGTGAGAATCCATTCTAGGAAGTGAAAAAAATAAATCCCTTCTTAATAACTACACAACTTTGAAGAGAAGATCATCATGAATTTACAGTGACTTAATTCCTGCTAAAATCACAACAAAATTGATTCTCCTTTATACGTAAGTCTTTTTATGGTAATCCATCAAAATGAGGCAGTAATATTTAAAGGCCCTTTATACTACTAAAGTAGCTTAGAGTCCCTAGGGCAAGAGAATCAGATGTCATATGCACACAGGCAAATAAGAGCAAAATCCCCTTAAGTGCCTACATCTATTTTTATCATCTATATATAGGAAGAGATAACAGCTGCAGGGCTGAATAAAAAGAAAACTGCGGTCAGCCTATCCTGCCTGGGTTTTTTGATCAGGAAGGCAGCTGAGGTGCCTGAATGTTTTAAGAACTGTAGCATAATCTTGGTCTGTGTGTGAGAACTGACAACAGAATTGCAGAAAACCTGAGTTTTGGCAAAGCTGTTAGAAAGGGTAGGTGTTCAGCAATGAAAAATGCAATATTTATAGGCATGAGTCATGGGCCTATCTTTGGAAAGTGGCCCTACAAGCTGTACTTTTTGAGAACTAAATGTCATAATTGAAGTAGGGTTTCTATAGGATCTCTTTGAAGCACAATAACGAATATATTTGCTTAAAGAATTAATCATAAAAATCATTCATCTTCTCACTTGAATACAGGATTAAATGGAACAGTTCTATCCCGAGCTATAGCCAGCTTTCAGAAGTTTCCCACATCCAGTGGCCATTTTAGCAAGGCCATACTACTGAAGAGAGCAAGTGTACCATCAACACTCAGCAAGAGACTGCTGGTAGGTTCAGAAAGGAGCATCTAATGACCATGCCTTATTACCGAGGGAAAATGCTGAGACAGATAAGCCAGACATTACACCACCAAAAACCACACTAAGCCCACAGGGACCAGAGCTGCTCGTCTGGCAGAAACAGTAATTATGAAACACCACATATTTTATAACTGAGTTTACTCCCAAACGATATAAGCAGAGCAGCTCACACAATTAGAATGGAAAGCCCTTCAAATCAGTGACACCACCTGTCTCATCTAATTTATGCCAGTTCAGCTCTGTTGCTTTGCAATACAAAGCTTAACAGAGAGACTCAAAGCATATTAGTTTTATTACATGGTCCATCCTATCAACTGCTATAAAGTAATTTAGTCAGCTTTATCTGCACAGTCCCTCATCTGCTTCAGTACTACCCAACTCATTAGAAGACCAATATTTTTCTGTTTTTCTCTCTCTTTTCTATGGTGCCTGTTCTGTAATTATTTTTTTTCCTTTTCTTTTACATAAATCAGAATTATACCCTCCTTTGACTTATGTTGTAGGTAATGGTTTTTTTGTTTTGTTTGGGGGTTGGCTTTGTTTGTTTTAAAAACAGGAATGCATAAGACTAAGAAGGAATGTAAAGATCACATTTCTATGAAACCATACATTCTAGTCAGAGTAATGAAAGGAAAGGCAGAGCAAATAAACAAATTGGTGATTTCTTATTAAATTCACAGGAAGTTTCTTAATGTAGCATGAGACTGTCTGCCAGAAAACCCCACAGGGAACTAATAAATTCAGTTGCATTACACAGCTGTCATCCATGTATCCTAATATTGACTCTAGCTGATGTTACGTAGGGTGACTGTAACAGAGGGAGGAGGCAAGCTTGTCACCCTGAGAAGAAAGTGGAAAAGCACTGGCTGTCTGTATTTGACTGTCTTTTGAGTGTTTTTTGTTTGGTTGGGTTTTTTTTCCCCTTTATTATTCCTTTGAAGTAAAGCCACAGCTCTTTTGTTTAGCAACTCTTGTTTGTCTTACAAGGACATGTAAAAGCTCCATCTGACACCAAGGCCCCTCTCTCGTATATGCTGTCAAAAGCAATGGCAACAAAGATTTGTTCATACTGTAGATGTCAATACAGTGTTGAGGTATGAGAGCTGGAGCAGACGTCAGTAAAACTAGCCATTGTAACATGCAGCTTGTAAGAAATGGAATAAAAGGGTCCACATGAGCTCATCCTGATAGCAACATATAATTTATCCTATGGCATCCTATGCTGACAGTCAAGTATATTTGAGCATAATTCCCATGCACATCCCAACCAAACCAAAAAGGGATGAAAGCAGAAACACGAGTGAGATGATTTGCTTATTTTCTCAGTGGAAATACATGGATCCAGGAACTAAGATGACAGAATGCTCTGTCACCCAGTGCAGTATCTTTTGGCTGTGGCTGAAGCAGAATTAGCACTTGCTCCAGGAATGAGGGTGTCTCAACAGGTTTGAAGGCCGTATTCATCAGTATATTTTTTCCCCTTAGAAAATGCTGTGTTTGGCTGGGTTACAAGATGTATTAGAGAGATACTAATCCTTAACTCGGATAGTTTTGTTACCACACTTCAGCACAGTTATTACATTACAATGTAGCAAAGTCTGCCTCCAGGTTCTCTGTTTTCTCTTTGCAGAACAATGAGCTAAGCTGCAGGGTCATGAATCAAGTGTACCTTTTCAGTGAGTAGGGTGCTATGGTTCAACCTGACAAAAGCAAACATGCAATCTCAAAAAAACGTTCCTACATTACACAAGCACCATTACTTTGTTGAATATCTGACACAGGGACGACACAGGCACATACTAGGTTACAACGGTTGAGCACTACAGTGTGAATTTGCTTGCTTCCCTTGTATCCTGTCCAAGTATTTAAGAAATTATGTCATGGTAGAATTGCAAGATGGAGTGACGTGGCAGCTACAAAGGCCTGAATAAGTGAGGGGGCTGCTTTAGATATAATGTGATTTCACATAAATATAAGAATGATAAGAATTTAGGTTGGAAGGGATATCAGATCAATCTCTTATTCAAAGCACAATGCTTTTACCCTAATTTGCAAGGGTTATCTTACATACATCGTTGAAGAGCCACAGGAAGACCAACAGCAGCTGTTCTGTACCTTTTCTCACCGCAGAGAAACACTTAATATGTATGAACAACATCCATAACCATCCACTCTGACACAATCCATGTGCTGCTGCTGTTACTATAGAAGGAATGATTTTGTTCACACAGATGTTCATTTTAAAAGTGTATTTAGTATTTCTCTATATGCACTCTCCTCACAATTACATCCTCAAACCTTTTACTAAAATTATAATTCTTACACTCAAAAGTAGAAATAACTTCAGTCAAGCTATCTGATAATTCACAATATAAAATATCAGGTCTCCAAAAGAAAAAAGGTACAACCTGTGTCAGAAGCACAAATTTAGAAGCCCTTGCATAAAATCTAATCACCCTGCATCCAGCACACAGAAGAGGTGTTTATTTACCCTTTTGATGTACAAATAAAGCCCAAGAACATGTAGTCTCTCATAACCACTTTTATATATCTATATGTATTACTTGCAATGATTCACATTGGCTGAAATGAAGTTGTATCAAAAGTTTGGATGGTGCATCTTGGATAAACACCTTACAGGTTTCCTCCTTTCAGTATTCTCAGCCTTAAAAAGGCATGACTGATGTCAGATTAAGGTCTGCTACTGCAGACTGCTACTGCAACTCTAACTACAAAGTAACTGGGGAGAAAGCCACATATTTCAGTACCTTTCAATATGATGTATAAAGAACACCCACACTTTCAGACCCCTCCAGTAAATGGGAAGTAGCAAGTGTTTTGGACTAAAGAACTAGAAATTATAATTTTTCTGTTGAGATTTGAGCAATTTTTTATAGAACAGCGTGAACATATCATTGAACCCCATCATTATTCATTAGACAACACGCTTGCATTCTTCACTGGAAATAAAGATGCTTAAGGATACAATAAATTATTAGCTTATAATTAATAGGGGAAAAACCACCACCAGTTTTACCTTCTTTTCAAAGAACACATCGATAGGTATTCCTGCCTGCAAAGTATGTTGTTTTGGTGCTACCCACAACTGTTTCTTGAGTGACTGCTTGGCATTTGATGTTTGCTGTGGATCTGCTGCCAGATGTGTTGCACTTTCCAGTGCTTCTGCTCTAACTTTGCATGCACACAGTAGGAACTCCCCAATGCTGATTTTAAAATAATAGGTTGCCTTTTCCAGCAGTTTTTCCATATAGATACAACAGAAGAATCAAACTGGTGAGTTGTACTTCTGTCACTTAGACAGTGGAGGTGTTACTGAGAAGTACAATGCCAATAATTAATGTGTACAGTGGAGAAATGCATGTCAGATTGACATATAAAGGTCTGCTGTAGCATGACTACTGATTGGCATCTCACTCTATGTAATATATGGTCATGCAGCATACTTGAGTGATAATACAAAAATAGATAATTTGTGTGAGGAAAAAAATAGTAATCTGGGTATTTGGGACTGTGCAATACATGTAGCCTGCACTGAAGTTCGTCATGCCTCATTCATAAGTAGCATATCATCTTTTAAAAAGTTTCTGAAACATGTAATGGTTCTTTAAAATTGTCACCTGCACTTCACAAGCAGGACTGTAGAAGCAGCAATATTCTTTTACTGGAGCAACTGGTATATCCAGAAGAGACAAAGTTTGTCTCCTTTCGCCTCCAACAGCTGGTGGAATAAAAGGTGTTGCCTCTACTCCCTACAATACTTATTCCATCTCAATCTTTGCCACTGCTGATCCTGAGCCTGCAGAGCTACATTTGCACTGACCTCAAGGAGAGATGCAAATCTGCCTCCAGGGACAACATGCATGTTACAGCTGTACTCTCCATGTGCTCAAAGCTATAAAAAAAGCATATGGCCAGTATCATATGGGCCCATACTGGCAGTCCAGGCTGGCTATCTCTTGGTATCTGCTCAGGTAGCAGTTAACCCGTGCTGAAGAGAGAGACAAATATCTTGCCACACTCAGCACTACTTAGTTTGCAAAAACACCATCTAGTTTTTAAAGCCGATGAAAGAAGATACCACAAAAAAAAACCAGAATACCCAAGCTGCTGCTTCAGACTCTGTAAAAACACAGACAGCCCTGCCAAGACAGGGCACTCAACCTTCAACTGCATACCATTACTGCCCCATCCTGAGGCTGCACCCCAGAAACCACCAGCCTTCCTGCCTATGCAGTTGAGCAGTTCCTGCCCTGAGGGGCTTTTCTACTTTGTAATAGCTATTTAACGAAGGGGAAAAATAATTTTAAAAAAAATCAAAACCCACAACCCAAAAAAACCCAAACCAAACAATCAAAACCAACCAAATAACACAAGCTCTCACAGCCTGCCTCTGCAAGAAAAGAAAAGGTTTTCCCTTCTTCAGCACAACCTTCGAAATGATCAAGGCTGATCAATCACAAAGTAGCTGTAATGGTAGCTGAAGAGCTGAAGAGCAGGTCTTGCCTGTGTCTTTTCTGTCTAGAATTTACCCCGTTTGCTTCTTACCACATATGGATAGCACAGAAAAACTTTACCAAAAGACTAAGACTCCCTGGCGCCACTTTACAGTGACAGGTTTGTCAGGTTATAACTCAGACCTCTCCTGTGCAAAGAACTCCAGGCTGTCAAAAACCCTGCAGTGTTGTTAACAAAAATGTCTACTGAAAAATGAAACTACTTTTAACCTGTATTTTTTTCCTGATTTCCAACGTTCCCTCTGCCTTCCCACCCTCCTCTGCACCTATCATCCATCTTGAGTGTAAAAAAGCAATGGCTGAGCAAAGGGCATAAGCTGTCTTCATCTAAATGCAGGAGGCAACTGTCCCTGCAGTTCACGTGTATTTCACAGTCATGAATTGCAGAGAAGAAAAACTTCCATAATATAAGCTTAAATAGTCTCAGAATCATTCTGGGATAACTCCTTCTCATGATGATAAAAAGGCATTAATTGCACAGTCAAAGAAACCACATTTATCATTTGTGACAAAAACACATCAAGATTGAAAATCTTGGAAATAGCATGACAGCTACAATAAAGTACATGCATCATTCTAACTTTAACCATTCCAAATTGTAAGATTTTCAGATTAGTGTGTTTCAGTGTGTTGCACGCAAGTACCCTGTAAATCCAGATGAAAGCTTGGGACACACTCTTCCCAATCTATCCTCATTAGTGACAATATAAGGCAGTGACTGATGAGGAAAACTGTGGAAATAAAAAATTTGAAAAAAAGGAAAAGATATTGCATGTAGCAATATTTGGTGCCTGTAGCACCAAAAATACACATTTTTAAAAAAAAATCTGAATGTTGTTAATGATTAGAAAGCCACCAACAGTTATGTTGTGCCACTGAATTTTCCTAGCACAGCAAAGGCACACCCAGGAAGAATAGTCTCCTCAGGGCTGAGAATTCTTTCCTTAAATACTCTCATTCTACTTCATGTCTGAACTTCTAACAGGCAAGAGCTGAAATGCCTCATCTTTCAGACAAAGTCAGGGTTGATGGAGGGCATTCTGTGCTTTGCTGAAGAAGCTCACCAGCATACATAATATGACTGGCAACAACCTGAGGGGCACAGTGACAGCACAGTAACTTGGAGCATTTCAGCAGGTGTATTTCTAGGATTTATTCAGGGAAAGCTATTCACATGACCCCTGCACCACGCATGGAAGAATCCTAAACACAAGTATGAAAGCTCAAGATTTCACTTGTTTAAATTAAAATGGGTGAGGGAAAAGAATAAAGGTTATATTTGAAAGGTTGATCCCCCCCCAAAGAGAAAACCCACAGAAACTCAGTAATTCCTGTCTCCCTCATCAAACAGCTAGCTCTTCCTCCAAATGCTTGCATGCAAAATATATACAAATCTCAAAAGACAAATCCCAATTAGTCTGGCACAGACATAACTTTAAGGGTCTCTGCTTCTGAACATCTGATTATGTGAAAATTTAAGCTGCTCTTCTGCCCTCAGAGATAAATAGATTATCTTTTCCAAATGACAAAATGCACAGGTTATTGTTATTCATATCCATGCCCTTCATGCAATCACAAGTAATGAACAGCAATCATTACAAAAGAGCAGCTTGGGCAGACAGGAAGTGCTGAAATTCAGCCCTCCCTGGGAAAACAAAGTCACATTACCATATGCATAATCAGACAATTTTTGATTGTCTAATAGTTGGGGATATTTCTAAAGACTGTTTTCTCCATTTTATATCCTCTGTGCTTTTAGTCCCTCTCCCTGGATCCAGCTGCCCACCTACGTATGCAGTGCCAGTCCTCATGACTCAGGCCCAGCATTAACATAAGCATACTAGAAATCCCACCTCATTTCCCATCTTTTTTTTCAGCAAGGAAGAATGTCATAAACCCATCCTGGCCAATGCTGCAATGACTGCCAAGAGCTGAGCATGTGTGGAGGGCATATCGCTATTCGGGATCAAATCATTATCTGGGCTACTTCTTCTGAGAATGTTTGGAGGGGGCTTGTCAGCCCTGATGAAACGTGTGCCAAAGCATAATCTGTTCGGGTCTGGCAGGGAGTAAAAGCACTGTATATCATGGCTTTGTCCATGTACACTCTAGATTAGTTCAAGTAAGGTGCTTGGAGAGTTATCTTACAGCTGCAGGAGTAGGTAAGTAAAAGCAAAGGAGCAGATAGGTGATGACCATGAAGAAATGTGTCTCAGACACTGCTTTATGATGAACATGAATTAGTGGGATGATCCATTCACTTTGGATGTTTTCTGTATGAAAACAGATTATGCACCACCAATATACAATACAACATCTACACAGATTAAAGAGGAGCAAACATTGAATACTAGCTTGTCTCTTCTGCACAACTCTTTGGAGGCAAGAAGTGTGGTGGATAAACTCTCAGAATACTAAATAATGCATATTCATATAATTAAGTATATTCTATTCAGAAGCCTTCAGCATTTACACTATTTAGACAATTTTCAGAGTAATTATCTGAGAAGTACGATTTGGACATTGCAGCTAGCAATTATTTTATTTTCACTTTTTTAAGCTTATGACTGAATAGGTGAACTTCTATTATCTGGTCAGGGCAAAATGATTTCTGAAAGTTGTGAGTACTAAACTATCCTGGTTTTCACTGATTAAAACTTCAAATTTCTACAGCCACAGGATCATTTATTTTACTGGGAAGCCAACACCATCAATTCATTTTTCACAAGTTTTGCAAAGCATACACTTGTCATTGGTTGGAAATCACATCAGGTTAAAATGCCAAAACAGAGGCCAATGCTCAGGAGCTTTGACAGAAAGGGAAAGAGGGGAGAAACTATCTATGTAATGCCTCTGAGGCAGGCAGTCTGCTGCTCCAACAGCACTAACAAATCCCAAATGACAATGCTGATGCAGCTGCTGCCTCCCCCTAACAGCACTGCTGCCCTCTCAAAAAGCAGGTTTTCTCCTAATAACATCTCCTAATCTTATCAGCAGTTAACTGAACTAGTGAGATACAGTCACAGAAGTCAAGTGTGGAAAGGGTGATTTTAAGCAAGTTATATACAGATTGAATTTCCATTTCTTACATCCACTGTTCTCACTGCACAGCCACATCCCATACACCCAGTCAAATTCAGAGCCTAGCAGAGAACAGGGAACACTGGTGAATCACGTGTCCTGCAACACTAACTATCTTAAACCACAAGAACTGTTTTTCATAAGTGTATTACCCCTTCAATTTCAAAGCGAGGTAATAATTTGTAGGGCTTCCCTACAAATGCATAAGGCACAAGCAATCCAGTTCAGGCAGCTTCAAAGAAGATCACGATTATAAAGCAGCAGATCAAGTGAATGGTGAAAATATATGCTTGCAACCAGACAAATACATAGCAGGTAAGAGAACAAAGCAAGTTCTTCCTATTTTCATGCTTTTGTCACAAAACTAGAGTCTTGGAGCATGAGATGTTTGCATGCTCTGATCAGTCAAGTGGAAAAGGCTTAGGAGAGGCTCACAGACCCCTGTATAGGAAGCTGTGCATATGCATCACATCACAAGTGCCCACGTCCTTCCTTTGCTAGAATGTTGGACGACTCCTTGGGTTGCTACCACAGGGCACATCGTTCGGGCACAGTCACAGCCCACAGGAGACACCACAACTGCAGCTGTGCCCTGCCATAGGACACAGGAGCTGTCCTGCAGACTGCACAGGGGCCAGAAATGCTAACATAGTGTGCTGTGCCTACATCCAGCTGTGAAAATGTCCCATCTGTTCATCCTCTAAAATTTTACACATCAGAAGAAAAGCAGCTTTTAAAGTACTATCAAGGATGCTTATATAAATAATACTTTCATAGCCAGACTGCCTGAAGTTTTATTTCACCTGCAGCTTGTAGCTGAAGCATTATCAGTCACACAACTGCTTTTCTGAAGTTCTGGTGTATGATGGAGTTATTGACAACGCAAGCACTATTGAAAAGTGATGTTCTGTAACTCATCTGCATTGCAAATAAATCCCAAACCTTCTTATTAACTGCAGAATAAGAAAGACTTGGGCCCTTTGTCTCTGAAGATCTAGCTAAGTTCCAATATTTTCTTTTATACAGTGGATAAATCTGTTTCCCAAAGAAGCTACGAAGGCTCAGAAAACTCAGGACTGCCCTCTTGCTGATGTGCAACAATTGCAATACCCAATGCTGTCACTCGATGTCTCTGTGCTGAATAAAATGCCTTCAGGCATGTTCCCCTGCCACAAGGCTGCAAAGTGAGCAGACTGAAAGCTAATTTGGCTTTCTGCACTGCATCTCTTCAGCACCCATCTCTACGACAAACTTCTGTGCAGTGTGATACAGATGATGCCAACTGTGAGACATAGAGAAGAGCAAAAAAGTTGAAGATACATAAAAATATGCAAGATGACCTCAAAACTAATAACCAGTAAGATCAGGAAGAAACAGATACACCAATATATTGGCAGTAAAGTATCTGCCAGTTACTTTACAGGGGAAGTGAGCAAACACATAATAGAAATCTGAAATGTTAAACATGAAACTATTCAAATACAAATACTGGCTGATTATACCTAGGAAACCGTGTTGGAGAATGGATAGGGAAACCTTAAGCATGAAGACATCTGCTTATTTCAGAGCTAGCTAGTTAAAGTAGGTCATCTATGTTTTCAGTACACTTCTACAGTGTTTGAAATTACTTTTGTAGACCAGAAACACTTCTACTAGGTAAAAGTTCTCTTGGCCAGAATATGAGTTAGAAGAAAGTATTTCTGGGGCTCTTCCACAGTTATGCGACAGGAAACCGAGGGATGCACTTGTCCGTAATGATCTTCCATCAACAGACTCACAAATACAAGCCTCTGACATGCTGATCCTTACAAGCATTTAGGAAGTTCGGTGGCATCTTAGGCCTCCCCACAAAACCACAATCCTCCAGTAACTTTCCAGCTATTCCTTCCCTGCAACTAGCAGAAGACAATAGGCACAGATTTTCAGCCCTACTAACTCTGTCTGGTGGTGGAAAGCAAAGTTAAAAACCTAATCAGCAACTCCAAATTCCTCTTGCCAAGTAAACTTCTGTTCAGAAGGGATGGAAATTGCAATGTTAGCTTGTCTGACATACAGCCAGTAACTCAAATGAAATTAAATGTATACATTATGGTCCTGATCTTTAATTATACTTTCAGGTAACATAGAAGAGCACACAAATCTAAACTCTAGATGTGTTTTGTCCTTGCAATTTTAATAAAGCTATAAAATCTATATCATAACTTTAGACTGTAAGAACAGAGCACTAAAATAATTTATCACCAGTTATTTATTTTAATATAGATTGGATTCCAAATTGTTTTCTACCATTTTAAAGTGATTTGCCACTCACTGAACTTCAACAAATGAGATCTTTGAAAATTCAGCTGTTGAGAGATAACAGCTTCTCACCTCTTATCACAGGAGCCCAAGATGTTCTCCCGTTATTGCAATTCTTCTCAACATACTCTTCATGCAGAATTGAAGAAAAGGGCATGAGAACATGGAAGCCATAAGCAGTTTTCAGTTGTGAAAATATGGCAAGATAGGCAAGAACATTTTGCTTCAAAGCATAGCCTATTTAGTCCAGTGAAATTATTTTAGCTTTTAAAATTGTAAATCCGCTTAAAACTAGAGGTCACTGAGCATTCAAGCTGCTATGCAACAGTAGTATAGTCAGGTGCCTTCTGATGCTTGCAAAACTCAATTTTAACAGATATGCTGTCATAGTGCTAATGTCTTATTTCAATGCTTTCTTTCATTAAAACTTGTTTCTTTTTAAGGAATATAGTCCCTCTAACTTTATGCTCCTTATGCTATCTACGGTATTTTGTGTAATCAAGATGCTAGAGTTTCTGAAGACTGAGATTTCTTCACATAAAGGTCAGAACAGTGCTAACAAAGCTTAATTGCTCTGAACATATATATATAAACCGCTTCCTGAAACTATAAAACTTTCCTTTATTTAAGGAAATAAACAGTGAGCAGTTATCAAACATCTGTATCAGATGGTCCAATGGTGAGATAAATGCTAAGACTTAAATAGAGCCAGCTATCTATTTTGAAGGCCACTTGATGTTTACTCAGAGAAATCCTGACAATTTTTCTATGAAGAGTACAGCGGCTAATGCAATAAAATACATGTATAAAGAAGAACGTTCAAAGCCAATTAAATCTCTTTGGTAACATAACTACTTGTTATAAATCAAGACAAGGTTGTCACTCCTTTTGGATCAAGGTTAATCTACTCATAACCATTAAATTCACATGTATGCATTATCGAGGATGTATTTTACAGCTTCTCACTCCAGTAATCTGAAGCATCACCAGCTGAACAGGGAGCAGCATGACATTTCATATCATAGTGTCTCCAAAATCAGGAATAAACCTCATAACACCAATGTAGTGTTAAAAGGCAGGCATTCTTCATTTATGGCACTGGATGCACGGGGGATCACTCCAGCTTACGTGCACACCTTACCTTTCCCATGTGATTTATATAGACCAAAAATACACATATTCATTTTATCCATACATATTCAATATTCTCTTTGGTGATTGACACAAACTTGCTTGCTTCACATGTAAATTTTTGCGCAGACTCAGTTGTCCTTTCCCATTATTCTCTTTTGAGTAGGTGGTATTACTTGGGTAGGTGGTCCATGAGTCGGTGGTCACGATCTCCCCCTGCCAGAATTACCTTTTACCTACTCGGCTCTTAATCTTGGCAGTCCTGGCCAATTTTATCAGTCCACTACATGAAACCACATTTTGTCATCCTCTTCTGACAGAAACACATTGTCTATTGTTTCATTTGCATTAATGATTACCTAGAGACTAAAATACAGATCAAAGAATATACTGACTTGTATCCTCCATGTCCCCAGACTTAATGTCCGGTTGGATAAGGCTGTACAAGGAGTATAGCAACATCCATGGTTAGTTAATTCCATCACCCTGATTACAATAGATATGAAAAGGCAAGAAAGGATTTGTACTGTTATCTCTGGCTTTCATGCTATGTTTTCAGCTGTACAGGAATAAGATCAGTAGGAACTGGTTAGCAATATATAGCAAGGCAAAGCTACAAAAACATGAAAAAAATATAGAAACATTGGTACTCTATTGTTTCTTCCCAGCAAACGATGGAAAATATCTCTGCACAGCAACAGAATTGTTAACCTATGTCCTCAAAGAGTGTAACTAAAAGGTGACCAGCCTAGGCCTCAACATTCCCAAATGATGTCAATTAGTGAATGCTGAAGCCCAGCCTGTACCCCCTTGTTAACAAGCTGGAATTATATTTAATTTAGTAGACTTTGCTGTACTAAGTCACAGATATTTAACTAAAAGACACCAAATTTTCCAGGGAACAATCCTGAACCACAGAGGAAATCAGAACCCTATTCCACTGATCATATTTCCAGGAATCATATTACAAAAAACCTTGCAGTAGTAAAAGCCATATGTTTTGATAAGAGTAGACAGACTACTATGTAGCTGTGCAAACAGAGCAAATCAGTAGTGGTTTTACACCACCTGAAGATCTGCCCCTCCTCCTCTATGGTAATGTATTAGAATATACCCTGTTTGATGCAAACCTGCTGGGCAGTTTGTGAGAGCACTGTAAACCTGTGCTAGCTCAAAAGTCTAAGGAAAGGCAATGATTATCAGAAGATAAATGCTACCTTGAAAACTGTTTCCTCCACAATCAGAGAGAATTGCTTTAAAGCACATTAAATCTAGGCAAAGTGCATTTAGTGACCCTCTAGCATTTACTGCTGAAAACAGCTGGATTTGAAATGTTCAGCCTCAGCTTTGATTAACTATCCAGTTATCTGCAAGGGCAGCTCTAAGACACAGAACAGATTTATCTTTAAAAGGAAAAAGAAAGCATAATGTTTCCTCTCATTTGCTTTTGAAAAATTGGAGAGGCAGCAAATACACAGATCAGATTAACAGAGAGATAAGGTACTGACATTATTCTTTTTTTGCAGGAGTAAGCAATGTAAATTTTAGACTAATTGTCCCACTTTAATGTTAGCAGAGGTATTTTTGGTGCCCAAGATTAAACTCACAGCAGTGGCACGTTTAGCATATGCAGTACATTACTGAATGGAAAGCCAAAGCTGTAGACTGAGTAGTTTATCTTACATTTAACAAAATTCACAAGATCCTCCAAGATTCATCCTGCATGCAATGGCTGTACTGATTACGTGAATACTCCCTAGGAGCACTCACATGGATGCAGAATGAGCGGACAAGGAATGGATTCACAGCATCAAGCACTCAGAAGTTAAAATGCACCATTCACAAACAATCCAGTAAATCAGGTTTAAAACAGGCTATAAAAGAGATTTCAGTGAATTAGAAATTCAGTTAGTTCATCCATTGACATATGCTTTCCAAAGTGGCATTTTCACAGACTAAAGCAGTGCCAACCTCAGTAGATTACAAAAGGTGTAATTACCTGGCAGTAAGTCCCATATCTTTTACTAAGGAAGGTGACTGAGGCTTCTTATGAAGACTTGCGTAAGCACCGCACACTAAATAAGATGAAGGTTAAGCTTCTTAAATTCACATAGGAAAACAGAACATTTAAACATCCCACATGGTGTCTCATCTCATACAGCCAGAGGACCGGGAGTTTTCTCACAGAGATCTGGTAAATGCAGGCACCCCAGGAGAACAGAGGGAGGGTGAGTGTTGCACCCAGGGCAGAGCACACAGGAGCACACATGGCCTCAGCACAGTGGGGAGCTCCAGGAAGGCTTCTGCTCCCAAGGTGTCTCTGCCTCTACTCCTCTCACTTCTGGCAGAAGACAATAAATGCACATGCTTTAGAACTACACTTTTAGCCAGACTCCAACATGTTTCAGCCTATCTGAAAGAACTGAAACTATATGGAAACATGTAACCGACATACCTGGTGTCCTTTTTGCAGTAGCTTTTCTGAACCCCATAAAGGGCATCTCCCTGCTAAGAAGTCCTGCTGCTTTCAAACTAGAGAAGATTGACATTGGTTTCAAAAGACTCCCTCAGGCACTTTTTCCACATGCGCAATTTCTCAATGCAAAATTTCACCAGCATGCTTTCACCACTCTGCCAGTTGTGTGCTCACGGCACGATCTTAATCTGCTCATACTTCTCTGAAAGGACAAATGCAACAGAAACTATCCATCTTTCAATGCAACAATGCAGCTGGGACCAAGACCACCAGATCTGTACAGGTAATGTAGTAATGTCTGAATCTCATAAAATTGGTGGTCCTTCACAGCCCTGCTGAGTGACTAATTAGGCTAAATGGACTGCTGGACTATAGGATTAAATGCCAAACTGAAAACAGGTTCATGGAACTTTCCCTTCCAGCAGCATTCTTCTTGTAAATGAAGGGAGCATCTACTCAAACTGGGCTCCCAGGCCATGAAGGAAGCAGTATCTAAATACAAATACAGGTAAAGACAAATACTTTTCTTGCCACCTGGAACAAGAGGCAGCCAGCTGGAACTACTCAGCATCAAGTCAGTCAACACAAGGAGAAGCCTTCCTGACAAAGCATTAAGAATGGCCATATTCTCTGCTAAGATTTAACTTTAAATGGATCCAAGCGTAGCCTGAAGTAAACTGCAGCATAATTGTACAACACTGATGAAGCTAAGGCAGGGATGATAGTAGGAAGCTTTTCATCCAGGAGGAAAGGACACAGCTTCATACCCAGATGCTGGTAAGAACACAGTCCTAATTATGGCATGGTCATCACAGGCCAACCAGATGTCTAAAGAGCATGGAAAACACTTCATTAAAAAACCAACAATATGCTATCAACAGAGCCCAAATAGTATTTGCTATTTATGCCCATTTTCTTTAACCTGCATTAAGCCTTCTGAGTTGGCATTTACACACAACCCTAACCTTCTTCAGGAACTAAGAGAATTTAAACCTTCCTTTCTGAAACAGGCAAAAGGAGATTAGGTCTTCAGCATACTAAATACTCCCCTTATTCCCATAGCTCTACATCCACTCTTTCAATCAACTAAGCATACCTACAACAGTCCTAATCACTACTGCATATTCAGGATCACAATGCGTTAATCCCAGCATTTGCATTACTGAAGGTAATGTAAGTTGGAGATAAGTAAAGTAATTCACAAGACTAAAACACTGGTGAGGTTTCAAATACCATTATCTATGAACACTATCTTAATTTTACAGGGTGCATATCTAGGCATTGTAAAAATCCCTTTGGCCTTGGGAAGGACTGCAACTTGCTTTAATATCATGGCACCATGAATTTTTCTTAATCTTTCCTCAGAGCATTGGAACGATTCTATAATTTCCTGGTTTACCTTGCAAATTAATTCGGAGCTGCAAATATGGCTCTAGAGGCTGGTTCTCCCTATGTCTGCACTCTGTTTAATTATGCTCTAAGAAAAGTAGCAGCAGTGGAGGGTAGAATGCTGCTGTTCTGCCGGGGTAGCATTCACCATAATTTGTAACAGCAGTAAATGCACTGCAGATCTGACTGGGGATCTGACTGTTTTAACACACCCCTACAAACCCACTGGAGAGGGCACTGCAAGTGGAATGGCAGGTCCATATGCTCTAATGCTCTTGGTCTCTAGATATTTCTAAGTCTTGGAATAACTCATGGAGAAAAGCCAAATGCTGTTTGGTACCCAAAACAGTTTGTCTGACATTTTGGAGCTTGGGAAAAATCCACATGACTAAAAGCTACAATCAGCAGCTCAGCATCGGACCATCCAGCCACAAGCATGATTTATATTACATTTGGCTCCATCAGAAACTATCCCTATAATAGAGCTATTGGCACCTTAGGAGCAAAATGTTTTTTCTGATGCAATTTTCAAGGTCAGCTTTGTAGCACACTGGAAGTTTTAATTGAAGAAAATGTCTGTTGCAGGTCATTTATGTCAGTGGGGTTCTGAGTCTTCAGCCTGAACTGTAGCCTGTCCCCATTTCCAGGCTACACTGATATTTCCATTGACCACATTTATCTCCCATGCAGTTCATTTGCTGACAAGTCATCCTTTTAGATTAGTGATGCTTAAACAATTTTCTAGCTGCTCCTTAATTTTTGTTTTTGTTCATTAAAGAGTTTTTTAAAAATTAACTTTCTAGTTTTTTCTGATTTCTTCTTTAAATCAGCTTTTTAAAATGGCTTCTTTATGACCTACTCTGGTTTTTCAAGGTACAGAGATGTTTATTCAGCATTGTAAACAGATGTGAAGGCTAAATTAGACTTAGTCCTTCTGAGATCAGGACTGGGACATTCTTCCAAGCTTCTTAATCTGTTCTGTTCTGGTGACCTGTTTTTCAGAAGTGCAGATCTCAAATTAATATGCAAAGGGGAGATGAGGCAAATGCAAGGAATCATTTTAGAGCATCTAGATCTTTTACTTGATGCAAATCTGTGTAATCAGGGAAACCAGTGATTCAAGGTATAAAGAGATATCTGTGTTGTGCTAAAGAAGTGTATGAAACTACTGTTTCTGAAGCTGAGCAAATGTCACAAACCAGGGACCTGGTTTGTGTGGGCACTGTTCCATTTGCTCTGGCAAGAAAGAGAAAACGTATTTTTCTCCACGGTCTATACTGAGCAGCATTTGTCATTAATTATACTGGATCAATTCTGCTTGGAGAGACCTCTAACCCCCAGGAATAACCACTCTGTACTATCCGACACCACTGATTAACAAGTGGTTCATTGCAACAACATTTGCTCAAGCATCATCTATGTGACCAACCATCTTATTTAAAGCCACATCCATTCCCCAAAAAGTCCTCTTTTCTAATCCTTTATACTATTCCTCCACTTTTGGATTTGTAGAGCAGAGTTCTGAAATTGCCATAACATGTACCTTTCATTGCCAGGAGCTTTCCAAAACCCTCCTGGTGCTGCCTGAAGATAGCAACTGAGCTCTGACCTCCACAGATAGGCATGTTCACTACCCCTGAAGCATGCGCATCAGTGGCAAACCAGCTACTAGTTGAGCCCAGAGCAATGACTACCATAGCCTGTGTGTGGTACGATCTACAGAAAGGTGCAAAAGCAGTCTCAACTGAAGGAGCACCAACCACAAGATCACTTTGACCGTGATGTCCAGATTGATACACTTGCAACCACCTGCACCAAACATATGAAACTATTTACAGCCAAAAGTTGAAGGGCTCTCATGGAACATTGCTTTTGGCTTAATTAACTATTAGGTTTTTAGCTACATCCAGTGACTATTATGAAAACATAATACCTGTTCAAATACTTCAGCAATGAGGAAGATCATCTGAATCCCAACAAAAACAGATTACTTTCTTCCATGTGTTCAGTCCTTTTGGTTGTTCGGCTCTAACGAAGCTTGCCGTTTACAATCACCTATAATTTTGCTTGTTGTGCAGTCCTAAAGTCACAAACTCACAAAGCAGATCTGCAGATCACAGAATCAAAATAAAATCCGCATTTCCAAACCACACTTCTGAAAGCAAATGCTTCAGTCAGACTGATTTTCCAGACAAAAAAAAAAAATCGAAGTCTATCCAGAGCAGAAAGAGAGATCTTGAAGCAAGGCTGCAACATAAATCTAAGGTCCATCCAGAAGACAGGGCCAGAGGCAAGGTAGCAGTCAGTCATAGCTACAGTGTGCATCGTACAGAGGGTGGGGATGTGCCCAGGGCAGGGGTGTGGGTGGAGGCTCCAGGTGAGGCTAGTCAGGGTCATTAAGAGCTATTAGTGCCTACAGAGCCCAGATACTGAGTTTATGTAATCCACATTTGCAAGAATTGGGATTTTTCCTTGTCTCTTTTTTAGGAGCTCAATTTGAAGATGTGATTTCCCCCCACCCCCAGACACAGCAGATTTATGCCTAGAGCAGTGGGGGACCCTACATAGCGTGTCTCTTTGCCTGCCTTGAAGCTCAAAGTGATCAACATCACCATCTGCTCTGAGAAATCTTAACCTAGTAGTTTACCTTCACAATGAGACAAATGAGAAATACAAGGTTTGTCTTATTGCTCATCATTTATATACACCAAATTAAAAAAAAGATAACCTTTAAAAGTTATGCATACCAGAATACGGCATTTGATACTGTGGGAAATTTGTACTTGATGTATGTTGGAGGGTGGAGGGGTGGAATTTTTCAGCCATTTGTAAACAGTCCCATAGGCTCTATTAATCCCAACTCCATGTGATTCATGGAAACTATCTGTCAGGAACTAAAAGGTATCAGCACATCAAAAGTAGATTTTGACCTTTCAAGAGATAAATAGAAATGTTTGATTAAGTTTTGACAACTTGCAGAAATTTACAGGAAATTCAATAGTTCAGAGGTTTTTTCCTTTTATGCGTTAAGTCACATAATCTCATGAAGATGAGTCATTCTTGAAATCCGTTATGTGTTATTTGCCAGACAAGAGTTGAAAACATTTTTCTTTAAATTTTAGATCACATCAATTTTTTTAAAGAGATCTTCCCTTTGATTAATTTTCAATCTTTTCCAGATTAGATCTTTTTCAATAGTTCACCTTTATGAAGCAGAAAAGCATTGTTTTTAATGACCAGCAATTTGTGTTGCCTGACATTTTAATTGCAGAATTTGTTTAAGACTCTTGCCTGTCAGCATCAAGGCTCAAGCTTTAGATCATCCCACCAGCATCAGGAGACTTTCTTTAAAAAAACAGCAGAAGGGCTGCCTCAGCCAAGAGGACCTGTGTACTAGAGCTCAGCAGCAGCCTGATATTTCTCTCTGTATTAGTAATGCTTCAAGAAAAAAATCATGCTGGAACAATGTAAAGCAATGCGAGTGGAGGAAGGAAGTGCTGCAACAACCCTTAAAACAATCAAAATTATCTTAGGGTGGTTTTGTTCTGAATAGCCCCAATATATAAGAAGTGGCACTGACTTTAGGACCTGTTATTGGTATAGCTGAGGGTTCTCAATATTTTCTTTTATATCTCCACTAACTTGTCAGCCATACCTGCAGGCTTTCCTATGGCTGGTACAAATGCAGCTGAGGAGTTCCATCCATAGGAACAGACTGACACACACCTCCATTAGACTTCCTGACTTATTCTCTTTAGTCAGATCTCCACTAGACAGGGCTGGAGGATGTCAAGTCTCACTATAAAAAATGCATATCCTGAAGCCAATAGGCAGTTGAAGTATCCTGGGAAGCCCTGGTCCTTTGACTTTCAAAGTGTGCTTTGAAATTGCTCTTCCTTAGCCGGGGACAGAAGTAGGCTCTTTGCTTCCCAAAGGTCTCCTTCACACAATATTTCACACCGTCATATCTGTGCCTTTCTCACTAACAGGGCTGAAATAAATTTATACGTGGTCTACTTTTCTGTGGGCTCTAGCAAATTACCTCTTAATTCAATCAGCCAAACAGAATAAAAACACAAGCAAAAAAATTTTCCTCTGCCCAGGAAATGAATGCAGAAAGTTGAGGAAAATCCATTTGCCCTGGCAGAAAGAACATTGCTTAATGTTCTTGTGTAGTAGGGAGAGGGCAACTTTTGCTCATCTTTCTTTCATTGTATTTATCTTTGGCTAAAGGCTGTGTCAGTTTCAACAGGGAGCTTCAGACCTGAAATATGCAGCTGTCTCTAAAAGCAGCAAAAGGTAGAAAATAGTAAGGTAGAAACCTCCAGTGGTAAGATGATGTTTCAGGTACTGGATAGAAAAGAATCTGACAATGATTTGAGAGAGGGTTAGTAAGTCTGAAAGGGAAATGAGCCTTAAAACACCTTCTTAATGGTACTTAAATATCCAATATGTCATCCTTTTCAAATTTAACTCCCTGCAGCAAAATTACATAAATTAGGGTACTGGGAAACTGAATTTTTTTATATAGTTAGAAGTGTCTTTACAGGTGTGCTTCCTGGTGGCTAATGGCAACTAATCAGTTAATAAACAATTTCATTTGAAAAAGCCAGTTGGGCTTATATTAAATATTTTTTCTTCGAAAACTTTGGGCATAAAATTTCAAGCTTCTTTAAATAAAAATTTGCTCAGAAGAATACTGTGGAGAAGAGCAGGCTGTCCATCAGCAGGCCATTCTGCTACAGCTCCCTTCCCAGGAGCTAACATATCAGTCTGGAATGGCTTATCTTCCCTGCCTCCCTCTGCAGTCATGCAGACAGAAACTCCTCCATAGGCTATCACAGCAGCTAAATTGTGCTCTGATTCACAAACAGCATTAGATCCACTATGCTGGCCTTTGTGCATTATATGCCACAGGATGGTATTTTTCACAGTGAGTTCCTACCAACTTACTTCGGTATCAGTAGTCAACAGGCTCAAATCACCTCTGAACACCTAAATTTGTTCTTAAAAAACTTCCAGATATTGCATTCTATCTGATTAATACATGAAGCCGAGAGATGCCAGTTTTGTCTGAACAGCCCATTCTTCCCAAGTTAGCTTTGTGGCATTGTGACCGTAAGCACTTGTAATTCTGGAACTGAGGGTTGCACCTTCCCAAACAGCTGTAGCCATGCCACATTCTCCTGTTGCCTCTAATCTGTCCACATTGTTTCTAAATATTCCATGAAAAGCAGACTACCACTGTTTTGAACCAGGAGGTGCTAATTTGTTATGATCCCAGTAAGCAAGGCACTAAAACTTTGTGAATTATCACCTAAAATGCCATTCATTAGAGCTAACGCTACAAATAGGATAGTATAGATAATCTTACCTCCCTTCAGACGGTGGGACACCTGAGCTGTGTGGTATTGAATGGGTCTCCAACCATGGTGCAGCATGCCATCCATAGAAAGGTTACCCCACTTTGGTCTTTTGAGCTTAAACAAGATTTTCTGAAAAGAAAACAAAATTCTGTTACTCATTGCTACTACCAAACAAAAAGGATGTTTACATAAGAACTTGTCATTGCACTTTTAGTTAAAGACAACGACACATAGGTGGTATAATTGCCAGTACTGAGGGGAAGTTGCCTTCAAGCTCCTTCGTTACAATGAGCCAACTAAGATGACCTTGCAGCAGGGGATATGCACAACACAACACAGTCATGAAAGCCAAGTTATACATGGGGCACAGGGCAGCACAGCACAGTCTACACTTACACAGGTTAACTGGTTTGTGGATCACTCCATAGGCGATGGTTTGCCTGTCAGGATCACCGCAACCCCCAGCAGAAAGAAGGGCAGGTTTGCCTCCCTCCCAGCATCAAAGAGCAAAGACGTTCCTTTCTCAGTGTGGGGATTTTGTCGCTCCTGCCCTGTGGTATTTAACTCTATCTATACACAGAATCCCAGGTTGGAAGGGACCTCAGGGATCATCTAGTCCAACCTTTCTAGGAAGAGCACAGTCTAGACAAGATGGCCCAGCACCCTGTCCAGCCAAATCTTAAAGGTGTCCAATGTGGCTGAGTCAACCGCTTCCCTGGGGAGATTATTCCAATGGTGGACTGTTCCCAATGTGAAAAATTTTTGTCTCGTGTCCTATCAGAATCTCTCCAAGAGCAACTTGTATTCATTCCCCCTTGTCCTCTCCGTGTGACTTCTTGTAAAAAGGAAGTCTCCATCTTCTTTGTAGCTGCCCCTTAAGTACTGGTACATGGTGATGAGATCCCCTTTGAGCCTCCTTTTCTCAAGCCTGAACAAACCCAGTTCTCCCAGCCTATCCTCATATGCCAGGCTTCCCAGTCCTTTGATCATCTTGGTGGCCCTTCTCTGGACCCCTTCCAGCCTGTCCACATCCTTTTTGTATAGTGGGGACCAGAACTGTACACAGTACTCCAGGTGTGGCCTGACAAGCACTAAGTAGAGTGGGATAATGACTTCTTTATCTCTGCCTGTGATGCCCTTTCTGATGCAACCCAGCATCCTGTTGGCCTTCTTGGCCGCAGCAGCACACTCTTTGCTCATGTTGAGCTTTCTGTCCACCAGGACCCCCAGGTCCCTTTCCACAGAGCTGCTCTCCAGCCAGGTGGATCCCAGTCTGTGCTGCACTCCTGGATTATGTTTTCCCAGGTGCAAGACCTTACACTTGTCCTTGTTGAACTTCATAAGGTTTTTGCTAGCCCACTCTTCCAGCCTATCCAGATCTTCCTGCAGAGCGGCTATCCCTTCCAGAATGTCTGCTTCCCCACTCAATTTGGTGTCATCCGCAAACTTCATCAGGCTACACTTGATGCCGTTATCCAGATCACTTATGAAGATGTTGAATAACATTGGGCCCACTATCTATCCCTGGGGGACCCCACTTGTGACAGGTTGCCAGTTTGAAAAAGAACTATTCACCACCACCCTTTGGGTGTGGCCTGTCAGCCAGTTCCCCACCCACTGCACAGACCACTTGTCTAGGCCATAAGACATTAATTTCTCCAGGAGGAGGCTGTGGGGAACCATATCAAAAGCCTTGGAGAGGTCCAGGTAGACAATGTCCACTGCCGCCTGTCACGATCCACTGTTGAGTGGAACAATCTGGCAAAGGTTAAACCCCCTTGCTTTCCAACCGACCTCAGATAATTCTGGGAGGTTGGGGGCGGCTGGGTTTAACTTCTGATTGACCTCAATGTTTTTTCATGACTACGTTCCTTTTACATTCTCAGGAACAGAATTAAGACTCAAAACGGAGTCAAGTGCCAAGTCACTTTATTTGGCCAACAATAAATACATGAGAGAAAAGCAGAAAAAGAGAGGTAAAAAAAGTGAGAAAGGGAAAGAGAGAGAGAGAGTGAGTATGAGAGTGTTGCAACAGCTACCACCACGGATCTGCGGCGGTCCATGCGCTCAGTCGGTCCATCCATGCAGTCGATCGGTGCGGTCCGTGCATCCCATGTATCTTCAAATCCAGTGGCGGGGAGGATGTTCCAGAAAGCTCCTCGTGGTCTCCACTGGTTTCCCCTTTTTATAGCGTTGTTCTCTTGCACAGTCAATGGCTGTTTTCCATATCCACGCCTCCCACTGCATGCCCAGTACCGTCACTAGAGGGTGGTGGAAAGTTCTAAAGGGTCTGAGCCCCCCATCAGTGGACCCTGAGCCCTGGCGCATGCGCAGAGGGCATGTACTCCAGAGACAACAGGACACACACTCCTGCCGGGCAGGACTCAACGGGCTGCCCCGATGACCAAACTGTTCCGCTCAGTTGCCATGGTGATTAAGCTTTGGTAGTGAAACTTGTCCTGCCAACAATGCTGAGACAAGTTTCTAGTCCCCTGCACTGCCCCATGTCAACCAGGCAAGTCACTTTGTTGTAGAAGGCCACCAGGTTTGTCAAGCACGATCTGTCCTTAGTGAAGCCATGTTGGCTTTTCCCAATCACGTGCTTCTTTTGACTTGTGATGGCCCTCAGGAGGATTTGTTCCATAACTTTCCCAGGGACTGAAGTAGGACTGATGGGCCTGTAATTACCCAATGCTTCCTTAAGCCCTTCTTGTAGATAGGGGTAACATTTGCCTTCCTCCAGTCCTCTGGAACATCCCCTGTTCTCTTGAAGGTTATGGAGAATGGCCTCACAATGACATCAGCCAGCTCTCTCAACACCCTCGGGTGGATGGTGTCAGGGCCCATTGATTTGTAGGTGTCAGGCTCCTGTAATAGTTCATGTACTAACTCTTCCTTCACTGATGGTGGGTCTATGTGTGGATCAACCCGTAATTTCGTTCCCAAAGCCTGGGACCTGACAGTGTTGGTAAAGACAGAGGCAAAGAAAGTGTTGAGAACTTCTGCCTTGTCAGCATTGTTGGTGACTGACTCTCCTTTTCTGTTTAAAAGTGGGCATATGTTTTCCTTCTGGGTCTCCTTGTGGTTGACATACCTGAAGAACCCTTTCTTGTTACTTTTTACGTCTAAGGCCAATTTCAATTCAAGCTGGGCTTTTGCTTTTCTAACTGCATCCCTGCACACTCTGGAAATGCCCTTGTAGCTCTGAATGGATAATTCTTCACTTCTCCATCTCTGGTATGCTTCTCTTTTGGTTTTAAGTAGACCCAGGAGCTCATGGTTGAGCCAAGGGGGCCTTTTGCTCTGCTTATTTCCCTTTCCTTTATAGGGTATAAACTGGTTTTGTGCTTCCAAGGGAGAGTTCTTGAAGAACTCCCAGCAGTCACTGGCTCCTTTATCTTCCATGGAAGCATCCCATGAATCCCTCCCAACTGAGGTCTAAGCGAGCTGAAGTTTGCTCTTCTAAAATATAGAACCCTTGTCTTAGTACTGACCTTCAGCATGCTATACATAGCACCAGGAAGGGAGACACTGAGCCCTTGGATCTGACATCTGTGCCCCTGAGCTGTCCCTCTCAATCAAACCAGCATGTCTCCTTTTGACCCTAACCCCGATCATCTGTATTCCCACAGAGCCATGTACAAGTGGCGGCAGCATGCATGCTCCACCACACTCCTAGCTGTGCACACAGCAGTCAGCCCTGGGATGCCTGGGGGGGCACAGCCATCATCCCAAAACGTGGATGTGCACCTTCTGGGATGGATTTGCTTCATCTCCACCTAGTTTGGGGAGCACAGACATACCTTTCATCTCCTGTCAGAGCAGTCACTTCTACACTGCTACTCTAAGACTTCAAAAATATTACAAGGAGAAGGTTGATCTGGCCGTGCAGTTTTGGCACCACCTCAGAAGAACTACAAAACCTTTTTTAAAGCCAGAAATAATGTGTGATAGCAGCTTTTCATGAATCATCCTGACACCAAGATTGTGGCTTCATGCTTTGAGTAGCTTCAAATGAAACCATCAGGCATTATTTTGTTGGGTTAGAATTAATTTCAGGTATGTGCAGAAATAACCAGCAACATATAGATTACCTGCAATAAGGTTTTCACTGTATATTAATCCCTTTCTCAGATTAATACTGAACATCAACAGCCCTTTAAATCTCAAGTAACTTGTGAGAAAAAAAAAAGAACTATTAACTTTTAATAAAGCACAAAAAATGCCTCAGGCAGTAGAATGGGGCATGAGCTTTCACGTCTTGCTACAGGGACAAGCTGGAGTAGATAGGCACCCTCTCTGCTTGTGGCTAAGCAAGTCAGACTTCAGCGATTCACACTGCTTGATGTAAAAGTGCTTCATAGTAACATGCTCTGGTCTGTATGTTTATGCCAAGATCATAGAAATAAGGAAAAGGAGGGTGTCTTTTAGGTAAAGTGGGATTATAGGAACTGCAGGGGAAAATTTTTTGAAACATTCTGCCTGCCATGGAAATACAGGGTGAAATGCCAAATTGCCAATGACAAAAAGCAATGGCAAAACTACCACAACATTCAAAAGCAGCAGGATTCTGTTTGTGGCAAATGAATGGGAAGTAATGTTCACTGAATAAAAGGAGCAGAAAAAAGATGCTGAAGATGTGATTATACAAATCAACACAGTAGTAATGGCAAAGGAAAGTGCTGACAATTTAGCTTAAATTTCAGACTGTAGCTGTCATGGATGAGGGTTAAATTTTTCAAGAAATGCAGCATCCAACTTTTCCTACTTAGACCTCCAAAGAAGTTGGCAGGTTTTTGGAAGGATATATCTTCTACTAAGACACTTCAATTAAAAAGCTGCTTCATTTCCAAAAGCATTCTGCAGCTCATAGCGCATCTTCTCCTTCAGTGGGTGCTAAGTCTGTCTCTGAGTAAGATCCAAAATAAACAAGACTGCCTCTGAAAATCCAAAGTGGCAAGCCTGACTGAGATATAGGACATATTAAGCACCTTTTAGATGTTTCTGTTGCTTCTGAATACGGAGTATGAGTAAACCAGCTCTTGAGGAAGAGGCCAAATGCAGACTTCAGATCTGGATCAGGTATTAAAATGAGGAACTTAAAACAGGGCCATTAAAGTTCTATCTGGTGCAGCTAAGAAACATTTAATAATCTCATGCAGAAGACATGAGCTGTACATTACACAATTTCTGCACCAACAGGCCAGGAAAGCATTTGTCATAAATTATTTGGGTATATGTAATGCAGCCCAGGAACAGCAGTATAGGCTAAATGATAAACCTGAGATCTCTTTTCAAAATGTTGTTCTAGATGAGCCATATATTATTTCATCTTAGTTCTCTTAGAACAATGTTCAGAAATAAAGACAAGCTGTCTGCCTTCTGCAATTGTAAACCTTGCATAATAAGTATTCTTTTGTACAGTGGGCACAAAGCCAGAAATTTCAAATTTCCAGGTAAAATCTTCAGGTTTTGAGTTTGAAAAGGCATTCCTAGAAACTCCAAGTAATTGCAGTAACATTCATTAGAGGCCAGTATCAAAACAGAACCTTTCAATTGGCTAAACTGGTCTTTATTTCCAATTGGCAAAAAGTTTCTAAGCACTGATCTTTGCTGTTTCATATATGTGGCATAGAACAGACAGAGCTTACAATGATGTGGCTTTTTGTGACTCTCTGGAAATTGGTTTGACAGTCTTATTCTAAAATTAACCAATCCCTAAAAGCTGACTGGGACTATTGTGACAGGGAAGAGTCTTAGCAGAGAACGAAGCTGGTGAGTGCGGCAAAGAAGGCTGTCTCAGCCATCTTCTGCCTTGTTGCCACAGCAAGGAGACACATTGCTGCATGCTGCCACTGCCTACAGCCGGCACATCAGAATCCACTGAGCTGTGAGTGTGCCCAGGCAGGATCTGGGGAGAAAAGCTCTTAACATTTGCCTTTCCTAAGCCTTCTGCTCAAGAGAAGGGTTTGTGGTAAGAGGCATTTGCTCTAAAGAAGGTTGAGTTAAAAAAAAAAAACACAAAGCCTAACAAACACATCCAAAAGAAAAGGAAAAAAAAAGAAGTAATAGTTAATAATTACACAAAATGTTGAATGTTTATAGACTGAAATGGGTGGGGGTTTTTTTGTGGTCATTCATGTCATACTCTGTGGCATCAAAACTTGAACACAGTCCCCCGGCTGGTCACTGCTTCCTGCACTGCCCTCATTACCATCACTTTTGCTTTGGTTAAGATGGGCTTCTCCAGTAAGGGGTGGTAAGTGCCAGCTAGGAATATAAACATCTTATAGTTATTTCTACATATTTCATAGACATTTATTAAGGGCAGGGGGTGTTCTTTTCACAGAAGGTTGCCATGCTAAACTGAGCTGAGCATAAATATTTTCTTACACAATCACAAAATTATGAACAGAGATGAAGAAAACAGGAAATACACAATAGAAGAGAATGAAAAAGTTTTTAGAAAAAAGAGATAAGGAAAAAGCAAGGAGCTTCTGCTTGGAAGAAAGTTGCTGGTTGCCCCTGGGTCACCTTGCACATTAAGCAAGCTCTGTGCAGGTCTGCTAAACCTGGCGCCATTCAGCGGTGAGATCTGCCTGAATGCCACTGTCCACAGAAACCTGTGGAGTTCTGAAAGGAAAAGAGCTTTTAGAGGAAAGCACCTTCTCTGCTGTTCAAACAGCACTGGCAGCCATCTTTGTGGCATGTCACCATGGTTGCTGACAGCCTGCTCTGCTGCTCCTTCAGATGCTTTGCCCGTTTTCCCAAGCTGATAAGTGATACACTCAGTAAGGGGGTGGAAAAAGATGGTAAGAGAAAAGTTAACATGATGACATAATCCATTAATAAAGTCAAACACTTCTCTGCTCGCTCCTTCCCAGGACTTTTCCATGGTGGGATTACTCCTGTGTGCACATTTTTGCCAAACTCCATCCAAAAGTCACTTTCCTCTAGTACCACAACATATGTTTTCAGATATCAGAAAAAGAGGCCTAAATGTTCATGTAAGCAAGTCTAGTGTCCTCTTGAACATAAATGTCAGTTACACACTCTTAGATTTAATAAAGCCCCTGAGTGCAATGTCTGGTTGGAATACTGAGCAGAAATACACGTGGTTGTAACCCCACGCATGCTGCTACCTTTTGTTTGTTTTCCCAGAAAATCACAGGCTCTCTGACACTTTTGTCAGGTTTTACCAACTGATTTGTATTAGCAATCTTTGTAAAACTCCAGCTATACTTTATGCAAATCTTATATAAGTCTCCTAGGATTAATTACCTCATTCAGAGTAAAAGTTATTTAGCAAGTAGGAAAAATTAGGCAGTAGCTGGTGACTTTGCTGTTTTGAAATGAAAAGCCAGAGTCCTAAGATCTGTTCCCAGGCTAAATACTAGGTTTAGAAATTAATTATTTGAAAGTCTCTAAACAAGTACTTTACATTACAACCTTTTTTGCATCATTTATCCTCCAGATAACTTCCCTGTTCCAACTGTGAGCATAGTAATGAAAAAAACAACCAGGAATGCAGATTGTTTACATGATAATTTTCAGAATTAACTTTTCTTTCTCAGCCTGAATTCATCAAAACTGGTAACACTGGTCTCAGGAAATGCACTGTGACACTGTGTAAAATGTTCTGACACCATTGGGGCATCACCAGTAAACACTATCAAGGAGAAACTTGTCCTATGCAGAAATCCAACACCAGAATCATGTGCTCTCTACAAAATAATGGGGACTTTGAAATACAATGTAATAAAGCATAATCATGTGATAAAATGGATGTCATACATGGCCTGTGGGAAAGGAGATATCAGTCTCTGCAAGCCTCCCAGTGCCTTGTTCCCAGAAAGAGGAGACCTGCAGGCTGCAAAGCCCCTAGGGAGGACAATGCTGGACAACCAAAATCCCAGCTGTGCAGAGACAGCTACCCAGGCCATACCTCAGCCTGGCTGCCCCAGGGAGCTGCTTTTTCAGCACATTCATACCAGAAGTCACAAGAAACTAGTTTTTGAAGGCAGCCTTTGGGACTTCTTACACAGCGTCTGCAGCTGCGAAATCCTCCTGCATATACCCTATGGCTTTAGAGTCCTTCCACTACTGCCCCAGCCCTTGTTGGAGCGTGGCAGGTTACCAGGCCCTTGTTACTGAGGCTCTAGACCCAGCTTTTAGCTTTCACTCTGCCCACTTGGCTGTAAGGGCAAATAAACATGTAAGGGCAGCTCTCAGGACTGTCTGTTCAACAACTTCAACTACAACATAGCACTGCCTTGCACAGCACATGCAAATCACATAATTTCACAATATTACTAGCATTTTCTGAGGAACAGCTTAACACATATAGCATAATTACTTGGAGTACAGTGGATGAACAACTGCTGAACAGAAGCTATGTACCAAGCATGAAGTGCAGATCTGGAAGGGCTGTAGTTACCAGGGCTCCAATATCAACTTGCCTTGAGTCAATGGGGATAGACTGTTCTGCAGCAGCTGAGGTTTTAGTCTAAAGGAATACAAATATTTGGATATCATGTTGCTTGATTAAGTCACTAGATAACTTAATGTCAGACAGCTAAACAAAGTCTTAAAGAGATCATTCACATTCCTAATGTAAAACTTGCAAGAGCTCCCTTTAGTGTAATAGCTTTTCTTAAGGGATATTTAAGGTTTATGTGACCTATTATAGAGACCTTGTCGATATGATTCTAATGTATACTGTATGTTCACTTTGCCTCTCTGTATACTTACCGTATTTACATTTTTTTGTAGCAGATTTCAACAGGTGGATGGTATCTGATTTCCTCATTGTTCATTTTGTTGCATATTAAAAATCCTTTAATGGCTTTTCACCTATTACACTGACTGTTAAAAATAAAGCCAAGCAAAGTATTTGCTGTGAAGTTCTTAATGCTGTCTGCTGGCTCCAGACATTGAGGACTCTCTGTCCTTCCACAAGTTTTCTGGAAAAAATGTCACATTAGCAGCCCTTTTACCCCAGACATATTGCATATTTACAAATCTCTTTTCTTGCCTCCTTCCAGAGATAAGTGCCCACTAGCTGATGAAATCCAAGTCTTGTGAGTGTGCATTGTAGACCACATATTTTAGGTTTTCCACAAATCTTCTACTCTCTTTGTGACTTCTACAGCCTCCTATGGTCTCATCCACTGGTGACTACATAATATGTCCCAACTACACATCTTGCAAAATGTCAGCTAATGTGAACAAGACTGGAGGTGCAGAAGAGGACAGGGGATCTGCTTTGCATTTCCTTCCCTTCTGCAGAACTGGGAAGCAAAAGACCTGCTCCCTGGGGTGTGAGTGCTTTAGGGCAATGAGGAGGCAGCGTTAGCAAAGGACACCAAGCCCTTAAGGATTCACTACCACTTTTCTGCTCTGAGTAATTCCCTGAAAAGGAAGAAAAGCTGTCAGGGGTCCTCTGATTTGCAGCTATTCAATGTTTGACCCTCCTTCTGCAGCAGTACTACAGACAAAAGCTGGGGAGAGATCCATGGAGAAAGGTCCCTGGGAAAGAAGCTCACCCTCCTTCCTCCCACTCCTCTCCACTGGGAGGTTTGTATTTTCCTTCTGTATCATATCTGGTGTATGTAGTTGCTGCCCAACACCGACAAAACTCAAAGAGCAAGTGAAGACCAGGGTTTTACACCTTCTATGCTCAGATTTGGTAAAAAAGCTGCTCCGCTGATTCAATGCATTCAGGGGGTTTAGAGCAGGAAAAAAAACGGCTCTGCTCTATTGCCTCCATATTGCACTGCCTCTTTAAAATCAGAAATGCACGGACAGCTTCAAGGTGCCTCCCACTGAGAAAAGGCTTTAGATGCATGCACAGAGACATCAGAGCCATCCTCCCCTGAGCTGCAGGGCAAACCTGCTTGGGAAAGAAATGATCATTCAGCGAAGTCCTCTGGCTGCTTTCAGTGATCCTTTCTCTGCTCCAGTGAGAGCAGCACATTTGCAGAGGAGAAACCTGGAGGCTATCCCCAGTGTTCCTGAGACCTCCAAGAAGATGAAAGCAACTGCAGGTACAGTTAGCTGATGGTGTTATATCAATTTGTGGGTGACTGGATTGTCCTTATTTTAAAATGTGCTCTCAGTATTTTGCAGGGAAACCTGTCTGAAAAAGATACCACACCTTGCTTTAACCAACATACAGATTTTTGCATCCAAGTATTTATTTAGTACTTCTCTTAAATGAATGTTCCTGCTTCCAGGCAGCTGTGGGGTTGTCTTGCAAAGCAGTCAATTTTTTGAACTGTTATTCAGTTTCAGGCTTTGGCTTTCTGTTATTCTGTTCTGCAACTCTCGGATAGAAATGCAGTGTGGAGACTGAAGTTGTAGAAGTTTCTCTCAGAAATTTATTAAGTATTGGTACATCAAGGGCTGATGGCAGTTCCAGGGAAAGAAGGGGGCAACAGCTCCACTATGCAGATTGTTCTTTGTAGCTATGACGGACATTGTTCAATAGCATTTAACACCCTGAAGACCTACTGCCTCAATGCAGAAAATGTGGTGATGCCCCTATTCTCTTCTGGGATTGGGTGGGACTGTCCTGACAGCTGTGAGTCTGGTGTGAGGATTCCCAGGTGTGGCAGGGGAAGAGGCAAGAAGGGACCCTCTCAGAATTTTCATACAAAGTAGAAGCAAAATTAGCCAGTAATTAGATTTTTTTTTTCCTCAGTGTGGAAAATAAAAAAAATTTTAACATTTGGTACAACTAGCAGTACAAAAAGGGGACCCTGCTCCTCCCCAGCTCCAGAAATTCAAGGCACTTTGTCTTGCTTAAGAAAAATTTTCCCTTTTACCTCAGGAACCTGTTTGTAGCAGCAGTCTCCCTTGAACAGCACATTTACTTTCACAGCAAAGTTCTACAAGCTGGTTCACAGGACAAAATCTTGTCTATGCAAATTGGCAGAGCTCCACTGGTTTAAGAGAAGCAATAATGGATTATGCTGGCTGAAAATTTGGTCCCCCTGCTGAAATTAATGGCTGCCTAAAAGGAAAGTGCTGGCTTTGGTATTTTCTTGAGTCTTGGCAACTCTTATTTAATTTGGAAATGTATTTATAAGCCAGGACACCAGTTCTCCTTTCATTCTCACCCACCACATTGCTCCGAGACATCTAGTGTAAAGCAAAAACTTCGTCCAAAAAGCACATCAAATACTCTTCAGCAAATTGAGGCGTCATCTCATTTTAGTTTTTTTTTTTTTTTACCTTGCACAGGTATGACAGCACTGTGGGCTTGAAGGCTGGCAGAGATTTAAACTGGATTTTATACTCCTATATTGTCATTTCACTGTGTGCTGAAAACAAAATTTCATCGTTGGTAAATAAAACTTCTGTGTGTCACAATCAGTGTATTATGCAACTTAAAGGATTTTATAACAGAAACATCCTTTCACAGGGTATTTCTTCCCACTGTGCACAGCCAGCAATATTGCTGTGGGGCAATAAGGTGGCTATTGGTTTCCCCTCAAGCACAATATTTTTGCTGTAATTTCCTCTCAGGAAATGTTTTTCTTTTTTTGTTCCCACAGAAAGAGATAAATGAGGCTGTTGCTCTTATAATCTGATGGGGACAAAGACAAGGTGACTCACTGTTCAGAAGTAAACTTTGGATGAGGTTTCTTGCCTGCCACTGTCATGCCCTGCCACCCTGGGTAATTCTAACATGAAAACAAGGGCCAGCCAAGCCACATGTGTCAAAAGAAGACAGACATGGCCATGGAGCAAGCTGAACATAACCCAAATGCTACTGTCAACCTCAACTTTGCTGCGATCTACAGTCTCCACAATGGGGATTTAACCTCCTTGCGAAACTTCTCCTTCCCTTTCAATTTCAGTTACAGCGATTACGATCTCCCACTGGACAGTGAAGATGACATGACCAAAACTCGCACCTTCTTTGCAGCAAAGATTGTGATTGGGGTGGCTCTGGTTGGCATCATGCTCATCTGTGGCATTGGCAACTTCATCTTCATTGCTGCTCTTGCCCGCTACAAGAAGCTGCGGAACCTCACCAACCTGCTGATTGCCAACCTGGCCATCTCAGACTTCATTGTGGCCATTGTATGCTGCCCCTTCGAGATGGACTACTATGTGGTGCGGCAGCTGTCCTGGGAGCATGGCCATGTCCTCTGTGCCTCAGTCAACTACCTACGGACCGTTTCCCTCTATGTTTCTACCAATGCTCTTCTGGCTATAGCTGTTGACAGGTAAGTGGGGTGCTATGACTGCACAAGGAAATGCCAGAGCATCTGAGGTTGGCTGTCCAGATTTCTAGGTTTTTAACATGCTCAGCTGTTCTGCAGGATTTGCTGATGTCCATGGAGGTACTATGCAGACCTGGGTATCTTGTTTCATAAAAAGTTAATCACAGGAAGTCATAACATTATCCTGGAGAAAACTCAGGAAACTTCTTGACTGAATTTTTCAGGTTAAAAGAATGTTGATTTATTAAAAAGATTTTTTTCTGATAAAAATATGCTTGATTCAAGTGTAGGAGAGGGTTTATGAAATAACAGACAGAGGAAAAAGAGAGGGACCAATCAGAAACACCCAGAGACTAGGGTATTCGTCAGCTAAGGAACCTTCTCTACTGGCCTACACAGCTTTTCTGAGTCTAACCTTTTCTATAAACAGTGAAGTAAATACTCTACAGCAAGAGGAACAGCTGACTGGTGACACAGAATTTGACAGGTGACTTTCCAACATGGTTATTGCCTTACAGGATATTTCTTTCTTCCTCTAAGGTATTTTTCCCAGGTTTCGTTTTGGTGTGAAAAAGAGTAAAAGATAAGACTTCTGTCTAGCCTGCAAAATAGAGTTCTTATTCTTTGTCATGACGTACTGAGAAAACCTAACAATTGTTAATTTAACCGTTTAATAGTACTGAGGCCTTAGCTGGATGCTCCAACCCAGAAGCGGATGCCCAGTGAGTGTTGCCAGTACTCTACTCCCCATTCAAATACTCTCCTCTCATACTCTCCTCTCTCTTTACACACCTCTCTGAGGATGGCACAGTGGCAAGCCAGGAAAGAGCCACAGGTAACTTATGGCACCTGTATTTACAGCACTGTCCAGAAAATGCTAAAATGCTACACCAACCCGGTTTAGCAGAGGTTTTCCTACAGCCTTCATAAGGAGGTAAGCAGAACATAACGATATACAACTGCTGTACTACCTGCTTCATGCTGCAGTCCTGAGATATTTTTATGCCTGCCTCTCACTCCAGGAATTTTAACAATATAATTTAATTGTATTCTTTCTTATGACTTCTGTTCTCCTAGCCTCATGCACCATGGACTCTGGCATACCCAGGCACCGAGGATCAGCTTCACGCTGACATAAGTCTGACACGACTGACTCACAGAAAGCCAGAAACCCAGAGAGTAAACTCTTTACAGAAAGGTCATCATAGCAAGAAATCTTTTGTGTACAAACACAATATACATCTCTCTTATACCCTCTACGTATGCACGCTGTATGATTCCCAACACCCTCTTTCCTTTTTTTCCCAATTTCTCTCCTGTGTCATGTTATGCTCTAGTCTAATGTTGCATAGTTTTTGGTGCCTGATCCAAAACACAACTCGGGAGCAGTTAACCCTGCTGGTGGTTGTATAGAAACAGCTTGTACACAGCTGATTTAGCTGTTACTGTCGTCAACAGAAGTCTGTGGAAAGACTCCGGGGAAGTTCAGAGTTGTTCTGCCTGGTGTGAGGGAAAGGGCAATCAGCTCCTATGAAACAAATCCTTAAAAAGTGCCTAACAAAACATCTTTGAACAGCAGCCGAGGACTCAGGGTTAAGCTTCTAAACACTATCATGTATGCATTACCATTTTCTATTACTTATCTTTTTCAACTTATAAAAACTTTTCTTGGAAAGCGCTGCTAGTGCATCCCAGATTGATGAAGTAACATGGGTCATTGAGCCCTTATGCCTGTTAAGAAATCAGAAGAAGATTTCTAGCATATCTCCCCACAGATCTTTCAAAACAATCCTGGAGATGATTAATCACTGAAGTTTGTTCTAAGAACACACTGTTTTGTTTTCACTGCCCTTTTTTTAATGAGCTTTTTAGATGGTAAACAGAGAGAAACCTTGTTCATTTAACAATCAACCATTCCATGTTTGTTACGTCATGTGCGTGGTTGACTTCAGTCTTGAAAAAGAACAGGCTCCTAACAAAAGTCTTCCCATGTTTAGATCATTTAAAAGAGAGGGTAAGCCTGTCCCACAGGATTTCCCTCAGGCAGGGCCCTCTCTCATCTTCCTTGAGGTCTATTCACATGAAACATAGGAATTTAACATATTTAAGGCCACACCTACACTAGACAGTATGCAATGTGAGAGGAACTGAAGAGTTAAGAATTTCTGCTAAGTGTCCCAATGTCCATGCTGTAAATATTTTGGTGGGTTTAGCTTTAGCTGGGTCCCCTGGACTGAACGCCCTTGAGCACTTGTGTTTTATGTACACTTTTGGAGCACATCTTCCAGGGAAGTTTCATCTGAACTCGGTTCATGTGCTCCAGGACCACTACCCAGTAACAGTAAGTGTGGTAAGCAATGACAGTCAGGAAATCCGCCATAAAACCTCCCTCCTGACTCTCTTATAGAGATTTGCCCCATCCTGCCAAATGTTCTGCTGAGCAGATATGCATACTTATGAATGCAGATACATACATTATCCCACAACCTTGTTTCCACAGGACCCAATCTAAAAATATTCATTTATCAGCTTCACAATGAGGCTGAGTAATTCTGCTGTCCCTTGACATCTAGCCTGAACTATTAAAAGCAATGAACAATTCATCTGCTTCCAATATCTGGCTGATGAAAA
The DNA here is from genome assembly GCF_949628215.1 of Phalacrocorax aristotelis. Classification (NCBI taxonomy): domain Eukaryota; kingdom Metazoa; phylum Chordata; class Aves; order Suliformes; family Phalacrocoracidae; genus Phalacrocorax; species Phalacrocorax aristotelis. Next base: position 86,603,083 of record NC_134278.1, read on the forward strand.
GCACCACTGACATGCCATTTTATTCTAGAATGAACATATACTGTGGATGCTATCTATGTATAGAATATATACAGATAGAAAAGCCTCTGAATGAGAAATTCCACTTTTTGAAACAATTCTATGTGTTAATACAATTGTACTGGGAGCTCTGGGGCCTCTCTGATAAAAATCTCTTAGCAGAAATATCCTAACCTTTTTGGGACAGAGTACTCTAATGTAAGCTCTTCTTACATCTATAGTGTCTTAAAAAATCAACCCCCCCAAACTCCAACCAAACAAAAAAAAACCCAGAGTGAATGCAATTTGGTCCTAGCCTCTTTTTAACTGAATCAAGAGCAACTGATGGATCTTGCAATTAATGTTTTTCGAGTTCTCCACACCTCCTTGTAAAATACTGCAGAACACCTTGCAGCTTTACAGTCATAAGGAGTGCAAAAACCTGACTCAAGTTTTATGGTTTGGCATACTAGTTAACACAGCATATTTAAGATCAATTAACAATAGTCACCTCCAGCAGACAAAAAAAGAAATCTGCATGGACAGAAAATGGATACACAGTTCTTTGTTGGTGGCTTGAAAACATGCTCATCTGTAACCATTCATTAGTATCAGTTTCAGCTCTTTGCATCCCATGGAATAACCAAGAAAATAATAAAAACAGTTATATATATTTGACCTCTTGGTTAAAAAAAAAGCATATTTAAATAGTTCTCTGCCTAGAGATAATATTTTTGTGTTTCTTCTTGTTTGTCTTTTTACCTGCACCTGACTAGGTGTTTATTACTGCATGTTTCAAACTCTTACTTGAACATGTGTTGTCCACAAAAGAATTTCCAGAGGCGGTATCATGACACATCCTGGGTGTGACATCACCTGCATATTGTGCTAGGTCCTGCAAACATATTTGTCAGTGATAGGAATATTTCTTCTCTTTCTCCTCTTCCAGACTTTCCATAACCCCCAGACTTGTGATCTGTGTTAATAGGTTTGTGATGCAAATTTATAACATTTCCAGTTTGATCTTGTTAACAGGTGGGATTCTGAGACTGAGGCCTTAAAACCATTTTCAGACACTCTAACGTACACCCAGATTTTCAGATCGCCACTGTCCTACCAAACCCTTCATCCATTCACTCCAGAGTTTCTGCCTAGATTTAGGAACTTGATCCTAGGCTGCTACTTTGGAAAACTTTCTTAACTCTCCTCACAGAAAAATTCATCAGGCTTTCTCCTTAAGAATGACAGCAATTCCCTTCTGCCTAACTCTGTCCACTTGTATTTTGAAGTGTGTTCTGACTAATAGTGTTTTCAGACTTCATTTTGAATGTATTTGTCTGTTCTAGGTATCTGGCCATTGTTCACCCACTGAAACCACGCATGAATTATCAAACTGCAACCTTCCTAATCACCTTGGTCTGGATTGTCTCCATACTTGTAGCTATCCCATCTGCATACTTTGCTACTGAAACAGTGTTATTTATAGTGAAAAACCAGGAGAAAATTTTCTGTGGTCAAATTTGGCCAGTTGACCAGCAGATATACTACAAATCATACTTCCTCTTCATCTTTGGCATTGAATTCGTTGCACCTGTGATTACGATGACCTTGTGTTATGCCAGGATCTCTCAGGAGCTTTGGTTTAAAACCGTACCAGGATTTCAGACAGAACAGATCAGAAAGAGGCTTCGATGTAGAAGAAAAACTGTTATGGTACTGATGTGCATCCTGACTGCCTATGTTCTCTGCTGGGCACCCTTCTATGGCTTCACAATTGTCCGTGACTTTTTCCCCACCATCTTTGTGAAAGAGAAGCATTATCTTACTGCTTTTTACATAGTTGAATGCATTGCTATGAGTAACAGCATGATAAACACCATGTGTTTTGTAACTGTGAAAAACAACACCATGAAGTATTTCAAGAAGATCATGTTGCTGAGATGGAGATCCACATATAATGGAAGCAAATCTAGCACAGATTTAGACCTGAGAACAAATGCAGTGCCAGTTACAGAGGAGGTAGACTGCATAAAACTGAAATAAGTTTTCTGCAGTTGTAATTTCACATATTTTGGAGAGGGAGTAAAGAAGAAATAAAGCTTAGAGGGGAACACTCACCATTTGTGAGAGCCCTTGAAAAACAGCCAACTATGCATTTCCACAAGAACTCTTTTCACTGACTGCTGTATAATCCCGTAACTCAGACTAATGCTGTGCTTCAGTTCACCCATCTGTGCATTTGGGATTTAGACACTCATTTCAGTTGTTTAAAATTTAAGGGGATCAAAAAAGTCTATGAATGCATTAAAATGTTTTACAATTATGGAAGAGTCGATTGCTGAGCCTAGCAATGATGCCTTTGTTTCTTCTTAAGAGAAATCTCTTAACCCCTTTGAACTTATCATTTGTATGGATGGCAAAAAAAGCCCAGTTTGCTTCATGTCGTTCTTTATCCTCTCAGTTTACCCCTCACAATGAAGCTGCTTGAAGTCTACAGACCACCAGCTTTCTGTTGTCCAATGTGCAGTATGCTCTTATGAAAGGCACATTCTCTACAAAGCTAAATACTGCTTCACAGTCTAGTGAAAACCTCCAGTCTCTTCCTGTGACACCTTGTTTAAGAATATTTTATCAACATTCCACTCTCTAGTTTTATGTAGAGTGTTACTCTGTTTATTATGTATTTGGAAATGGCACAGATACTTATTGAAGGGACCTATTCCCTTCTTTCATCTCCAGGCACCCTATGGCCAGCTTCTGCTGTCTTGAGTCACTGAGCTCTTCACAGAATCGATCACAAAATCCTAGAGGTGCAAAACATCTCCAGATTGTCTAGCCCACCCCTCTGCTTGAGCAGGGTCAGCTAGAACAGCTTGCCTAGGATTGTGTCCAGTTGGGTTTTGGCTGACTCCAGGGATGGAGACTCCACAGCCTCCCCGGACCACTTATGCCAGTGTTCAACAGCCCTTGCAGTAAAAAAGTGTTTTATTCCATTTACATGGAATTTAATGTGTTTCAACTTGTTTTTCAGTAAGACCCATATAAAAGAATAGCATGTTATTGGGAAAAAATTCACCCTGCTGAACCAGGCCTAGATATCTTATCAAGTCTGCATACACCTTCAAAACAAAGTACATGTAGGGCCAAAATAGCATAGAGATCTTGAGATGGTCTGTCCTTCTACAAGCAATGGAGACAGACTCTAGGCTTCAGCAAGCCAGTCACTGGTTGAGTTGAGTAGCTCATTGTCTTGTCAAACATAAGGCAACAACTCAATATGAATTCTGCATTGCCTCTCCCAGTGCTGTTTTTACTATTCTGATTTTGTGCAACTCCAGGATGGATGTTTCTTAACCAATAATCGTGATAAAGCAGGTGACAGTAGCAGTAATACTTACTCATTTAAAATACACATGAGATACCATGGACTTTTGTGTATTGAAATCAAGTCTTTTCTATTGTGATGACAAATTCTTCCTGTTTTAAAGTATATGGTACTGTCTACTTTTGGAGTAAGTGGCTTTTGTAAATAGTCTGTTTGTGAATTTGAAGTGAGCAGCAAATCCTGCTAATAAAATCATAAACATTGAGTCAATATCAGCATTGTGAATTATTTTTTATATTTTCCCCTTAGCCATAATTTTCCTACCCAAGTGACTAGTGTGAATTATTCAATTTCCGCTAAAAAAAACTATGAGGCCGATCAATTAAATTTAATGGCAAAAGGATATTCAAATCCATTAAAGTGCTCAAATGCTCTCATCATTAGCTGCTCTTAAAAAATACACATTGGAGAGGATCTCATAATTTGCTCTGTTAGGCAAAACAATTACTGAAATAATTCTTCAAAATGACATCTTTGAATAGGGTATTAAATCCATTTGTTTCCCAGTAAATATAAAGGACCAGAGAGTTGCAGAATTTCATCAAGAGGTTTAATCTTGTAATTTTTCCTGAAATCTCATGGTTTCTTCTGAAACTATGCACCTATATTTGTCTCCTGAAACCTGTACTAGTTATTGAGGATTAGTTAGCAATACTACCTATTATGAGAGTGGCCTGATACTCCTTCCACCTATTTTTCCTAAACCTTTCTTGGTGCAAGAAAGCCAACCAAAAATTTTCCACAGCTGGCAATCCACCTGATGCCGAGTTAAAAAACAGAAGTTCAACCCCCCACCAAGCAACTTAGTACCAAGCAAAAACTGGGGCAAAGAATTGCTTTACAGTTCTGGAAATCACACTGAGAGCTCCAACAGAGCTCTTCCGGTCAAGCCTGCCCAATGTTCTCAGCCATTGTGTCCCTGTCCTTGTGAAGGGTAGTAGAGCAGCAGCTGCCACAGCCCCTGTTGTGGATTTAGGTTTTGAGGGTCCACAATATTGCTGTACTTTGGCATTTTGAAGTCTTCCCAGCAGCAAAGCAGTGTTTCAGCCTGAACTACTGGATAAGTCAGGACAAAAAGTTGTGTTTTGTCCTCAACTGCATTTGTTGTGAGCAGCATCTCCAGAAAGAGGAGTCCCACTAAGGAAGGGTGGCGGTCCCCTGTTCCCTGATCAGAGCAGCCAAGTATTCACATCACCCTTAGCCTGTGTCTGCACCAACTCCAAACACCCCAAAATTGGTCACAGGCTTCACTTTCAGGGACCAATGTCTGCTCCTAAACTGAGCTTCAGCAACCAGGGGCCCAGGGCAGCGAGCCCAAGGGCCTTGCATGGGGACAGAAACCCAATGGAGATTTTTTTTGTCCCCAGAGAACCCATTTCACCTAGGGAGCAACAGGATATGGCCCCCTCTGTCACCCATGACTGCACTTAAATGGAGAATTCACAAGACTCTTGAAGTCACTTAGAAACTCACTCTAAGTATGGAAGCATGCAGTGGGGACAGGCCCTGACCAGAGTGGCTCCCTTGGGCAGTGGGGAGCAGGCAGGCGTACAATCAGAGTAGCTGAGGGAGGGGTCCAGACCCCACACTCTCTATAACTTAAGTGAGTTGTGCAGGGAGAAAAGAACAGAAAGGCTTTTTTCTACTCACTCACCTCAGGCTAGGGGGCATGGATGCCAGTGGGTGCTCCAGAGATGGGTGCTCCAGAGATGGGTGCTCCTTTGGCTTCCTGTCAGGTGGGAGCTACCCTACAGCCTCTTGCCTGGCCCTCCCTGCAGAAGTGCTTTCTCACTTACATTGAATGGCAACATTTAGTGAGGGAATGGAATACGGATTGTACCTACCTAGAGCTCTGCTTGCAAGAGCCATGCTTAAACAGAGAAAAAAAAAACACAAACTGGGAGGAAGGCAGCATCTGTCACAGAGGAGAAGCAGCCCCTTCCAGCACAAGCTCTTACCCACTGGAAGGCAGTAAAAACTGCAGCAAGACCTTAGCAGCCACCAGCTGCCCACTGTTAGCTCCAGTGGCACAGCAGCAATAAGGACTTCACCATGCAGGAACAGTGGGATGTGTGAAGGATGAGGAGTGGGTGGGGGTGAGGCATCCTCCTGAGAAGTGTTAGCAGGGTTTAGATAACCAGATGCCATCATGTCTTAGTTGTGGCTTGCTCCAAAATTTATTGCCAAAAGCAAAAACGTGGTGCTATCACATTGGATTCCTGCTCAGATGTCTGCCTGTGCACAAGTCCCAAAACCATAGGCTCACTTCCTTCTGCAGCAGCTCCTCCAGGAGGAGGATTTTACTGGAGGTAAAATCCAGTCCCTGCTCCTTTACACTGGCTCTCTGAAAAACAGACAAACCAGGTGTAACTGGAAACTAAAATGGTGACCTCAAACAGCTAAGAGAGGATTAAGAGAAGAAAAAGCAGTTATTCTCAGCAATGGGCACTGAGAAAATAAAATATGTATTTTAATAAAGCAATAGCAGGAAAAGAAACTCCAACCATTGTCCCTCTTCCAAAGGACACAAGATGCCAGGCCAGGGTAGGTCACAATAGCCAGGATATGAAATTTTCTTGAGGACTGACTGACTCACTCAGGAGCTCAGACCTAACTGTTGTCCTTCTTTCAGCATAGCAGCCTTTCATGTGGCAACAGCACCCTCCAGCTGCTGCCTTTGCAGCACAGCATCACACACCTACTGCATGGCCCTGAAAACTGCACCAGCTCAACCACCTTGGTGACAGAGCCATGCAGATATTCCCAGGATTCTCATGCCTCCAACAAGTACCAAGAGATGCTTCAGCTTTTGGCACTTGGGCACCTAGGCACTTACTCAACGCTTCTGGTGTTTGCATCCTCCCTCACTCCCTGTGTCAGCAGGGCCATGACCCTTGCTGGGTGCTTGGGCTACCCCCTACCAAACACTCAATATCACCTGTGCTAAAAAACCCTACACCGCTAAGCAGAAGAAAGCAGAATTTATATGAGACAGACACTGCTCCCTCAGACTCACCAGAGATCCTGTTTTCTCTTACACTCTGTTAGGATCCTGTTCTACAGACTCCACCCTATCACATGATGTCAGGAAAAGCCCCAAAACCACTGATGAGACAGGGATCACTGCAGCCTCCAAAGCAACCTTCCTAATACCATCCAGAACAAGAGAATGAGGAACAAAACCTGATATAAAACCACCACAAGCACCATGAATAATAAGAACCAACACTGAGCACAAAGTTGCTCAAAACACAAAGTTGCCTCCCTCAAAACCAGGACTGACAGAAGAGAAGACACAAAGATGGTAATGTTCCACAGAAAAAGACATCCCCAAGCTCAAAAGACCATGAAGAAACATAAAAACCCCATTTAAACTCATCCACCTGGCTCATCTGCTGGTTCTAGAAGAAAAAGTGTGGAAGGTAATACACAGAAAGCATGCATCACAGGAAGCGTGTTGAGGCACAGCAATAAAATTGGAGTGTCTAGCACTCTGAAAAATCCAAATGCTGAAGCACTCCAAAAAAGCCAGGAGGTGGAAAGCTCCAAGAAAGACATGCATTGAAGCGCTCCAGACAGCAGGGAGCTGTAGGGCTACTGCAGGACCACATGTAGAAATGCTCCAATAAAAGCCAGGTGCTGAAGTGCTCTGAATAGCCAGGTGGTGAAGCACTGCTCTGGGATGGCACTGTTTAGGGCTCCAATATACACCAGATGTTGTAGAAATCACGAAAAAAGCCATGGGGTGAAATGCCCCAAAAAGAGCCATGCGGTAGAGGCCTCCAGAAAAGCTAAACAGGGAAATGCTCCCAAAAAGTAATGGGTGCTGAAGGAACCCTCCAGGGCCATGAGGTGACACACTCCAAAAATTCCCAGGTGATGAAGAAACCAAAAAAGTCAGACAGCAAACAATCCCGTAAAGAAGGGAGATGAAGGACTCCTCCAGGAGGGCACAATGAACGACTCCAAGAAGAGCCAAGTGGTGCCATAAAGAAATTCTCCTGGTTGGCATGATGAAGGACTCCAGGAACAGCTGGGCGGCATGATAAAGAGCCTGACGGAGCAATGACAGACAACTCTGATGCAGCACAATGAAGAGCAGCCAGGCAGCAGGATGAATGCCTCCTCCAGGGTGCCGTGGCAAAGGGCTCCTCCAGGGCAGTGTGATGAATGACTCCAGGAGGACCCAGGGCATGCGATGAGGGGCTCCAAGAAGACCTGGCCGCCGCAATGAAGAGCTTCTCTGGGGCAGCACAACTACGGGCTCCTCCAGGGCAGTGTGATGAGGGGCTCCAAGAAAAGCCAAGCATTGTGATGAAGGGTTCCTCTGGGGCGGCACAGTGACGGGCTCCTCTAGCGCGGTGCAGTGAAGGCCTTGTGCAGGGCAGCACGACGACAGGCTCCTGTGGCACAGCATGGATGCACCTCTCAGGCAATGCAGAGACCTCCTCCGGAGCAGTGTGACAATGGGCTCCTACAGAGCAGCACAGTGACAGGCTCCTCCAGGATGGCGTGATGATAGGCTTATGCAAGATACAATGAAGAGCTCCTCTGGGGCCACACAATAAGGGGCTCTTCTGGTTTGATGAGAAAACTTCACTCTCCGGAGTGAAGAGACAATAAGCTCCTCCGGTGTAATGCAATGAACACCTCCTGAGGCACAGCATGATAACAGGCTTCACTGGGATGAGGCAATGAAGAGCTCCTAAGGCATAGCATAACAATAGGCTCATTGGGCACGGTATGATGAAGGGTTCCTCTGGGGACATTGTGGCATGAAAATGGGCTCCTCTGGTGTGGGGCAATGAATTGCTCCTCCATAGCAACACGATAAAAGGGTCCTCAGGTGCAGCGCAATGAAGGGCTGGAAAAGGAACCAGTACTCACCATTAAGGAATCCTCTGGCGTGGCACAATGATGGGATCCTCCAGGCTGGCACAGCGTGATACTAGTCTCTGGTATGGTACAATTAACAGCTCCACTAGAGTGGTACACTGAATGGCTCCTTAGGCGCATGGTGACAAGTTCCTCTGGAGCAGCTTGATGAAGTGATCCTCAGGCACAGCATGACGACGGGCCCCTCTGAGGCAGGACGATGGTGGGCTCCTCTGTGTCAGCGCCGCCTCAAAACAGCTTTCTGGGGCATGGGGCAAAGCAATGCACGGCTCCTCAGGAGCGGGGAGAGGCAGCATGGGGCTCCTCTGGCAGTGTGGGGGTCCTCAGGTGGCGTGACACGGGCGAAGTGGTGGGGGCTCCTCAGGTGACACCGGGCTCCTCTGGCAACATGGGGTGGGGTGGTGCGGGGCTTCAGAGATGATGTGGGGGCTCCACTCCTCAGGCAGGGCACCTCAGGAGACATACGGCAAGGTGGCGCAGGGTACCACAGGCAGCATGGGAAGATATGGGAGCCCGCGTTGCGCCACCTGAGGTGCCTCGTGCACTGCCTGAGGAGCCCCGCGTCGGGTCATCCCATGCTGCTTGAGGAGGCCTTCATCACATCGCCTGAGGAGTCCTGCATAGCTCCGAGGAGGCCCTTGTTGTGCCACTGAGGAGCCCTGTGTGGCTTTGCACCGCCTCAGGAGCCCAGTGTCACATCATCCTGCGCCGCCTGAGGAGCCCCACTCTGTGCCACCTGAGGAGCTTTGCATTGTGTTGTCCCGCCCTGTGCTATCTTAGGGGCCCCCTGTCAGGTTGTCCCATGCCATCTGGGGAGCCCTGCACCACCTTGCCCCGCTTCTTGTTGCCTGAGGGTTGTCATCCCACATCACCTGAGGGGCCCCGCATTGCCCTGTGTGCCTGAGGAGCCCCATTTCACATTGTCCTGTGTCACCTGAGGAGCCATGCCCTGCATCCCCTGCGGACCCCCACATTTTGTCATCCTGCCGCATATGAAGAGCCCTGTATTCGGTTGTTCTGTGCCCCAAGAGGAGCCCTGCGTTGGGTTGTTCTGTGCCCCATGAGGAGCTTCATCCTGCATTGCTGGAGAAGACCTGTACCAGGGGAAGGGGGCTAGGGCTCACTCAAGGTTATATCCAGAAGAAATCAATCATCCAAAAGAAGATGAGGGCACTCAATCCCAGGAAGTTTCCGGAGATGGCATGTCAGCTCAGGGGTTGAAGCTTGACACACAGGATCTCTGCTCCAAGACCACTCAAAGGGGGTCTCCGGCAGCGCCCCATTTATACCCTGGGTGGGACCTGAGCTGTAGTCATAGCTGGTCACGATATAGAAGTTTCTCCAAACCAAGGCATCTCATTAGCAACAGACCCTCAGTTGTGGAAGGCTTTCTCCTCTTCCACCCCTTCCCTCACAATGGGTGTATGCAACTGGGGGCAGGGCAAAGGACAAAAGGTGAGAAAATGGGGTTCCAAACGCCTGTAATCACCATGCCAAAAGCCCCCATCACCTGAGGGGATAGGGGTTTGGGAATTCTACCTGCCACAAGCCTCTGGGCTTGCCTAGACTCCCAGCAGTCCCAACACTCTCTCCCTCTCTCTCTTCTTTTAGCGAAAGCCCAGCTCCAAAACTGAAAATGTCTGAGGACTGCTCCCACACCAAAGCTGTCACTGCTAAAAGAAATTGCTGGTCCTTACCCAACCTTGGTAGCCCTTTCACAGACACACCAACACTGGGTCTCTGCACCTACCTAACCTCCCAAAAATCCAAACGTTTTCTCCCTCTCTGCCTCTCATTTTCACCAGAGACGGCCTCCAAAATTCAAAACACCTGAGGATTGCTCCCACACTGGGGCTAGTGTGGGTCAGGGTTAGGATTAGGATTAGGTTTTAGGGTTAGGGCCATGAGTCTTAGGGTTCGGGCCGTTAGGGTCAGGGTTAGTCAGTTAGTCACAGAATCACAGAATGGTAGGGGTTGGAAGGGACTTCTGGAGATCATCTTGTCCAACTCCCCTGCTTTAGCAGGTACACCTAAAGCAGGGGGCACAGGAACACATCCAGGTGGGTTTTGAATGTCTCCAGGGAAGGAGAATCCACGGCCTCCCTGGGCAGTCTGTTCCACTGCTCTGCCACCTTCACAAGAAAGAAGTTTTTTCTCAGTTCAGGTGGAACTTCCTGTGTTCCAACTTGTGCCCATTACCACTTGTCCTGACCCATCATCCTGACACTCACCCTTTAGATATTTGTAGGTATTGATGAGATCCTTCCTCAGTCTTCTCTTCTCCAGGCTGAACAAATCAGGTCTCTCAGCCTTTCCTCATAAGGGAGATGCTCCAGTCCCCTGATCATCTGGGTAGCTCTCCACTGAACTTGCTCGAGCAGTTCCCTGTCCTTCTTAAACTGGGGGCCCAAAACTGGACACAGTTCTCCAAATGCGGTCTCACTAAGGCAGAGTAGAGGGGGAGCATAACCTCTCTCGATCTGCTGGCCAGGCTCCTTTTAATGCAGCCCTGGATACTGTTGGTCTTCTTGGCCACAAGGGCACATTGTTGGCTCATGGTCAGCTTGCTGTCCACCAGAACTCCCAGGTCCTTCTCAATAGAGCCACTTTCCAGTAGTTCAGCCCCCAGCCTGTACTGGTGCATGGGGTTGCTCCTGCCCAGGTGTAGGACCTTGCACTTGCTCTTGTTGAATTTCATCAGGTTCCCCTTGGCCCAGCTCTCCAGCCTATCCAGGTCTTGTTGGATGGCAGCACAGCCTTCTGGTGTATCAGCCACTCCTCCCAGCTTGGTGTCATCAGCAAACTCGCTGAGGGTACACTCTATCCCATCATCCCAGTCATTGATGAGTATATCAAATAAGGACTGCACCCAGCACAGACCCCTGGGGAACACCACTAGTTACAGGCCTCCATCCAGACTGAGCCCCATTGATCACAACCCTCTGAGTTCTGTTGTTGAGCCAGTTAGTCATTAGGGTTACGTTTAGGCTTAGGTTTAGGGCTAGTCATTAGGGTTAGGGTTAGTCAGTCATTAGGGTTAGTGTTAGTGTTAGCTGTTAGGGTTACAGTTAGTCATTAGGGTTAGGGTTAGTCAGTCAGTCATTAGGGTTAGGTTTAGGATTGAAGCTGTGCAAAATGGGAGGGTAACTCAATAGTTAGTTTGTCAGACTATTTAGCAGGTATCCTTTATTGCAGCGCTGGGTGCTTAGGGCATCGCTCCTACCATGGCACACCAAGCAGTGAGTGTAGGGTGCTTATATACAAGCATTGTATACATATTTAACATATTTCTGGGAGATCTAATACATATTCATGACAATCCGGAAATTGAGGGTTGCACCTTCTTCTCTTCCTTTTATGGTATTTCTGTCTTTCTGCTGATTTGGGTTGAGGGGCACTCTTCCTCATCCTTGTCTTCAAGGGTCGTAGCTTCATCCCATCACACTCTTCAGTTCTCTAAAAGTTCATAGCTGGTCTGATCTCTGCATGCGCATCCATTCTTGCTTGCACAGAGGTTTCCACTCTTTATTTTATCTGCAAAATTTCCCTCCTCAAGGTCCTTCTTTTGTTAAATCAAACCTCCCTTTCATCCCTTCATGAGACGTATAGGGTGGGCGAGGCTAAACAAGAGACAGCTAATCAATGCTGTTCAGGGCTCTTGTTACATTCCAGCTACAGTTGATTTCACAAAGGTCTCTCTGTTAACCCTTTTAGGACCCCTTCAGTCCCACCTTTTCTTCAACCTTTGTGGAGCCAACCTAAAGCTTTCCCTTATTCTCAAGAGACCTCTTTAAATATTTCCTTGTCTCCACCTGATGATGTATTTTGTTCTTTTTCCAATGAGAATAATGATCTGTCATTCTCTGGCAACACCATAGGAAACATCTAAGCATAATACACACTATGAGTCCCAGGCCTATTAAAATAATAATACTTACAAAGATTTGCTATAACCATCCAAAATTTGGCAACCAGGATGTCCGCTTTTCCCAGATGTCTTTGAACCCAGAAGATGTATCATCCAATGAGACTCGATGAAGGATCTGGTGCTTTCCCAAATTGTGTGGATGTCTGTTTCAGTTTCCTTTTCTTTATTTATGTATGCACAACAGCTGGTATTAATGATGGTGCACACACCTCCATCCTTAGCAGTTAATATACCTAAAGCTAATCGGTTTTGCAAAACCACTTTGCTCAAGGAGGAGATTTCTGTCTGCAAATTCTCTGATGCATCGAGTGTGGCATTCTCAATTTGCTCCAAAGTGGCTGAAATATTCACAATAGCTTTTTCTAACTCAATTACCCCTAAAGATGGTATTAACCGTCTCACAAAACTGTGATAACCTGTGGGTCTTATTGCTAGGGGGTTTGCTGTCCACTTAATTCTAGTCCATGGAGTTCTCAGAATTCCAGATAATGGCTTCTGATTGTTAAATATTTTTTCATGGAGCATTAGGTAACCTATAGTACAGGTACCATCCCAATTCTCAGGTAATCCTTTCCTCACTCATCCGTCACCACAGAGCCACCAGAGCCCTTGGGGAGCACAGGGATATTTCCTCCTAATTCTTGTATTAATTCCAAATCAGTTTTAGAATAATTTACCTGTTCTACCTCTGTTAGGCTTTCATGCCTATTATCGGGAATTAAAGCTGAGACTACCTTTAAGGTCACTTTTTCTGCTGCCCGTTTAGCCTCATGATCTGCCAGGCTGTTACCTTTTTCCGAGTCAGTGTTACCCTTTGAATGCCCTCAGCAATGCATGATGGCACCTTCAAGCAGTAGTTGGACCGCTTCTAGCAGCCAGAGAATTTCTTCAGCATTTTTTATCTTCTTTCCTTGGCTAGTTGGGAGTCCCTGTTCTTCCCATATAGCTCCATGAGCATGGACTACCCTAAATACATACTTACAAGTCTGTCCAGACATTCACCTTTTTCCCTTCTGCCAGTTCCAGGGCCCTAGTTAGGGCAATGATTTCTCCTTTTTTTGCCGATGTCCCAGCTGGCAATGATTGGGCTTCGATTACCTCTTCGGTGGTGGTAACTGCATATCCCACCATTCGGGTGCCTCCTTTGATGAAGCTGCTACCATCAGTGTACCATGAAACCTCCACACTCTCTAATGGCACATCTTTTAGGTCCAGTCTGCTGGTGTAGACAGCTTCCATGGTCTCTATACAGTCGTGTTCCAATGGTTCTGCTGTAGCTGTGATTTCGTTCAGGAAAGAAGCTGGGTTTACAGTGTTGGTAGTTTCAAGCAATATATAATCCCATTCTACCAAAATAGCCTGGTAACCTAGAAGAAACCTAGAAAGCAGAAACCTAGAAGAAACCTAGAAGCAGAAAGCCAGTGGCTCCCCTTCTGTTCCAGTACTACCAAAACTGCACGCGTCACTAACACTGTAATCTTTTGTACCAGGGCAAATTTCCATGCCTCCTCAATATTCAGGATTACTGCTGCTACTGCCCTCAAGCAGCCTGGCCAGCCTTTACTGGTCTCATCAAGTTGCTTTGAAAAATAGGCCACAGGTCTTTTGTATGGCTCTATTCTCTGAACTAGGACTCCTAGAGCTACTCCCTGTTTTTCATGGGAAAATAGCCAAAAGGGCTTGGTAGGATCAAGTAGCCCCAAAGCCAGAGCTTCCATGAGGGCTTAAGAGCTCTAAAAGCATGTCTTGCACTCTTAGTCCATTTTAGCTGTCTAGGATTTTCCTTTAAGAGTCACCAGAGGTCATACCAGTAGTCCGTAGTTACCAATCCACAGATGACACCAACCAGTCATCTCCAGGAACGTTCAAGTTCTTTTACTGTTTGGGGAAGAGGGGTTTTACAGATTGCTTCTTTACATGATGTTTCCAGTTCCTGTTGTCCTCCAGAAAGCTCATATCCTAGGTAAGTCACCTGCTGTTGCACCATCATAGCTTTCTGTCAAGAAACTTGATATCCATTTAAGCCCAAAAAGTTTAATACCTTACAGTCCATTGAATACACTTTTCCCGTGTTTCTGTGGCTATTAACAAGTCATCCACATACTGCAAAATTGTTCCATTACATGGAGGGGGATTCCAAGACTCTAGCTCTTTGGCTAATTGATTGCCAGAAATGGTTGGGCTGTTCTTAAAACCTTGGGGCAACACTATCCAGGTTAATTGGGTCTTCGCCCTGTCGAGGGGTTTTCCCATTCAAAGGCAAACAATTTCTGACTTTCCCTGGCTATGGGCAAGCAGAAAAATGCCTCCTTTAAATCTAGAACTGTAGACCAGTCTTGCTCTGTTTTTAATTTTGTCAACAAAGTGTATGGGTTAGCCACCACAGGGTGGAGATCCTTATTTTGTTAATTGCTGCCAGAGCCTGTACTACCCCGTAAGTACCATCAGGTTTCTTAACAGGCAGCATAGTAGTATTGTATCTAGACTCACATTCGACAAGCAGTTTGTTTTACAGCAAACTTTATCGGTTTCTCTATCCCTTTTCGATCTTCAAATTTCAAGGGGTATTGTTTCTGTTGCACAGGGCTGACTCCCTCTTTAAGTTCAATTACTATAGGTGTAGCATTTTTTGCTCTTCCAGGAGTCCCTGTAGCCCGCACCCATGGAAATACTTGGTTAACTGTCTTTTCTATTTCCCCTGAGGTCCCTTCCTCCTCTTTAGGAGAGATTAATGCCAGGCTTAGAAGCTGGATCAGTTGCTCTTCTTTTACTTTCAATTCCATATTTCCTTGTTTGAAAACTATCTCGGCCTCTAATTGTTCTAACAAATCTTGTCCCAATAGGGTTTGGGTGAATTGGGTAAATGCAGGAACCTATATATCCCAATCTGTTTTCCCAGCTTAAATTTGAGTGGTTTTAAAAAGTATGTCTTCTCTTGTTGGCCAGTTGCTCCTAATATTTTGTCAAAATCCTTATAAACCAGAGGTAGCTCCTGATTTAAGACCAAATATGAAGCACCTATGTCTACCAAAAATTCCACTTCTCTTTCTGTTTTCCCTAGCTTTACTTTAACCAGTGGATCAGCTAGGGTAGATCCCTGTCCCCATCACTCAGTATTAATTTCAGCTATCAGGTTTCCCTGATGCTTTGGGCACTCATTTTTCCAATGCCCTTTTTCCTTACAAACTGCACACTGATTCCTGCCCAACGGTCTGCCTCGTCCTCGTCCTCTTCCACCTTTCTTTTCTAATACTGCCACCATGGCCGTAGTTACCTTAGTAATTTTCCTACCTTCCATATCTTCTCCATTCCTAAAAACTCTCCAAGCTTCTTCAAGTAACTTCTCTAAGTCCCTATTATCAGGTTCCTTAATTCATTTCAGCTTTTTCCTGATATCTGTCAATGATTGCCCTAGAAGTATGGAGACTAGCTGTTGTTTTCCTTCCTCGGAGGAGGGATCCAAGGTAGTATATGTCCTCATTGCTTCTTTTAAACTATCTAGAAAGTTTGTGGGACTTCCATTATATTCTCGTTTTACTGCATAGAGTGCTGACCAGTTCACCACTTTCGGTACTGCATTCCCTATTCCATATTTAATCCACTTCCAATACTGTTGCAACAACTGATATTGACCTGCATCATTAGGATCTCACCTCGGATCCCATAATGGGACATGATTATTTACGGTCCCCTGTATAGTGTTTCCTGCTATCTGTGCCTCCACTTGACTACGAGCAGTCCTAATCACCAGACATGATTATTTATGGTCCCCTGTATAGCGTCTCCTGCTATCTGTGCCTCCACTTGACTACGAGCAGTCCCAATCACCAGATCTTTTTCTGTTTCTGTCATTTCACTCAACATTAGATCTATGTCTCCCCAATCAACATCCAAATTCTGCGTCATTAGTTCAAACCTCCTTGCTACCTTGGCTGGATCATCTCGATACCCTTTTACCACTTCCCTACAAGTTCCAGATTACCATCTATGAAGGGCACTTTAAATTTAACTAGTCAGTCTGGTCCCATCACTTCCCGCAGTAGAGCTAACACTTTAGGCACCTCCTTAAATCTGCTTCTAGTTCGTTAAGTGATCAGAGAAGACATGCTAATCCCCTCCCCTGGATCACTTTCCTCACCGTCTACTGATTCCGGGGAAGATGGTCCTGATCTAAGGGTAGGAGGCTGTGAAGGGGGTCTGGGCTGGCACACAAATCTGTCTAATAAAGAATCCCCATCTGTTTCTTCCTTTCCCTTAGGCTCTTTTAGACACCTCTGCCCAATACTACAAGCCAAACAGCACCTCTTCAACTTTCCCTGTTCCCTTTTACTACTTCTCTGCTCCTTCTCTAACGCCAACACCAAAGGATCCTGCAGCGGTTATATTTAAACCACACTCCTCCTGCCACTCAGGGTGGTCTTTTAATTCAAAGAACATGTCTGCATACATTACTTCATCCCATTTTCCCCCTCTCCTTAAAAATAACATTAACTGTAACAAGGTGTTATAAAGTTCTGTTAAAAGGCCACTTTTCCTCATCATCCAATTTATACAGTGGCCACCACTGATTGCAATATTTTATTAAAGTTTTCCTGTTCATGACCCCTCCTGGGAGTCCCCAATCTCCTTCCAATGTGCTAGGATACATCCCAGAGGGCTTTTCTTTAGAATTTAGCTGCTTTGATTCCCCGCCATTCCATTTTCTTGTCAATGTGTACGTAGATAACACAATATTGGTCCATAATAAAGTTAACAATCGCTTTGTTCCAGTCATACCCCTTGCAGGATAGCAGAACCAAGGGTCAGAACTCCACACTCACTTTGCAGCTATGCTGCATCTCAGTCATTCGTTCATTCACCATTCACACCAGAGTTAACTCAGCTCATTCATACTTAGTTATCAATTTTACAATGCCTGATGGGTATCTCCAAATTCAATGTCAAGAAGCCAGTATCCAAGTTCAGTATCAATAAATCCGTACCACCAGAAGTACAAAAGTTACGCAGGTTACCTACATGTACCAACACCAGAAAGAACATTACTGCAAAAGTACAAGGTTTAATCTGCGCCTGTACCCACGTACTAAATATATCACCAGGTACTGATTTACCACTGGGTCAGTACAGTTTTTGGGGCTTGAGCTTACCTCCGGGCTCGCCTACCCCAAGGCACGTAGGCACTAGTAACCCCGTGCTACCACCCCACGCGAGACGTCTCTACATGACTTACGGGTCTTTACCCTTGGGCTAACCTCACCCTATAAAAATATTTAAAGAATACCTTCCCAGAAGACGGTCCTTGTTTGCTCCTGCAGTGATTCAGATGAGGCAAGAAGCCCCTCTGAGAAGATCCTGGGGGTACCCTAGGGAGTCCACTTTCTCAGCAGACCCTGCAGCCGAGCAGAGAGGGTCCCATCTGGGTCATCAAATGAAGCCACGCAATATTGCAGGGCAACTCAATAGTCAATTTGTCAGACTATTAAGCAAGTATTCTTTATTGCAGTGCTGCGTACTTAGGGGATTGCTCCTCCCAAGGCAGACCAAGCAGTGAGTGCAGCGTGCTTGTATTAAGGTTAGGGTTAGCGGTTAGGATAAAGGGCTAAGGTTAGGGGTTGGGGTTACAGTTTAGTCAGTCATTAGGGTTAGGGTTAGTCATTAGGCTTAGGCTTAGTCAGTCTTTAGGGTTACAGCTAGGGTTAGTCAGTTATTAAGGTTACGGTTATGGTTAGTTAGTTAGTCGTTAGGGTTAGTCAGTTAGTCATTAGGGTTAGGGTTAGTCACGGCCATTAGGGAAGGGGCCAGGGACAACATAGGTCCGTGGGCCCAGCCCCACGGGGAGGATACTGGGTAGGAAGCCAGCCCTGTCCCGGGAACCTGACATGTGGGGCCGCCCCGCCACGCACTCACCGAGGGCTGGGCTGGGCTGGGCTGGTCCAGGCCCCGCCATCCCATCCTGTCCCATCCTGTCCCGTCCTGTCCCATCCGCGTCACTCGACTCATCGGCAGCGGCTGGGATGGAGCGGGGTGCACGGGGTGTCCCCGGCACAGCACGGCCCAGTGTGCGCGGAGTGACCCGCGGCGTGCGCGCGAAAGATGGGCGGGGCTGGCACCGCCCCCGCGGTAGGTGCCGGGGTGCAGCTTGGCCCAGCGGAGCGGGCAGCGGCCCTGTGGGTGAGCGGGGAGCTTCTTCCCGTGGGGCGCCTCAGCTGCAGTCTGGGGCCCTTCGCCGGTGCCCGCCAGCGGCCATGGGGAGCCTGGGGCGTGCAGGGAGATGGGCTGCACCTGGGTTTGGGGTCGTCCGGGGAGTTCTGGTGGGGCGTGGGGGTCCCTGGGGAGGTGTGGGGTCGTGAGAGTCATTCCCATGGGGAGGTGGGTTCTGTCTGGGGCACCTGGTGGGGTGTGGAGTCACGCAAGGAGTTCCCCATGGGGATGGGGGCTCTTTGTGGGGTTCCTGGCAGGCTGCGGGGCTGTGTGAGGGCTCCTGGTGGGGTGTGGGGCATGGGGCACGTGAGGGGTCCCCCGTGGGGAGGAGGAGGCTCTCCATGGGGTACCTGGTAGGGTGTGGGGCTCCTGGTGGGGTATGGGGGCCGTGTGAGGGGTCCCACGTGGGGCTGGGGGCTCTTTGTGGGACTCCTGGCAGGTTATGGGGCTATGTGGGGGCCCTGGTGGGGTGTGGGGCTGTGTGAGGGGGTTCCCCCATGGGGAGAGGGGCTCTCTCTGGGGTGCCTAGCAGGGCATGGGGACCCTGGTGGGGTGTGGGGTTGTGTGAGGGGTTCCATGTGGGGAAGAGGGGGCTTTCTATGGGGTGGTGCATGAGGACCCTGGGATGCATAGGTCTGGCTGGGGGCCTGGGCACTGCCCACCACTCTGTTTCATTTGTTCCAGAACAAGATTGTGGACTGGTGCGAGCGGCTCCAGCTGCAGAGTTCTGCCATCGCCTGGCATATGGACAAGGTGCTGCCCGCCAAGGACCAGGGCATCCTGGTAAGTCCCTGCCCTTTCTTCCAACGCAGGGTGGAGCGTGGTGGCCCCACATACTCCTGTGCTCACCATATCCGGTGGAGATGCTGAGTTCTTGGGGGTCTCATCGGTGTGCAGGGTTTTCTCCCTCCTACCCCACAGCTTGTGCAAGGGGAGTCCCACGGTTCACCTGCAATTCTTGCTTCATTTGCCTAAAAAATGTACACAAACAATAAATTTCTTGGTATTGGCGCACAGCCATCAAATATCCTACTAGGGACCAGTGTCCTACTGATTCCTGATTTTATTTGTGCCTCACTGTCACTGAGGACAAAAGGCAGTTCTCATGGTGGCCCTGTTGCTCGCCACTCACGAATCCAGGACAATCTGCTGAGGAGTGGGACCTTGGTCCCTTGCAGCTTGTCACTTAGGTCCTAGGGTTAGACCAGGAAGCAGTAGGCAGGTTTTGGACTGGTTGCCCCATTTACCTCTGCTTGCATCATGATGATTACTGTGGCTTGGGTTCAATTAACAGAGTAACATCAACAGCTGAGCCCAGAGAAAGCCATTAGAAGTGGTTTGTGCTCTTGTTGGAGTTGAAGCAAGGCTGATGTTTCTCCTCTCTCCTTGTTCTGGCAGAACGCAGCCAATGCGGTGCAGGAGCTGGTAATCCAGAGGCTGACCTTTGTGGGGGATGCATGTGAAAATGAACAACAGTGGTTGCTGGAGAAGGTGCTGGAGGAGTGGGTGCACCAGAGCGTCCCCACCCAGGAGGTATACTGGACGGAGGCTTTGCAGAAGCTGGCTGCCCTCTGGACCTACCTGGTAGACATGATCACCAACCTGGATGACCAGCGCCTGGTGGCGAGTGCTGCTTCTCCTACCGAGGGATGGGTCGGTCAGCGCAGAAGTGATCTAGAGTTTTTATCACAGACTTAAATATGGTGTTCAGCAGCTTGCTAAACTGATAGCGAGGAGGCAGAGTTGGACAGGACCTATGTGTGCAGGTCCAGCTCAGGGAACCTTCTTCACCTGCTCCTGACAAGCCCCTGTGGTTTCTCGATGTTCCTAGAGCACCTGCTCTGCCCAGTTCTGATTTTGCTTGCAGTGAAGTTCAGAACCACCCAGAGCCAGGTCTCCAAGCTCTTGGCTTCAAGCTAGCAGCTGTCAGATGCCCTTAGGCTTGGTGCCGAGGACAGCTACGGGTTGAGAGCTACTCTTAACCAGACAATTGGGTCACCAATCTTCTAGTGTTCTGTCTAGCTTTAATAAAAATGTGACCCTTGTAGAACCTGCAGCTCTTCTTGAAGGTCTGCCCTGTAGTCTGGCATACCTTTGTTTGGGATATTTACTGGGCAAAGCAAGCTGTGCTTTGCTTTGCTCAGTTCCTTTTCTGGATATTAAGTTCTCTCAGTTTACCCGATTGCTATCAATGTAGATGTGAGAAGGTAGGCATTGAACATCCTATTCATTGCTCATAGACTATTCTTGACAAGTATAACTTTCTGAAGACAGAGGCCACAGCTCTGCTTGGAAAACAACTGATCCCACATTTTGGCATTTGGAGGCTGTTTAAGTGGAAAATGAGAGGCAGAAAGGGAGAGAACAATGGGATGTTTAAGAGGCTAGACAGGTGCAGAGCCCCAGTGTTGGTGTGTCTGTGAAAGGGCTGCCAAGCTCAGTGAGGAAAAGCAATAGGTTTTGAGCGGTGGCACTTTGGCGTGGGAGCAATCCTCAGACGTTCTCAATTTTCGAGACCGTCTCAGGTTAAAATGAGGGTCTGAGAGGGAGAGGAGGTTTGGATTTTTGGGATACAAGGCAGGCACAGAGCCCCAGTGTTGGTGTGTCTGTGAAAGGGCTGCCAAAGTCAGGTGAAGAACATCAATAGCTTTTAGAAGACCATTGGTGTGGGAGCGTTACTGAGGCATTCTGAATTTTAGAGGACATCTTGGATGAAAATAAGAGACAGAGTTGAGGGAACATTTGTTTTTTTGGGAGGCTAGACAGGTGGAGAGCCCCAGTGTTGCTGTATCTTTGTTAGGGCTACAAATGGCCCGTGAAGACCAACAATAGCTTTGAGTGGTGGCACCTTTGGTGTGGGGGCAATCCTCGGATGTTCTGAATTTTGGATGCCATCTGTGGTTAAAATGACAGTCAGAGAAGGAGAGAAGGCTTGGATTTTTGGGAGGCTAGGCAGGCACAGAGCCCCAGTGTTGCTGTATCTTTCTTAGGAATACAAATGGCCAGTGAAGGCCAACAATAGTTTTGAGTTGTGGCATCTTTGGGTAGGAGCAATCCTTGGACATTCTGAATTTTAGAGACCTTCCTGGGCGTAAATGAGAGTCAGAGAGGGAGAGAACATTTTTATGTTTGGGAGGCTAGGCAGGTGTAGAGCCCCAGTGTTGGTGTGTCTCTGAAAGGGCTGCCAAGGTCCAATGAGGACCATCAATAGCTTTGAGTGGTGGCACCTTTGGTGTGGGAGCAATCCAAGGATGATCTGAATTTTTGGAACCCCTCTCAGGTGAAAATGGGAGTCATAGAGGGAGAGAACGTTTGGATTTTTGGGAGGCTAGGCAGGTGCAGAGCCCCAGTGCTGGTGTGTCTCTAAAGGGCTGCCATAGTGTAGTGAGGGCTATCAAAGCTTTCGTAGGTGGCATCTGCAGTGTGTCAGCAATCCTCAGACATTCTGAATTTTGGAGCACATTGCTGGCAAAAATGAGAGAGGAAGAGAAGGTTTGGATTTTTGTGTGGCTAGTCAGGCACAGAGCCCCACTGTTGGTGTGTCTGTGAAAGGGCTGCGAAGGTCGGGTGAGGACAAGCAATAGGTTTGAGTGTTGGCACCTTTGGTGTGGGAATAATCCTGGGACATTCTGAATTTTGTAGCCCATCTTGGGAGAAAATAGAGAGGGAGAGAGCGTTTGGATTTCTGGGACGCTAGGCAGGCACAGAGCCCCAGTGTCGGTGTGTTAGTGAAAGGGCTGCCAAGGTCTGGTGAGGACCAGCAATAGCTTTAAGTGTTGGTACCTTTGGTCTGGGGGCAATCCTTGGACGTTCTGAATTTTAGAGTTGGTCTTGGTCAAAAATGAGAGTTAAAGAGGGAGAGAATGTATGGATTTTTGGGAGGCTAGTCAGTTGCAGAGCCCCAGTATTGGTGTGTCTCTGAAAGGGCTGCCATAGTGTAGTGAGGACCATCAAAAGCTTTCGTAGGTGGCACCTTTTTTGTGGCAGCAATCCAAGGATGTTCTGAATTTTTGGAGCCCTTCTAAGGTGAATATGAGAGTCAGAGAGAGAGAGAAGGTTTGGATTTTTGGGAGGCTAGGCAGGCGCAGAGCCCCAGTGTTGGTGTGTCTGTGAAAGGGCTGGGAAGGGCCTGTGGGGACCCGCAATAGCTTGGAGTGGTGGCACCTTTGGTGTGGAAGCAATCCTCGGACGCTCTGAATTTTGGAGGCGGTCTTGGTCGAAAACGAGTCAGAGAGGGATAAAACGTTACAATGCTTGGGAAGCTAGACATGCGCAGAGCCCCAGTGTTCGTGTGTCTGTGAAAGGGCTGCCAAGGGCTGGTGAGGACCAGCAGTAGCTTGGAGTGGTGGCACCTTTGGTGTGGGAGCAATCCTCGGACGCTCTCACTTTTGGAGGGCATAGGCGGCAAAAATGACAGTCAGGGAGAGATCGTTTGCGTTTTTGGGACACTAGGCAGGCTAGACCCCCATTGTTGATGTGGCTGTGAAACCAGTGCCAAGGTCTGGTGACGACCAGCAATACCTTTGAGTGGTGCCAGCATTGCTGTGGGAGCAATCCTCAGATGTTCTGAATTTCTGAGGCTGTCTCGCACAAAGATAGAGACTCAGAGAGGGAGAGAAGGTTTGGATTTTTGGGATACTAGGCAGGCACAGAGCCCCAGCGTGGGTGTGTCTGTGAAAGGCCTGCCAAGGTCCTGTGAGGACCAGCAATAGCTTTGAGTGGTGGCATGTTAGGTGTGGGAGCAATCCTTGGATGTTCTGAATTTTGGAGCCCTTCTCGTGTGAAAATGAGAATCAGAGAGGGAGAGAACATTTGGATTTCTGGGACGCTGGGCAGGCACAGAGCCCCAGTGTTACTGTTTTGACAGGGCTGCCAAGGGCCTGTGAGGACCAGCATTAGCATTTAGTGGTGACACCTTTAGTGTGACAGCAATCCTCAAATGTTTTGAATTTTAGAGGCCAACTCTGGGAAAAATGAGAGGTAGAGAGGGAGGGAGCATTTGGCTTTTTGGGAAGTCAGGCAGGTGCAGAGCCCCAGTGTTGGTGTGTCTGTGAAAGGGCTGCCATTGTTCAGTGAGGACCAGCAATAGTTTTGGCATCTTTGTGTGGAAGCAATCCTCGGACGTTCTAAATTTTCCAGCCGGTGTCTGGGGAACTAAAACTTGGGTTCTGTTCCTTACTAGCCTGGCAAAAATCCAAACGATATCTCTCAATTCCCCTCTTTTTCACAGGAGCCACACTCCAAAATTGAAAACTTCCAGGTATTGCTCCCACACCAAAGGTTCCAGCTCTTATAAACTACTGCTGCTCCTCACCTTCCCTTGGCAGTCCCTATTATTCTCTCTCTGGTGCAAAGAAGGAGCATTTAAGGAGAGAACTTTTGCTGTGGGAGCAATCCTTGGTAATTTTCAAACCTAAAGCCTAACCCTAGAGGTGAAGTGACAGGGACAATATTTGATTTTTTGGAGGAAGAGAATGTTTGTATTATTGGGAGGCTAGGCAGGCGCAGAGCCCAGGTGTTGGTGTGTCTATGAAAGGGGTTTCAAGGGCAGGTGAGGACCATCAATAGCATTTAGTGGTGACATATCTGTGTGGGAGCAGTCCTTGGATGTTCTGAATTTTGCAGTCCATCTCTGGAGAAAATGAGAGAGAACATTTGGATGTTTGCAAGGCAAGGCAGGCGCAGAGCTCCAGCATCAGGGTGTCTGCGAAAGGGCTGCCAGGGTCCAGTGAGGACCAGCAATAGTTTTGGCACCTTTGTGTGGAAGCAATCCAAGGATGTTCTGAATTTTCCAGCTGGTGTCCAGGGAAAATTAAAGGCAGAGGTGGAGAGAACATTTGTATTTTTGGGAGGCTAGGCAGGTGCAGAGCCCCAGTGCTGGTGTGTCTGTGAAAGGGCTGCCAATGTCCGGTGAGGACCAGAAGTAGCTTTGAGTGGTGGCACCTTTGTGTCAAACCAATCCTCGGACATTCTGAATTTTGGAGGCTGTCTATGGTGAAAATGAGAGGCAGAGATGGAGAGAATGTTCAGATGTTTGGGAGGCTAGGGAAGCCCAGTGGCCCAGTGTTGTTGTGGCTGTACTAGCACTGCCAAGGGAATTTGAGGACCAGCAATTAATTTTTGTCCTGGGAGCTTTCGTGTGGGTTCAATACCTGGACATCTTCAATGCTGAAACTGGGCATTGTTAGACATGACAGAATCACAGAGATTGTGTTGGGAACACTGTGAGGGTAGGCAAGCTCACAAGCCCAGTGTTGGTGTGTCTCTGAAAGGGCTGCCAAGGAAAGGTGAGGACCAGAATAGCTTTTATTCTGGAACCTTCTTGGCATCCTCTGGACTGCACTGAATGAGGTCATACTTTCCCCAGAAATGTACTTTGAGGTGCTGTTGGACAATTATTATTGTCAGAGGCCATCCTAGGCTTAGCAACCATGAAATGATTGAGTTCTCAATCCTTGGGGAAGTAAGAAAGGGGGGTCAGCAGAACCACTACCATGGAGTTCCAGAAGGCAAACTTTGGCCTGTTCAGGGCACTGGCTGAGTCCCTTGGGAGACAGTCCTGGAGGGCAAAGGAGTCTGTGAAGGCTGGGCATTCCTCAAGAAGGAAGTCTTGCAGGTGCAGGCTGTCCCCAAGTGCTGCAAGAGAAACCAGTGGGGAAGACGACTGGCCTGGCTGAAGAGGGAGCTTCTGCTGACACTCAGGAAAAAAAGGAGAGTCTACCACTTTTGGAAGAAGGGGCAGGTAACACAAGAAGAGTACAGATACCTCATTAGGTCTTGCAGAGAGAAAATTAGGCAAGCAAAAGCCCAGCTAGAACTCAATCTGACCACTGCTGTAAGGGATAACAAAAAATGTTTTTACAAATATATTAACAACAAAGAGAGCAAAGGAGGATCTCCATCCTTTATTGGAAGCTGGGGGAACACCGCCACCAAGGTAGAGGAAAAGGCTGAGGTATTTAATGCCACCTTTGCATCATCCAGACCAGTTATTCCCAGGGTATTCAGCCCTCCTGAGCTGGAAGGCAGGGACGAGGAGAGGAATAAATCCCCCTTAATGTAGTACAAAGCAGTTTATGATCTGCTGTTCCACCTGGACACTCACAAGTCTATAGGGCTGGATGGGATTACCCAAGAGGGGGCTGGTGGAGGAGCTTGCCAAGCCACTCCCCATCATTTATCAGAGGTCCCAGACAACTGGAGGCTTGCAGATGTGATGCCCATCATCAGGAAGGGCCAGATGGGGGATCTGGGAAACTACAGACCAGTCAGCCTAACCTCAGTGCCAGGGAAGATTATGGAGCAGTTCTTCAGTGCGCTCACCAGGCATGTGCAGGACAACCAGGGGATCTGGCCCAGCCAGCACAGCTTCATGAAAGGCAGGTCCTGCCTGACCAACCTGATCATCTTCTATGACCAGGTGACCTGCCTAGTGGATGAGGGCAACAAAGTCTGGAGAGCAGATCTTGTGGGGAGCAGCTGAGGGAACTGGGGTTGTTGAGTCTGGAGAGAGGAGGCTAAGGGGAGACCTCATCACGCTCTACAACTACCTGAAAGGAGGCTGTTGTGAGGTGGGTGTTGGTCTCTTCTCTCAAGTAACTAGCGATAGGATGACAGGAGATGGCCTTAAGTTGCATCAGGGGAGGCTTAGATTGGATATTAGGAAAAAATTCCTGTGCTTGACCACTCTTCCAGTAAAGAACAGGTTGCCCAGAGAGGTGGTAGAGTCACTGTCCCTGGAGGTGTTAAAAAAAATGTAGATGTGGCACTTTGGGACATGGTTTAGGAGGCATGGTGGTGTTAGGTTGACGGTTGGACATGATCCTAGAGGTCTTTTCCAACCTTAATTATTCTATGAGAAAGGCTGGTGTACCATATGCTTTTCAACACAGGTTGGCGCTGGCTCCAACACTTATTTTGAGGGTGTGTGCACACATACAATAGCTCAGTATGTTGAGGATGTGGCTTTCATTTAGCATAACCATGCTGAAGTTGGCAATTACTTATGGGTTTTGAGATTAGAGCATCAATTAGGAATTGGTGGCTGAATAAAAATTCCAAACAAGAATTTTTTGAGTTGGGAAATGTAACTAAAATTTCAAAGAGGCTCAGGTAAGAAAGCACAAGTTCATGTTTTGTCTCCACTTTCACCTTAAGTGGTCTAACTCCCAGCCTTTGTGATGATGAGGTAACAGCAAAAACCAAGAGTTTTTCCTCTCATCCCTCTTTGCAGGAGCCTGCAACTAATTCCTTCAAATGCAGATTTCACCATGACAATGGGAATGCAGTACACAGGTTTTCCAGAAGCAAAGATTGGCCTACAATGCCTGCAACTACACAGAGTCACTTTACTAAAAGTGTACAGCATTTATACATCTGCTCTGGAAAACCATGTAAGGATCCTCTTTCTACCAGCAGCTAAAAGAAAAATATGCTTCCAGAGATCTAGATTGCCATATCTGTGGAAGAGTTTAAAAAAAATTCACCAACCGCTAAGTCAAGCTGGAGAAGCGCTACCTAATTAAACAGGAAATAATTGCTACTGTCTCTGTGACAACAGTAGGATATCAGATCAAAATGCTATATAACAAAACTGACACCCACTAGAAATAAAAGATAGAAAAATCCAGGTTTTGTTGTTATTGCATTATAGAAAAATTAATTACACAAAATGCCTTCCAACTGGAAAGACCTTATTATTCTGAAATAGAGAAGGAAAGAGCAATGGAGTGGGGCAGTACTCAGATGGGCTCTATTTGGGAAACATCAGCCAAGCAAAAGATGTGCATGATGTGTGTGTGAAAAGGAGGTAAAAGAAAAGGAGGAGGAAGGCTAATATTTAGCACTGTCCCTAATATATGCCACAAGAGCAGATTCATGAGGAGAGTTCTGTGCAGCTGAGTCAGTATAGACATAAAATCTAAGGTCCAAGGAGGTAAATCTCTTGCCAAGTTTATATTTGTCCTTCAAATGGAAGCTGGTATTATAAAGCATAATGCTGCAACAAAAAGTAGGCCAAAAGGCAAAGTCTAAGACAGTAACAGCAGGGTGCTTCTGTTTTTTACTACTTCCTATGTGAATTGTTGAACAAAATGCAAACAAGCTATTTTTAAACAAGTCGCTCCTTTACAGGATAACCGGTCCCAGGCAGAGACAGGCTTCCTGACCCAGATTAGCCCCACTTCTCAGGAAGATGTGCCTCAACAGCTTCCCAACCCCCTTGCTTCCAGCCCTACAGTCCTCCCCTTCAGCCTCTCTCAAACCCACACGGCTCCCCCAGGAGACAATTCAACTCTCCAAACCAGCAGGAACCCACCTGTCTCCCTTTTTTTGGTTAGATTTCAGCCAGGTTAGCTTACCCATGCTGGCCCAGGCATCATTCTGAGCACCAGAGCTAACCCAAGGTGTGCAATAATCACTGGAGGTGACTTAGAAATTAAACTTATGTTTTTAGAAAAGGTACAGCATTGAAGAAGCTGCTAGGGTGAAGTGCAGCTGCTATGTGAGGAATCCATTCCACATAAGTTCCCTAGTAACCATAGATGTTGGCAATGCCAGAAGAACTTGGTGTACTGACTCTAAGAGGAGTTGTCCAGAGGGTGGAGCAGTGTGTAGGCATCGCGGCCAGGCTGTGACAAACAGGAACTTGAGGTATTACGGACCTGCTACACTGCACATTTGCCACCCTGGGCCAACAGTCCGTCACACTTTTGACAAAATGCTGTCCTTTTGGTGAACTTTGCTAATTATAGTATCATTATAATACCAAAACACACCTCCATCCCAAAAGTTACCCACCTCTAAGGTGCAACCACCCCTCACTGGGCATGTGCTTGGAATTTCTTCTAGTCTATGCTTTTAAAAGTAAAGCGAGGAAATTCTACACCAATCATAATAATAGAGTCACTCAAGCTCCACCTGAAAGATAAAAAATAGTATAAAACATATGAAAAGAAAGAGGGTGTTGGGGAAGACACCATTGCGTACTACTCTGACTTCTGAGACCAGTCAATGGGCTGAGCTTCTCTTCCCCCTGCACTGGGATGCCTTTGGGTAAGATCAAAACATCTGGTTATACCATCTGTTTCCCTGGGAAAACTTAGAAACCTCTCTATAGCTTCACTTTAAATCTCCAATGCTTCATATTTGCTTAATGTATTTGTAGCCTAGCAGTGTTAATCATCATCTTAGTATTTGTGTCTTGTAACCAGCAATCTTATCACCGGTAATCCAAAGAACCTGTGTATCTGTTGCTTTAATAAATGGTACTATTCATTAATCTAGCTGTGATCATTCCAGTTGAACGCTACCGGCCAGGGCATCTGGCAAATTAGTTACTAACAACACATACTCTGAGTCGTTACTTCTACAACCCTTAGAAAATAAACTGTTGACCAAGTGTTAGATTAAGACTCGACTTAGCTGCACCTAGACTCCTCTCTGAGGAGGAGTTTAGAAAGCAAGGGGGTCCTGTCTGAACCTTGTGACTCAAGGGTGGGGTCTCTCCCTAGCCACTCCTCGGACTCCTACCATTAATGCAACACAAGGTGAGTGGCAAAGCAGCCAGAGGGAATCATCCCTCTTGGGCAACAGTGAGCTGTTACATCAGTTCAGCCCATCCTATGAAGTCACAACTGTAATTAAACCCAAACACCATCTCTCTTTCAGACCCTCACTGAAACAGTGTTAGGTCCAGTGTTTATGTCCCTGGGATACATTAAAAACTACATAACTCAGATGAAGCTTCATCTCCTACAACAAACTTGCACTGATGCTTGTCAGAAGAGGCACATTATTGTTGACTATGCATATTTGAGAGAGCTAATGGCCTGAACAAGTTACCCATTACCTTTCTCGCGATGCATTCATTACTGTCTTCTCCAAGGCCTCTCTGAAAGTTTTAAAGCCAAAAATCTGTACTTGTGGTGCACTAGCACATTTCCAGGTACAAGCTAAACAGCAGGACTCATAGCATCAGGATCACATCAGTCTGACCCATATCCTCTTTCCCTCAAATCTCCATAGTTCAGCCGCACCACAGGCTCTTACTTCAAGTTCTAAGATCTCCAGATCTTAGAGGTCTGAAGAGACTTAGAGAGGCTTTGCCATGGAAAGCACATGCATGAAGCGATGCTTCCAACAGGCTACACACAACAAACTTCAAATAAAGGAAAATAAAAAAAGAAAAGCCCAAAACAACCCAGATACACTACTAATTGTTACAACCATACTAACCATGGCAGAGGAACACAATGCACGAGTCAATCCCAGCTTGCCAAACTGCAAATGCCTGTCTAAAACAGTACCTGAAAGCAATGTGCAGTCATTCTCTTCAAAAAGTACTTCCCTGTCAGCTCAGCAGCCACAGGAAAGCTTTGAATTAGACTATTTCCCCCGCACAAATACTTTTTGCATAGACTAGAACTGCTAAGACCTCTCCCTTTTCAGGAGGATTTTTCCATGTGGTTCTTTGCAGGCAGAAGTCACTTTTAATTGTTCACTAGCAAGTTCTTCTGTCTTCCACATTGTGCCCTTGGAGTGATGTTATCAAGTGAGGAAAAGCATTATTTTTGATAGAAATTAAGTCTCTTTAGCCTAAAAAGCTAAAGCACGCCCGTTAGACACATGCAAACACTGCAAAGAATTAATACAGAAAATAGTTTTCCAGTCCAAGAGATCTCAATAGCAACATTTCAAACTCATCAGAAATGAGCTTTAAAATAAAATGCAAGACTGCACTATACATGGTAAAGCATACATCCAGCCCTCAAAAAGAGTTGGAGACTTCTTCAAACAAGATGTGCTTCCTAAAAAAAATACTGCTGAACATGAAAATCCATTTACATTTATGATTACATTTATTTTTGCAGTTCTGCAAACAAAGACTTTCTCTCCCAAAGAAACTCCTCCTGATACTGAGAGGCTTTGCCTAAACAAAGATTTGATGACTCTGTCTCATTACAGTATTTTACAGTAAAACATCTGGAACACTTGTAGGACTCTCCACGCTCTCCTAAAAACTGAAGGGAGAAAAGCAATGCTTTAGGATATCCAAAGAGAGTGAGGTGAGCTAACAAAAGGCACAGGATTCATCTGGATCAGCAGGGCTCACTACCATGCTGCTTTTCAAGCATATCAGGATTCATGTTCACTTAGGCACAGTGCAAGAATGCTAGTGTTGGGAATCAGTAGCTACCTTCCTGTATTTGTGTATGAAAGCATCAGTCTTTCCAAGACTAACTGCATAGACACCATTTGGCCTCAGAGACCTAAAAGGAGTCCATCTGCTGCTAAGAAAGGATTCTTCAACACCATTCACCAAGGAGGAAGAATTCCCATCAACATTCAGGGCTTTTGCAGTGGCGGTTTCACTTCTGCCATCAGAAATGGCATTAGGAGAGTAATTTTCAGCACACTTGGTAATGCCATCCATGCACTTATGGAGATCTTGGCTCAGCAGCAATACAATAGTGCCTCCAACACGAAGTACTCTGGCAATTGCAAAAAATATAAAGGTTAGGTGTTCATCCTACCTGGCAATCTTTTGTCTATGCAGAACTCAACACTTCTGATGCTTCAGATGTTTCATTCTATAGAACACCTAAGCACGTTAAGAGTCATGGCTCAAATAGTAAACTACATCTTCAAATGGAATTTAAATTCCTTATCTTCATAACTCTTCCTAAATGGAAGAATTGGGCCGTATGCTGACTCCTAGACATTTCCAACCTCAGGAGTTCTTTCCATTGGGTTAGCAGGGAAAATGGACTCAGTTTTTTCACTCTTAGTATTCTTCCAAGGATCGAGGGCAGTAACACCTTCAAAGCCCCTTTTTTGGGTCGCATGAGCCTCCACCACTCTGCAAAGGAACAGATTCACAGGGCTGGAAGAGCTTCTCAGGTTGGTAAGGCAATCCTGAAGCTGGCCTTTCTCTTTGGAAACTTTAAAAGGTCTGTCCTTTCAGTGTTCTACTGATCCTTAATGGCTTTCAAACTCAGGAAACAGAGGGAAGTAACCACTGTTTGCAATCCATTTTTATTGGTACATGAGCAAACATTACACTTGGCTTTGAAAGAAGGAAAGAAAAGGACTATCCTGGCTCTGTTCACAGCAAGTGGATTGAACAGTCTAACTGCTAGAGCTCTCATGGTAATGGTCCCTTCCTCACTGCCACCTTCCCAAGGAAATATTTTGCTTAGGATGGCACAACTGAGCAAATGAGACCAGAAGACAAGCATAGACAGAAGGAGGGACGGTCAGTGTAAGC
This sequence comes from Phalacrocorax aristotelis, assembly GCF_949628215.1. Lineage (NCBI taxonomy): Eukaryota > Metazoa > Chordata > Aves > Suliformes > Phalacrocoracidae > Phalacrocorax > Phalacrocorax aristotelis. Next base: position 86,634,757 of record NC_134278.1, read on the forward strand.
TGATATAAGATTGCCCTGCCATTCTGTGAAGCTACCTCACCTTCCTCACCACTCTCCCACCACATTCCTGCATTGTGTGAGCAAGAGGAACACCCATTAAAGACCAATCATATAGAAAGGGCTTGTTCTCAGCCAAGAAAAGAAACAAAGGAGCAGGTGGTTTGAACTGCCCATTAGAAGCAGCCCACTATTAGCTTGGTTCAACTACCACAAAATGACAGGGTGAGAGATGATAGCTATCTGGTCTGCTTTTCATGTCTCCTACCTGGATATTCCAGTATATGCTAACAGAAAGGAAAATGCACAATACCGTTTTCTGGTCTGAGATCCTTCCTGCCAAGGCAGGCCGGTAAAAGTTTCACTGTGAACCCAAAAGCAAAGCCTATGATTTTATACAAGCAGACCTAATCAAGAAAGGATTATTGCTTTATTTGCCTGACCGTGCTTTAAGTTTGGCTATATCATCCTCTCCTCTTTCTCCTTTCTGCCTTGAAAGAACATTTATGAGTGTGGCTGACACAACAAGCTCACTCCTTGTCAGCTTGCACTACTGTCACCACATCCACAGCTTGCAAGCCACAACAGCCTTTAACAGACAAGCAAAGGACTCAGACTTTCACAGTCTGCACAGGATCAGATTACAGAGCTGAAGAGTGTTTGGAATAAAGCAAACCTGAAGCTGACTAAACACTTAGGATTGCAAACCATCATGGCATGTACACCAAACCCTGAGCATGTCAAAGGCCACACGTACCTCTCCATTTCCTGGAGAATATCTGGTAGGAGCTGTATGTCTTTTGTGATCTTGAACTTCTTTCCAAATGGAATATCCGAAATCACAGCATCAAAGCTTTCTGAAGGCAACGGCAATGCTGCAGAATAAAGGCAGGTCTTTACATCTGACTATCTGAAAAATTAACAGCAGCTATACCCCCATTCACCTTACAAAACTGTCTGCCAGCTCTTTCGAGGGTTATGCACCCAGACTCATAGCTCCTTCTGTACTTATCCTCACAAATGGCACTACAAGGCCACTAACCCAATGCAGACTGAGAAGACACAAATACATGAGAGCATGGTTTATCTTACAGATTCCCTGTTACTGGTGATGTGTTTGCTCCAATAGCACGACTCTGAACGGGGGACTGCAAGATTCCAAACTAACTGCTGCTAAGCTTGCAACCACTTTATGTAGCGCAGATGTTGAGTCGCACACATATGAATGACAAAGAACCACGTGTTAAACTCCCCTCCATCCTTTTCTCCTCTGTAGAATCTGATTACAGCCACAATCACTTGGATTCTCTCAGAGCTAGTGTCTTTGAAGTATCTCCCCAGAGTTTCTGCATCCTGGGAACAGTCAGTTTTCTTGACCACAAGGCAGCACCGCACCCTTGTGGTGAGGAAGGCTGGCCATGTACCAAGCTGCGCTGACCAGAGGGTAGCCAGCACGTGAAAGGATGAAACTATGGGTTCTCCATCCCTCAGGATACTCAAAACTCGACTGGACAAGGCCCTGAGCAACCTGACCCAGCTTTGAGGTTAGCCCCACTCCCAGAAGATGACAGGACTAAAGACCTCTTAGCGGTGCCTTCTCACCTAAACCTTGCTGTGATTCTATGCCAGCCTTTCTAGAACTTGCTGGAGATGGTTCTTGGGCCATCCTTGAAGCAATGCTTGCAGCACAACAATTTTATCTACAAATGGGAGGACAAGTTACCTACAGTCCTTCTCAAAACATGCAGAAATAACAGCTTCTGACCAGTGATGAAGACACCAATTACTTGTTCAGTATTAGAAGAGCCTGACATCAAAGTACCTTCCATTATCCTAGAAGCCAAGCCCAGACACAGCTTTTAAGTAAGAAATAAAGCTATATATATTCTTATAAAAAAAATAAATAATAATTTTCAACATGCTGGTAAGAAATAAATATTGCCAGGTAAAAAAATATGCATATTTTATCAACCATGCACAGGCAAAAACAGCCAGCTTTTGTCTGTCATTAATTTCATAAAGGACTAACTTAGACTCAGGCTTCAAGGTCCAGAGTAAGGTCATAAAATTACCTTCTCCCCAGACTAGCTCATGAACTGAGAGCAAACAAATTCCAGGAGAAAGGCATCATCATTTAAAATACTCTTACTGCAAAACATCAACAATTCAACACTGAGCTTAATGAGCCCCCACTATTACTCACTTGGTACATTTAAGCTACAATTGACATTTTATCTGGATTTGTCCTTGCTGTCTGTTCCTATTAGGCACACGAAACTCTCACATAGTATGTACTCTTTGTGGTATTCACATATTTACCATTAAGTTGGACAACTACTGCCCATGTCTGACAATTATTATTTTCACTGTCTTCTGCTGAGTCCGGGGGTGTGGAGGGGACAACAAATAATCATCCATTTGCTAGCACTACAAAGTCATTACTCAACTATTCACTGAGCGTTTGCTCTACTACCCAACACCACAAGAGAACTTACATTACCTGTATAATCCCAGAACAGCAAAAAACTTCAAACATGTCTCACTTAGAAAGCCTACACACATACCTTTTGCAGAAGCTTTAAGTAACTCAATCTTATCCATCAAGCCTGCAGTCCTAATATTCACATCTGCACCCTCTAACTGTGAATCACTTATATCAGCACCCCAGTAACAGGCTTCCTGTCCAGAGAAAAAGAGAAAAGTCATTTTGCTGACAACCAGGTGTATTTATTTTATAAACCCTTCATAGAACTGCCTCCTTGCACAGCTCTTTCAAGACAAACACCTTACTGGGAGATCTCATACCATTACCCAGAGCAATACACAGGCCCAGACGACAGACGAATGGGGGAAGTATGTTCTATTTTCACACCTTTCACGTTCAGGTCTGCTCAAGACACTTGTAACTTACAGAAGTATTCAGGCTGTGTCCTAACAGCAAGATCCCAACAGCCACGCTGCCTCTAATACTGGTAAGTGATGTACTGTCCCATTAACATCTCCGCTCCCAGGATAAGGCCAGGCCGTTTTAGAAGTCCATAGTTGCCTCACACAAACGCTGTGGAATACTACAGGGCTCCCAGCACCTACCTGCATAAGTATGTAGGACTGTCTTACATTCCTATGGAGGAACGTTTGTACTAAAACAGTTTTAACAACTGCCTAGAAAGATCAGTTTGGTTCCAGCTTTCCAGTAATGGACTTTGGTGTAACTGTGGGACAGACTTCCCTTGATGGAACTACAAGTTGTCTTGCTACTTACGGGCCACTCTTTGGCAGCTTCCAGCAGTATCGTTCCTAGCCCACACATGGGATCCAGCACAAAGGCACCTGCCTACAAAAATAAAGGGTTTAGTGCATCCCAAGCAAGAGTACTCTCCCAGGACAAAGCTTAGTCAGGGATGTACAGATCACCTACATACTCTCACTGAATCCAGTGTAGGTAACAACAATCGCTTGTTTACCAGGCCAAACTTGCTTGTAAGAGAGTACAGTAAAAAGCACTAATAGGCTAAAGACAATGCATCAATGCATCCAGCCTTGAGGTGACATTTAGGGGAAAAAATTCTGAGTGGGCTGCAGAAGGATATCGGTACCAAATTATTCTGTGGGAAACACACTTGCTTCTGTTTTCCCTTGGGAGAACCCCAAACAAGGTTTGAAGCCTGGACAATGACAAAATCTTGCCATTTAGGCATACATCCAATACAAGGAATTACATTGCTGCTGAGAAGGACCTGGGATTACAGCAGATATCTGGTTGAACAGCAGGTGACAGCACACCCTGATCACAGATAAGGCAAACCCTGTCCACATGCATTAGAGGGTAGGGCACTAAAATCACCCACTTCTTCAAAGCTTCCAGCTCCAGCTCTGACAAGCAGCAACCTCCCCTTCATTTGGGACCCTACATCTTTGCCATGAACATTCACTTACACTGATTTCAGCCAGAGATGCCATGGCCCATGCAACTGTTGACCGCAGCCCTGCTCTTTTAATGTAGTCTCTGTTTGCCAATGGAAGCCTGCAGACAGCAAAAAAAAAAAAAAAAAATCAACGTAAGACACTAGTAAAACAACCCAGAAAAGCCCATGTAATATGAAAGAACAAATGAACTGGACAGATCTGCAGACAGACAGATAGAAACCATGGTCTGCTTTTATCCATAACTCACTGCAAAGTCTGGCCTACATGCTCAGATAAGTTTCAGACAAACCACAAGACTAATGGGATAGTCCAGTGAATATTAAACCAGAAGATAAATACTCACAGTGGACAGCAAGACCTGATACTTCCAATACAAACCCATGAGGAGACGAATGCCTACCTGAAAAGGGGAATCCCCACCACGGAGTGAACATCATTAAGATGTACAAAGATCTGAAAGACAAAAAAAAATATTAGAAACCCTCAACATGACACAACAATAGCTTTAACTCATTTAAACTAGTCACAGATCTTTCTACGAACTTCTGATCATAGTTTTTAAAAACAAAAAATACATGGTTTAGACAATTAAGATTAATCACACTATGTAATCTGAATGCCACTTTAAAGAGGATTTAATATTTAAGCAAGCTGTGAGGGTAATTTTGTCAGCCAGGAATCCATCAGCAAGCACTTGAATCTTCAAGGGAACCAATTTTTGTAACATTGAATGGATTATTGAATTAATTATAAAGCCATTTACTCCAAGCAGAAGGTTATTCACCATATACTAGCACGCAGCTGTTCACACACAATTTTTTTTTCTTCAAAAAAAAATAAAAGGTGCCACAAAGGGGCGTTTCAGATGGAAGGCGAATGTAGGTAATCCTTCCAAAAACACAGGCAGCTCAAATAAATTCCCCTGTCCCATAGAGAGCATCACAAATGAAGACTGAGCTCCCCAACAGGTCTTGCATTACAGCAATCCCTCCCCAGGAAGCCCAAAGAGAAACATGATGCTTTTGAAATATCCCAGTCCTCAGCACTTGAATGGTTTCAGAGCAAAAATCTGGCCAAGAACAAGAGCCTCACTTGAGGCTCAAAGCAGCCACGTTTCATGCATAGCCTGGGGAAACCAGCGCCAGTAGATGAACTCAGAGCTTTTACAGGCAGTCCTAGACCTCCCAGCATCAGTGCTGAGACCAGCTTCCATACACCAAGCACAGGGATGGAGAAAGAGCTTGTCGAGAGCAATAAATCCTCTCCAAGGTCTCCTGACAGTTTGCACTATGGAGGGTGTCTTAAGCAAGCTGCTTGTCAGGGACAGGGTCTAGGAAGAGGCTCTTCCATAAATGGCATTCTCGAGTTGAGTTCCTCAAGAACACAACTTTGCTGCTTTTCCCCTAGAGAGGCTAAACTAGCTGCCCAATGGCTCAGGTGATCTCCATTTTCAACACAGTCAGAGTCCAGCAGTTTGTAAGCATGCTGGATCCTGAGACATTGCCTGTATGAATCCTTTCCCTCATGTACAGGCCCATGCTGGCTGTTGTGGTATTTAAGTGCTTTGGAAGGCACACACACAGTGGCTACCAAAAAGCTTTGCTCAGTGCTACCAGATGACTTCTGGTTAAATTCAGCAGCAGAAAGACAAACAGGGAGAAGCCATGGTCCTGAATGCAAAGCGAGTGGAGAAAAAACAAAAGATATCAGGGATAATTCTGGAAGCAGCAACAGGCCTTCTGGCAGACAAGCACCACTACCTCTAGATCTGGGTTCCGCAGATCAGTCTGCCACCCACACTGCTTCATGAGCGCTATGCCAATGGCTCTTCCGATCTCCTGCAAGGGGGAAGAACAGTCACAGGCAGTAAAAATAACAGAATTAAGAAAACTACAGATCACAGCCTTGACTGCACAATCCTTAGAAATATCTGGGAAAAGAAAGCCTCTCTCTATCCTTAGGAGAACAATTCATACAAAGGCCAGAAGAGGCACAGCAGGGCACAGCGAGCAAGCAAGGGGCAGAGCAAACACACCGCAGGACAAAATTATTATCGCTCAGCTGGAGTGCAGGAGGCAGAAGTTCGAGTTCTGCCCAAGTTACAACAAAAGTTGTCATCATTTTAGAACTATATATCACACCCACAAAATATTTCTGACGGTTGTAAACTAGAATGCACAAATGCAACTCACAATTTTAATGCTTTTATGGCATCTAGAAAGCTCTGACTAGTTTCAGAGTATGAGAGTTCAAACACACCGCACAAATTTGGCAGGCTCATGTGTCCCACCTTCCCAATGTACTGGCTTTAGCAGGAAAAAAAATCTAATTAAATTGCTGTTATCTTCAAGTAAAATAAATCTACATAAATTGCAGCTATACAAGGCTTGTTTTTTATTTTTTTTGTTCTCCTCACAGTAGAAAGGTATTATAGATGAGAAGCGTGCTGGATGGAAGGGGCCCCTGGAGGTCTCTACCCCACCACTCTCTCCCAAGGACCAAGATCCACCTCCCTGGACACCATCCAGGGCTGCACCACCCTCCTGGGGAACAAGTTCCTCCCAATGCCCAACCAGAGCCCGCCAAAGCTGCAAATTCTGGTTTTGCACCTTCTTTTACCTTGCCTGCCACAACTGAGAGGAGTTTGGCTCCATTGTCCTTGCAACAGCCCTTTAAGTAGCTGTAAACTACTATCAGATCACTCCTCAGACTCCACAAGCCCAGCTACCTCAACCTCTTACCTTTACTTATCCTCAATAAAAGTCTTTTATTAGAAAAATATTCAGGGTAATAATGCCCAGAAGTTAACAACAGCCCTTCTGTTCCCACTTGTTTAAGGTAAATGCAGATTAAGGGCTTTTTTGAGAAACACAGAAAAAGGTTAGATCAGTTTGTTATCTTAAAACATACAACACACAACTGAAATGACAAATAAACTACACATCTCCCTTTACCTGTCCTAAATTCTTTTAAAACATAGTTTAGCATACCTCTGAAGTAAGTATTTTGGCAATCGCTCCACTACAACGACAAGAAACTCTGAAACGGTAGGTAAGCTGCTCATTCATAATAGGTTTCTCTCCACTAATTTTGGAAGGGTCTTCTAATGAAATCTTGCTTTCAGTCCGGCAGCCCTGAAGGCTCTCTCTCCCTAGTACCACACACCTCTCTCCAGCTTCCACTTGACATTCCTCAGACACAGTTGCTCTCACTTGTTCTGTTTTCTGCCTTTTAGTTGCAGTATTTGTCTCTTCTTCTGACCTTCTCTTCAGAGGCAATCGGTTTTCTTGAGAGACATCATGTTTTTTCCCCTCACACCTGTAAAAGTTTCTCCAAATAGAGATAACATCCAGCCAATACTTTGGCTCCTCAATGACAAAGCTTTTAATCTCATGCAGCATTTTCCCTGAAAGGAAAAGCAGTTTCAGGTTAAGTAGTTCTTTCTCAGCATTTGATTCTCCTATGGATTGAGAACAGCTGTTGAGAGAGGCTGGGCTCAGATTTCATCAACGTGTGAATTCAGGAACCACACCAGCAGCCACCATCACAGCTGAGCTCTCAACACCCACATACCCCACCAGCAAAGACCCAGGCATCCCTCTGATTACAAGCTCTGCAGAACCAAGATTAAATCATGCAGGGGTGGAATTCTGCAGAAGAATTCATCGGCTCTAGAAAACCAGACCCCCTCTGAGAGTCATTCTCAGGGTTGGAAGGCCAGCCTACCATGCCATCCTCCCCAGAAAGTACTTTGTCCAGCATTAGAGATGTAGGACACTTTCCAGGACTGACAGACAGACATGAACATGAATCACTTTGATTCAGCTCAGAATAAAAGCCACAAGTTCATTCTTTTAGAAGTGAAATCTTCCCTTACTATTCATCAACTTCCCTTCAATCCTGCAAAGTGTCTGACACATGACTAAACAGACCTGTGGGTAGTCCTCTTGAGCTGGCTATGACAAGAGAGACACAAGGAGTACAGAGGCCAATTCTTGAAAACCTTGAAGCTGGGGGGGAGAGAGGGGAAAGTATTTCTATTTCTCGTTTGGAATCATGGTTAAATTTGGCCCTCAAAGCTGAAGGCCACCTATGATCTCTGAAATAAAATCCCACCAGCATGCAGATATCCATCCATCTTACTTGAAATTCTGATTCCATCACTGACAGAGAAGTCAGTAGCTGAGATTTACAAGAAATCTGTGTACTGAACAGTTAAGTGACACAAGACAGGCATTTAGATCCACTTCGCCTACAGGAAAATGACTCATCGTTAAAATGCATACAAGGGATGCAGAACTGGACTTCAGCTTCATTAACTTTTTTTGATGTGGGGGGTGGTGTTACACATACATACGTATGTACAGCACCAGCAGAACACAAATCAATGTTATCTATTTGAAACATTTTCAAAGCCATTGTCTGCACAAAAAAACCCAAACATTAGAAACATACCTGGGTGAAGGATACTTAAGAATTTATTACTGTCAATAAATAAAGTAAATCAAATACTAATTTTATAAACAGGAATTGAACTGGGGCTTCACGCTATTGAGCACACACCCTGCGAGCAACCCAGAGATGACCCGAGAGAAGGAGTCAGTGCTATACCTTTATTTCCAGAAGCTGCAAGGGGGGGGTGTTTCTTAAGCAGCAAAAACAGTCGCTCTCCAGACCTGAGTTTCCTCAGCTCGCCCGGCTCTGCCTCTGTGCTGAAGAAGACCTTTCCTGAGATGCAGTCCACCTCAGGGGAAAACCAGAAACCAAATCAAACCGGGAAGGTATTTGGGGCGAGCACTGTCAGCAGCCCCGCAGCCCCTCACACCCGCTCGCCCCTTCGCAGGCAGGAGGGCGGCGCAGACCCCAGCTCACCGCGGGTGGCGAAGGGGCACGGCCTGACCGCGTGGCAGGTGTCCCTGCCCACGGCTGTCTTTAGAGGTCCCTTTCGAGCCACAGCAAACCCGGGGGGCCCCCCCGCAGATGGCGGCACAGCCCATGGGACGGCCGCCAGCTCCCGGGCGCGAAGCGAACAAGGCCGCGTTCCCCGCCGATCCGAACCGGACCGCCCCGCCCCAGGTGGACACCGGCGCCGGCTCCCCCCTCACCTCTGTGGCGCCGAGCCGCCTCCGCACCTCCCGCGCGAGGAAGAGCTCCAGCCCGCGGCCCGCCGTGCAAAAATACCGCCTGGCCGCCGCCGCCGCCATCTTGGCGCGCCCCGCCGCTCTCAGCGCAGTGAGCCCGCCCTGGGAGCGGGCCAGACCGGGGCGTGGGTCCCGGAGAAAGGTACTCAAAAAGCACCTGGTCCAGAGTATATTTGCACCTCCCACCACGAGAGCGCTTCATCACTAAATATGTTTATCACCGCGACGGGAGGTGACCACAGTGCAGGCAGTGAGAGGAATTACTGCAGCGCAGCTCTCGCTCTTCAGTTTCAGCAGAAGAGCACAGCACAGCTCCTGAGGGGGCTTACGGGGAGAGGATTGCTGTGGCACAAGAGTGGTGTCTACACCCACACCATTTGGGTGAGAAATCTGTAGACCCCACCGTGAATGATTCAGCATGCACTGCCTCCGGGGAAACACCACGAGGTGCTGGCTGGGAGCCAGCAGTTCCCCCTCACAGGCAACGGTCTCTACTGCAGGCTGTGCAGGAGCTTTTATTCTCCAGACTACTCTGTCGTATGGAGCAATGGTCTCATCCTCCCTTCCCACTTATTTACAGGGGACAGAGCCAGAGCATAACACAGTAACACAGGTCTCATGAGTCATCTAAAGTCCAGTCTCTAGGTGAACCCAAAGAAGACACTACAACAGTAGGAAAACTTAAATTCTGTCTCACCTAACACATCTCACACATCTTTGGATTAATTACAATACTGTAGCAGTCCCTTGGGTGGAGCAAAGCCTCCTGTGCTCCAGACCATGCTGGTCTTCAACAAGCGCTCAAAAGCCAGAGGTGGCAGGATCCAAACCAGCCAGAAGTAACAGATTTCAAGAGAAAACTCAGACTTTAAAAAGTCACTTAAAAAGCTTCCCCCAATAAGCTTTTTCCTTCTGTGTAGATGGACTCTTGGCCGCCCCTGAAACAGCAAACACCAGCCAAGAACAGTGCAGCACAAGCCCAACAATGGGGTGTAAGACCAATGAGGAATGGGAGTCCAAAGTGGTTATGGCCAACAGCTTCTGGAAGCAGCCACCAATTTAGGTTTTTTGAATTGCAACGCTCTCAGCACATCTTTGTCTGAAGATTGTTACCCAAACATAAACTTGGTGGAAAACAGAGATCCCCTCAACAAAGCCACTATCTTTCACATGCATCAAAGCAAAAATAGTGAGAAATGAGCCAGTTAACAGCTAGGGGAAAGCTGAAGAGGTAGTTTTGGAGGAACTGGAGGCACTAAACAACCTATACAGTGCTGCCACAAAAAACAGCAACAGCTGCCTTTCACCAGGCAACATGCTTACCTTAGTGACCTGCTAATGCCACGCAGAACAGCTGCCAAGGCAGTCAGGCTACCTAGTGGTCTCTGCAGAAGTCCAGCATTTCCAGGGAGCCTTCACCCCAGCTGGGCATCGGTGCAGAGCAGCTGGGTGCTTGTGTGAGGGTACAGGGATAGAACAATTTCACAAAATTACCTAAAATCCTCTTTGGCAGCACCACAGTTTTCCCTCAGAGCTGTACATGCAACTAGGTGTGTGTCTTTTTCAGGAATCATTTCTTCCCTCTTAGATGAAGTCTCATAAAGCTTACCCCTGGCCATTTCAGCATAAAGCTTACCAGCAGCTGACAGACACCCACAGAGCAATACAAGTGCTCCTGTCTTTGCTCCTCACCACAGCATTTCCTGACATGATTTGGTTTTTGGCAGGCTATCAGTTGAGCATAACTGCCCCAACCAGTTGTACAACCCTCCTCTTTGGTTCCCTATATCCCTGCTGCATTGCTCTGTGGCTGTGGCAAAACAACCGCTGCATGTGGCCAAGCTGCAAGCTCAGCTCTAAGAAAGTGACACAGCGAAAGAGCTTGTTAAAGCCTAGTCAGGTTTGAAGCAAGTTGCTGACAACTTACCCACAAATAAGGGAGTCAGGAAGAATACATTAAAACTGTAATGCTGCTCAAAACTGTCTTGTAAAATCATCACCACAGTGGGTGTACTTATTTCCCCACCCTGCAAACAGAATAGGCAAATGCTATTCTCTGAGCATCTGAAGGTTGGGAAACAAATTTTTACGGCTGCCACAGCCTTCTCAGAATCACACTGTGATTAGTCCAAGAGGGTGCTTCAGACAGCACAACTTTTAAACCACCTTCACACAAAACAGCTGTCACGTTCAACATCTCTGTGGATGCACTGCCCAGCATTCATGAGCAGTGACACTTATAACTGTGGTAGAGGTTGTATATTGGTTGGCAGAGCCCTCAAGACCTGACAAAAGCACCCCAAATGGGTATACAAATGAGGAACAAAAATTAAGAATTATTTACATAGGTAAGGATTGTGGCCTTGCTGTATGAGATCATAGTCACAGGTTCCTGATGTCAAGAATCAGGTTCAGTACCCCCTCCCTCCCAAAAACACAGCTCACACACTTTCAAATTTTGGTTTATTTTTTTTTTAATTAAAAGACAGCTTCCAGATACCCAATCATTACTGTGCTGTTTGTGCAGGACAAACGAACTTTAAATACTAAAATGCACACGGCAAGTAGGAACAAGCTGTTTGTCTCAAACTGCTTAGCAGTGCAGGCTCAAGCACTTATTTGCAATGGCTTTACTCTTTGTACAATCTGTTCTATGTAGCAATGACTGTTTATAAAGAATATAGTACACACTATTGTTTTCATTGTCAATTTACAAGAGACAAAAATAAATATTTTCCATTCTTATTATACATTAACACTTCAGTAGAAAGTTACAGCTGTTGCGTTGGCATAACCTGCAACTTCAGGAAGAAAAAGGGCATGCATACCTATCTATTAAGAACTCTAAACTATGACTTTGTAATAAATTACAGGGGATAGATACCAGCCAACAGAATACCAATTATCTGAATTCAGTACATCTGTGATTCTTGCTCCAAGGGGAAAAAACCAATCTTGCAAATTACAAAGGCTAGTTGCTTGTATTATGTAAATAAGATAAACCATGTATGGTAGCCTTTTCTTCCAATGTTTTTGAATAATAGGCTTGTGGTTTTAGGCAAAGAAGATTAAGTAGTTGAGTTAGTCCTTGCACACTTCACACATAACTAGCACCGTAAAGATGCAAGGACCTCAGCAAACACCTAAATTTCATGCTTAATAACTAAAGCATGCATTTTGTAGAGTTTGTGCATGTTAAATATTCTGTTTAAGGTTACTGTGCAAAACCACTGAAAATGTTTCTGTAACTCTGTTAAAATTATTTGCAACATTTCTGAAGTTTTGCAGGCCTGTGTGAGATTAATGAAAAAAAAAACCACCATAATCATACTTGTGGTTCACCCTTGACTGCTATACACAAATCAAAATAAAGGCTGCAGCCTAAGTGTCCAAGAAAATGGGGGGAAAATGAGTTAATATGCATTGCAGTTTACTTAAAAATACATAGATATTTTAAAATGGCAAAAAGCTTTGTACAGGTGGATCTATCAGTGCAAATACATATATGAGGTACCAATTTATTCAGACCAGATCTAATTATATGTATCTTACAATCACTTTCTTAATTTCCTGTTGTTAGATAAATGCTACAGCTTGTCAGCCTGTAAGTAAAATCAAAGTCAAAAAAATTTTTCAGCATAATCAGTATCGGATCATTGTAATTTCACTACAATTTAGTTTCTGAGCTTCCACTCCTCAGAATGCTCAATTTCTTTTATTTTTAAAACCATACTTAGTGTTAATACTTAGTTTTCTTTTTCAAGATTTGTGGCTTGATTACAGGAAAAATGTAAAACTGTATATAAACTGGAACAATAACTATAGCTGGCTGAGTATTTTAATATTGTTTGAAATTTTAACAAGTACTGTTGGAAGGAGGAACACAGTTATTTGTATTTGGGGACTTAAAAATAAAACAGAACAAACCTGAAGGTATAGACAGCACTGTTCCAATGGTGAAAGTTAAATAGATACAAAACAACATTCTGCCTAGAGTCAGTCCTTTTGCATTTGAACACTCTTCAAGTTATCTACAGCTTTCTCTTCCAGGCAACTGTGATGACACTTACATGGAGATATGGATTTAAAGTGGCTAACTGTAGGACACACACAGCTTTTCAACTCTGGTAATTCTTTCTTGAGACGCTCCAGCTGCTCCACCTGGAATATATTTGGTTGTTCAGGATTTGAGTCATATATCCTGAATAAACAAGAAAAGAGAAAACATTGATCAGTATAACCTGACAGTTCACAGAAATGTAGACTAGATGAAGCAACTGGCATTTTTTCCTTACTAGAGTAAAATTAGGTATCACCAAGTCTATAAAAACAGTATGTTTGAAGTTAGTACCCTACATTTTGCCGCTCATCTTGCGATATAAAATGGTATTCATTTTACACAATGGTTAATATTTAATTGGATGTACTAAAAAGCTTCCCACTGGCATTTACCTCACTCTCCTGAAAAATGTGATTTTACAGGTGGCATGAAGCAGTGAAGAGCAGAGTTCCCAGCTTCAAACATAAAAGCATAAGAAATTTCAGAGCCCTGAGATTATTTGAACAGACTGATACACTACTTGTACATAATACTGAATGGAGTTTATTCTTACTGTTTCAAGAAGTACTTCACCCACCCATGCCCAGTTCAGAGCCATTTTTTTAAAATTACTATTACAATATTAGGTAGAGTGAAAAACAGAAAATCTGATCTTTACATAATGCTAATTTAGCAATTACAGTATTTTAAATAGTATATCCTCTTTTCACTTTCTTGCTTTCACACAGGTAAACAAAGTGCATGATTTGAATTGTCAACATTGTACCAGACTGTCCAAATCCAAAACACATTGTGTTTGACAGTGTAGGCACTGAGCAGAACTTAAATACTATTTTGGTGTAATTCATTATAAAGCAAAAGCATTAATGCTCCTGTAACCTAAGTTTGGTACAACATTTATTGTGACAAGGATACATTCTGGTCTCACAACATTAATTTCTAACATCAGTATACCATTTATATCCAAAATGTAAATCCTAGCATCCAGTTCCCCTCACTTGTAGCAATTGTAGGTATTGCAGGTCTCCAGGTTTACCTCCTTCCAATGAAAACTGGAAAAATTTACCGTGGCTTCTTCCTTAGTCTTTTATGAATAGTCATACTTTCATTCATGATTCCTTTGAGAAAGTAGTGTGTTTTTATTGCATCATCCTTTCTCTTTCATACCATAATTTTGAGATAGGTACAAAATGAACATGATGTCACGAAAACAGAGTGCTATATGATACAGTGCCAGGTGCCTTTTCACCCCGGCAAGACAACTTGTGAACTGTTGGCAAGTCCAAGACATCAAAAATAATATGCAGCTCAAACAGTGATATAATAAATGGGATTCAAGTGAGGAAACACTTATGCAGGAAACATAGATGTGGATCACACTACCTACAGTAAGATCAAAGTAGTTTCTAGGTGTTTCTTTAACGAAGTGAGGACAAATGCTGTCCAGTTTTATGGAATATGCACAGAAGGGACAGCAGTTAAAGTTACTTGCACAGAACATATAATCCAATACAGGCCTATGACCTGAAATTGTCTAATAGAAACTACCTACAAAATAAAAGCACAACCTTCCTTTCCTTCCTTCTAGGATTCAGGTACAGCCTGTACTTTCTGCAGTTAAGTTAGCTTACACATTTTAAATTTCTCTATGCATTCACGACAAAGCACTGAAATTAGAAGACAGTTTTCCATATAGCAATATGCCTTAGGAACTGCAAATCTGAACTAGACACTAGAAAATCAAAGGCACATTTCTAAGCCCCTTGTTCATAAAATATGGCTAAGCATGTTTCTAAGCAGCTTCTAGCAAGTATTTATTTACTAGGGCAAGCATAAATTCTGTAATTCTTGGTTTGTCTTCAACTCTCTTCAATTGAGGTTTTGGATGAGTCCAACACTCCAAGCTCCTTTCAGAGTGCCTACTAGAACCAGTCTGCTCCAATGTAGACACTATTTCTTCTAAACCAAAAGCAGACAAGAAAACTTGAAGCACAGCTACCCTTATACCTCAGAGTTTCTTGTCCCTACTTTTCATTTGAGTCCATGCAGTTATGCAGTGGGCATAGAACTGATTTGCTTAGTTCCTACCAGGTGTTTTTGCAACCTCTAAAAACAGATACATCCAGCAAGTCTCAGTAACAGCTGTTTTCCTTTGCTTTTGCTCACTCCAAAACCAGAGAGTCAGCAGTGCTGAATATTGTTTTCATGCTAGAAAGATTTTCTGAAGCTTTTCATTAAAACTTTTCATTTTTCTTTACATCTCAAGGTAAACCTGAGTTTACTTTGCAATTTGCAAAACAGGAAAGACTTAAGACTGCCATTACATAACATCTTAATTCAATCATTGAGTAGATTAAATTACAGATCAACTAATACCAGTCAACTTCCTACGCATATCTGTTATTTATTTAAGTAACAATAAAATGGCACATATCTAGACAGTCTTCTGGTTTTGAGGAGTGCTCTCAATGTTTTTGCCTTTATTGCCAACTAAATTTGTGTTTGTTTTGGGAAGTTACTAATACCAATAGAGCACAGAGCTTTTTGTCTCAAGTCTGCAAACACAACATGCAGCCATAAGGAACTGTAGAGTTTAGAAAGGCGACAAACACACTGAAGGTTCTTCATGGAAAAGCTTTCAGCATAAATGTTTGGGGATTACTGGTTTAATATTTTCATGCAGCTGTGTATATTATTCAACAAACAGAACTCAGATCATGTAAAGTGAATTAAAAAAAGATAATCTAAGTGGTAAATTAGCACCCACCCCCTCTCCACATTGATATTTTAATATATAGACAGCTGGTGTAAAAACATAAGACTGCATTGTTCTTACTGAGTTAAGTATATTCAAACACAGAAATATTTCCTGGACTATTTACAAAGCTTATCCAGGAGAAAACTACAAGATAAATCATCCCACAAATCCTGCTTTAAAATTCAGAAATTTTGCCAATCCAGAGAATTTCACTACAATAGGTTAAAGTTTTTTCTCTAAGTAAAATCTAATAATGCATTTTAAGCACAAGATTTAATTATCTGCAAGAATAGAAGATAGTCATGCATTCAAAGTACTTTTCTAGATTAGGGCCCAAATAGAAGCTTGGAGTCAGAGGTGGCACCTTTTCCATAGGTTGTCCGTTCAACACAAGCGGTCTGGATATCTTCAGTGCTGAGATGAATGCTAGCTGAACATAGGAAAAAAGTAGAATAGTGTCCTGGCAACTGCACTAGACCATGCATTTAGTTTAACAACTATGGGTATGTCTAATAATCTGCAGCCCAAGTGGAGACAGAACTGGATGGGGTGGGGGAAGATTTCTTTCCCCTGCCCAAGTGAGATTGTTCTTTTAATAGCATTGGCATTTGTATGCTTCCCAGATTTAGTCTTGCAGTTTTTCTCCATGCAAAACAAAGTCAGACCCCCCCTACCTGCATTTTTTTTCCCCCGACACTTCACATCAGCAACTTTTGGTATTCAGGGGACAGTTTCTCTGCCATCTTCGCAAGGGGCTACAATGTTTTGCTCAACTCTACATGGATGATTAAAGTTTGGAAAAAATAGCTTATAGAAATCATCTCTACCCAAAAAGTTCATAATATTTGACATACATAATTATTGCATGCAATAACAGTAACTCAGGGCCATATCCAAGCAATGTAAGATTCACTGAAATTCCTGTATTCACTTCCTAGCTTATTCAGGCAAATAACACTAAGACGGTTTAAGTAAAGGTCTAGTAAATAGCAACACAAAACACCAGGCACAGCAGTTTTTGATAAATATCTGGACTTGGCTTAAGTCTAGAGAACAAGAGTTCTGCAGAAGCCATGGAAGAAGCACATCTTGATTCAGCCCTGGAACTATTCTGGAATCTGAAGATGCATCCATAGCCTAAACTGGCTTTACACTAATAAACAGACTACTGCAGTCCCTACTTAATTCTAGATCTTGAAATGAGCATTTAAATCTCTCAAGTTCTGATTTACAGTAGCTTTGAATGTATGTATTTCTAAACTT
The DNA here is from genome assembly GCF_949628215.1 of Phalacrocorax aristotelis. Classification (NCBI taxonomy): domain Eukaryota; kingdom Metazoa; phylum Chordata; class Aves; order Suliformes; family Phalacrocoracidae; genus Phalacrocorax; species Phalacrocorax aristotelis. The sequence goes on from NC_134278.1 coordinate 86,651,903, forward strand.
CAAACAGCACAGGGTATGGATGCTGACTCCATACCTATTTAAACTTTTGACAGTTTAAGCTCTTGCTATTAACTTCACACTCTCAAATTATTTTAAAGACTGCCTCTTTACACAGCAGCTCCAACTGTGAATGGAAACACCTGCTGCCAGGTTTTACATTTAGACATGCCATCCAGAACCACCTGCATTTCTAAGTGTCCAGCTTGAGATATCTGATGCAATTTTCATGAAGTATCAACATTCCTTCTAAAGAACCTATATTAAAATCTGAAAGTCAATTCTATTCAGACAATTAGTAAATTCTGGAAAATAATTAAAAATTGTAAAGGAACATTCGAATATATTTTTCGGGCTACAGGGAGAAAAAAAAAGGACAATAACATTTAGAAATTAGAGTTAAGGAGCCTGCAACAATTATACTGAAACGATACAGTTGTTTGCTACTCATTTGCAGTTTGTAACTTGAAAAAGAAAGAAAAAAAATGTACCACTGAACTTTTTAAACAGCTTTGGAATTAATATTAATTTTGGGGGTTCTCTCAATAGAGTGGAAAGATGTCAACAAGGTGGAAGAGATACAGCAGACAAGTGGTGAGAGGAAAGATGAACACTAGTAAGAATCTAGATGGTCTGAATAGTGCAGGAAGGTTAAGAATTTTTTGTTCGGTTAAATCCACACAGGAATTCAGTCTATAAGCAATTCCAATGAATTGGTTAGTTATCAAAAGGTGAGGTAAAAGGTGCTCTGATATCACACTGCAACTAAAAACATACTAACCAGTACAAAAGGGAACATAAGATGACCTATAGCAGACTTGCAGCCTTGACATAAATGCAACATTATTTGAGTAGTGTTGAGTAATTAAGTAATAAAAGCAACATGAAGTCAGAAATAAGGCTGTCACCCATTTTACTATTTTACCATAGTAGCGCATATATATTACATTAGGAGTAATTAAGAACTCTAGAAGACTGGATTAGTAGACATCAGATGGACAGACATTTAATAGGAACACTTTATGCCATAGTATTTTATTAAAACACCCCATGGTGTATAGACCAATAATTTATCACTTAAAGTTATGCATACCATAGGATCAAATTTCATAACAACCCTATGACTGTAAAGAGTCAGAGTACCATTTGGTCTGCATACTAGTCCAGAGCATTTTTCATCTACTAAAGAGGCTTCAATCTTGAGTTGTAGGAGAGGTAAACCATGTAGCACTGCTGTAGCAGGAAAGAGGACTTATGTTTCAATCACTATTCTGAAGCTGCTCCCCAATGTAAATATCTTCTTATTCCTTTTCATTGGTGGTAAAAAGGAGACATACTATACAGCACAAGAAGGGAGACCTCAGGCAAACTGGAGAAGCACTGGACCCACCACTCTGGAAGGGCTCTCAGTGGTCAAGAATAGATTGAAGGGAGTTAACTATTTTTTTACACTGGCAGCCTGGAACGCTTAAGAGCAAACATATTTGATTTCTTGCTGCTAGATATGTTAATTTGACTCTCACTTTTCACTTTTAAAAAAGAGCCCTTGACAATAACTTTATTTCCCTCCCCAGGTAAAACAAGATGCAAAAGGAATGCCCTTGCTAAAGCAAAAGGTTCTATAATTTGGCACTTCACTTACATTCATGCTTTCCCAATTACATATTCTTTGTAATCTATCAGAAAGTGTAATTTAATACAGCTTCCCAAAGTAGTCATCATCTTGTAATAATGAATTTCCCATCTTTTATGATAAAAGAGCTAAAACTTTTTGGTTTTGTAAGGAACTAAAATAACGTTTTTGTTCAAAGATTTATCATGGTATTCTGATGTCCACCTGAACTGCGAACTACTTCTGGAAGTGAATAATTTGGCACTTTGCCCTGGGAGTCACTCCAAGCTAATTTTAATAGGAAAAATGGTGAATTCACAGCTTTGAAACACAACAGAATGTTGGCAAAAAATTAATTTCAAATCATTTAGTTATGTTAACTATTTCCATAACTAAATGTAGAATGGCTGAAGATTTCAACCAAACAGTTAAATCACATTGTCCTCACCATCTCACGTACAAGGTTTAAGAATTACTGTCAGGCATGTTAATGGCTTGTTAAATGTCTATGCCATGCATATGACTACAGAATCAATTTATATTTACATTAAAATAACTTTTGCTTCTCCTGAAGTTGCTTCATATATACAGCTGAAAGTAGGAATTAGTGCTAGTCTTGTTTCTGAATTGGGGTTATGGGCTTGTGCTTATAGTACCAAAATTCTGCACCCATGCAAAATTTCACAAGGAATCACAATACAATAATTTCTCAGCCTAATTATCATCATCACTATTTTTAAAAAACAGTTAAGTACCTGTCATATATTAGCCCATGAACACCATATTCTCTCAGCTTCTTCCTGTTATCTGGGTCATTTGCATCATCACCCCATGAGAAAATCACTAGGCCTTTAGATTTGGCCCTTTTAATAAATGATGGATTCCTCAGCAGATCTTCAGAGTGCACATTAATTCCCTGAAATACAAATCACTAATTAAATTCCATGTTTCTGAAAAACTCTCACATTAGTAAGTTTTAATCTTTTGACACCTGCAGCTCCTTACAATTTCATACAAAACAATTTATTAATAAAAACTAATTTAATACAATTAAACAGTTTACTGATAACACCATTTTTTAAACAATGTATTATACAGCCATTGAAACAACAGGCATTATTTTGGTGGTTACTAAATGTTAGTGTATTTCTTTGTGGTAATTGTTTGTAATTTTAAGCATTAGTGTCGGAAAGTATGGATTTACAAAAAGTAGGAACAATTTCATTTCATTTTACTGCAGATTAATACCAGACCATCTCAGCTTACCAGCAAGTTTTCAAACTGTGCAAAAGTAATGGCAATTGGAGTTGTACGAGATCTAAGATCCATAAGTTCTGGATAGAGTTTAGATTCTCCTTGGGTGAGAAATAACACAGGATACTTGTTTTGCTTATGCCGAACCCTGTTAAAGACAAGTTTACCAATAGAGAATGTGTTAAAAAGCAGAGAAATTCAATCTTACTGTTTGAGGAGCATTACATCCTTCACTGCATGTTTTAATTCCTAGATGGTACTACAGTTTAATATGTAACTATGTAGACAAACTGTTAGGTCTGTTACTTTTACCACGAATCACAGATTAATATACACAGTTTAAGGGAAGCTAGACTTTAAGTTGAACTCAGATCCACATCCTCAAAATATTTATACAAAATCCTTGAAGGCTGACAATTCTGGAATTTTCTTCTTAAATGCACATTAGAATAAAATGAACATTCATAATAAGCATTTACAAACATGTTTAATATACAATACCTGACCTTATTAATGTGTTTTTCAAGTCTGATACCTGAAAGGTGATGTGAAGTGTCAACAGATGGAAGCAAAGTTTTGGGATTAGTGTGTTAGGCACTCTTACACACTTGTTCCTTAGCCCTTTTATCAGTACCTTGATTTGGTTTTGTCCTGCCCATTTACTCTTCAGTGGTATTTCATCAGTGTAGTCTCTCATCAAATGAGATTTCCTTAAAGCCTTTCATTAACAGTGCTTAAATCACTTCTTGCTACAAAGTACTACAGCATATTTTAGTTAATATGTATCCCAACTGTTTGTTTCCCAGTTCAACTCCTATGCTTTTTCTGTGCTCCGATACCTTCAATATGACATTCCATAAAAGGAAAATAAACCTTAAAGAAACCAAACACAGGTAATTCAAAGCTATTTATTTTTCTGCCCTTTTTGAAAGGCAGATACAGTGAAAAAATTGTAACGAAACTAATTTTGTTTGTAAATTAGGCTTGCATACCCCTTAAATATGACTGAAAAAGACTTTGTGATATCAGAAGAAACCTTGACCTTTGTTGTTGTGTCAAGAAAGACTGAAGCATTCAGGAAGGCACTTGACAGAAGTATCTACTTTGACTTTCTCCTATTTTATTTCTCGCACAGCTCAGATGGCAAAGTGGTCTAATTTCTCGTTTCAATTCCCTTCTATTTTGGCACCCAAAGTTTAGGTCTAATCCAAATGTGTGTTACTATGTTGGGTCCACTTATGTCCAAAGTAAAATTTGCCCGGGGGGGGGGGAAGAAGGAAATAACTTCACATCTCTTAACTTACATTGTACAAATATCTGCATTAAAAGAAGAAAATACAATCCTTCTTCTTCCAGCATTCATCAAAACAGTTTTTAGGATAATATCTAAGAAGAGGTTCATATCAAAGTAAGTTGACAAGTTGCCATCCCACTGTCCATCCTGTGAAAAGAAAGAACAAGTTTCAGCCATTTAAATTAATGCTCACTAAAATTATTTTAACAAGGTCTGTCATTCAGCCGGAACAAAGTAAGGATTCAGTTTGAAAGTCTGAATACAGAAGTAACTCCTTCAGTTTACTGAATGCTAGTTACAGCTCTACAGGACTGTCAGTTTGTGAGGTGCAGCTGAATACTAACAGCAGTAAGTTTCACTGAAAAATGCACCATTCAAGAGTTTCTGTGAAGCCTTTTCTAATTTTGGAAACACAAAGGAATTCCATGAAAGATCTCCAAAAACTATTACGCATATTTGGAACTGCTTTTTCTAAATATAAAAATGCAATAATTGGATTTGTAGAAATAAATGAGATATCCTTTGTCTTTGAGAAGAGCAGATACCAGTCTTCCTGCAGCTGACCCATCATTGAGAGTACTGGCATATCTCCGTACATACGGACTTCCACCTACCACTCTACTTACTTTCTTTCTCCCATTCCAGGCTTCCAGTCCTAGCCTTGACAACTGTTTCCTTCTAGACTGAGCGCTAAGCAATCCAGCTGAGTCTGCAGTACTGCTAACCAGAAGGAAATAGTTGATTGTACCACTGGCACACAGTGGTAGGTGCTCAGGCACCAGGCCAGGAGAGTTTGAATTTCTTGTCACTTTCCCCATGTATAGCATATGCCTGACCTGCTGTGATCCACTCACTTTAAAAAACATGTTCTACTAAAAGCAGTCTGAGCTAAATTATGAACTCATCCTATAAATACTTCCTGTTGTTTTAAGAGTAACTTTGTTTATTTGCTAGATCAGTGCTATTGTACTCCCAGTTTCAAAGACAGTGGGTTACAATAAAACAAGAGTCATGTAAACCCCCAAAATTATGCCTTCCTTTGTTTGTAGTTCATAAATTGCCATGTCAGATTACAAGCTTTAGCCATGAGAATGGCAAAGTATCAAAGTAAATCACATATACATTTACTTACCCTTTGTTGGCAGATCCATTTTATTTCTATGTTGAACCCAACATCTTCAGAAACAGACTCTAGGACCTGAAAAAAGATTTCTTTATGAAGAGACCCCACAGCGAAGGGGGACAACTAAGCACTATGAGGCTAATTGCTGGGAGAACACATCAGAATTTAACACCAATGGGGTCTAACAGTAGAACAAAAAACCCCGTAAGTTTTTAACACTTAACACAAGATATATATGCACCTTTTTCTTCTTCAGTTTAAAGTTAGGGAATACATAAAAAATGGATAAAATCTTAAGGACAAAATTTGGACAAGGTACAAATGCAAGTCAATTCACCCTAACACGCGTCAGAAATACCCCATTTGAACTGCTAAAGAAGAAAGGGTTTTTTACTTCTCCGGGAAGTTTTTTTTGAATGCAAAAAGTATCTCAAGTAACACAGTCCTGGCTATGAAATCCATGGGCTTGCCATTATGGTGGTGAGAACAAAAGTATGTGAGATTCTTGTAAAGAATTAATTGTAAGGTGACCCAAATCAAGAAGTGAAACTAACAGCTAATAAAATTAAGGAAATGTTGGTATATGATTCTTTAACCCTAAAAAGATGACAGGTACAAAAGAGAGTAACATTCCTGTTCTTATAGGAAGAAAATTAAATTTGGGGAATCAAAACAGATAGAGGAATTAAGGCTCAATAGTTTAGTCTATTACACAAAGTTCTTTATTTTCTGTAGTTATGCAGTAATCTGATTAGACACAAAAAAATACAGTGGGGCATATAACCTGTAACCAGTGGATATTTCATACATACTCCAGGTATTTCATACATACTCTTGACATAAGCCTATAAATAACTGGATATTAATAATCTCCATAATCCCAATAAAAAGCAGTATTATATAAATCAAGCCTCTAAAAGGCATGTTAATGAGCAGTTCAGACATTAGGAAAAACGGGGCAAGGGGAGAAGTTCTAGAAAAAAAAATCAAAACAAAAAAAACCTCACTAAATGGTATCAGACTGGTTTTGGTCAGCTGTTTCTATGAAAAATAAGCCAGCAAAGCCCAGAGTTAGCAAATAGTCATGAATGGAACATGCTAGAAATTAACTTATAATTTCTCTGTGTCTGGCTCTACTGGGAGGCCAAGAGTATGTGATGAACTGCCAAAGCCTGGGTTTTTTTCCAAAATTAGCAAACAATTGTCAATGCTTTAAAATGTAATGCCCAGATGTTAACCAGCCATAAAACTGAGTGCATCCTGAGCTGTACAACTTGGATTCATGAATTAAAAAGCTTGAAAGATATACAAACTATTACTTTTAAGAGCTGAAAAACTCTAGTGGCCAACAATAAAGCCTATGTTCTTAGTTCCAGCACTGATACTGGAGGCCTAAAACTGAAAACTAATATCCCTTGCTATGTGTGTAAAGCTGAAAAGGAAAAAAAAAAAAAACACCATGTTTTCATGTTCCACAATCATCACTCTGTTGCTCTATATTCACTGCTTACTCTCTGCAGAGAGGGAAATGGCTGGGTCTCAAAAGCAGAGTTTTCTTCATCTTTAAAAGATGCTGAAAAGTAATACAAAACATTGAATCAAAACAAATAGCACTGTTAATCCCAGCAAGAAAAGACCGGCTCAAAATCATAAAGCCTTTAAGAGTAAAGAATGGAATCAGGTCTATGTTTTGATTACCTAAGCCTTCCCTCTAACACTGACATACTCCCAACAACAGTTTTGGCAATTCCTGTTTTGTCAGCAGGAAGTTTTTTGACAAACCCCCCATTAAAAGCTTTGCCAGAATATTTATCAGAAGCAGCTTCTCCCATCCTTCACCATTTCAGCCACTGAATCACATCCAGTAGAAGCAGCCTTGCCTGTCAAGGGCTATTATTTATCTTATCTTTTCCCAGGCAGGTAGGATGTGTGAGATACTTTGCCTGATTTTGCTGTCTGTATAAAGGGGATGAATTAAGGCCAAAAATTTACAGCACCAAGAAGACACACTACAGCAGTTACCAAAGTTCTTGCTAGTAATGCTGGAGAGATTCCAAAAAGGTACAGTTAGAGAAGCGTATGATAGAAACATTAGTAGCAATTTGGTTAAGAATATTCATAAATATATATTTAGCTATGCATTCATCTTCTATCCTCCTGTCCCCTCTTCCCAAGGGAGTAACTCCCGTCCAGGTATTTACATCCCCGCAAAGAACTCTACAGCACACACAAAATTAAAGCATTTCTAAAATATTCAGGAAGAAGCCAAATGTGATTAGAACAAGTGGATACAACCACAGAATATATATCATTATATGGGAATAAATAAATCTGAAGATTCTTGCAAACTAGTACATACCATTGTGATCTTTTACTTTCAGAGCAGTCACATGAGCCAGCTAAAGAGCATAAGAATAATAAAATTAGCAAATAGTCCACCCATAGAGATCTTACTACATGTAAAATATAATTAATTTAAACTTTAAAACAATTTATAAGGAAAAGGTTTACATTTTAGTAGTTCGTAAAAAAATAAAGGAAATACCAGCACACATCACAATTTTCTTTCAAATTTTAAGCATGAAGATTCCAAGGAAAGCTCAAAAACCAAGCAAAAATGTTCTTACTGAAAATTCAGAAAACATGTTTAAGGGTAGAAACACACATAATATAATTTAACATTAAGATGTGAAGAAGTCTGAACATTAAACCCTCCTCTGTCAGATGTTAGACTCCATGTTTCCAATCAAGTGCAGACAAAGGGCCAACAGCGGTTTTATGATGTAGTCACATATTGACATAGAATCAGGCCAGGCACAGGGCCAACTCCCTCACTCTATTCAAATTCTCTCTCCACAGAAAGGAGGAAACCAAGTTACTTTAATTAAAAAGAAACATAGTTCTTGGATCAGCCAGGTGCTTCCTTGCCTGAGGACAGATATATCAGCTGGGTCTTCAGTGGCCCAGTCTCATCCCCTGAGCCCCCTTTCATGTAGGCAGGGCACTTCTGTCTGGAAGATACAGTGATACCCAATTAAATAAAAACAATCAATTAGTTCTAGCCAGTTCGTCCAATCCATACCATTGAATCATGGACCCTTCTACACCTCCACATGGAACTCCTCTTTGGAGTTCAACATAATCTGAATCTCCTTTCTTAACTGGGAAACATGTGAAAATTAGGTAGACTTTGTGACAGATATCTTTCTTCTTCAACAAAGACTCCAAAGCACTGGCTTTCAATGAACCCTACCACCACTTTCAGCTTTTTTTTTTTTTTTCTCCCCAAAAAGTTATCACTGTTAGCACGATAAGGATCTACACAAGTTGTCAGATCATCCTTCTAGAAGATAAGGAACAAAATTTATTCCAAGTTGTAATGATGATGCAAAAGTACTATTCTTGGAACAAGTGTTTCAAACTTGTGCTCTCCCAATCAATCTGTAGTTACTCCAAAAAAAACCTAAGCTTCATATACAATTTGAAATTCTACATAGAGCATATCATACTGGCCACAGAACAATACCTTCAATAACTGCAGCTGATCAAACGTGAGTTCTTTGACTGCAATCTCAAACAGTTCCAAAGGCTCTGTATCCAGTTTCTTTGAAGAAAAATAATATATAATTAAGCACCACTGAAAACTACAAAAAAGCCTACATGCTTTTAATATTGTAACATTAAAGGCAACTAATTTTCTCTCTTTTATTGATAAAGATACAAGTGATATCTTATTATAATACGAGTAAGATGATCAGTTTTCAGGAGACAACATAGGCACTCAGAAGCATAGAACAGGTGTCAATTCGAAAAAAAAAAACGAGGCTATAGTCTTCCACCAAGTCGGAAGCTTCAATGTTCTTTCTTTAGAAAAGGTTAGCACATTTATTCTGTAAAAACTTTATCAGATAATGTATTCAGGAAAAAAATGATGCAAGTAAAGAAATGTATTGAAAAAAATACTCCAAGGCAGTTCAGTTTATTATTGTTTAGCCAATGTCTCAGAAACTAATAAAAAGACAAGTATCCTGGTAAAACTGACACACACATACACCCTAACACCACCCTCCCCCCTGACCCCAGAAAAGATCTGGTGTCAAAAAAATTCTGTCAATCCATTTTTCACTTACCCTCTTCACTATAAAGAAATTTTTACTCAACAAGACAATACCGATTCAATAGACACTGAATATGCATTTCCTTTAAGTCAAAGTTCTGTTTCCAAAACTGTTTAACCAAATTTCTTATAAATTGCAATACTGCAGTGGATGTGAGAGTTTGATGACAGTCTTAGTGCCAAGAAGAAAGTGTGAACTTATCTTGCCGTCTGCCCTCCCATGTTATCTTTGTTTTCACTGCCAAAACTAGAAAGAAAACTAGAACAGAACAGAGTCAGACCTTTTTGTACTGCTGCTGAATGCAAGTATTCTGGCCTCAGTGGAAAAGATGCAGCAGACCAGATGGAAAAGCACCTCAGTGGGGTTTTTTTGTGTCACCAGTCCTTATGCCTATGGTGCTCTCATTATTAAGGTGTGTCATGTCACTTTACTCCATGAAAGCATTCAATTGTTATGCTTCATAAAGCTTGGGTATTTAAGAGGTATTGTGATAGTCTATTCAGAGCACCTTTTAAGAAATGCTTATCTGTATGTATGAGTAATAATACTGTTCACTGCTTCTCATGTTATAGTACTCTTGATGCTTACAAAAACAGCAAAAAAGTGTTTTTGGTTAAAAAAGAAGGAACAACTGCAACCTCATGAAGTAAGCAAGGAAAGGAACAGGACGTGCTTTCAAGAGCTATTTTCCTGCTCCTACAACACCTGTCTTAACTCCTTTCCTGCTGTTCCACCAAGCAATACAAAAGCAGTTCTTCAGTCTCACTTACTGTCCCAAGTAGATATGAAGTATATTGTCTACCTCACAGTTAAAGGACAGAGCAAAATGCAGAAATGAAAAAAGAGGGTTGAAGGAAGAGTTAGAAAACCTGTTAGAAAAAGCCATTTGTGGATAATCAAACTCCCTAAAGGAGATCCTTGTTTCTTCCACTTTTCTGCTTTCCAGCTACTGGCCACTACTGGGATACCAAACAAAGTAGACTTTGGTTTGTCCTAAAGACCATTGGTAAGTGTGTAACTGCTTAAGAGAAGTATACATTTAAGTATCAGGAGTGAGAAGTCATGCTGAGAATTACACTAACTCTCCCTCAAAAAAGAAACAACCAGAAGTTCTTACTCTGACAGTCCAAAACAGTCCCAGAGGTGCTACTGAATATAGTCAAACGGCCTCCATTTTTTTTCTTCCAAACCATAAATTTAAAAAAGCTAAAAATATAACTACAAAATAGGCTTGAAGAGTCTCAAACCAGGCATCTGAAATGCTGTTGCTACCATGTCATAAGAAAAATCTCAACTTCACTGCTTTACTTTACACAGTAAGGCTACGTATTTATTCCCATTTCATCCCTTGATTCCCCAGATCTGTTTCTATGACAGCTTGGCATTTTATTTTCTGGAATGGTCACGTTTAAAGATAAAATACAGATATCATCATCTTTACCTTTTTCATGGCCATGCAACATGTGAGATCGTGGTATACAATAGGCACATGATCTTTAGAAAGATGTACATCAAATTCCACATATGCTGCTCCCTACAGTTTGAAAAACACACTCAATACAGAAAATTGAAACATACACAGAACAAAACAAAAACCCATTAACTATGCGCAAGGACTACAGAACTGCAGACAAGCTGCCAAGTATTAATAGGTTGTGGACATCAACCAGAAGTTGAATGCAACTGGCTGTTACCAATTTAATCATACACAACAATGGATTAGAAATGAAAAAAAAATCATATGGGAAAGTATTTTAATTACCATAACACAGTTCTGATATTTATAACTTGCTTGATCTTGTAAGCCTTCTAGTAACATTCAAGTATTGTAAACTTGATTTCAGAGAAAACCTAAGATGATGTTTTTAAACATAGATACCTTTGCAGTGCCCTTCCTCCCTCCTCCCCACCAAGAGATAATTGCTACAAATCGGCAAAGCCTTAGGAAGATAGTCCATATACTGAGGAGCTTCTGGAGTCACTAGTAAGACAGTAGTAGTGTCTTATAACATCTGCAAGAGCAGAAATAGCTACGTCCAATATTCTCCTATCCTTTTCAACTGTATGCTATTTTCTGTTACACTTAAAAAGGAAGAAATATCAAACAAGAGCTCTAAGTACAATCTTTTTGAAAATGGGAGGGCCAGAAAGAAAGAGATAGAGAAACACACAGAAACTTTTTTCTTTTTTAAAGAACTTATTTCCACTGTCTATAAATCATTCATTTGAAAGGCCTCCAGGAATACCATTCACCAAATTATCATCCTGACTCACATACTCATTTTCAATCAGTACAGAAAGAAAATAGGACAGGCTTTTTTCAGCCCTTTTCACAGCAGAAATATTTTTAGAGTGGCAGCTTTCAGCCTTTTCATTCTGCAAATACTTGAAAGTACTTTTCTGGTGATGCTGCTGCTGACTTCATAGTAAATTTATGCCTCAGTACATACTCCTTGTGAGCTTTTTAAAAGCTGTCTATAAACCTGCAGCATCCACCCAGATATTAAGAACTACTGTTCAAAAGGACCACTTAGTAGCCGCAGTTTTCTTTCGTTCTGTGTATGTTCCAGACACTGTGTTCCAATTATTCTCTGACTCCCAAAGGAGAGAAAGCTTTCAGCTACAGCTGTTGGAGAGTACAGTACTCCAGAATCAGTAACCAATAAAAGCATAATACTCCAGATTCTGCTCCCATCCCTTTAACAACTTCAAAAGATGTTTGGTAAGAATCTACATGCTAATGAAGTACCTGAAAAGGCTTGGGAACCCTGCAAGTCAAGCAGCAGGTGATCTCACAGCAGCATCTTTACATAACTGTAACCACAGCCCTTCACTGTGAGAACTGGAGCTAGACAAGGAACCTCTGAATGTGCTTCTGACTCCAGCTACTCTGCTGCGTAGATTGTCTAGATCAATCTTATCACAGATCACTTTAGTGACCAAGATTTTTGAAAGGAATAAAAGTGACCACCTCTATCACAGAATTTAAGCACCTGAAGCTAATATCTCCCAAACTGAGAGTCTCATCTTAGGATTCAAAGTCTTCATTGTGGCAAGCACTGAAACGAAGGATAGTTACTCCACCAGCACAGCTCCCAAGTCTGATTTTTGAGCACCAATTTTAGGTACTCAGCAGTTCCTGAGTGAGACCTTTGCCACCTAAGAGTATGCTGACAGACTCTAGCAGAGCCAAAACTTTATTCATTTGTTCAAAATCATTCCAACCCTATGCCTCTCAAGGGTTGAGATTAAAATTTTCCTAGTATTAGACCACCATCAAAACATATTAGAGGGATGTTAGGGGTTTTTTTGAGGAATTTGAGAGTAGGTGTCTAATCTGGCTATTACTTCCCCTCCTATCTCTCGGTGAATTTCCACGGTGATTTGATGTAATTTTGTATCAGTGCAATTACTGTTCATTGTATTGAATCATGGAAATTAAGCACACAAGCCAAGCAAATTTTAGCTATATGGGTACTATGTGTGTGCAAATGTGCGTACATACGTGACTAGCAGCGTTCCTCAGAGAGGCAATAGTGTTCTCTTGAACTTTAGCAAGTCTGAAATAACAGCAAAGAAGAAGGTTTTGTTAGATGCAGCATGGCACAGAAATCCACTGAAATGACAGAAATACAAATCAAAAGTCTCTATCTTACAGAATATCCACATTTGATATTGAAGTGACTTAAACAATTATGGGTTGTAGCCCTTTATTTTAAACTGTCCACTTCCTCAACTGATGTCAGTGAGACTAAACATAACCCCCTCCCCAGAATAAAATGCAAATTAACTTACTTAGCTGTTGTTGTAGAATTTCCTGCTCCCCTATGTCCAACATCTAGAGTTGTTCTTGGTTTCCAATATTTTGCATATGAAGCCTTCATATCACAAGTGTATCCCTGGATCGGCCTAATAATTATGTAGTCCACTACAAGAGAAATACCAAATGCTTCACATGTCAATAAATAATGGATGACTTCCAGTAAAGTTATCTACATCTGTTTGCATTAACTGTACCTCTAACTTTTCCAATTGTCTTCCTTGGATTTCTGCTCATAATAGCAAGTGTAAGAATTCCAGCACTCTTTCCGAGTTCTGCAATTGTGGATGACAGGAGGCAGGCAGAGCCTACATGACCTGGGAGCACATCGCCTTGTACTACTTTCTCACCTAAATCTTCCTAAAAACAAAACAAACAAACAACCAAAACACCTACTGTTATATGTAGGTGAGAATGCTAAAAAAACTCTTCTTCCTCATGGAAACCTTGCTCCTCAGGAAGATATATATATAGAGGCACTGATGTAACAGAAATTTCTGTGCGATACACAAAACATTAATTTCAGCTAAAATTGTTTGATGAGCTTTTCAGATGAAAATTGCATGTGTGGAATAGTCTGTCTTCTAAAAAGCCCAAGTCATGTTTAGAACAAAGATGAACTTGAATATATATGCTTAAAATAATGTTATATTCATTTGCAGGGAAGGAAGAGGGCAACTAGCACACAGAACATGTATTTCCTGACCCATCATCAGGTTCAGGAACTATGTAGTCACCTTAAAATTATGTACACAAGTGATCTAAGGGTATTTTTAGACTGAAAAGAGAATGCTTAAAACTTTCTTCTGCATAAACAGTGTGAAGAGACAAAAGTTGTTTACTTTTTAAAAGGACTTTGAATATTAAAATCTTTCAGACAAAAAATAGACTGCAAAGTAACAGATGTAGTAGTGAGACTCAGGAAGCACCCAGTTTTAATTTGCACTAGTTCAGAGAAATCATTTTGTTTATTACTTTAAAAATCAAGATCAAATAGTTGTAATTTACCTAGTTCATATACACATTGTTCAGATTAAAGAAAAGATAAGCAAAACTGATCTCTGGTAAAGGAAAAAAAAAACCAAGCCAACATAACTACATGCAGTACTGCACACTAAGATTTGAGTCTTGTACTGACTTCTAAATGAGCAGAAACTGCAAAGCTTTCTGTGGCATACTGAGAAGACTCAAAAAACCTTTCTGCAAAATGGGGCAGTAGCCAACAGTCTCATAGCTTGTTTACACAAGCCAAAGATCAAGAATATCAGGCAATAGCCCCATCCCAATAGTGAAATCTTCATGGTAATTGACTCCTTTTACTCCTGAAGGCAGACTGGAGTTGTTTCTTAGCGGTAGAGACACATACCTCAAAAAAATCAAAGATTAATTCCAAGTTATCAGGCTCCATGGTTTGTATAGTATATTCTATCCATCGGTCTGGCTGCAAAGCATAGCCACAGTCTGGCTGAGAGTGTCGACATTTATATTCGTTGTTACTTATTAAGGAGAACTCCACGGTGTTTGCCATTTTCTGAGGGACAGTAGGGGATGTTTTCTCTTGGCCCTCTTCCTCATCCTCATCTTCCTCTAGGCCTTCTAGAGTCAATTTTACTCTACTCTCCCAAAAATACAAAACAATTTGTTAAGTCACAGAAGCGTCTTTGGAAATATTGAAGAATTAGAAAGAAGCTTAAGCAGAAGCTCATACAGCACAAGAATTCTCCCCAACACTACCATCTACAGGAGAGCAGTGTACACAGTGGGCCCTCACAAAAGTCAGTTTGCAACTGTTGTCTAGATCTTATTTCAGTCAGATTTAATGCTCACGTCACCTCCAAAACTAGAACCTGGATAAATGTAAAAACTATACTAACAGTCTGAGAAGCAGCACTCCATCAAACTAACAATCTGGGTTGCCAAACAGACAGCCTTTCTCCACAGATTGATACCCACAATGTCAAAAGGCTAATGAAAAGCACTGAAAATAGCAGTAATCATCAAGATCAATACCTGAACGCTGGTGGCTGCTGCTAAGTGCGTACACACAACTTTACATCTCTCTGAACACCGATAAGGCAGATAAATGTATTCTATTATACATAAACAAGATTGTCTGAAGTAATTAGTAAATCCTTTGAGAAATCCTAAATGATCACTTAAAATTAAACTGAATGCAATTTCTGAAAAATCCTGGACTGAGAAGAATAAGCCTTTCTAAGACTCAGAATTCATTATTAGACAGCACAAACCTTTCACACAGAATGAAATATGCCAGTGATGGAAGCATATATGAGTAAACCAATACCTTTCTGAACCATCTAAGCAGCAGATGGGATAAAGAGTTATAATTTAGTTAGATATGCCAATTCACTATTAGAACTGAAGTTGTATCTCAAAGGAACTACTACAATCATAGAAACCCTTTACACAAGGCCACATTCTTAATATACTTATAAAAAAGGATTCACAAAAATGCTCCACAAACTTTAAAAATGACACTGCTATAGCAAGTGACAGTCACAAAAGCTACCTACCATTTTAGGCAGAATGTGGAAAACAGAGTATCTAATGAACACATCCAGCTTATCAAGGCTGGATTTCAACCCTCTAATTTAAACAAGGATCAGGCTTCAGAAATTGCCATCTCTCTACCTGCTATAGCACACATAGAAAAACTGCAAAGCTCTAGAGAACATTACATAAGTATTATTTCTCACTGAAAAATGTTTTATTAAATAATAAACTTCCCCTCATCAGAAGAGGTAGAAGGGGGGGAGCCCAGGAAGGAATTAAAAAAAAAAAAAATCAAGCGTCAGACCATCAAAATAAGGCACACAGTACAGAATTAACTCCCAGGTTAAGTGAGTGATCTGTAAATCACTTTGATAGTGGAAGTTGCTCATATCTTACAAGCTTAAAATCTGTTTTCCAGCAATTAAATACAAAATTGGGTTTTTGTGTTTTTAAGTTTTCCATTAAAGCAAACAGGGAACCACAATTCTTTCCAAACAAGAAGATGGGTAGTACACAGGATTTGGACTGGGAGAAACACTGTTAGCCTGTCAAAGGATCTCAGGACTCCTGCTCCACTCTTTCCTACTAATAAGAGTAACACATGGCTAACATACTACCTAAAAATGGCTGTTGTGAAAAAGCACTTTTGCTGAGGATTGTTAGTAGTAACAACCATCATACATAAAGAGATGTGTGAGGCTTTAGTTAAGGAGAAGAGGTTTCTATACGTTCCGACTCTTTTTCCCCACAAAAAAAAGGCTGTGAAAGGTGCAGAAAACCAGCCTACACCACAGAGTACAATGATGTGTGCTGGGATAAAGTTTGGCAACCAGAGCTCAAAAAACAAACCCAAAACAAAACAAAAAAACCCCACCACACAAACCCCAAAACAAACCTAAATGCAGAAAGAAAAGGGCTAGGGGGACAGGGAGGAAAGAGGGAGCAAGCTACAGATCCCAGAAATTAAGAGAGGAAGGAGATCAAACACCCAGGGGAACAGCACAGTCCTCAAAATATCAGGACTAAAGATACCCTCTTCTGTCAGTCAACTGTATAGTTATAATATTGCCTGCTTTTTGAGACACCTCTGCAGATAAAAACAAAAACCTGATCTAAATAGCAACAGAAGTGACTAGAGAATGTTATTATCTCCAGCATTGCATCCATGTTGACTGGAAACCTGCAATGCCAGTGAAGAATTAGACATATATTAAATGGAAAGGGCTGTTTACTTTGGTAAGAAGAAAAAGTACTAAGCAACAAAAGACCTGGAAGCCTTCTCCCTTTCCTTTCCCCCAGTTTCCACTGCTTCTCTTCTGCTCTTTTCAAGAAGTTAAGGAAAAAGAACAAAGAAGAAAACTCTCTGAAAGTAACAGCAGAGAACTACTTAACAACACTGCCATTCCAACCAAGAAGCAGGAAACGCCAAGGCAAGTATGGTGTAAGTATTTGTGAAAGACACTTCTAACCTACTGCTTAACTTGTACTATCACATTTGCTTTATACATATTTAATAGCTTAATAACTATTAGAAAGGCAAGTGCTGAAGAGTATTAAGTCAGAAGTAAAACTAGAATAGTGTTGTTTGACTGTCTTCCTTTGTTGAAGCAGAAGAAACTCTGTTCACACTACATTAATAATATAATGAGGTAACTGAAACACATCATTGATTTAATGTTACCACCGTATTTTTACCAAGTGCTTAAATACTTGGAAATTGGCCTGATACTACACTCCTATTAGCAACCCAAATTTAAAGGCTACATTAATTAAGTAAAAAAGAATCACTAGTATTGACAGTTAACATGAGAAAATTGCAAACTGAGATGAGCAGGCTCTTACCTAAACCTTGATGTTTTAAATTTCTTCTTAGATATCACTACAGGTGGTTTCTCAGAATAATGCAGACGTAATCTTATTTCTGTCTGACATGTCAGCCACCCAGCATCCACAGTTTCAATACCATCTATCAAAAATTAAAAAGTAGAAGACACTTTAATAACTAACTTTAAAAAAATCTAGACAGTTTAATATACAAAATATAAATACAGTTCCTCTGACACCATCTTCCAGACTATCCTCCTTATTGCCAGCCTTATTCAATAGTATTTCAAGAGCAATTTTTGAGTACATCCTTTCACCTGTCTTTTCTGAACTACCCAGAATAGACAACAGATACTGCAGTTGCATGCTGGCTTTTAAGGAGATTAAATAGCAACAATGATCCTCACTAGCTTCATGTGTAAACTGCCTGCAGGAGCACACTGAGTATTCCAGTGTTAATTTTATTTATTGTTTAAGGGCTAAGTTAAGTCTCCAAAGGCAGACATTAAGATTCCCTTGTCCTGGGACCTCTCAATACATGGAATAACACTGACAGAAACTGGAGATTGAAAAGCAACATAAGACTCCCTATTTCTGTTGAGATACAGGTGTCAAATTAGCTTATCATAATCAGTACCAGTAAAGCAGCGTAAGACTGCAGGACAGTGTATAGCAACAGATGATGGGGAATCAAAGCCCAGAGAAGAGTCCTCAACCACACCATCATGACAAGTAAAGCCTGCAAGCAGGATGGCCAGAAAGCCCAAGCTGCCAGACCAGGTGCTGAAGCAGACCCTGCAGTTTTGAAGAGTTCCTAAGAAAAATGCATCGTTCAATGAGGTTATGAAGAAAAATGGAATATCTTTAAGGCAAGATGTATGAGAAATGACAGAGAGTTACCTTAGGCACCACAGGATTGTGTGTTAAATGAGAGACAGGTAGGTTAGAACTGCCAAAAGTGAGACATATGCACACACAAGAACATGAGGTTCGAGCTTAGAGAGGTTTTGGCAGTCACACGCCTAACTGAACAGGAAGACTGTGTATATTTAGTATAAGCAATAATATTTTTCTAGGCACGAAAAGGTTTTTCTAAGGCTAGGTTTTAAGAGAAAGCTAACACTCCAGAGCATGTATTTTTTGAAATACAGGATAATGATCTAAAGCTTGCAAATTTAAACCTTTAACACCAGCACACTGACAATATTTCAACTCTTCCTGGCAGTTTTATCAACATTAGAAGGGATTACAGTCTGAGTGTGAATCCACAAACACTGGATACAAAAATAACCATGTAAGCAGAGAAAATAATGGCTTACAGGCAATTCCTGTAAAAACTAACTTAGTATTTTGAGTATTTTTCAACTACAACGCTTAAATCTTGTTAAAATTTAACATGTGGTAGAGAGTAAAGGTAAATATATCTCACTTACTACGGATTCCAAAATATCCATCGTCAATAGTAATTTCATTTTCTAGAATTAAAAGGAGGGGAAAAGAATGAAACCAATTAGTATTCACATTACAAAGAATCATTGCCAAGTTAAATTAATTCTACTTTTCCACTTGTCCTCTAAAAAGTATATCTAATAAAAAAGTAGGAAAACTGAAACAAAGAGTAAGCATGTTTATTGCAACCTCCTATAAAGCTTTTTCTCAATTTATGCATTTTCTTAGTTTCTGCAAGAAAAAACAATCAACACACAAACTGCCATGTTCTACCTGAAGTGATCTGAACTGAGAAAAGCAAGAAGGTTGCACAATTTCCTGGTTTGCTGCAGTATTTTGCTGATAATATCTTCACCCTGCCAGTATCTAAGATGCTTTTCTTGTTAGTGTCAAAGACACTAAAGTTTCTTGCAAATGTACAAGAGAACTGTCCTCCTGCACATTTATAGTTAAAGCTTCTTAATCAAGTTAGTCACAATTAAAATGCTTATGCTGCCCATGTGACAGAAACCAACCTGGGATGAAGTATCCAAAACACTCACTTCACACTTACTTTTATCCTTACCCTCTCCAAGGTTTTAATAACTGAAATCTTAAGGCACTAAGTAAATTCACCAGCATTAACAGAATTGCAATAGTCTAAAAATATACGTTTCTCTAAACATAAATCTTAACAAAATTTTGTCTCTACAGCCGTTAATCCCATTTTTTTCTAAGAAGAATCATGGGCCTGCACTCAAATTTTTAATAACCACAGGCAACAATTTAGGATCATAATGACCAAGTGCTAACATCCTGGTTTTGCTGCATTTTCTTAAAGACTGCTTATGAAGCATTGAGCATTACTTGGGGCTGGGAGGAATCCTAACTGTTTGGAACGAAGTTATCCAAATTTAGAGAGAGAAAGTCTAGAACCTAATAGAGGGTAGGGGTGCTTCCCTAACCAGTTACTCCCAAATACAGAAACATAATCTTGTTACAGGAATAGAAACACTTAACTAATTCAATTGAAATAAAAAAAAAGGGGGGGGGCAGGGGAGGGGAAGGACATGGTCATGAACAGTTTCTTTAATACCAGCTTCTTTCTAAAAGATACTTTTCAATGCATCAGAAGGTATTTAATATATGTAAACTCCTAAGTGTGGAGGAAATAACATTTTTCACATCCTAGCAAAGACAGCGCATAAAACATGCCATCCCATAGCAGCATAAGAGACCTATTACAAGCTAAATTCAAAGGTTATTTCAGTCACTCTTAAAAAACAAACTTTTCCCCTGTTCAGAAAAGCATTAGGAACTTGTATGCAAGTTTGCATGCCACCATTTCTGCCAGCAAAATAAATTTCTGCTGAATTGCTAGGTAAATAAGCCCATTCATGTTTCTATTTACATTAACCCATTTACTTAAAAGAAGCCTAATCAAGAATTTTTGCTTTAAAATTTTACTAATGAGATAGTAATTAAATAAAGACAGCAGTGAGTTCACACCCTCCCCCATCCCACATTTTCTCTGAAAAAAATTATATGGATCCTTAGTCTCAAAGAATTAAACTTACTGAAAATTATAACCATTCCAAATTAATAAAAAAAACAAAAACAACCCACATAATCTTAGGGATGGTAGCAAAGAATTTCACATCCACTCCATTTTTAAGCCACTTATTTATATATGTATTTTGAGAGTAAGGCCCATGTTGTGCAAAGAAAAAGTTTATACCTTCAACACATTAATAAATTTAAGTATTTTAACACTATAGTTATCAATCCCTCTAAACCAATGTGCAGCATATTAGCAATCTTATGCATATGCCTCAAACAGATGCAGTTGATGCCCATACCTAAAGGGGTAATTGATCGTGGTTGTAGATGAGTCTCCCACGTGTGAACTATGACTTCGCAGGGACCATCGATAGTCTGTAATTTAAAAGTTAAATGTCTGCAATAATTTCTTTTGTTATATCTGATTTTCTACCCATGAAGCTGTTTGGGATGGTTGCAAACTAAACTCACAGATTTAAGAAAGAAGGAGAAGAAAGAAAGAGGGGGACAGAGAGAAAGAATGAAAGAGAAAGAAAGAAAACAGATCAAGCTTGTTTCTTACCCCTGCAACTGCTGATGACACTATCAGATATACATACAACAAAACTTGTGATGTCTGACAGGGTGGGGAATTTACATGGAATAATAAAATCTTTACTGCTTACAGCTACTCCACTGGAATACTTCAGTTTCCTTCTGATACAAAAAAAATTCTCTCTGAACTCATGAAGTGTGCTTGCTTTTTTCTTCGGATACTACAGCAACAATTTATGAAAAGACATCCCACACCTATAATTCCAACCAGGACTCAGCATCTACTCATGCAGTTAACAGTTGCAGGGGTGGGTTCTCCCTCAAAATCTGCTTGACTAATTCAAAGGCTATAAAACAAAGTTATTTTAGTTGTGGTACAGAAAAGCAAGTTATTTACCATCTAATTAAAACATATATATTTGGAATTTTTCTGCCTCAGAAGGAAAAAGACACCCATACAATCCAGTCGGCCAGCAGCGAGGCCCCTACAGTCTATTCAATTTGGAGCAGGGTAAATTAGGTTCTTTGACCAAATAAGAAGTTACTGTCCCTCAAAAGACTACTTTTGCTGACAAACATAGCTAAGAGTCAGACAGATAATCAGAACAGTAACTCAATCTCTTCTTTCAGAACAATTTGAGATAGCTAGGTTAACGCTTTTAGGTAACCACTGGCTAACAACAGAAAGAACATACCCAATTTCCAGCTCAGTCACCCTAAGAAGTTCCCCTTAACATTGCGCAGTTGTTCATATCAGTCGTAAGAACCACAAATAGCGGCATTTTTTCATTCTGGTGTTTTGGGCCTAAGTAACTCTTACTTCCAAAAAAACTTGCTTTGCCAGAAGCTTCAATGCCAACTTGTCCCAGTACTTCAGGTATTGTTTAAATAGATCTCTGATCAAACAGGGACATCCACACAAGCTTCAAACTCAGCAGTATAATTACACAGTACCATAATGCTTTGTTATCTTACGGTTCACTGAATAACTTCCTTAGCAGCAGATGGGATTTCTTGACATCTATCAAACACATTTTATCTAGTACGCTTTTGGATGAATTAACAGCAAGTGCCAAATATTTAAAAAGCACTCAGTAAGACAGGTTTGCTCTGTGAGTCTTAATTAAAAGCAATTTTTCTAATGAATTCAGAGGCATCTATACATAAGGGTCATTTCAGAATAAAATACATATGCTTGAAGTTCTGCTTTAAAGATAGAATGCATGTAAATACAAATAAGATGATACTATTCTGTTTATTCCTGTTATAGTGCAGTTTTAATTCCCATCGCCTCATTGCTGCCACAATGATCACTCTTACAGACTTCCAGAAAAGTAAATGATGAGAAGTTTCTTCACCCTTCTTTCACAGCAGATCCACACTTGCATGTCACAATCTCAGCTTCCAAAGCTAAAACCTTGTGTTTGCCAGAAGGGAGGCTACCATTTCCTGATATCATGCAGGCCTGGAAACCCTCCAAAAGCAACTTCCATAAACACATACAGAACTTGTAGCTTGCGAACCTGGGGTATGCAAGTCTGTCCTAACATGGATTAAGCTGTTTTCTTCAAGAGGTAAGCAAAGGTTTTTCCCGGTAGAAACCCCCAACATACTGTATTAAAATAGCAATACCAGTCTGTTTCTTACACTACTGTAATTGTACATTTTAGTTTTAGGTTCTAAGATTATGAATGAGAATGAGTAACATTATCCCAACAAAAAGCACAACATGCTGGATACATTCAGCAAAATTTCATCCCCTGAAAGGAATACAGTGAGCTGGTTATGCTTTTAATCCCAGGAACCCTCAACACTTTCCATAGTAATAAGAGCCAAGCAAAGCTACCTGGAAAAAAATGGCAATGGATTAGAGAACAGGCAGAGACATGACCGAAAGCCCTCTCACAGTCCCTGCTCAGGCTGTCTTTGCGTTCATAGGCATTTAAATAATGTTTTAAATACATGTAACAGAAGCCATTGTTACAATGAGGTTAAAATACTGATGTAATTTCAGTGGCATATACTGACCACATTTGAACAGCAGCCTAGTTCAGATCAGCCTGTAGCAGACGTATATGATGTGTCATCAATATTCAGAGTATGCTAACGTTACCTAAGAAGTTAGCTTCTGCTAGGACAGTCTTAAAAAAGCACCTATCCAAATGTCACATCAAGCATCCCAGTGGGCAGTACACTAAGACTATAGTAAGTGGCACTGTTATGGCATGGATCCCTCTCTACTAACTGAATGTTTTTTTTAGAAGCAAATACGTCAAAGTTATGTTGCTTGATTCATATTCAGCTGAACATCTGATACAATTTTAAAGCTCTTAAAGGTCATTCAAGAAATTTCTAAAAAAATCAAGTCCTCTTACATTTTCAGAAGCTGGGGCATCCCCTGGTAATCATCAGACACTTTTGAAATGCAGGGTAAAATGCCTATTAAGCATAATGTTCCAGAGGTTCAAAGCAGTCTGACATGCACTCTGCATAAGGTGCCCACTACAATTAAAATGAAAGGACTTCTGTGGATGTTTAAATAACTATTTAGGAGGCCAGTTCCAAAATCCTTCATCCAAGGCAACATATCAGAGTAGGCATTAGGAAAAAAATTCATCTTAAAAACACCACCCGTAACTACATTTATCCACCTGCACTTCTTAAAACTATTTTCAAGAATATTAACGTACTTCAAGAACATGAAACAATTAAACTAGACTTAACTGCTGTTGCTGGATTTCTGACAAAAATCTCCCTGGATTTCTGTACCACGTAAGAGACAATAATTAAGCACAAAAGCAAACAATCCATCGAAGCCATTACGCCATCTTAACTAACTTTGCAAGCCAACAGCACATCTAAGTCACCTGCCAGGAAGTCCTGGGCTAAATAGAGATTTTATAGCTCTAGTGTTTCCAAGTAAGACTTTAACACACAATCTGCTATCTCAGCACAGTCACAGCAGAAGTGCTCCTTTGTTATTATCATGTTAACCATGGGTTATTAGTCTAGCAAAAGCTTTTCTAAGGCATTCCAATATTAAAGAAATTACTGAGTCTAGACCTAAGTTTCATCTTTAATACTATATTCCAGGCACTAATTGGATCTGATTTATTTACATTTTAGAAAGGTAAATTTAAATCTCATTTGAAATCTCTATAATTAAGTAATAGTCTCACAAGTGTGAAAAATGTTCACCAATTCAGTTTTAGAAGTCCGGTTACATGCATGGATAGCTTAGTTATTTCACACTTCCCCTGAAAGAAATAACCCTAAACTTCCATGCTTATTTACTGTTGGAAAAACAAATGTAGAACATCGCATAACAGAATAAGGTATGTATTTTCCTTACGAAGACTTTCAAATATGCATCACGCAAACAATACATATCAAAGCATTCTCCTACAACATATTATACAGACAAGACAAATTACAGACAAGGGGGTTTTGGTTCTCCCCCTCCCGCTGAACAAACAGAAGATACATGCAGAATAACACATGGGAAGATCCTCACAGTAAGTTAATTGGTACTGGCCTATGTTTAAGAAAAGAACAAACCTTGAACAAGATAGTTTAAATTACTGTCTTATTTCATTATGTGTGTTTACTTTTCTTTTAAAAATGCTTAAGACAACTTATGTCATCATTAAAGTGTTTACAACATAGTAAAAGCTCTGGATATGCAGGAGCCAAGACTTGCACCAACTTTATAGTAAAAAGTTCATTGTATATACATTCATTTATTTGCATTCCTACAAATATTCTATACATTTTAATATATTATGTATTTTTTAAAAAGCTCTATTTACATAATCACAATCTGGTAACACCAAAATGCTTCGGTGCAAGCAAACCAACTTCTCATGACATCGTACTATCCTTCAAGCAACATAATTTAACCGAGATCAAATGATGACTTTTTTGTTTTAAAGGGAGATTAAAAAATACTTATTTGGTTTTTTTCCAAAATGTGAGTTATTATATGTATTGCCACATCTAGTCTGTAGGAATATTTTAGATAGTATGAGAACTATCATTTCTCTGTACAAACATATATCACCCCCAGCTTTGCTACCACATCTATCTCAAGCATCTTCAAAGATGCAGTTGATACAGAAAGGAAGGGAACAGTAACTTCAGCTGGAATTGTCTTCAGCAGGATTTACTCAATTATGCGGTGCCAAATTAAATATATGCTGAAGTCTGAATATATGAAACCTAAACATTTATTTAAGTATTACGTATTCATATATATTAAGTATTCAAAGTATTTAAGTTATCCTACTGAAGGCCATCACACACAATTGTACTGATATAAACGCTAACAGTGTCTGAAGGATCATATATTGCAAGCCTATCAAATTTAGAAGATTTATCACATGCAATGACTGATGAAAAAAATTACTGAAAATAATTAGAATAATCAGAATAATTTAACTTAGAAGTATCTTCTCCTTATCAGAGTTGTTAATGCTGAAGTTCTCCACACACTGGCTCATTTGCACTATACCGTGCATTATATTCCTGTTAGAATGAAGGGATCCTGCTTTTTCATTGCTCTTCAAAAAATTTACAGAAAGGGGAAGAAAACATTGTAGCTGGAATTCTTTTCTTCAAAAGACTGTATGTTATGAGAAATAAAGTCCTGTGCAGTTAACACGTACAGGCTAAGTGGATAACCATGTACCCTGGCAATTCACACACTTTGTTTTGTAGGGTGGTTTTCTTTTTTCCTCTTTTTTTATAGACAGTAGCTCTTTATGCTGGTATTCCATAAAATTTATACTTACCTTGGCAGACTCTGCATCACACGGTACATAAAGCGTGCACGATACAGAGCACCTACTTAAAGAAACACACTCACCAATACATATTGTAAACTTTTTCAAATAATAAAATTGATATTGTGTTGTCTATGAGCACATTTTCTGCCAATCTGTTCTCACTAAGTGTGCTTTTTCTAGTGTACTATTGCTTGCATTTTAAACTTACAGGCATTTGCAAAAAAAAAAGAATTAGTCCCATCAGAGCTGATGGGCTGCAAGAACTGATCTACTTTTGGCCTCAGTTTGACCTCAAAAAAAAAAAATCTATTATTGGCCTTCCCTTCTCTTGCCTCAGAACAACAATTCAAACATCAGTTTCAGATTAGACTATTTCACATGCTGTAATAAAAAAAAAACAGAATGCAGTCTCTTGTGTTTCATTTACAATTAGTATCCTTCACTGAGATGATACCTCTGGCAAATATTTTTTCACTGAAAGAATGTCCAGCTCACAAAAACTTACAGGCTTTTGACAGTAATTTAAAATATTTAAATATAGACCAGATGATTCTACGACTCCTTGACACATTTAGCTACAGCCTTCACAATCCCAATTTCAATGAAGAACCCAGGGTGAACAGCTACAGAATATTAACAGAGTAAGACAGACAGGAAAGACAGCTTTAAATACATTATTTCTTACAGTTATTACTTGCTATTAAGAAAAACAGTTAAAGAGCAGCCGCTTATTTTCCCAAATTAGTCCAACTTTTTTCTGGATGCAGTCTCATCCGTAGTCTGAGGGACTTCCCCCTTACTCTGGTACAATTTCTACAGACCAGTATACTGCCACATACATTCAATTCATATGTAACTTTGACATCAAAACCAGTAAAAACACGTCTGTGTCTGTCTCTTGGGGTTCCCCCCCCACCCCAAGTCATGCAAAAACCTATATACAAACCTAGAGAAAACACTGGGATGCCCCATTTCTTGTTTTGCCTTTTCACTCCAAGAGATTAATGTGTGTTAATTATGCAGCACAAAAGCTAGTTAATACTTCTCAGACTTCACAAAGAAATCTGTGGTGTGTGAAATCCATGGTAATTTTTAAAACTGCAGTAGATGAGGCAAATTTAAATACACCTGCTCACACTAACCATTTTTCTC
The DNA here is from genome assembly GCF_949628215.1 of Phalacrocorax aristotelis. NCBI lineage: Eukaryota > Metazoa > Chordata > Aves > Suliformes > Phalacrocoracidae > Phalacrocorax > Phalacrocorax aristotelis. The sequence continues at coordinate 86,678,917 of NC_134278.1, forward strand.
CTGTTATTGCTTCCTTCCATGCTAGACATCCTTGCCCTGCTGAAGACCATATTCTGTTATAGGTGTAGAAGTTGTTACAGACCCGCTATACCTAATGAGGACTTCACCACATCATTTAAGCTTTATAATAATGTCAGGTATTTCGCTATCACTGGAATTTTTAAAACACTAACACTAGTAAAAGAGAGAAGACAATTTAACAAAAATAACTTCAATTAACAGCATATGGTCATGTATTTCCAGAAGCAAACTGTTTGTATTTCCACAAGTATTTTCATGTTTCATACGTTGCAATTTAAGACTTGTAAAAACTCAAGTTTAACTCTGAAAATCCTTTTTACTTCAAATAAGAGAATTTTTTACTAAGGATGAGTCAACTTAAAATAGAAAAGGTTGTACATACCTTAGGTTCTAGGAAGTACCCTTTAAAATACCGATACCAAACAGGAACTCCTCTAGGAAGCTCTACAGTAGCTTTCCATAATTGACTGTGGGAGGGGGACAAAAGGAAAAAAAAAAAACCACCAGAGAACAGTTTCAAAACACAGCTGAAGAGCCACCTCAGACATATATCTGTCCTAAGTGATATTCTAAAATAAAGTTTAGCATATTGCTGCAAGAAAGGTTTTTACAAGGTAACTTACCCAAACATGCACAAAACACAATACTTAGAACTGAAATTGCACTTTCTAATCTACAGATCCGAAACGCTCTAATGGAGCAAGAATTCTCATCATCATTTAATAGATGGAGAATACATGATGAAATAATTCACGGACTCATTCAAGATAACACAGCAAGTCACTGACAATTATAAATACATCCTGCGAGCCCTATTTTCCTGCATCATACAAACAGGGCACCATATTAAGAGAACGCTGAATTCCTCCACTGTATTTAAACTTTCTTCATGTACATGTTTATACACACACAAACCACTTAAGAGTTTTAATGCAACTCTCATTTTAAATAATCTATTATAATAATAATAATATAAATAAAAACTTGTATAGGTTAAAAAGAAAGTAAACACTATAAACATTTCCTTTGACTTGCTGTATAGTTATGGACTGAAAATTATCCATAGCAATTTCTTATCAAAATATCTACAACTAAACTACTGAAATATGCTAGCCACAATGGTAGAAACGTCATCTGTAACTAGAAGGGCATACCCAAGTTGAATATTTTGAACGCTTAGGAATGTGTCTTAAGAAAATGTTTAAGGGCAACACAAGACATTCTAGAGAGTTATACTAACAGTATGTGTAGCTCAATAGTTTACAAACTCAAAGCCAGAATAAATTTGTTGCTCCAGAACTCCAGCTACTTCAAAGGGCACAAACAAACAAAAAAATTCACCCAACTTACCGATCATCAGTTTGGAGGACCACTGCAACTCGTGGGTTCCAATTTCCCAAAGCACTGCAGCTCCCGCATATTGCGAAAACCTCTCCTAAAAACACCCAAACAGAAAAACGCCACAATCATCACTACCCAAACCTATATGGAATTAATGAGTATAGCCTACATGGTCAAACCTTCAAATAATTTAAACACCCATCCAAACTCCCTCTTTTTGGTTCAGAAAGAATTCCCCACTGCCACCCCCAAAATTACAACAGTGTTTTCTTCTCCGTCATAAAGTAAGACCTCACTGAGAGAGGGACTACTGACAACTCCAGCCCTTAAAAGGGTTGGCTTCCAAATCCTCCTGCAGTAATACTGTTCAAAAATCTCTGAAAATGCCGCAGGCAGATTTTCACTGTAAAACACTTATTGTCAAGATGAGCCAGGTTTTTTCCTACCTACTGTATGGGGGGGGTGTGGTGTGTGTTTAATATACTTTAATATAATGTACACACACAGTACTGAGGTAACATATGTCTAGTAACGTAACTCTGAAATTCATACCAATCATGTAGAAAATGCAGGCAAATACAAGGTTGCTAGCATCATTATCAAGACAACACATCCATTTAATTTTATTCCTGTGAGAAATAAAATTAATTTTGCTGCTATGTTTTCTGTTTTATTGATACAAAAACATAACGTTGTTACACAAAAAAAAACCAAACCATTAAATTGTTACACTCTGTCTACCCTAATGCATATATACATACATATGGAAAGAACACAAAAGATTACAGTAGTATAAGAATGCTTGATTCTGGGATATCCTGGAGTTCAACCTAACATTGCAACTTATCTTTGTTTTTAATATAAAACCTATATGTATACACACCCCACTAAGAAAAACAAGGATAAATACAAATGGAAAGGACAAATTAGTATTTTGTTTTTACAGGGTTTCAACAAATTTTTTTCTTCTGTCTAAAAATAATGTTGTAGAGTTTAAAAGTACATTTATGCACCATCTGCCTAGCCTTTTAGTCTTGCTATGCAAAATGTAAGAACTACCAGATTATTGGAGCAACTTCTAAGTAAAATGGAATTAAAAAATACTGACATTTTCTTCAGCCTCTAACAGGAAATGCGTAAATGTAAAGTTTCAGACAAAATAACCCTTAAACCAAAGCAGACATAAGGAAGTTCAGTTAAACTAGCCCCTAATGGCCAGGGCGGGGGGGGCGGGGGGGGGGGGAACAGACACGATGACGACGACGGACGACACACACAATGACAACCATTTGAGAAAAAGGGGAGAGAGTATCCAGAAACATCCTGCGTGCCTCAATAGGAAAAGGCAAGGATCAAATCAATAGCTGAAAACTCCAAGATTTAAAAAAGCACCAGTCTTAACAAAAGCAAGATACAACATCTGTGATGGCGATTTCATGTTCTCAAACTGGTAAAGCAGTAGCAATAGTCTTGGAGCCACAATAAACTGAAGATACAAAGGAGGCAAGATATATACAAAGATATACTACCTTTTACTAAGCTAAATGTCATAGCTGGAACTTCAAGTCTGAAATAAGAGTCTTGAGGATGTACTTACGCCTCTAAATTTGTGTCCACGTTTTCCAGCTATACAGGTTAATCTAAGCAACCAGGCTTGTTTATGAAAGAAACCCCTGCAGACCCAGGGGTTGCAAAAAATCTACAAAATCCAGTAATTAAGGTAATTTGTTCCTAAAAACAACTTACTGAAATAATTTTTAGAACATCTTGAACTACATCCCTTATTTTAGAAAATCTTTTGTTCCGAACCATTAAAAAAAAATCCAAGCTTTTTGGATGTTCACTGTAAACATACAAATACAGACAAAAATCAGCTGTATAGGTTTACTTACTATGCAATTCCCTGCACACAATTGCCTAGGTCAGGTGCTTTACCTTTTCCACTCTACACTGAGGCACATTTTGGTTCGTTTTTGCAGGAAGGAGATAATAGGGGGAGGGAAGATCACCTGAATACCACAGAGTTAGAATTTTTGACTAGAGATTTTAAAGATAAACTAAAATTCCTTTAATATCCCTTTAAAATAGCAGCATTTAGTACATCTTAGTGTATACACCAGCCAATCTCTACGTGACACCTAAACTCCTTCCTCTTAGTAGCAGCTAGCTGGAATAGTTTTCTGGTCGTCTTTTTTAAACAAACAAAAAAGTGTGAACACTCAGTGCATACTTATCACTCAGTAAGGTACAAAATACAAAAGGCAACATTTGAACAAGATGCACGGTCACCCCTAAACCACTCCAACAATTACATTCCAAGGGTGAATCAGGATTTGTAAAATGCTGCTTAAATTATCCCAGGAAAGGCACAAGAGAAATACAGAGTAAACTGGAACTGCCTTTTCAAAGGCACCTCTAAACTCAGCGGGGTTTTGCTTCGTGTTTTAAGCTCGGGGTCCTCAACTTCTCCCTCTCCCCTTGCCAGGGAATCCAATACTGCTACTGGCAGAGCTTCTTCAGCTACAGCAAAGAGGAAGCTACTCCAAGCCTTCTGCCCAGTCTCAAGGGTTGTAACAGCCTCACTGATGTTGTAATCTCTCCACTCCAACCAGCTCTGTTGGAGCAGAATTTTTGTGTACAGTTCCATTTTTTATTTCATATTAGCTAATATTTGGCCACCTAGCAGCCTCTTCGTATGGGACTGTGTCCCGATGAAGACCTAATGGAGTCACAGCCAATAACCAATGACCCTCTTCCTTCCACTAGGATGAGGCAAAAATGAAGCACTCCATATCACAGATATATAAAAGCTTATGTCAACGTGTCAGGCTTCATGACCAATGTGGAGTCCAGAAGTGGTTTGCCTAGAGGGAGTGAGTCATCATTCCTATGCTGGTGATGCCCTTTTATCCTGCCAGTTAGCCTGGAACCAGTGGGTTTGACATCAACAGGAAGGGACAGTGATGAGGACACAGGGAGCACGTTAATGCTCAAGGTGAGGATTCTTGTCTCACCGACTAACTACACACCATGGTGATCTGACAAAAATCAGTACATGACATTTCCAGATAAACTGGAAGTTTTGCTGTTTGTAAAACTGCTGATAGCTCTGAAAATCTGCTTCTCTCACAAAACTCTTCTTCCCATTCAAAACCAACAGTGTCAATATTGTCATAAGCAGAAGCAACCTTCTGTGTCATCTCTTTATGCTATACATATGACAAGTATCTCCAGGTAATACTTTGCAACCAGCCACTAAGGCAGGATCTAGTTCTCTCTAATCCTATTTACTGTTGCAGATATTATCAGTAAAAGTTACACATCCAAAGTCAACTTTGCTAGTGACAGTGCCATGAGAACA